>NC_135353.1:129800741-130456991 GCF_023851605.1 Tamandua tetradactyla | reverse complement strand
TCTGTTGATGGACATTTGGTTTGTTTCCATCTTTTAGCAATTGTGAATAATGCTGCTGTGGTGTGCAAATATCTGTTTGTGTCGTTGCTTTCAGCTCTTATGTGTATATGACAAGCAGTGATATTGTTGGATCATAGGGCAACTCAATATTTAGTTTCCTAAGGAACTGCCAAACAATTTTACATAGTGGCTGCACTGTTACACATTTCCACCAGCAGTGCCTAAGTGTCCTAGTTTCTCCACAACCTCTCCAACATTTATAGTTTTCTGTTTCTTTAATAGTAGCCATTCTTATAGGTGTGAGGTGGTATCTCATTGTAGTCTTGATGTACACTTCCCTTATAGCCAGTGAAAATGAGCATTTCTTCATGTGCTTTTGAGCCACCTGTATTTGCTCTTCAGAAAAATGCTTATTCATATCTTTAGCTCATTTTATAACTGGGTTGTTTGCTGTTTTGTTGTTGAGTTGTATGATTTCTTTGTATGTACAGGAAATCAAACCTTTGTACGATAGGTGATTTAAAAATATTTTCTCCCATTAAGTTGGCTGCCTCTTCACCTTTTTGACAAAGTCTTTTGAGATGCAGAAGCATTTGATTTTGAAGAGTTCCCATTTATTTATTTTTTCTTTTGTTGCTTGTGCTTTGGATATAAAGTTTAGGAAGCTACCTCCTATTACTAGGTCCTAAAGATGTTTCCCTATATTTTCTTCTAGAAGCTTTATGGTGCTAGCTTTTACATTTAGGTGTTTGATCCACTTTGAGTTAATTTTTGAGTAGGGTGTAAGATAGGGGTCCTCTTTCACTCTCTTGGCTATTGATATCCAGTTATTCCATGCCCAATTATTGAAAAGACTATTTGTCCCAGCTCCGAGGATTTGGGGGCTTTGTCAAAAATCAGTTGACCATAGATTTGCTGGTCTATTTCTGTACTCTTGATTCAATTCCATTGGTCAATGCTTCTGTCTATATGCCAGTACCATGCTGTTTTGACTTTATAATAGGTTTTAAAGTCAGGGAATATTAATCTTCCCACTTAGGTCTTCTTTTTTAGGATGCTTTTAGCTATTCAGGGTCTCTTTCCCTTCCAGAAGAATTTGATAGTTAGCTTTTCCAAATCTTCAAAGTAGGTTGTTGGAATTTTGATTGGTATTATGTTGAATCTGTATATCAGTTTGGGGAGAATTGACATCTTAACTATATTTAGCCTTTCTATCCATGAGAAGGGAATGTCTTTCCACCTATTTAGATCTCCTTTGATTTCTTTTTGCAATGTTATGTAGTTTTCTTTGTTCAAGTCCTTTACGTCCCTAGTTAACTTCATTAGTAAGTAGTTGATTGTTTTAGTTGCTATTTTGAATGGAAGTTTTTCCTTAACTGATTCCTCAGCTAGGTCATTGCTTGTATATAGAAATGTTACTGATTTTTGCATATTAATTTTATATCCCACCACCTTGCTGAATTTATTAGCTAAAGTAACTTTGCTGTAGATTTCTCAGGATCTTCCAAGTATAGTATTCATATAATCTGCAAATAACAAGAGTTGTATTTCTTCCTTTCCAATTTGGATGCCTTTTATTTCTTTGTCCTGCCTGACTGCTCTAGCTAGAACTTATAGCACAATGTTGAATAATAGTGGTGACAGTGGGCATCCTTATCTTGTATCTGATCTCAGGGGGAAGGCTTTCAGTCTCTCTCCATTGAGTGCAATGCTGGCTATCAGTTTTTCATATATTCCCTTTATCATATTGAGGTAGTTACCTTTGATTCCTATCTTTTTGGAGTGTTTTTATCAGAAAAGGATGCTGAATTTTGTCGAATGCTTTTTCAACATCAATCAAGATGATCATGTGACTTTTCCCTTTTGATATCTTAATGTGCTGTATTACATTAACTGATTTTCTCGTGTAGAACCATCCTTGCATTCCTGGTATAAACCCCATTTGGCACGGTGTATGATTCTCTCAAAGGACTGTTGGATTCAATTTGCTAATATTTTATTGAGAAGTTTTGCACCTATGTTCATTAGGGAGATTGGCCTGTAGTTTTCCTTTCTTATAGCATCTTTACCTGGTTTTGGTATTAAAATGATATTAGCTTCATAAAATGAGTTAGGTAGAGTTCCTTTTTCCTTAATTTTTTGGAAAAGTTTGAGTAGGATTGGTATTAATTCTTTTTGGAATGTTTGATAAAATTCCCCTGTGAAGCCATCTGGCCCTGGGCTTTTGTTTGTAGGAAGATTTTTGAAGACTGATTGAATCTCTTTACTTGTGATTGGTTTGGTGAGATCTTTATTTCTTCCTGAGTCAGTATAGCTTGTTTGCGTGTGTCTAGGAATTTGTCCATTTTATCTAAGTTATCTGGTTTGTTGGCCTATAGTTGTTCATAGTATCCTCTTTTGATTCCTTTTATTTTTTCAGGGTCTGTGGTAATGCATCCCCTCTCATTTCTGATTTTTTAAAATTTGAATCCTCTTTCTTTTTTTCTTTTTCAGTCTTGCTAGTGTCCCATCAATTTTATTGATTTTCTCAAAGAACGGACTTTTGGTTTTATTGATTCTTTCTATTGTTCTTTTGTTATCCCATTCATTTATCTTTGCTTTAATCTTTGTTATTTCCCTTTTACTATTTGCTTTGGGGTTAGTTTGCTGTTCTTTCTCCAGGTTTGCTGTTAAGTCCTCAATTTTTGCTCTTTCTTGTTTTTTAATATAGGCATTTAGGACAATAAATTTCCCTCTCAGCACAGCCTTTGCCACATCCTATAAGTTCTGAGAAGTTGTATTCTCATTTTCATTCATCTCCAGATAGCTACTGATTTCTCTAGCAATTCCTTCTTAGACCCACTGGTTGTTTAAGAGTGTGTTATTTAATCTCCGTATATTTGTGAATGTTCTTGTTCTTTGGTGGTTATTGAGATCCAGCTTCATCGCACTGTGATCACAAAAAGTGCTGTGAATAATTTCAATATTTTTAAATTTATAAAGACCTGTTTTGTGTCCCAGGATACGATCTATCCTGGAGAATGTTCCACAAGCATTAGAGAAGAATGTATAACCTTGTGCTTTTGGATGCAATGACCTATATATGTCTGTTAGGTCTAATTCATTTATCAAGTTATTTAACTTCTCTATTTCCTTGTTGATCTTCTGTCTTGTTGTTCTATCTATAGAGGAGAGTGGTGTATTGAAGTCTCCTACTATTATTTTTGAAACATCTATCACTCCCTTCAGTTTTGCCATTGTCTGTCTCATGTACTTTGGAGCGCCTTGCCTGTGAGCATAAATATTTATGATTGTTATATCTTCTTGGTGAATTGACCCTTTAATTAGTATATAGTGTCCTTCTTTGTCTCTTATGATGTCTTTACATTTAAAGTCTATTTTGTCCGATATTAGTATAGCTACTCCTGTTTTCTTTTGGTTACAACTAGCGTGGAAAATGTTTTTCCATCCTTTCACTTTCAATCTATTTGTATTCTTGTGTCTAAGATGAGTCTCTTGTAAGCAGCTTATAGCTGGATTATGTTTCTTAATCCATTCTGCCAATTTGTATCTCTTTTTTTACATGGGCAGGCACCGGAAATCGAACCCGGGTCCTCGGGCATGGCAGGCAAGCACTCTTACCTGCTGAGCCACTATGGCCCGCCCCAATTTGTATCTTTTAATTGGTCAGTTTAGTCCGTTAACATTCAAAGTTATTACTAAAAAGGCATTTCTTGATTCCACTATCTTATCTTTTTTATTTTATTTGTCAGATCTATATATTCTTTTCCCTCTTTCTCTTTGTAATCTTTAAATTACCCTTAGTGATACTCTTCAATTTTGTGCCCTCCACCACACCTCCCTGATCTGTGTTTTCTTTTCAGCTGGCAGAACTTCTTTTAGTATTTCTTGTAGGGCTGGTCTTTTGTTCACAAATTTTTTGTCTGTGAAAACTTCAATCTCTCCCTCAATTTTGAAGGACAATTTGGCTGGGTATAGAATTCTTGGCTGGAAGTCTTTCTCTTTCAGGATCTTGAATATATCATACCACTGCCTTCTTGCCTCCATGGTGCCAGCTGAGTAGTCAGAACTCAGTCTTATGTTGTTTCCCTTGAATGTAGTACATTGTTTTTCTCTTGCTGCTTTCAGGATTTTCTGCTTCTCTTCAACATTTGACAGAATGATTAGCATGTGCCTTGGGGAAGGCCTATTTAGGTTTATTCTGTTTGGAGTTCTTTAGGCTTCTTTGATTTGTATATTTACGTCTTTTATGAGGGTTGGAAAGTTTTCCCCCATTATATCCTCAACTACTCTTCCTAGTCCTTTACTCCTCTCTTCTCTTTCTGGGACACCAATGATTCTTACATTTGTGTGCTTTGTTTTGTCTATCATTCCTCTGAGTTTCAATTCAAATTTTTCCATCTTTTTTTTGCCATCTGTTGTTTTGAGTTTTCGAAGTCAATTATCCTGTCCTCCATTATCACTTATTCTTTCTTCTGTCTCTTCAAATCTGGTGTTTTGTGCCTCTAGTATGTTTTTTATTCGGTCAACAGAGTCTTTCATCTCCATGATTTCTAATATTTTTCTATTTATTCTTTCAAATTCCTCTTTGTGCTCATCTACTGTCTTTTTGATATCCTTTATGTCATTTGCTATCCCACTTATTTTATTAAGTAGAGTTGTATGGACATTTTTGATTAGTTGTTCCAATGTCTGTGTCTCCTCTGGTGTTTTAATTTGATTATTAAGCAGGGCTATATTTGTCTGCATTGGCACTTAGTGATCTTCTGTTGTCTTCGTGGTATGTAAATATCTTGATTGATTTACCTTGGGAGTTGATTTCTTTCAGTAATCTAAGGCCTTGTGTTTGTGGGATGGTTGTACAGTAGTGAGCAGGGCACAGGGTGGAGCACTCAGTGTGGTGATTTGTTTCAGGGCAGGTATGGGTGCAGGCTAGGGATGTTACACTGATGCTTGAGAATGTGAGCACCCAGAAGCCAGGGAAGATGTAGCTATGTGGGTGCACTGGTCTGGGGGCATAACCCTGGTATGCACTGGTCTAAGGCACGGGGTCCTTTGTGTGCATGCAGAGAACTGTGGCAGCAGGTCAGTGTTATCCTTCATGGATTTGGGGCTGATGTGACCCAGCTGTGCAGGTCAGCACTTTCTCAGAGCTGGGAAGTGAGGCTGAGGGCTGTGCAAATGTGCAGTTCTAGGACTGCTGTAAAGTGTAGTTCCCAGAGCTGAATGATGTGATTGGCGCTACATGCACATGAATGGGCCTGGGAGTGCTGTAAACAGATGAGCTGAGTTTAGGGAGGGTGGGGTGAGGCTGTCTGACACTATGGGTGGGGAGGGCGGGGGTAGCCTAGGTATGGAGGTTAGTGCCCACAACTCTTATGTGCTGGCAACAGCCTGCAGGGAACAGGGAGGGGGAGGTAGTGCTTGGGAGGTGTGCAGGAGAGATGGGTTGGGCTGCACTTGGGTTTGGAGTGTAGGGTCAGTACGTGTACTGGGGGCTGATGGGGTTGGGGGTGCCTGGAGCATGAGGATGGGAAGGAGTTCAGGTGAGTGGGGTGTGGAGTGAATCGCTGGTCACAGGGCTGCGCTGGTGAGGGTGGCATTCCCAAGGAATGTAGCCTGGCTTACTTCTTAGTCCCACACTCCTGTCTTGTGTACTCCTGTGGGTTATCTGCCAGGCGCCAGCTTTCTGCCTTTCAGTTCTTCAGCCTCTGCAACCATGACTGCCACATGTAGTGCAGAAGGCTCTCCCAGGTCAGCCGCATTCCCAAATTGCAGCCTCAGTTGCTCTCCTGTCTCTTCTCTAACTTTTCCATGGATCAGGGCTTATCTCAAGCTACTCTGCTCAGCCATCTTCCTGGAAGTCCCCTCATTTATTCTTGATATGGTAATTCCTATAGTGTTCAAAAAGGTTTAAAAAGTATGCATACCATGTCCAAGCCATTAATTTCATAGCATGTTTTATTCTTGCATTAGAAATACAGAAGCAATTCTCTGTACAGATCCCTCAAGAGTCATTTGTTAAAAATAAACACTGGAGGTTATTCCAACATACGTGTATAATGTTCATAAAAAAAGAATAGAAAACAAAGAGAAAATTTTTTTCTCCTTTTAAATTCAGTGCTTAACTGAGACAAGAAAATATTCAGAAAAATGTCTGAACAAACAAATTCTGGCCTCAAACACTTATAGTATGCTTCTTTTATTTTTATGGTAGCAAATTAAATTTCTGGCTGATTAATTTGCAGAAACAAAGGCAGACCTGGGAACTCCAGGTGACCTCCCTGATTGCTGGCTGTAAACAGAGATGTCCAATCTAGTAACTTCATAGACATACTAATTATAGAATAACTTAGTGTCATTAGAAGAGTTTCCAAGTCAACCAGCTTTCTTCAGATATATGAGTAGTTTCTCCTTACGTGAGTTTTAAACTAAAATTTATTAAATTAAGAGGGACTGAGAAGATGATCAATAATTTTCATTTATTATAAGCTATACTATATTGACTTTCATTGCTCTTAGGAGTTTTTAAATACATATAATTTTTCAAAATCATTATTTTAAAAATCACTTTACATAAAAGACTAAAGATTTTACCAAAGTAGAGTTTCATACATTTAAAAAAGGAAAGGAAAAAGGTATGTAATTCCTATTTACATTATTCATTCTAACAGAAAACTTCCATTTTAATTCCCTATACTATATACCAAACTTATCATCATGCTTATCTTCACACCATAGATGCTTTCCTGAACAGCTGACGGTAAAGCATGTTATTGAACAGGCTAATTAAAGTCATAGTATAAATTTTTATAAAATAAATATGACTTTCTAAATTTACCTTAATTTTAAGGGTTGAATATCTAAAAAATGGTGTTTTTATGTGACTGTTTGAGTTATAGTCACAAAATTTCAGAAATTTCAAATTCTGACTTACAGGCCAACAAAATTATATCTTATTGTAGAAATCAGGTGTGAAAAATGTTTATATCTCCTTTTATTCTTTCCACATATATACTCTCATTAAAGTAACTTTCAAACTATTAATCAAGAATACAAACCATTAAGACCAGACCAGCTCCCTTTGTAGAAGAGGAAGATGGCCCAGACCACCCTGATTTGGTAAGGGCTCCCTCTGCCTATACCTGGCCTTCCCTGTAGTCTGCCAGTATGGAGTCATGGACACATGTGTGAAGACAAACTGATAGGAAACCTTGCTGGCAAACCACAAAGGGAGACAGATGGGACACTGGCAATTTGCTAAGTCTTTAAATTGTGCAGCCTAATGCTACGCACCTTTCTCTGACTGCTTCAAAATCTGAACTGAATTGATACTAATTTGAAGAGTTGCCACATGTAGAAATGTTAGAAAAAACTCTGGCTATATCATATGTGCTCTACCTAGCTTAGGAGGATTCACATCTAATAAGCAAAAATCATTTATTTTTCATAAAAATCAAGGAGCTGGTTGTTGTTTTTTTTTGAAGAGGTCTTTTTGGGAGGGAGTGGGAGAAGAGGCTTAGAAATGAAGATGAATTTATGATGACCTTATTAATGAATCATGAGGTTTTTCTAAGTACAATTATTAAAACCCCATATTTGAATTGAACATGTACTCTATGTTCAATAGCCTTACAAAAGTAATGCAGAAGACTAACCATTGTTCTCCTTATAATGAAGCATAAAATAAGCTGTCATTTGAATGAGAATTTAATTTTTTTTATATAACATTAGGGACTTTTGGGAGTTGTGGGAACAGATGTAAAAGATATAAATGAACGTCATAAACCAAGAGCAATAGAGGAAGAAATACTGTGAGAAATCCACAATGTTATGGCAACTAGTGTTATGTGATGAAAAACCATTTATAATGAGGTCTGGCCCTAAGCAGGTGAAAGAAGAACTGAGACCAGAAGGGGACCCAAGAGCAGCCAGGCATGTTGACACTGTTTACTGAAGAAAACTATTTAAAGGAAGCATACAGAGAAACATGGGGGAAGGTGTATGTGTGTGTGGGTACTTTTGGTGGAATTCTCAGACAGTTCTGAGAACTAAAACTCAGCACCCAAGCCTTCTGGGAAAAGGTCTCATTTCAGAATAGAAAGTGATTGTATATGTAGCATTTTGCATTCAGAGAAGCTGCTCAACTCAAACTTAGGTTATTAAAATTGTATGTCGGTAGGCCAGAGTGACAGAAAGGTTTAAGGACTGCTTAGTCTCTCCACACCCAGGTGATGCACCAGGAGGCTGTCTGCAGGAGTCAGGAGAGATAAGAAAATCCCACAGACTCCTAGTGCCTGGGAGAGCCAATGAATTCACAATGAAGGAAAGCACAGGAGGCCAGGAGTTGCATTTATCTTAACAAATGTACTATTCCTTTTTAAAGTACTTTCAAATTTAGGGGTGGGAGGAAGAAAAGAGAAAACTACTGAAATGTACTAGAAGTTTTCACATCCTTTCAAAAGAAAAAGAGGAATAGAAGGGAAGAACAAGAAAGAAAAAATAGATATTTGGATATATACCCTAGTTAATGCCTGTAGGGAGGTGAAGCATCAAAAATATATTACACCATGACAGTGGGTCACAACTGAGGGCGATTTTTGCCTGCCAACAGACATGTGGCAACGTATGGAGACATCTTTGGTTGTTACAACAGCAGAAGATGCTACTGGTATCTAGTGGGCAGAGCCCAGGGATGCTGCCAAACATCCTACAATACCCAGCACTGCCCTCACAACAACATATCTGGACCAAAATGTCTCTAGTGTGTGCACTATCCCGATCAAAATGGTGGAGTGAGACACTTCAGGGCTCCATTCCCACATAGTAGCTTTGAACAACCAGTAAAAACTGACAGAAATATCTTTCTCAAGGCTCCAGAAAACAGTTAAAGGACTTCAGCAACAGGATGAGCAGCAATAAGAAAATAGCAATTTGAAAGTGGTAGGATCTTCAGGCACCCTGGCTGACCTCTTCCCTACCCCTCACCAGCGTGCGGCACAGAACCAGCCCATGTTTCCAGTGCAGATCACTGTTCCCAGTTTCAGACGGAGCAGAGTAACCCTTATGCACAAGCTGAGAGCATGTACGTCTGGCCCAATCTGTCTGGCAGCAGCCTGAGAGAACATCTCAGAACATACCCTGCATGTAGAAGGCAGCTTACCAAGTTCTCCCATAGAACACTGTGGGGGAGCAGCCAAATAGCTGCCTGGGGCAAGAGATTACTGGCTGTAGGACATCAGTGCAGTGCCTGGGATTGTGAATAAACAGCTTTCTAGGGAAGAGTGAATATTCATATTTGTGTAAACAGGGTAATTTCCAGGGCCACATGTGCATGTTCAAGACAAGAGGTGTGTGCAGAAACACAGAGAGGCTCCTATGCTTTGGCCAGGAGCTATTCTCTAAACTCTTTATATGGATAAGCTCTGCAGAAAAGCACTCACACATGTGACTCTGCAAAGACTGGGAATGTTTTTTTTTCTTTTTTACCTTCTTCTTTAAAATATTTTTTTTAGTTACTTGCATTCAAGAAAAACTCAGTCATAACACTACCTGGATACAAGGTTGAGGAACAAATGCTGCTGGGTCTAAATTCCAGTGATAATACATTAAAATATCAAAATGTCCAGGTTTCAATGAAAGGTTACAAAACATACAAAGAAACAGGAGGCAATGGCCCAGGCAAAGCAGAAGATTAAAGCCTTAGAAACCATCAATGAGAAAGACCAGAGCTGGGACCTAGGAGATGAAGACTTAAAAAAAAATGGTTCTAAATACACTAAAAAAGCTAAAGGAATACATAGACAAAAAAACTAAAGGAAATCAGGAAAATGATAGATGAACACAAAGAGATGGAAATTATGAAAAGGAACTGAACAAGGGGAAGACCACAGCAACCAAAATGAAAAATTCCTAGAGGGGTTCAATAGCAGATCGGAGCTGGCAGAAGAAAGAATCAGTGAACTGGAAGAGAAGACAATCAAAATCACTCAATCTGAGGAGTAGAAAGAAAGAATGAAGAAAAGTGAACAGAGCCTCAGGAACCTGTGGGACACTATCAAGCATACTAATATATGTACTGTGGGATTGCCAGAAAGCATAGAAAGAAAGAAATAGTGGCTGAAAACTTCTCAAATTTAATGAAAGACATGAATATAAACATCCAAGGTCTTCAATGAAATCCAAACAGGATAAACTCAAACATCCATGCTGTGGTATATTGTAATCAGGCTATTGAATGCCAAAGATAAAGAGAGAATTCTGAAAACCACAAGAGAGAAGCAATGTGTCACATATAAAGAAGCCTCAATGGGATTAAGTGCCACATTCTCATAGGAAATCATGGAAGAAAGACAGTAGTGGGATGACATATTTACACTGTTGAAAACAAAAATTACCAACCAAGAATTCTATATCTGGCAAAACTGTTTTCCAAAAATGAGAGAGATTATGACATTTCCAGATAAACAAAAGCTGGGGGATGTTGTCACCACAAGACTAGCCCTACAAGAAATGTAAAGGGAGTTCTGAAGGTTGAAAGTTAACAACAATAGACAATAGTTAAAGATGCATGAGAAACAAAGAGCTCTGGTGAGAGTAATGACATTGGTAAATATAAACGTCAGTACTATTTTATTTTTGATTTTTCACTCCATTTTTACTTCCTAAAGGACCTGAAAGGCAAATGTATAACATGTAAAGAGAAATCAGTGGTTTTGGACTTAGAATGAATAAACATGTAATTTGTGATAAGAACTACATAAAGATGGCGGTTGGGGTGGAAGGTAATAGGAACATAATTTGTGTATACTAGTGAAGTTATCAAAGCAAACGAGACTGTTACAGACTTAGGGTGTTAAATTTAAACCCCTGATGACTACAAAGAAAAAAATTAGAGAATATATAAGCTTGTAGAGACAGAAATTAGAATACAGGTTGTCATGGGCAGGGGACAGGGGAATGGGAAGTCAATGCCTAATGGGTGTAGGGTTTCTGTTTGAGGAAATGGGAAAATTTTCATAATGGAAGGTGATGAGGGTTCTGCAATACTGTGAATGTGATTAATCCCACTGAATGGTATGCTTTGGGGAGGGAGGAAGGGAGGGAGGGAAGAAGGAAGGGGAAGGGAAGGGATGAAGGAAAGAAATAAATAAGGGAAGGAAGGAATGCAGGGAAAGAAAGGAAAGAAGAAAAGAAAGAAGCAACTAAAGAGATAATGATAATTAAATGCAAGACATGATCCTGGAAGACATCTAGCAAGGGAGGAGAAAAGTCTCAAAGGGACATTATTGGGACATATGCAAATTGGAATATAGACTGCAAGCTTTATATCAATGTTAAATTCCTTGAACTTGATGACTACACTTAAGGTGGTTACATAAGTGAATATTCTTGTTCTTAGGAAATGTACATGGCAGTATTAAGTGTTCAAGTTTCTATGATTTTATCAGTACTGCCTGGAATCAATTTATTAACCACTTCTTTCAAGTCATTAGTCTGGACTTCTAGGGATCATGGTTTCATTGCTCTTCTGGATTTGGCAGGCCTGTTGATGCTGAACGTAGAGATCTTTTGAATCTGACCAATGCGTTTTTCAGTAAAACAATGCAGAACAGATGAAGTAAATAACCCTCGGTATTCTGACATCAACATGAGTGTAAATCATGTTCTGCCATTTTTTGACCATGGAATACATTTTGTCAGGGGCAAGATCCATGCCATGGAAGTTATTTAGGCAGTTTTTACCCTGCAAATTCTCAATAATTAGCTTGAATTTTGTAAATGCAACTTCATCATGCTGCGGGTCAGCAAGGTTCACTTCAAAAATACAACCATCAGATGCAATTTTGCTTCCTTGAGTCCTAGTAACTAGTGTTTTCCCAATATTTCTTAAACATTGCTAGTGCTTTCACATCATACCAATCTTTCTTAGAAAATGGATCAACTGCTTTCTTCTTGGTTCCCTTTGTGCCAACTTTTTCTTTTATATATATATATATAATTACTTTTAATATAATTTCATGTGAAACTGCTTCTCCAAAGCAAGCAGTTTCCACTACAAATTACATGGTACTATATACTCAAATCTAACAATATAACCAAACAGTCATTTTTAAACTCTATTATGATGATTTAAAAAAGGAGTGGCTAGCGAGTAAAGAAAAAAGTATTATTAATCAATTCAGTGCCATGACCTTTAGAAAACCTAATGCTGTTGGATCATATGCCAAGGGTTAAAAAAAGAAAAAGAGAAAAAATATTAGACTATTTATGGCTATCTGCTACAGATAATTATTATAAATATTTCTAAAAAGGAACGAAACATTGTAATGTTATTCTATTTCTTTACTAAGTAGAAAGGAAGAAAACTTTAACAAAAACTTTACAAAAGCCAAAACCCACATATGAACTTGTCACGGCATATATGACATCTGAATATGAAAAAAAGCTAAATATAGACTACTTTATTAGCAAAAATATTAAAACAAACCAGATAAAGTTTTAAATTATTAGTCATGTAAAAAGCATTGATATTACATTTTTACAATGCCTATTACATTGGAATAACCCTGTAACAAGGACCTGAATAAAACTGATTTGCTTTAGGTTATTTACATCAAATACCATGGTCAATCAAAAGTTGACTATATTACTGAAAGCATTACAGTAAAGTTTGTTGCCAATTATTATTTATTATGTGATGTGGATATAACTATTTTTAGAACAGAATTTATTCAAGATAAAATTGTCTCTTGAGAAACAGTTTTACACAGTGCTATTACATGAACTAGGAATTTCCTTCACATTTTTAAAGACTTCAAATTATAATTTTTCTTGTATATATTTTATATGTTTATAAGAGATGTTTTACTTTGTGTATATGCATTTTCTCACATTAATTCAATGGAAAAGAATAACACTACATGCTACAATTGTTGACAATTCTTTCCCTTTTACTTTTCTATACTTATTCTTTCTTTGGATAACTGAAGGACAAATTTTGTTTTTTATAAAAGTGCTATGTATTCATTGGATTGTTGAGTGTTGCATTATATAATAACAGTCTCATTTTCCTATTACCACATTCGAGAAGAGTAAATAAAACATTTTACAACTAAATTACATTACTGTGTATTTTGTACATTTTTCAGTGATTTTTCATTTGCAATTATAACATTCTACTAGAATGTTTTGGAATTGCTTGTTTCCCCTAGGCTTTTAACTACAACAATTTCAGTTAAAATTTACCAAACGTTATAGAAAACTTAAGTAAATTCTACTTAATTTTCTGAAACATTAAAATATATTGGAGGAAGTCGGGCCTATAGTAACATAAAGGTCTTGAAGCCAGGTCTATAGTAATATAAATGTCTTGAGGAAAGGAACAACATGTTTGTGCACACTGAACATTAGGGAGAAGCTGATGACAAAATATCAGAGTGTGAAATGTATGTCAGAGTCACAGACTTCAAGGACTTCTGACTTTGAAAGGGATGGAATTTCTAGTAAGGTCTACCAGTCTCCTTTAGAGAACTTAGAGATGTTCTGTTGGACACCAATATGAGCCAGGTACTGAGTTAAAAAGTTGATGATACTGGGATCAAACAGGTAGAAAGACAGAATATTGATAATATTTATATTTCTAGGGTACCAACCATATTACATCTATAACTGTGAAGACAGAATAATGATAATATTCATATCCCCAAGGTACCAACCATATTACATCTATAACTGTGACTTCATTCTATGTTTAAACCAAATTCTAATTTTCTTCCTAATTACCTTAGTATAAGATTTCACTTGATTCTTCGTATTTATTAGGATTTTTCATTTCTCTCTCACACACAAAAGCAAAAGAGGAATTAGAGAATTTTAGATTGCTTGTACAATTAAATAAAAAACTGAAGTTATAAAAATTGTTCCTATTAAGAGTTAGTACAATGCCTTGCCAAATATAAAGCAGTTAAATATGTTTTTATTTGTAAGTAAAATAAAGTTTAAGACGCTCCCTATAAGAATATTAAAGAAAAATTTCTTCTTATTATCACTGTTGTGAATTAGTTTCTTTTTACAAACTCTGAAGTTAGTGACAAAAATGACTTACCTTCACATCCCTGTGAATTATGTTATTATCATGACAGTAGCGTAGAGCTTCCAGTATCTGTCTCATGTAATGACTGTAGAAAAACAAAAGACATCTAAAACTGTAAAAAAAATTATTTTTAAAACTTAATATACAGTGTCCCTAGTTTGTAACTCCAACTTTCATATTAGCTGCCTATGACACTTCATTTAAGTAGACAAGATTGGTGGAAAGTGAGGTTTAATAATGAAAGAGTTGGCAGACTCATAAGTTCAGGAGTTTCATGAAGAAATAATGGGTTCTACATTTCTTAAAATATCTAAGTTAAAAGAATTTCACACAGTTCATAAGTAAAATAGCCCTGCAAACTAAAAATTCAAGCTTAAAACATGAAACATGCAATAATTCCCTAACATTTAAATTCTACTTAAACTGGACTGCTATTAAGTAAACAGTGCTCAGAGCTACACCAAAATTCAGACCAAAGGCATAGCCTGTTTGTCAGCAGAGTCTGCTGTCTGCCTTATTTTCATTTAGCTTAAAGGACCAACAAGAGAAAAGAATCCCCTTATGCCTATAGCTTTATTTTTGCCACAAAATCAAGGTTTAGTTGAGGCATCCTTGAAAAAAGCTGCGTTTGTTCAAGATCTATGTACTAGGAACCCTCTGTCTTCACTAGGTCTGCAGAGGACCTCCAACTGGGTGCAGGTGAGAAGAAAGGAAGAGTTAGTACTTTAAAAAATAAATCATTAAAAAGTGGTAAGAGGGTCAATTACAACAGGGTGTGACATGAGTAGTTTATTCATTATTATTTTAGAATTTACTTTGACATCTTTTCCCCATTTCTAAAATACTTTTTCTGTAATCCCACCATTTCTCTCCCTCTGTCTTTTCAATCTTTGCTCCCCCTGCATTTTACTCTCTCCATATTTGTCTCTCTCTCCTTGCTTTTTATCCCTCTTCCTTTCTCATTTTTTTCCTTTGCCTCTTCAACTAGTCATGACATAGAAATGCAACAGACTCACTATTATTAAGTGTTAACTTAATTTTATTGTGTTTTCAGATCTTATATTTCCCACACTTTAAACTGAAAACTAAAATAATTATTTTTAAAATTTTCATGGTACTCAAAAATGATCTTGTATGTGTTTTTAACTAAAAATAGAAAAACAATTTCTCCATTCCTGCTTTACATTTAAGACATTTCCATCAAGTTCCATCTTTATGCTACTATTTAACCAAATTCACATGAGTGAACCTATAATTAGCTTATGCATTACTTCATGTATTACAATTGATTGGAAGGTTCCACTTTAAAAATGAAAAGTAAAAAAAAAAAAAAAACTTCAGACTTTCTTCCTCACAACTGGGCTCTAAGTCAGAGATCCAGAGATCCAGGGTCAAGAAATTCTCAGTTCTTAATTTTAATTTTAATTCTTTTACTTTGCAAATTCACATATTAGGAGTTGTGGTTACAAACTCTACCTGGGCCAGTGCAGCCTGTAAAAAAGTTTCTGTTTAAGTTAGGGGTTCTTAACTTGGGTCAGTGGCCTTTTAGCATTTCAAATCAGGCTTTTGAAGGTCTGTGACTCACCACCCCCACCAAACCTCCTACCCCGAAATGACTAATGGTTGAGAGATAATAAATGTGAAAGTGCTCTGAAAACTCTAAACCCCTCTCCAAAGGCTAAATCGTTATTATTACTATTATTAAATTTAGTTAAAGATTTAGGAATGGCCTGGCCAATTGGTACATCCAGATGTGACCATGGAAATACTGCATAAGTTTAAACTAGGTAAGTGGACACACTTGTACCTACAGTATGGAATACCTGGGATATACAGCACTAAGATAGCCACCTAAATAGATAGCCTAATATCTTTAGATATCTTTAGATAGCCTAAAGAAAACTCAACTGCAGTCTCACAGAAAGAAAAGAAAGCTTGATGAATGAGCATTTTTTTTTACTTTTCATAGTAAATTATTTGATACAAATATATATATATATATATATATATGAATCTCTGGTGTATGTGTGGGGAAGTAGGTAGAGTTTTAATTTATTATTGTTATTATTATTTAATTATAGAAGTTGTAGTTTACATAAAAATCATGTAAAAAATACAGCATTCCTATATACCCCCTATTGTTGATACTCTGCATTAGTGTGGTACCTTTGTTATGACTGATGAAAGAATATTAAAGTAGTACTATTAACTACAGTCCATAGTTTATATTGGGTGTATTTTTTCCTATATACCACCCTCTTAAGAATACCTTGTATCAGTGTCATATATTTGTTATAATTCATGGAAGAAAATTCTTTTACTTGTATTATTAACCCCAGCCCAACATCTACAACAGGGTTCACCGTGTCATACAGTCCCATATTTTATCTTCTAGCTTTCATTCTACATAGATTTTTTTGTCCCAAATTATGACATATCTAAATTAACCTTTCCCTACCTTCCCAGGCATGATTCTGGGAGTTGTGCATGTGAACAATGTGCTAACAGAATAAAATGAAAACCAATGTCCGCCCACATGTTCCAGAGAACTGCTGACTAAACTCTAAATCAAAAAACATCATGAAGCATCACAGTGGCCCATGCTTTCACAGAAACTCAGCAACATATATTTCTGTCTCCATCTACCCTAAGGGGAGATGACAATACCATGGAAGGAAAGAGCTGATCAGCAATCCATTTACTCCCTTTGGAAGGAGGCATCTCTCAGGGGAAAGAGAAACAAAGGGAGATGACTCAGTCAACCCAACCTCTGGGTAAACAGACTAATGATATGTGCTAGGAGAAGAGACCTTATCTCTAAAATGGCCTGTTAAGGATTCCTATACTAACCAGAACCCTGGATCTTTGAGGCATGGTTTCCTGGAGAATGTCATGTAAGTTATATAACTCTCTAGGTTATAAAATGGAGATGTTTCATAACTGAAATGTTCCTTTCTGTATGTAGAATCCCACAAACCTCATGTAAAGATCCCATCTGTTTTGGGCAAGAAGTACATGCCTGATAAGGAAAGAAATGACCGAGGGAGTTGATCTTGATACCCCAACCTCTTTCTATTTCTTCTGAGCCTTTTGATTGCCTGCATCCTTGAAATTATTTAGTAAAGCTTAGTACTAGGTAAGAGGATCTCTCTAATTCATGTGAGTTTGATTTGGTAATCTGATTCCATGTGTTAGCTCACTCGACAACTCATCACCCCTGAAAGAGCAGAGGTAATTGCTAATGACCAAATGCAGTTTTATTTTATGCTATGCTTTACTGTGCTCTTAAAGATCTTGAAACTCAGCCAGTGGAGAAAAACGACACTATCAATTTGATTACTAGTGGATGTCTCAGAATTTTCTTGTAGTAGGTCTCACTAGAATACTAAAACAAGCTGAATTTTCTAATAATGAATCACAGAATTAGAGTGGGGAAGGAAGGTTAGAAATCATCTGGTCAAACACTACATTAAAGGAGGAATCTAGGTGCCTCTTGTTGCATGGTCCTCTGCAACAGGGAACACAACTAATAATTCTTTGTTAGATTGCCCTTTATTGCGGGAAAAGGGGGGTGTCAATGTTAAGAAGAGTCTTTAAGAAATTGTGCCTAAACCTCTTTCTTTGCAACGCCACCTACTGGTCCAGATGCTTCGCTTCTCTGGTCCCTTCTGGCAAGTTCTTTTCATAAAATCAACATTTTAACAGCAATTAAAATTGGATTTAAAAATGAACAGACTTTTATCTTGATACGTACATAAACATTTACCTTTCTATAAATCTCACGTTTGGAAGAAACCATGATTTCACTATATGACACCTTCCCTACATACTGCCATCTTACATATCCTGACACCCACTAGGGGCAGAGACAGTTTCTAAGCTAAAGAATAGCAATAAGGATGACTGGAGAACAGAGTAACAGTAAACTGATTTAACATCAACCCTGACAACATATATGCTGGGTTACCTACTATTATTCTGGCTCAAAAAGGAAAAAAAATAGACTTCCAGGAAGATGGCAGAATTGGATAGGCTGAGTTCACTCTGCTCCATGTAACAACTAGAGAAGTGGCAGAAAAATGACCAAGACAGTGGTTCCAGGGTACAAGTGACCAGAGAGGAATTTCTATATTATACTGGGAGGACCTGGATGAAAAAGCAGAGAAATTACAATTGAGAGGACGGGCTTAGTATTTCCAGTTGTGACCACACCTGGGGTGGACAGCAATACACAGACTGGAGGTGGTCCCAAAGGAGCGACCTGCTCCCACACTCTTCACCTTGGTATCAGCTTGAGAGATCTTCTCTCCCAGCTCTACAACCAGGAACACCTGCCGGGAACCTGGAAGCCAGCAGACTTGGTTTACCTATGCACAGAGACCTTGTGAAGCACTGTGCCTTGACTCCTGATCCCTGAGTCAGGCTGTTGTAGGTGCCTGGTGTTGACTGAGACTGGGCAGGCCCTCCCCATGGGAGGAAGGGGGACACAGGCCTGAGAAGATGTGATAATTGGTTAGTGAAAGAGATTCCCTGGGTCCTGGTGCTTCAATCCCTGTCTGCAGAGGCCCGGAGCACTCATGGAATGGAGAGATGGTATGAGGGAACTAGCCACACTACACTGTCAGGCACTCCCAGGTTTGGAGCACTCATGGTGTGCACAGGCAAAGAGGCAGGGACCAGGGAGGTAGCTAAGTCACACTACCTGTCACTCCCAAGTGGGCTGTGGGCAGGGATAGTTGAAATATTCAGTCCCATAGCCCAAGGTCATTTCATGAGGGAGCCTGGGGACGACCAGACCCATTGTGTCCACAAGCAGATTCTCCACCAAGGTGCACACTGCTCAATCCCCAGTTCCGGGGTTGGTGGCTTTCAGCACGCATGGAGACATGTGGGGCTGACTGGCTTTGTACTTGGTTGGGTCATGGCCCAGCCAGCTGACTTAGAGAAAGTTAGGCCTGAGGGGAAGAGGTGGCCCAGGAGTGCCATCTGCTGGGAAGAAGCAGAAAGTACAGCCTGGCAAACTGCCCTTCTTCCTAGCCTTTAGCAGATCTTCAATTGAAGTTGCACCTCCTACATGAGGTTCCGGCCTTTGTTTGGTGGGGAATTACTGACAAACCTACTGCAAAAAAGAAAACTTTAATACAAACCCAAGAAACTACAAAATCTTAGGCGAGAGAGGGAAATCAACCTTCAAAATCTTGGTGATTATCACCAAGATAATCAAATGCCTCAAGTCAGCAATATGTTGGAATATTGTGTGGCTACAGAAAGGAACAAAGTCATGAGGGATGCAACAAGGTGAATGAACCATGAGGACATTATGTTGGGCTAAATGAGCCAGAATCAAAAGGACAAATATTGCATGGTCTTTTTTAGAAAATAATGGTAAGAAAATTGGGGCTTAGATTGTAAGCTCTTATAGCAGTCACAATTATTCCTGAGCTTTAAGTACTACTTCTAGAATCTGAGATGGTGTATATGTGTAACTTTGTATTTTCCTGGAACTTTGGGTACCTGCGTGATACCTACAACTCAGAGTAGGAGTTCTGCAGCTCTGAAAGTCATCATTCCTTCATACAGCAACCGTTAAAGAAGCTGAAAAAGAGATCAGGCTTCAATTAGAGATAAGAATGAAGCCAATCTAGTTGGGACTAAGGTAAATCAGAATATAGGGTAAAGGATGATATTGTCTGTGTATCAGAACTTCACTTACTATATGAGACCAAAGGAGGAGAGGTTTATATTCCAAAACCTAAATTTTCCGTAGCACACAATCTAATGTAACTTGTCAGTTCAGCTCAGTTAAACAACTTTAACACATGGAAGCTAGAATTGTGAACAGGTCTTACAAATCTGCATAGCTTAATGTAATACCTGGATAAATTCCAGAATATGTTGGGCAGATAATTAAAAAGTATTGGCAAAGTCCCTTGAGGGACTTGAGAAAAAATATGGAACTATTAAACTTTCCCACCTAGGACATCCCAGATACTCTCTTAGGGACTCCCAAGTTAATAGGTCAAACCCTTGACCTTTAGGCTTGCTCTTATGAAACATATTTCTGTAATGGAGAAACTAAGCCCACCTATTATTATGCCTAAGAGTTACATTCAGAGAACCTCTTTTGTTGCATAGATGTGGCCTCTCTCTCTCTCTAAGCCCAATTCTATAAGCAAAATCATTACCCTCTGCTCTATGTGGGACATGACATCCAGGAGTGTAAGTCTCTCTGGCAATATGGGACATGACTCCCAGGGATGAGTCTGGATGTGGGACTGTGGGACTGACAATGTCTACCTGACCAAAAGGGAGAAAAGAAATGTAAAAGAATAAGGTATCAGTGGCTAAGAGATTTCAAATAGAGTTGAGAGGCTATTCAGGAGGTTACTCTTATGCAAGCTTCAGCTAGATATCGCTAATTGCCATGGTATGCCAAATCCCAACCAACAGTATTCCTGTAAACTCTAAAGAATACCCAGAGCTCTATCTGAGTCTCTATGAAAGTCTCCTTTTCAACATGAAGAAGTTAGAATGGTCATTGCCCAAATATCCCTAAGGATTGACAGAAGGATCAAAGGAGAAAGAAGATAGGATTTAACAAATGCGTATGACCACTGAAACACTATATTGATATTTCTTTTTAGTATCCAGTGTCTTGGAGAAGCTAGAAGGAAATACCTGAAACTGTGAAACTATAACCCACAGCATACTTTGAAATTTGTTTTAAAACTACTTGTTAAAATGTACTTTGAAATTCATTGCTTTTTTGTATATATGTTATATTTCATAATTTAAAAAAAAGGAAAGGTGGGAAGTTGGTGGGATAAGTGGTTGAAGAAGGAGGTAGGGGGCAGGTTGTGTTCACTTGCTGGGTCATTACAAACTTTACCCACATTAAAGCCACTTCTCTGTATTGGAGCAGAAACAAGTAGAACTGTATATATAGGTCTTATTTTAGTATGGGAACAATTTCCTTTGGCTTTAAAACTTAAATTGGAATAATAGGGGAAACTGAGTACAGGGGAACAGGGTATATGAGAACTCTTATTATCTGTTCAATTTTTCTGTAAATCTGAAAACGTTCTAAAAAATAAAGTCTACTAACCAAAAAAAAAAAAAAAAAAGGGAAAAAAAATCATTGTCCTCCATTGGACTTCATTATTTTATAAAATCAAAATTCAGAATTCTTAGTTTTCCCTATTTTACACTGCTGCTGAAAGATATCAATATGGTAAAGTACAAAAGCAAACTGTCTCAGATCCTTGAAGGAATAAATACAAACAATGTTATATAAAAGCCTGAGAGTTTCATTTAGGAGGATTAAGTACTTTATAACTATGCCATAGGAAAAAATCAAAATAGCATTGACTACTTTTGGTATTAAAGAATGCTTTCTAATTTCAAGCACAAAAAAGATAAAAATTTTAAACTGTGACAAGAACTCAAAACAATAGAAAATGGAATAAAAAAACTGAGAATGTGCTTTAGAAAGCATGGTACAAATGAAACAGGATATTTAGCCTCAGTTCTACCACGGATACATCAGGATTTTAAAGAATTAATTATAGTTAATATATATAAACTTCCATTTACTTTTTTCTCCCTAGCCCATCATACAAAATACTCTTCCCCAAACTGAGCATATTCTTTATTTTGTGCTCTAGCAATAACTGCTCTATCATCTGATGCTGGGTCCCTTACTTTGCGGCCTGAAGGAGTCAGGGCAACACATTTTAAGACAGTGAAACCACTCAGCCACTCCAAGCTCAAAGTTGCATTAGGTAAGTTGTTTCCAGTTCTTTCAGTCTATAATGCTATGATTACAAAAGGAATGATAGGAGAGGGGAAATTATGATTATTTAATGTAACTGTTTTTCAAATGATAAAATGTTTTAATAAATCCTAATAGGTTTGCTCGTTCAAATCCTTTAATACATTATGGTTCGTGACTAAGGAGAGATGCTATACCCCACATATTAAAAAGACAGCCCACTGGAGTGTATATTTATGGACATGACTGAACGTAGCCAAAGCAGAAACCTGCATTGCTCTAAATATATAAGCAAGTTGCCTAGTGCATGCTTCCTGTGATTCTTCCTATCTGTTCCTTATTTTGAGCTACACAGTCATTACTCCACATAAAATATTTGATTGAGAGCTCATACACTGGCCTGAAGCAAATATATTCAACAACAAAAATGTACTTTATTTCTGTTCCTTCTATTGTTCTATGCTTTTCCTCAGATCAACTGGCCATGTAACAATTTGATATCACTAAAAGGCAAAACGAATAACTAATGGGGCATATCATTGGCCAAATTTTGTTGTTTGACAAAACACAATTTAATTCTACATGGTTCTTGAGCTATTATATTCCTTCTTATTTAAAAATCATTTGAAATGGGAAGGAAAGCAGTACTGATGTTAAAATGTAAATCTACTTGCCTCAACAGACAAATTCATTGTTCTGTATTTTGCATTTAGAGTCACTATTCAGTTTCACTAATACACACTAAAATAGATATATGTGCTCCATATAGGAAAGAGTAGCAGTATGCTCATCATCAAGTTCTAAGAGCAGGCTACTTTTTATGATTAATTTGTCATTCCTTCTTTAATCCACCTTTACCTATGGGGATTAGATATAAATTACATACCTGGCTACAGCTTCACTGTATACAAAGCCAGCATCAGCTCGCTTTACGATTTCAAAACACAGATCTGCTCCATCCATACTGTAGAGAAATGTGAAAAACAACATAAGAAAAGAGGAAATTCCAGTAAACATAACACTGAAAGCAAAAATATACTGTAACTAAGTTATTTGGTAATATAGTTAATGACTACAAATTATTTAAATTTCCTTTCAATGAAAAAAACTGTAAGTTATAAAGGACATTATAACCACCTAAACATTGAAAAATCTGTGGGGAAAAAACAGGAAGAGCAAGCAAATGGCAGTATCAAATAGCATGAGGTACAGAAAATTGATTATAAACTTTCTTTAGGTTACTACAATAAAAAATCTCAGAAAAGAGCGTTGCTGGGAGTTGTGGATATAATTTTGAGTCAAATTCCAAAACTATCTATATCTGGTCACATAGTTTATTTTAAGAATACAATAATGCTTCTAAATTATTTAGTAAGGTTATTACCACTGGATGTGAAATTCAAATTATATACTATGGGAGGAAAAAATAATTAGCTAGTCCATAATTCATTTTCATTACACTTTCATTCCAAAGTTAATTGCTACAAACAGATTCTAACACATTACTATCTTGATCCAAAATTTATGAGTCTCTATTTCTCACCAGATAGGTTAAGTTTCTTGTCTTGGCCACACCTTGTCTTTACTATCAAGCCTACTCTCTAATGACTTTTCAAGAAAATCTTCCTCTAGGCAGACTAGCCTTATTATCACTTCAGGAATATACCATTTTCTTTATTCCTTTCTCTTTTTGATGTGTGCTTCTGCATATATTGTTTCTCATATTTAAAAGCTTCCTTAATTCAAGGCTCCATTTCAATCCCACCTTCTCCAGGAAGCTACCTCCAACAATCACACACCACTTTAATGTCATTAATGTCTTTCTTTGCTTAAATTTGATTAACAATCCTATACCATAACTCTTGGCACTTACATACATACATACACATACACACACAACTTCTGTAAGATCATTACATATATTAATTAAATTATTCAAATAGTTTACAAGCATTTTCATAACACTTTGAGGACATTATATATATATTTAATTCAACTATTCAAATAGAATCACCTGTATAGCTTTTTAAAGAAGCAGATGTGTTCTTTAAAGAGTTATTCTGAAAGAAAGTCATCGCTGTGAAAGCAATTTTCTACAACTAAAGCTATTTGATTAGTTAACTGTAACAAATGAAGTAACCACTAATTTTAAATTTCATGAGATACAGAAATAAAAACAAAAAATACTGCTATTTTTTATCAGAAATTTTAAATATACATATTTGTAAGACATACAATCCTGATATAACAATCCTAAACAAAAAGTCTGATGTCCCAATTCTTTGATAAACCTTATCTGATGATATAGTGATTCTAAAAAAAATTATAAGGCTTCTTTTATTGCCTTTCTGTCTGGCTTCCTATCTTTGAGTGATTCTGCCAAGTACCTTCATAAAGCATGCCATGAAGTTTCCACTCAATTAGACCTATGACAGCTCAGTTGGCTCCATTTTGAGATAGTGAAATGGTAGAAAAAACTGTTCTATGGAAGAGTATGGGGTGTCCTTTAATACCATGTGTAGAGAAAAACTACAGGAAGTTTATTCTGAATTGTGAAAAGTGGTGTTGTGAATGATTTTAGCTGTTTCTCTAAATGCTAAAATTCATAATAAACATACATGACATACATTTTTTGAAAAATTATGCTCAGACAAGACCATAAAACAACCAAAATAGATCACAGGTCTAGCAGCATGAGGTACAGCTAGCTACATGCATTTTGTGAAAGGAGAGAAAGACAGTGCTTGTAAGAGACTAGAACCTGATTATATGAAGAAGTGCTTTTCAAATCATCTGTGGTGAAGGACCAGTCTTATTTCCCTCAGTATGAACTAATACTTTCATAAAATACAAAGTTATGTGCTATGATTTCATAGCAATGTCATACTGTTACAATAAATGTTTAGTCTCAATTCTGTACTTATCTCATTTCAGATGGGTAACAGCTGGCAGAGAGCACTGCTATAAAAGCCAGGCCAAATCTGGATTTTTATGACCAACATTTCCTCTGAAGATGACAAAAACAACTACAAAAAACTGGATGAAATAAGAAAAAAAAAGACTAAAGTTCCAAAGAATTGACAATATAATGATTAAAAATTTACCTAATGAGAATGGAGGAGGGATTATAGCTCAAAGATGTGAACCAGAAATGCTTCTGCCCTGGAAGTGGGGAGTTGGCTATGGAAAGAAGGCTGGTTGGGAGTGAGGGGGCTGCCCTTTTGTGGAAATCTGGAGAAGTAGGAGGGGCAGTCAGACCAAACTGACAGGGTCCAGATGTTTTTACAACAGAGTAATCCAAGAGAAGCAGCTAAAAGACAGAAATATCCTTTTGGCAGACCTGTGAAGAGCCAGCTAAAGAGTAAGACCCTAATGAAATACCCCATGCTCTGGTATGGGGCTGCTAAGAGTAGCATTTTTAAGATTGGGCTATAAAATATATTCCAGTATGTCACACTGGTGGTATAGAAAACCCTAAGGCATATCATGTAAATAAAAGTTAGGCCTAAAATCTTCCGCAAGAAAAATAAAATTACAAAAAGTGACAATATAGATTTGAAAAAGCAATGGAAATTTCAGAACTGAAAAATATCAAAATTAAGAATTTCAGCTGATTAAGTAGTTGAGAAAATTAGTGAACTGGTAGATCAGAAAGAAGCATGGAGAGACAAAACACAAAAAATATAAAAGTGAGGGTAAGAAACATAAAAGATTACAGAAAGAAGTTCAGCATATACTTTAGTGAAGCTCTAAAGGAGAAAAGAGAGAAAACAGGGTAGGAGCAATACTGAAAAGATAATGGCTGATAATTATCCAGAAGTGATTAAAGGTACCAAACCACTAATTTAAGAAGCCCAATGAATACCAAAGTTAAATAAAAGACATTTGTAGTTAGATATATAGCAGTGAAAAACTGCAGGAATCCAAAGACAAACAGAAAATCTCAATAACAGTGAAAGAAAAAGAACTGACTATTAGGTTGACATCTGACTTCTCAGGATCAACAGTGGAAGCCATAAGACAGTGGAAAGGTATCTTAAACCAAAATAACTGTCAACTTAAATTTTCTTCTTACCAAAAACACCCTTAAAGAATGAGGGTGAAAAAGTTTCTTTCAGATAAACATGATTTCAAAACAATTTACCCCTAACATACCTATCCCTACAGGAAATACCAAAGTGTTTAATTCAGGTGGAAAAAAAAATGAAATGAAATGCATCAAGGCCAGAAAAACATAAAATGTGGTATACATGTAGATGACTCTAAATAAATAATGATTATATAAAAAACCTACTCTCTCTCTTTCTGAGAGATTGTATGAATAATATTCTTTCTGAGAGAGAGAAAGATATTAAAAATTAAAAATAAAAACCATTGACAACAATAAATTGGGGGCATACTGTAATTTCTCATGCAATCACTAAAACACAAGTTTTTAATTTTTTTTTTTTGCACAGTCTGTATCCCTTCAGCTCCAATTACCCCTTCTCTCTTTTTTTTTTTAATTAACGGAAAAAATGAAATTAAACCAACATTTAGAAATCATACCATTCTACATATGCAATCAGTAATTCTTAACATCATCACATAGATGCATGATCATCGTTTCTTAGTACACTTGCATCGGTTTAGAAGAACTAGCAACACAACCGAAAAAGATACAGAATGTTAATATAGAGAAAAAATAAAAGTAATAATAGTAAAAACAAAACAAAATAAAACAAAAACCTATAGCTCAGATGCAGCTTCATTCAGTGTTTTAACATGATTACTTTACAATTAGGTATTATTGTGCTGTCCATTTTTGAGTTTTTGTATCTAGTCCTGTTGCACAGTCTGTATTCCTTCAGCTCCAATTGCCCATTATCTTACCCTGTTTCTACCTCCTGCTGGACTCTGTTACCAATGACATATTCCAAATTTATTCTCGAATGTCTGTTCACATCAGTGGGACCATACAGTATTTGTCCTTTAGTTTTTGGCTAGACTCACTCAGCATAATGTTCTCTAGGTCCATCCATGTTATTACATGCTTCATAAGTTTATCCTGTCTTAAAGCTGCATAATATTCCATCGTATGTATATACCACAGTTTGTTTAGCCACTCTTCTGTTGATGGAGATTTTGGCTGTTTCCATCTCTTTGCAATTGTAAATAACGCTGCTATAAACATTGGTGTGCAAATGTCCGTTTGTGTCTTTGCCCTTAAGTCCTTTGAGTAGATTCCCAGCAATGGTATTGCTGGGTCGTATGGCAATTCTATATTCAGCTTTTTGAGGAACCACCAAACTGCCTTCCACAGTGGTTGCACCATTTGACATTCCCACCAACAGTGGATAAGTGTGCCTCTTTCTCCACATCCTCTCCAGCACTTGTCATTTTCTGTTTTGTTGATAATGGCCATTCTGGTGGGTGTGAGATGATATCTCATTGTGGTTTTGATTTGCATTTCTCTAATGGTCAGGGACATTGAGCATCTCTTCATGTGCCTTTTGGCCATTTGTATTTGCTCTTCTGATAGGTGTCTGTTCAAGTCTTTTTCCCATTTTGTAATTGGGTTGGCTGTCTTTTTGTTGTTGAGTTGAACAATCTCTTTATAAATTCTGGATACTAGACCCTTATCTGATATGTCATTTCCAAATATTGTCTCCCATTGTGTAGGCTGTCTTTCTACTTTCTTGATGAAGTTCTTTGATGCACAAAAGTGTTTACTTTTGAGGAGCTCCCATTTATTTATTTCCTTCTTCAGTGTTCTTGCTTTAGGTGTAAGGTCCATAAAACCGCCTCCAGTTGTAAGATTCATAAGATATCTCCCAACATTTCCCTCTAACTGTTTTATGGTCTTAGACCTAATGTTTAGATCTTTGATCCATTTTGAGTTCACTTTTGTATAGGGTGTGAGAGATGGGTCTTCTTTCATTCTTTTGCATATGGATATCCAGTTCTCTAGGCACCATTTATTGAAGAGACTGTTCTGTCCCAGGTGAGTTGGCTTGACTGCCTTATCAAAGATCAAATGTCCATAGATGAGAGGGTCTATATCTGAGCACTCTATTCGATTCCATTGGTCGATATATCTATCTTTATGCCAATACCATGCTGTTTTGACCACTGTGGCTTCATAATATGCCTTAAAGTCAGGCAGCGCGAGACCTCCAGCTTCGTTTTTTTCCCCCAAGATGTTTTTAGCAATTCGGGGCACCCTGCCCTTCCAGATAAATTTGCTTATTGGTTTTTCTATTTCTGAAAAATAAGTTGTTGAGATTTTGATTGG
This sequence comes from Tamandua tetradactyla, assembly GCF_023851605.1. Classification (NCBI taxonomy): domain Eukaryota; kingdom Metazoa; phylum Chordata; class Mammalia; order Pilosa; family Myrmecophagidae; genus Tamandua; species Tamandua tetradactyla. The sequence continues at coordinate 130,428,851 of NC_135353.1, read as the reverse complement.
TATTGCATTGAATCTGTAAATCAATTTAGGCAGGATTGACATCTTAACTATATTTAGTCTTCCAATCCATGATCACGGTATGCCCTTCCATCTATTTAGGTCTTCTGTGATTTCTTTGAACAGTTTTTTGTAGTTTTCTTTGGATAGGTTTTTTGTCTCTTTAGTTAAATTTATTCCTAGGTATTTTATTCTTTTAGTTGCAATTGTAAATGGGATTCGTTTCTTGATTTCCCCCTCCGCTTGTTCATTGCTAGTGTATAGAAATGCTACAGATTTTTGAATGTTGATCTTGTAACCTGCTACTTTGCTGTACTCATTTATTAGCTCTAGTAGTTTTGTTGTGGATTTTTCCGGGTTTTCGACATATAGTATCATATCGTCTGCAAACAGTGATAGTTTTACCTCTTCCTTTCCAATTTTGATGCCTTGTATTTCTTTTTCTTGTCTAATTGCTCTGGCTAGAACCTCCAACACAATGTTGAATAATAGTGGTGATAGTGGACATCCTTGTCTTGTTCCTGATCTTAGGGGGAAAGTTCTCAATTTTTCCCCATTGAGGATGATATTAGCTGTGGGTTTTTCATATATTCCCTCTATCATTTTAAGGAAGTCCCCTTGTATTCCTATCCTTTGAAGTGTTTTCAACAGGAAAGGATGTTGAATCTTGTCAAATGCCTTCTCTGCATCAATTGAGATGATCATGTGATTTTTCTGCTTTGATTTATTGATATGGTGTATTACATTAATTGATTTTCTTTTTTTTTTTATTAATTAAAAAAATTAACTAACACAACAATAGAAATCAATCCATTCTACATATGAAATCAGTAATTCTTAATATCATCACATAGGTGTATGGTCATCATTTCTCAGTACATATGCATCGATTTAGAGAAAGAAATAGCACTACAACAGAAAAAGAAATAAAGTGATAACACAGAGAGAAAACACAAATAAAAATAAAAAGTACAAAAGTATATAAGAGAAAAAAAAAAACAAAACAAACAAAAAAAAACTATAGATCAGATGCAGCTTCATTCAGCGTTCCAAGATAATTACATTACAATTAGGCAGTATTGTGCTGACCATTTTTTTTTTTAGACGTCATACCATTCTACATATGCAATCAGTAATTCTTAACATCATCACATAGATGCATGATCATCGTTTCTTAGTACATTTGCATCGGTTTAGAAGAACTAGCATTATAACAGAAAAAGATATAGAATGTTAATATAGAGAAAAAAAATAAAAGTAATAATAATAAGAACAAAACAAACAAAACAAAACAAAACAAAAACCTATAGCTCGGATGCAGCTTCGTTCAGTATTTTAACATGATTACTTTACAATTAGGTATTATTGTACTGTCCATTTTTGAGTTTTTGTATCTAGTCCTATTGCACCGTCTGTATTCCATCAGCTCCGATTACCCATTATCTTACCCTGTTTCTAACTCCTGCTGAACTCTGTTACCAATGACATATTCCAAGTTTATTCTCGAGTGTCGATTCACATCATTGGGACCATACAGTATTTGTCTTTTAGCTTTTGGCTAGACTCACTCAGCATAATGTTTTCTAGGTCCATCCATGTTATTACATGCTTCATAAGTTTATCCTGTCTTAACGCTGCATAATATTCCATCGTACGTATATACCACAGTTTGTTTAGCCACTCGTCTGTTGATGGACATTTTGGCTGTTTCCATCTCTTTGCAATTGTAAATAACGCTGCTATAAACATTGGTGTGCAAATGTCTGTTTGAGCTTTTGCCCTTAATTCCTTTGAGAAGATTCCCAGCAATGGTATTGCTGGATCGTATGGCAATTCTATATTCAGCTTTTTGAGGAACCGCCAAACTGCTTTCCACAGTGGTTGCACCATTTGACATTCCCACCAACAGTGGATAAGTGTGCCTCTTTCTCCGCATCCTCTCCAGCACTTGTCATTTTCTGTTTTGTTGATAATGGCCATTCTGGTGGGTGTGAGATGATATCTCATTGTGGTTTTGATTTGTATTTCTCTAATGGCCAGGGACATTGAGCATCTCTTCATGTGTCTTTTGGCCATTTGTATTTCCTCCTCTGAGAGGTGTCTATTCAAGTCTTTTTCCCATTTTGTAATTGGGTTGGCTATCTTTTTGTTGTTGAGTTGAACAATCTCATTATAAATTCTGGATACTAGACCTTTATCTGATATGTCGTTTCCAAATATTGATTCCCATTGTGTAGGCTGTCTTTCTACTTTCTTGATGAAGTTCTTTGATGCACAAAAGTGTTTAATTTTGAGGAGTTCCCATTTATTTATTTCCTTCTTCAGTGCTCTTGCTTTAGGTGTAAGGTCCATAAAACTGCCTCCAATTGTAAGATTCATAAGATATCTCCCTACATTTTCCTCTAACTGTTCTATGGTCTTAGACCTAATGTTTAGATCTTTGATCCATTTTGAGTTAACTTTTGTATAGGGTGTGAGATATGGGTCTTCTTTCATTCTTTTGCATATGGATATCCAGTTCTCTAGGCACCATTTATTGAAGAGACTGTTCTGTCCCAGGTGAGTTGGCTTGACTCCCTTATCAAAGATCAAATGACCATAGATGAGAGGGTCTATATCTGAGCACTCTATTCGATTCCATTGGTCGATATATCTATCTGTATGCCAATACCATGCTGTTTTGACCACTGTGGCTTCATAATATGCCTTAAAGTCTGGCAGCGCAAGACCTCCAGCTTCGTTTTTTTTCCTCAAGATGTTTTTAGCAATTCGGGGCACCCTGCCCTTCCAGATAAATTTGCTTATTGGTTTTTCTATTTCTGAAAAATAAGTTGTTGGGATTTTGATTGGTATTGCATTGAATCTGTAAATCAATTTGGGTAGGATTGACATCTTAACTATATTTAGTCTTCCAATCCATGAACACGGTATGCCCTTCCATCTGTTTAGGTCTTCTGTGATTTCTTTTAGCAGTTTTTTGTAGTTTTCTTTGTATAGGTCTTTTGTCTCTTTAGTTAAATTTATTCCTAGGTATTTTATTCTTTTAGTTGCAATTGTAAATGGGATTCGTTTCTTGATTTCCCCCTCCGCTTGTTCATTGCTAGTGTATAGAAATGCTACAGATTTTTGAATGTTGATCTTGTAACCTGCTACTTTGCTGTACTCATTTATTAGCTCTAGTAGTTTTGTTGTGGATTTTTCCGGGTTTTCGACGTATAGTATCATATCGTCTGCAAACAGTGATAGTTTTACTTCTTCCTTTCCAATTTTGATGCCTTGTATTTCTTTTTCTTGTCTAATTGCTCTGGCTAGAACCTCCAACACAATGTTGAATAATAGTGGTGATAGTGGACATCCTTGTCTTGTTCCTGATCTTAGGGGGAACGTTTTCAATTTTTCCCCATTAAGGATGATATTAGCTGCGGGTTTTTCATATATTCCCTCTATCATTTTAAGGAAGTTCCCTTGTATTCCTATCCTTTGAAGTGTTTTCAACAGGAAAGGATGTTGAATCTTGTCAAATGCCTTCTCTGCATCAATTGAGATGATCATGTGATTTTTCTGCTTTAATTTGTTGATATGATGTATTACATTAATTGATTTTCTTATGTTGAACCATCCTTGCATACCTGGGATGAATCCTACTTGGTCATGATGAATAATTCTTTTAATGTGTTGTTGGATACGATTTGCTAGAATTTTATTGAGGATTTTTGCATCAATATTCATTAGAGAGATCGGCCTGTAGTTTTCTTTTCTTGTAATATCTTTGCCTGGTTTTGGTATGAGGGTAATGTTGGCTTCATAGAATGAGTTAGGTAGTTTTCCCTCCACTTCGATTTTTTTGAAGAGTTTGAGGAGAGTTGGTACTAATTCTTTCTGGAATGTTTGATAGAATTCACATGTGAAGCCGTCTGGTCCTGGACTTTTCTTTTTAGGAAGCTTTTTAATGACTGATTCAATTTCTTTACTTGTGATTGGTTTGTTGAGATCATCTATCTCTTCTTGAGTCAAAGTTGGTTGTTCATGTCTTTCCAGGAACCCGTCCATTTCCTCTAAATTGTTGTATTTATTAGCGTAAAGTTGTTCATAGTATCCTGTTATTACCTCCTTTATTTCTGTGAGGTCAGTAGTTATGTCTCCTCTTCCATTTCTGATCTTATTTATTTGCATCCTCTCTCTTCTTCTTTTTGTCAATCTTGCTAAGGGCCCATCAATCTTATTGATTTTCTCATAGAACCAACTTCTGGCCTTATTGATTTTCTCTATTGTTTTCATGTTTTCAATTTCATTTATTTGTGCTCTAATCTTTGTTATTTCTTTCCTTTTGCTTGCTTTGGGGTTAGCTTGCTGTTCTTTCTCCAGTTCTTCCAAATGGATAGTTAATTCCTGAATTTTTGCCTTTTCTTCTTTTCTGATATAGGCATTTAGAGCAATAAATTTCCCTCTTAGCACTGCCTTTGCTGCGTCCCATAAGTTTTGATATGTTGTGTTTTCATTTTCATTCGCCTCGAGGTATTTGCTAATTTCTCTAGCAATTTCTTCTTTGACCCACTCGTTGTTTAGGAGTGTGTTGTTGAGCCTCCACGTATTTGTGAATTTTCTGGCACTCTGCCTATTATTGATTTCCAACATCATTCCTTTATGGTCCGAGAAAGTGTTGTGTAAGATTTCAATCTTTTTAAATTTGTTGAGACTTGCTTTGTGACCCAGCATATGGTCTATTTTTGAGAATGATCCATGAGCACTTGAGAAAAAGGTGTATCCTGCTGTTGTGGGATGTAATGTCCTATAAATGTCTATTAAGTCTAGTTCATTTATAGTAATATTCAGATTCTCTATTTCTTTGTTGATCTTCTGTCTAGATGTTCTGTCCCTTGATGAGAGTGGTGAGTTGAAGTCTCCAACTATTATAGTATATGAGTCTATTTCCCTTTTCAGTGTTTGCAGTGTATTCCTCACGTATTTTGGGGCATTCTGGTTCGGTGCGTAAGTATTTATGATTGTTATGTCTTCTTGTTTAATTGTTCCTTTTATTAGTATATAGTGTCCTTCTTTGTCTCTTTTAACTGCTTTACATTTGAAGTCTAATTTGTTGGATATTAGTATAGCCACTCCTGCTCTTTTCTGGTTGTTATTTGCATGAAATATCTTTTCCCAACCTTTCACTTTCAACCTATGTTTATCTTTGGGTCTAAGATGTGTTTCCTGTAGACAGCATATAGAAGGATCCTGTTTTTTAATCCATTCTGCCAATCTATGTCTTTTGATTGGGGAATTCAGTCCATTGACATTTAGTGTTATTACTGTTTGGATAATATTTTCCTCTAACATTTTGCCTTTTGTATTATGTATATCATATCTGATTTTCCTTCTTTCTACACTCTTTTCCATATCTCTCTCTTCTGTCTTTTTGTATCTGACTCTAATGCTCCCTTTAGTATTTCTTGCAGAGCTGGTCTCTTGGTCACGAATTCTTTCAGTGACTTTTTGTCTGAGAATGTTTTAATTTCTCCCTCATTTTTGAAGGATAGTTTTGCTGGATATAGGAGTCTTGGTTGGCAGTTTTTCTCTTTTAGTATTTTAAATATATCATCACACTGTCTTCTAGCTTCCATGGTTTCTGCTGAGAAATCTACACATAGTCTTATTGGGTTTCCCTTGTATGTGATGGATTGTTTTTCTCTTGCTGCTTTCAAGATCCTCTCTTTCTCATTGACCTCTGACATTCTAACTAGTAAGTGTCTTGGAGAACGCCTATTTGGGTCTAATCTCTTTGGGGTGCGCTGCACTTCTTGGATCTGTAATTTTAGGTCTTTCATAAGAGTTGGGAAATTTTCAGTGATAATTTCTTCCATTAGTTTTTCTCCTCCTTTTCCCTTCTCTTCTCCTTCTGGGACACCCACAACACGTATATTTGTGCGGTTCATATTGTCCTTGAGTTCCCTGATACCCTGTTCAAATTTCTCCATTCTTTTCCCTATAGTTTCTGTTTCTTTTTGGAATTCAGATGTTCCATCCTCCAACTCACTAATTCTATCTTCTGTCTCTTCAAATCTATCATTGTAGCTATCCATTATTTTTTCTATGTTTGCTACTTTATCCTTCACTTCCATAAGTTCTGCGATTTGTTTTTTCAGTTTTTCTATTTCTTCTTTATGTTCAGCCCATGTCCTCTTCATGTCCTCTTCATGTCCTCCCTCAATTTATCGATTTCATTTTTGAAGAGGTTTTCCATTTCTGTTCGTATATTCAGCATTAGTTGTCTCAGCTCTTGTATCTCATTTGAACTATTGGTTTGTTCCTTTGACTGGGCCATATTCTCAAGCTTCTGAGCGTGGACAGTTATCTTCTGCTGCTGGCGTCTGGGCATTTAGTCAGATTTCCCTGGGTGTCGGACCCAACAAGGTTGTAAGATTTTTCTGTGAAATCTCTGGGTTCTGTTTTTCTTTTCCTGCCCAGTAGGTGGCGCTCGTGGAACACGTTTGTCTGCGGGTCCCACCAGTAAAAGGTGCTTTGGGTCCTTTAACTTTGGAAAACTCTCGCCGTCTGGGAGGTTTGCTAGCCGAAGCGGCTTGGAAGAGTGCCAACCGGCCCGGGGTCCGAACGCGGGGAGGTTCGCTGGCCGCCACAGCCCGGGAAAGCGCCCGTCCGAATTTCCTAGTCGGCCCGGTGGCGGGAGAGCACCAGCCGCAGTGGCCCACCCGGGAGAGTGCACGTTCCCGGGGAGTCACGGGTTTGGAAGGCCCCCCCCCATCGCCGTTCTCCGCGGCCTGGGGATTTCCGATCCAATTCTCTCAGTTGGTCCGGGGGGCCGCGCGTGGTGTGGGCGCCAGCTGCTGCGGTTTAAGGGGACCACCTGTCCAATTCTCCCAGCCGGCCCGGGAAGGGGGAAGGGAGTGACCAAGTTTTTAAATTTTTAAATCTCAAACCTTTTTTTCTACTTTAAAGATTTCTGAGAACCCCACAGGAATTGTATTTCTGTGGGTTTCATCTAACAGTATTGACTGCATTAAAATAAAACACATATTTAAAAAATATTCATTAATTTATCTTAAATAACAATAATAAACCCATCACATATTAACACAATATTTTTAATGGTAAATAACTATATATTCCAAAACAAAATAAATTCAGAGAGAAGAGTGGCATTGTTTTATATTTGGCAAATCTCTTTTATTTCTGGCTTAATAGAAGACAGCTGGGTTCTCATATTTGCTCCTGCATTCAATCTCTTACAATGCTATGTGGTTGAAGTAAATGAAGAAAATCCAGCCTCTCATTAATATATATCTGGAAGAAGGTACATTCTAATAGCTCTTGCAGAAATTTGTGAATATTCATCTTTGATACTACAACAAAACTCAACAAATGGTAGTTTCTTAAAGTTGAGTTGCAATGTGGAACCTGGAACCTTATCAATGAACTTTGTTAGTCTGTTACATTACAATCTATTTGCTTGGCTTGTACTATGAATAGATCTTTTATTCATGCATGATTTTGTAACATCATGAAATGGTCATCCGAAAAATACTGGGTTCATTGAGTTATGCATATTTTTCAAATATTGATCACATTTCATTACCTGGTATAAAAAATCATATTAATATCATCACTGATCACATTAAAAAATCACAAAATAACTGGGAGGCTGACAACCTAATGGTGGCAGATACAAGTTTTCCAAAACTCTAATTTGCACTTGAAAACCTTGAATTTCATCACTGGGAACAACTACTGTCAGTTGTTTTCTTTGAAGCAGCTGGCTCACTTCATTCATTTTCAAGAAAATGTCTTAGTAGTCATAGTTTGTTAAGGTTCTTTTTTTCTCTTTTACATGGGCAGGCACTGGGACTCGAACCCAGGTCCCCAGTATGGCAGGTGAGAATTCTGCCACTAAGCTACCATTGCACCACCCTCTGTTACTTGTTCTTTTGAGTAACGATGTTTCATCCCCCCCTCCAAAAAAAACAAAACTAGCCCAATTTAAAACTCAAAAACAACTCAAATGCTTTTCTGGGATACAGTGAAACTTTAAGGATGGAAAGCACTCAGAGTATGTTTTCTAATTACAATATAACTATGTTAAAAATAAATGAACAAAACTAGAAAATCCCCAAATGTTTGGAAATTGAGAAACGAATGCTAAGAAAACCTACGAATCAAAGGAGAAATCATAGTAAAAATTAGAAAACATATCTAACAATGAAAGTGAAAAGAGTATACATCCAAACTTGTGCAGGATAGAAGTGTTACATTTCAGAATCAGTATGTTGCCACTAATAGACATGCAAATACAAAAATGGCTTAAAAGAAGAGTTGGTGTATAGATACCATCTTACCATCTGAGAAGCTGGAGACCTACGTTACACACACACACACACACACACACACACACACACACACACACCCCACAAATACAACTCAATGCTGGAAAGACTTCTGAATCAAATAATCCACTGTTGAAGGAACCATACATCAATACAACCTTTTTAAAGGCAATTTTTTAGTGCCTGCAAAAGCCTTCAAAATGCACATTGACCCAATAATTTCATTCCAAAGGAAATAATTAGGGATGTTTGCCAACTTTGAGTGACAAGGGTCATCAGACTATTTATAATAATAGAATGGTTAAATGTGGAACATACACACAGACTATTATGCTGCCACTAAACAATATTATACACCAGGGGACAAGAATCTTAGGGCCTATTTCTAGAATTCTGCTAGCACATACTTTAACACAATTAAACAAATTACTAAACTTCTAGTGGCTTCAGTTTTCTTAGAATCCTAGTGTGACAGTTTTGATGACCTACAAATGGGTTATACTTACAACAACTTTTCAGCACCAGCTAATTTTACAAGAAAAGGAAAAAAGAAAAAAATTTTCAAACTAGACCTACATGATACCTGTGCCAGTTTGAAAATATTATGTAACCAAGAAAGGCCATGTTTTAATCCTGATTCAATCATGTGGAGGCAGTTGTTTCTTTTAATTTTTATTCAATACTGTAGATTGGAAACCTTTGATTAGATTATCTCCACAGAGATGTGATACATTCAATTGTGGGTATAATCTTTGATTAGATGGAGATGTGACTCCACCCATTTCAGGTGGGTCTTGTTTAGTTTACTGGAATTCTTTAAAAGAGGAAACATTTTGGAGAGAGTCAGAAACAACAGAGGCAACAGAAACTTCAGAGCAGAGCTGAGACAGATGCCAATACTTGGAGAACACAGACACGGGCATTTGGAACTGTTTGGAGCCCAGCAGACGTTGCCATGAGATGTTAAGCAAGCCAGAACCTAGAAAGAGTTAAGGGAAGCCAAGAGATGAAAGCTAGCCCTGGAGAAGCAAAGCAAGGAACCCCCACAGGAAAAAAGACTGAAAGCAACAGAGTCCAGGAACAAGGTGCCAGCATGCTTTCCCCAGCTGACATAGGTGTCCTGACACATGGACCTTTCTTGAATTAAGGTATTTTTCCTAGGTGCCTTAGTTTTGACATTTCCATAGGCTTAGAACTGTAAACTTGTAACTTATTAAATTCCCCATTTTAAAAGCTGTTCCACTTCTTTTGTTGCTCAGATGTGGCCTCTCTCTCTAAGCCAACTTAGCAGGTGAACTTACTGCCCTCACCCCTATGTGGGACATGACTCCCAAGGTTGTAAATCTCCCTGGCAATGTGGGACAGAACTCCTGGGATGAGCTGGGACCTAGCATGAAGGGATTGAAAAAGCCTTCTTGACCAAAAGGGGGAAGAGAGAAATGAGATAAAATAAACTTTCAGTGGCTGAGAGATTTCAAACAGAGTTGATAGTTATCCTGCAGTTATTCTTATGCATTAGATAGATATTCCTTTTTAGTTTATGGTGTATATGGAGTGGCTGGAGGGAAGTACCTGAAACTGTTGAGCTGTGTTCCAGTAGCCTTGTTCTTGAAGATGATTGTATTAAAGGTATAACTTTTACGATGTGACTGTGTGATTGTGAAAACCTTGTGTCTGACGCTTCTTTTATCCAGGGCATGGACAGATGAGTAAAAAAATATGGATAATAAATAAATAATATGGGAGATAAGGGGTAAAATAAGCTGGGTAGCTGGAAATATCAGTGGTCAATGAGAGGGAGGGGTAAGGGGTATGGGTTGTGTAAGTTTTTTCTTTTTTCTTTTTCTGGAGTGATGCAAATGTTCTAAAAAACGATCATGGTGATGAATACACACTATGCGATGATATTGTGAGCCATTTATTGTACACCATGTACAGAATGTGTTTGTGAAGATTTGTCAATAAAAATATTTTTAAAAAAAAAGCCATTCCTTTTCTGGTATATTGCATTCTGACAGCTTGCAGACTAGAACAATACCAAAACATATGAAGAAAAAATAATCCATTTAATCATTACTGGTTTTGTTCACTGCTATTTTCTTAGCCCTAAGAATAGTGCTTCACATAAAAAAGGTGTTCAATAAAAAAAAGCTATATTATAGGGTATATTTATTGACAGAAAGAGTTTCACAATATATTAAGGTCTGTAAAAATATATATACATATGTATGTGTATGCAGATGCACTGAGAAGTTTTTGGATATGAAAACAGGATATTATAGACTGGGTAGGTAGATTGTATTTTGAAATTTTTGTTTTCTCTTTTTTATGCTGGTTTTTTTTTGTATGCTGTATAGCAGGGTCACATTTCATATTTTTCCATGTGAATACCCCATTATTGCAACACCATTTACTGAATTTTTGTTTGTTTTTTACTTGTTTTGTTTGTTTTTTGAGAAGTGCATGAACTGGGAATCGAACCTAGGTCTTCCACAGGGCAGGCGAGAATTCTACCATTGAACTACCCTTGTACCCCCTATGCTAGTTTTTTTTTTTTTTTAAGAACTGGTACTACATACTTGTCATACTAAAAACTGTTATAAATGTTAGAAGAAATAAAATGCAAAAAACCCTTCAGAACGCAGCTAAAAACATTAACAAAGTAGTTTATATCCATAAATGTGTATGTTCAAAAACTTCTAATTATTAGAAATTCAACAGAAATATTCTAAGTACTGATTTAAACTATCAGAAAATTTAAAAAGCTAAAAGTAGTGAGTATCCCATCACAAACTTTTTTAAAGACCAGCATATTAAACCCAACCAATAATAACAAACAGAAATCAATGAAGTACAAAACAAATATACAACAGAATAAGAACAAGATAAAAAACAGGTTGTTTGTAAAGATTAATAAAACTGAACTTGAAAATTCTCAATGCTTGGAAATTGAAAAAATATATATTTTTTGCCATATATCTCAGAATAAATCATTACAAGATAAGAAAATACTTAAAACTGAATAATAGCAAAAATAAACATTGAAATTTATAGAATCCAGGTAAAGCAGTACTTCAAAGGAAATTTACCACTGTAAATGCACATATGAGAAAAAAGGCTGAAAATTTATGAATTAAGTATCCATCTCAATAAGTTTTATAAATATCATCAAATTAAATTCAAAGTAGATGAAAGGAAATGTGCCAGTTTGATACTGTTGTGTATCCCAGGAAAGCCATGTTCTTTAATTCTCATTCAATATTGTTGGGTAGGATCTTTTTGATTAAGTTGTTTCTATGGAGATGTGACCTGCCCAATTGTAGGTGGGACCTTTTGATTAGGTGGTTTCCACAGGGATATCCTCACCCATTCAAGGTGGGGGTCGCTTACTGGAGTCCTTTAAGAGGGAACCATTTTGGAAAAAATTTTAGAGCTGATAGAGCCAATAGGAGACCCAGACATTTGGAAATGTACAATCCAGCAGATGTTGCCTTTGCCTTCCCGTGAGATGTTAAATAAGCCAGAACCTGGAGAGAGCCAAGGGAAGCCAAGAGATGAAACCCAGCTCTGGAAAAGTCAAGCGAAAAATCTCCAAAGGAAGCAGGTTGAAAGCAACGGAGCCCAGGAGCAAGGGACCAGGAGAAGCCAGCCATGTGTCTTCCCAGCTGACAGAGGTGTTCTGGACAGCATCAGACTTTCTTGAGTAAGGTAACCTCTTGCTGGTACCTTAATTTGAACATTTTCATGGCCTCAGAACTGTAAACTTGTAACTTAATAAACTCCCTTTATATAAGCCATTCCATTTCTCGCATATTACATTCTGGTAGCTTCAGCAAACCAAAACAGGAAATAAGAGCAGAAATCAATGAAATGGAAAACAAGCACATATTAGAGGGATTTACAACACTAAAAGTTGTTTCCCATGAAATGATGAACCTCTGGCAAGACTGATCAAAAGAATGAAAGAAGATACTATAAGACAATATCAACAATGAAAAAGTAGACAGCTCATATCCTATAGACATTAAAAAGATAAGATGATATTGAAACTTTATGTCACAAATATGAAAATTTATAAGAAGTAGACAAATTCCCAGAAAAATAAAACTCACCAAAACTAATGTTAAATGACTTAGAAAACCTGAACAATCCTTTAACGATTAAAGGAATTGAATCAGTCATTTAAAACCTTACATAAAAAACTAGGCTTAAATGGCATTTCTGACAAGTTCTCCTAAACATTTTAAGAAGAAATAAAATGAATAGAAAGCAGTAAAAGTCTTCAACTCATTTTACAAAGTTAGCTTAAACCCAGATATATAAAAGGACAGCATGGGAAAATTAAAGGGCAATCTTACTAATGAACAGAGATGCAAATAACCTAAAGAAAACACCAACCAACCAAATCCAGCGGAAATACAGAAATTATATCAGGATCAAGTTGGGCATACCAGAGGAATGCAAAATTGGTTTTACATTTGGAATTCAATTAATGTAATTTTGAACATGAATAGATAAAAGAAAAAATAAGGCAATCATTTCAATAAATGCTGAAAAACATAATAAAATTATACATTTATACATTTTTTCTAAAATGTTAGTAAACTCTTAGATCAGGAATAAGATAAGAATGTCCACTGTAACAACTTATTCAACAGTATTCAGGACGCCCCAGCCAGTGCAGGAAGAGCAATATAAAGAAATAAAGTGTATACGGAATGAAAAGGAGGAAGCAAACTGCCAATATTTACAGATGGTATGGCTATACATAGAGAATATCCAAAATGATTTAAGGTAAAATTGGAAATAATCAGAGTTGAGTAAAATCATTATCATAAGCTAAATGAAAACTTTTAAAGCATGTTTTTAAAGAATCTAGAAATAAATCTAATAAGAAAGATATACAGGACCTGTTATGGAGAAAAGTATGATATTATTAAGATAAAAACATCTTAAGTAAATGGAGAGAAAATTGTCACGTTTACTGATTGGAAGACAACATTGTAAACTGCCAATTGTTCCCCAATTGAAATACAGATTCAACAGAATTCTAATCAAAATCCCAACAAGATTTGTGGAACCGTCAAGCAGATCTAAAACGTCTATGGAATTGCAAAAGGCCAAGAAGATTCAAGATATTTTGGGAGAATAACAAGGTGGGAGAATTTGCTCTACTTGATCTCAAAATGTGGCATTATAATGCTTAGTAATTAAGACTGAAGGCTATGGACACCAGGACAAACGGACAGTAGAACATAATGGAGAGCCTAGAACCAGGTCCATACACAAATGGATGCTTGATTTATGACAAAGGTGTCATGGCAGAATATAGGAAAAAACAGTGCCTTCCAATAAATGTGTGCTTCTGTGTACCTGGATATGGGTATCTTGAAAGTCCACAGCAGCATTGCTCACAAAAGTCTTACAGCGTGAACAACCTAAATGTCCATCAATAGTAGAATGCATAAAACACTGGCAGGTATATTCACACAACAGAATACTACATAGCAATGAAAAGAGGTTAACTACAGCCACACAAAGGAATATGGCTGAATCCTAAACACAGAACAGTGAGTGAAAGAAGCAAATGTAGCAGCATATAAACTGTATGAAACACACACACACACATATATATATAGTTCAAGAACAGAAATAATCTTATTTTGCTGTAATAATTAAAACTACTATTTGCTGAGTACCTCCTATGTAGTATTTTACATGCATTAATTCGTTTAATGATTACAAGAACCCCATCAAGAAGGTATTATTACCACCCTTATTTTACTTTTGAGGAAACTGAGAAACAGCAAGGTTTAAGTAACTTGCCCAAGAGACCACATACTTAGCAAGTGACAAAGGCAGGATTCACAATCAGGCAGTCTGACTTTAGAGTCCACGCATCATTTAAAAAAAAGAAAAAAAAAAGAAAAAAAGAAGCTTGAGTTAAAGAGGGAAGGTTCCTAAGTTCTGCTCAAGGCCATGAGCTACTTTATGGAAGATAAAGAGATTGCAGCTAAGTAAGTATAAATCATATTTAAAGGGAGGGTGCCGTAAAACAAATCCATCTTCCTGCCTCTTGTGGAGTCCCCATACTCTAGAAGCACCTAGGGGGATCTTCAAAATACACAACCTCTATCTCCATCCTCCCAGATGATACATGTTAATGTGGCTTAAATGAATTATCTATGATTAATAAGTTTGTCAATAAAAGCTTTAATCCTTGCATACACAAATCAGTCTCTATTGATTAATTCAGTTTTATTTTCTCTTAATTCAGGGCTCTGCTTGTGATACTATTGTTTTTTTTAACTTTTTTTAATTTTATCGTATAACATATACACAGAGCAAAGGAAAAAAAAACAATAGTTTTCAAAGCACTCTTCAACAAGTAGTTATATGACAGATGTCAGAGTTTGTCATGGGCTACCACATCATCCTCTCAGATTTTGCCTTCTAATTGCTCCAGAAAATAGGAGGCTAGAACACTTAAATTTTTTTTAATCATCACAATTGACATTTTTTCTTTCTTTTTTTGTGAAAAATAACATATATACAGAAAAGCAATATGTTTAAAAGCACAGCAACACAATTAGTTGTAGAACATATTTCAGAGTTTGACATGGGTTACAATTCCAAAATTTTAGGTTTTCACTTCTAGCTGCTCTGAGATACTGGAAACTAAAAGAGATATGAATATAGTGATTCAGCATTCATACACATTTGTTAATCCTATCATCTCTGTATAACTCCACCCTCACTTTGATCGTTCTATCCCTCTCTTTAGGCTTGTTTGGGCTATGGCCATTCTAACTTTTTCCTGTTGGAAGGGTCTGTCATTAACATGGGGTAGGGAGATGGAACTATCTGATATTCTTGAATGGCTGGACCCTCTGGGTTTCAGGATTTATCTGGTCCAGGGACCCTTGGGATACTATTTTGATACCTCTAAAAATATCTGATAACCACAAGTTTTTCCCAATACTTTTGAGCTCTCTTTATGCCCCTGCCAGGGATGTTCTTTCTCTTCTTTTCCACCTGTCTGACTCCTATACTGATACTAATGCTCTTCATCAACTACCTACAAGCCTAGTTGACTCACCTTCCAACTATTTCCCCCACTGAACTCTTTGGGGCTCTATGAATCTATGCCTCTCTATGGTTATTTAGATCTATACTAGCAGTTATTATTTATTTCATAAGTAGCCACCTGTCTGGTATGTACAGTTCAACTATAAACAACTTGAGGGTATAATCAAGTCTTTTATCTCCAGCATAATATCCCACATCTTGATGAAGGAAAACCTACTACATATTTTTGGGAGAAGGGGAATTCAGTTTCATTCAGTAAACATTTATTGGGCATCCACTATGTGTAGAGGATAGAAAGACCAGCTACATGAAGATTCCATTTTCTAATAGCTTACATTACAGAATAGGAGATAAGGAAAAAAGATATAAAAAAAAACTATTAGATTAAAGACAGCACATTCTAGAATTTCAATGGAAGGAAACTGTACATTTTAGGGATTCAGAAAGTCTTCATTGAATAGGTGGGTCCAGAAGAGCAGGTGGGGAGAGGAAGAAGAGGGCAAGAGAGGATGAGAATGAAGGAAAGAATGAGATAAGTGAGAGAGTAGGGAGGGGCAGGAACTATATGGTAGTTAAGAGGAGAGAAGCATCTCAAGGCATTTCTTATGACAAGCAAACAATAAGGAATATTTGAGGTTGCTATTGTTTAAGCTAAACTCGCCTTTTCCTTATACTGTAAACAGGATACAATAAAATCCTTTCAGTATGAACTTAGACAAGGACCAGAGAAGTACTGCTTAGATAGGACTGTTAACTATGATACGCAAATATATGGAAACCTTCACCTTTTCAATGGGGAAAGAGAGCATGCAATAAAATACGAACTTAATTGTTTAATCAAATAATTCTGATATATTGTTAAAGACCTTAAAATAACTGAGCTTATCCCCTTGTGCCTGTCTACCAGTTATATTTTTGTGTGTGTGAACTGCCTATTCCTGTCCTTGCCCATTTGTGTATGAAGCTTAACTTTTCCTTTCATTAAGTGAGCTCTTTAAATATGTTCAATAGAATGTAACACTCCGCATGTCAATATTGAAACAAATTTTCTATTTTTTACAACTTTTATTAAATCTATTGATATTTTCCTTTCCTAATTCTAGTCCTTTAAGCTTTAAAAAGCTCTCCAAAGATCCATTAAACAATTCTCTTTTCTGCTAGTTTTCCTATGATTTTATTTGTTTACATAAACTGGTCTGTGGTCAAATTGACTTCTCAATTGTTAACTGGGTTTTTCAACAATATTTAAAAGTCCTTCTTTTCCCTATTATATTTATTGCTGAAAGGACTTCTATTGAAGAAGGTTTCATGTTGCCTGGCTGGCAAGCTATGTTTCCTGTCCTGTATCTTTCTAATTGAATTTGCTGCCAAGTGTGTGTGGCTATGAGACTTTTGTGAATCTGAATGATCAGTAGTGCCTGAAAAGAAGTTTGTAGATTAGGTATTATCTGTAGGGGATTTCTCATAGTTGGCTGAGAAATGAATGTACCAAGAAGGCCTTCAATGAAGATAAATAGATGCAGGAAGGTAGAGAACCAAAGGAAGGGAAAGGTCATTGAGAGGGAAAGAATAAATTAAACAAATTATTCTACCTTACAATATTGTCTGGGACTAGGAAGGTACAGATTCAAAATTGTCTTGGCACACATGCTACAGGTGGCCTCCCTAAATTTAGGCTTACCTACCATCATGCCATACCCCAGAAAAGTCAAGTTCTTTAATTCTCATTCAATATTAACAGGGGGGAGGTTTTGATTGTGTCCAGGGAGATGTGACCAACAACTATGGGCGGTAACTTTCTTTCTTTTCTTTCTTTTCCTTCTCTCCTTCCCTCCTTCCCTCCTTCCTTCCTTCTTTTTCTTTCTTTCTTTCATATTATCAAACCAAAACAACATACAAGCATGAACATTCTTAACATACAAACATTCCATGTATGGTGTACAATCAATGGCTCACAATATTATCACATAGAAGTATATTCATCACCATGATCATTTTTTAGAACATCTGCATCACTCCAGAAAAAGAAATAAAAAGAAAAAACTCACGCATACCATACACCCCTTACCTCTCCCTCTCATTGACCACTAGTATTTTGTGGGTCGTAACTTTTGATTAGATGGTTTCCATGGAGATGTGTCTCTACCCATTCAAGGTGGGGTTGCTTACTGGAGTCTTTTAAGAGGAAACCGTTTTGGAAAAAGCTTTAGAGCCCATGCAGTCTGAAACCTTTGAAGATGAAGAAGGAAAATGCCCCTGGGGGAGCTTCTTGAAACAAGAAGCCAGGAGAGAAAGCTAGCAGACTTTGCCATGTGCCCTTTCACGTGAGAGAAACCCTGAACTTCACTGGCCTTTCTTGAGTGAAGGTAACCTCTTGTTGCTATCTTAATTTGGACATTTGCATGGTCTTAGAACTGTAAACTTGCGACTTAATAAATTCTCCTTTTGAAAAGCCATTACGTTTCCAGTATATCGTATTCCAGTGGCTTGCAATCTAAAACACCTATGTTTGTGGGGCCTGGGGAAAGTACACAAACGGAAGTCCCCAGTACCATATGCCCAAATACTTAAAAGTTATACATCAAACTTACATACTGTCAAATATGTTCTAACCTTCTACCTTGACAAATATATCTTCATAAGGTCCTGCAAGGCCAGGTTCTATTAAGAATTCTTGGGTTCCTCATAGTTCTTCACCAGAACTTGCCAACTTGGACATCTGGCTCTTGGTCTGCCCTCTTCCTTTCCCCCTATCTCCAGCTCCATCCTGTGCAACTCAAGAGACATTGTATGCAGACATGTGAGCAGACAAACTCTGTCCTTTTTCCTCATCTCAATCCTTCCTAGGCTATGGTTGATACCCAAGGTATAAAAGGTGCCAGTCTAACCACATATTTTATAACTATTTAACAAGACCACTGACTTACTATTTTAGAGTGGTGTCTTCTGCCATTCCTCCTCTACTCATTCTTGGTACTTAATCCTGGGTCAGTTAAGGTTTTTAGTTACAAGCAACAGAAATCAACTCTGGCTGATTGAAGTAGAAAATAAGTTTATTAATAGGGCACTGGATTGCTTACAGACAGGTAGGGAGGCCTGTAAAATCAAGTCTGGTGCTAAACAGAAACAAAATCCTAAACTGATCTGATGGAGGCACTAGTGCTATTGTTGAATACCAGTTACTGGAGCTTGCACAACTGACCCTGCTAACACTGGATGCCATCCCAAGTGCTATTACTATAATTACCCCAGTAATCTTCCCTGCTGCCACCTGAGAGAGTTCCATATGATCCTTGTTTGTTGAGTAACTAGCTATTACATTATGGAGTAGATGTGTCTGACTCATGAAACCTATGTCATATGTCATATCTCCTAGCTGCTGAGGACAGCAAATATTTGGCATTTTTAGCTTTTGTAATAGAAGTTTGGCTTTGTCCTCCAATGAGACTCAAGATGGGGAATTCTCAAATACTGAAAGAGAGCTTGAATATTGGACAGACAAAAACAATGAGTGTCCTACAAATGGGGTTCTAGACTTAATTCTACCTGTAACTGGTTGGGGGACCTTTACAGTGCCATTTAACCTTTCTGGGTTGACAATGCCTACTCAATAAAATGATGGGGCTGGGTTTACTAATCTTTAAGGTATCTTTTGATATCTCATAGAATTCTTGTATTTTTGAAAAAAGACTGGCTTGTCTTCTGCTACTTCTAAAACTGAAATGTTGTCTAAGATACTGTTTATCAAGTTTTAGAAACTGATCATTGTTCCAATGCCCATCTAGATATCAAAAGTTGATTTGTCACCATTTTCAGGGTCCTATAATTTACCAACCTTTCTTTTTTCTCCAGACATTTCTCCTGTCCAGCTGCTTAAGGGACCATGACCTCCTGACCACTAATCAATTTTGTATGTCCATGGTGCCTTCTAGTGGATGAAGAAACACCAGCTACAAGGGATAACAAATGATCCTAAACTAGGAGCAGCAGACCTCTGGATTAGTTGTTTGTTAACTATGGTTTTCTGAAATTCCCAGAAAAGAAAGGAAGGCAGATGAGAGTAACAACTCCTACTTTGTTCTACTCTACAGGAACTTCATCGTTAGCCCTCAGTGTCCTCAGTAATCCTCACAGCTAAATATCCACCTCCCCACTCCCCAAAACACATACTCTTTCCCTTTCAGTTAAGGCTCAAAAGGAAAAAAAAAGAGAGGGAAAGGCCTTCAGATTTAAATTATGATGCACCACACCACAGAATTATAGAACTGGAAGTTTAATTAAAAGACCTACTTTGGGTCAGTAACTAACTAATGACAGATGGGACAGAAACCTCAGTCTCTTGATTCTCAGCCTACTGTACAACTCCATGCTTCCTGCTCACCTTTTTGAAGGAGGTGGCTATATTTTTCCCTTGCCCTAGTGTGGATTTAGGGGGGTTATTGCGAGTGTTGTGACATCCTACTTCTTTTTATTCTTTAAATGCAATTTTATTAAGATATATTCACATACCATATAATCATTCAAAGGATACAATCAATGGCTCACACTATCATCATATAGTTGTGCATTCATCACAATTTTTTAACATTTCCACTATTCCAAAACATAAAAAGAATAAAAATAAAAATAAAAAAGAACACTCAAAACATTCCACCCCTTTTGCCCCTCTATTATTTATTTATTTTAGTTTTTATTTTCTTACTTATCTGTCCATACACTGGATAAAGGGAGTGTCAGTCACTAGGTTTTCACAATCACATGGTCACACTGTAAAAGCTATATCATTATACAATCATTTTCAAGAATCAAGGCTACTGGAATACAGTGCAACAGGTTCAGGTATTTCCTTCTAGATGCTCTAACACACTAAAAACTAAAAAGGGATATCTATATAATGCATAAAAATAATCTCCAGAATGATCTCTTGACTCTATGTGAATTCTCTCAGCCACTAAAACTTTATTTTGTTTAATTTCTCTTTCCTCTTTTGGTTAAGAAGAAGGCTTTCTCAATCCCACAATGCCAGGGTAAGGCTCATCCCCGGGAGTAATGTCCCATGTTGCCAGGTAGATTTACACCCCTGAGAGTCATGTCCCACATAGGGAGGAGGGTAGTGTTTATCTACAGAATTGGCTTAAAGAGAGAGGCCACATCTGAGCAACAAAAGAGGTTCTCTGAGGGTGACTCTTAGGCATAACTATAAACAGGCTTTAGGTTCTCCTTTGCAGGATTAAGTTTCTTAAGGGCAAGCCCTAAGATTGAGCTCAGCTTATTAAATTTGTAGTCCCCAATGCTTACGAGAATATCAGGAATTCCCCAGGTAGGGAAGTTTAATATTTCCACACTTTTCCCCAGTCCCTCTATGGGACTTTTCTAATACTTCTTAATTTTCTGTCCAAATTATTCTGGAATGTGTCAGGACATCACACTAATCTGTTCAAACCAACAAGATGTCACACAATATTCAAGGTTCCACGTGATTATGGTGTTCGAATAAACTGACCATACAGGTTAAATTAGATAGTGAAAATTAGCTATAAATTAGCTATAGAAAACATAAATTTTACTCCAAATAAACATCTCTTCCTTTGGTCTCACACAGAAGCTGAAGTTTTAAAACACAGTCAAGATCATCCTTTATACACTCTGTAGTCTGATTTATCGTAATCATAGCCAGATAAGCTTCATCCATATCTCTAATTAAAATCTGATCTATTTTTCTGCTTTTTAAACAGTTGCTGTATAGGGTAATGCTGACTTTCATAGCTGCAGAACTCTAGTTCGGAGTTCAGGTGTCACACAGATACCTGAAGTTCCAGGGAATGACTACATTATACATAAAGCACTCCACATGTCAGAAGTAGCAGTTACAATTCAGGAATAGATGTTGACACTCTACTTCTTAAAGGGGTTTTTAAAAAAAAAAACAGACAAACCTCACAACTGATGAGACTCCCATCTTTGTTTTCTTTCCCCACTGACCAGAAAAGACAGACAGGGTTTCATGGTGCAAGGGTGGGAAGTAAGTTTCCAAGCCTACTATAGTTCCTATTCTTAAAATGAGGTCAACAGAGTTTAACTAGGACCCTGATCACTTAATGGCCCAGATATGCTTGTATATGGCAAAGGGTTCCAAAGGCCCAGGTCCTTTCTCCCCAAATCTCCTAATTTTATTAATTCCAAAGACACAATTGTTGTGCAAATACCTTATATCCAATTCTTATCTACTGGATGTATTCGTGAAGCTAGTTTAAACATTTTTTTTTAAGCTTCTTAGACCTATTATCTAGTCCTGCTTACTTTTGCAGGTGGGAGCAAGGATCGAACTTCAGCTACTTCAAACCAAATCAATCATAGTCCTTATATTAGGTAACTTTCTATCTTGCCTAAGTTCTTATAATTCTGGTGTGGGTGATTAACTTTGATTCTTCCCAAATCTCCAGCTCTTCTTTCCACCTCTTCTCTCTGGGATTTGCATCTCAAAGGCATCTCTCCTCATTCAGAGGTGAGTTCATTAATGCAACTCCTGACAGCATTAATTGTAAAGCTCCTGGCCACAGGAGGGGGAGCACCCTTTCATATAATGTAGATACAAAAACTGCAAATGGTCCTTCTAGCCTCTTGTGGAATATCTGTTAAGGATTCAGGGTCATTCTTGGATGGTTCTACTTCTGGTAAGTCCTCTGTTTATCAGTCTTGCAGAACATCTAAAGAACTGTAAATAATCATGCTAGCCTCAAATGTGGTCTTGCAGATGAGGAAGGTGGGCTAATTTGGAAAATGATCATATTTTAAGCACAACAGGGATTAAAAAATAATTACACAGTTAATTATTGGTTTTCTGTTTTCATTTTGCTGCTTCTTACTTCTAGACACTGTTGATGCTTATAAACCTACATATTTATATACATATATATATACATTTACACATAAACAAAAAACAGAGGTATAAGCATAGGTATTTTCCCAAGATTAAATTGCTCCCACTTAGCAAGAAAAATGGAACCATTATTGTGTTCTCACAAGATGATCCCATATGTCTATGAATTATTTCCAAATTTTAAGCATTGCAAAGAAAAAATAGGAGTCTTTGGATGTTCAAATAACATCATGGCCAATTTGTAAACAGCAACAAAACTCTTTACATGGACAAATAAAAGTCAGCAGTTAACTAGACAGATCCTCTCAGTATCACAGTCATGTAACAGATACTTAAATTTAATATCCTCATAGACGATTTTCATGGTAGTCACTCATCTGGGATAAGATACTGAAGGTTCCTGTTATATGCAGATACACTAATACCTAATAGCAAAGATGTACCGAACACTTAACTACAAGCCAAGTGTCATTTTAAGAGCTTTACATGTAATAACATTTGATCTTCATAACAGCCTCAAGAGACAGGTACTATTTTGCAGATGAGGAAATTGAGGCTTAAGAGAAATATTATATAACTTGTCCAAGGTCATATGGTTAGAAAGTAGCAGAGATAGGATTTGAATATAGGAAATCTAACTCCAGGATCCTGAGGTCTTCAGCACAAGGGTCTATGATAAACAGAGTTTATGATGATCACAATAACAATGATGGTAAGACTACCTACTGTTTTGATTATCAGAATACTTTGACACCTCATTTCATTCTCACAAATTGGTAGGGTAGAAACTGAGATGCCAAGAGGTGGAATGGGTCCTGTCCTAATGGTAATGACTCCCAAACTCTACCTTTAGCCCAAATTCTTCTCCTAGGGGACCGACTCATATAGGCAGCTATGTATTGGACAAATGTAGGTAGCTGTGTATTAGATAAACACAGGTATCTATTTCACAATCAACTCAAAGGATCCAAAGTTAATTAGTAATTATCTTCCTCAAACACTTCTGCCTGAGGGCGTAGTCGTCCTTAAATTTGGGAAGGTTTCTGGTTATTGTCTCTTTAAGTAAGACCTCTCCTCTTCATCATTCCCTCTATGGTCTACTTTTAGAATTCCTGTTTATATATGTTGGATTTTCTCAATCTGGTCTCCATGACTCTCAGCTTCTGTTTCATATTCAGTATCTCTATCTAACCATGCTTTATTCTGTAGCAGTTCTTCAATATTGTCTTTCAACTAACTTTTTCTCTTTGGCCGTATTGATTCCAAAGACAGACAGACACACATATACATACACACTTAAAGATTTTTTATTGGTCTCTACACATTTACCTGTTGGCTTTATTGTCTCTTATCTGTGGCTGTTACTTCTTCCCTTCATCTTCTTGAAGACTCTAAAGTCTTTTTTAGATTTTTCTATTATGGCCTTTTCTTTATAAACAAAGTTCTTATTTCAGGATGTTAGTTTTAACTTGTATATGCCTTAAGATTTCAATTTGAACACTAATCTTAAGTGGGGATTTCTTGCTTTTGTTTTTCTTGTGTTCCTCTGAGCTATCCCTTCATATCTGATGGCTTTTCTCAGCTACTATTTTAGACTAAGGACTTCTACTGCATGTCCTAATTTAATGCAGTAAACCTGCGATTAGTTTCCTTCCCTGTATGGGCAGAGAGTCCCTATTACAATGCAGAAGTTAAACTCCAAATCACACCTCGAACAGATTTTTTTTATTGACTTTAGTTTCAATCCTTTACTACATCTTTCATACTGAGTCCAGAGGGCTCTTTTACACTATTAGCTTGGTAGGATTATTTCCATGTGCTCTACCACTTAGAGGACAAAATTTAGATTGAGCAAACGTCACCTCCTTAGAAAAGGCTTCTGTGAACATCCTATTGAACTAGCATCTTCATTACACTCTATTCCA
This sequence comes from Tamandua tetradactyla, assembly GCF_023851605.1. Taxonomy (NCBI): domain Eukaryota; kingdom Metazoa; phylum Chordata; class Mammalia; order Pilosa; family Myrmecophagidae; genus Tamandua; species Tamandua tetradactyla. Next base: position 130,404,627 of record NC_135353.1, on the reverse strand, counting down.
TATCTGGCACTTTTTCTTCATAGCATTTACTGCTACTTGCTGTTATTACTACATACTTATCTGTTAGCTTCTCTACTCTACTAAAGTTTCATGTTGGTATGGACTTTGAGTTGCTCACTATAAAATCCCCAGCACCTAGAACAGAGACTGGCACACAAAAGGTATGGTGGTTTGGAATTATGTACACTAGAAAGACATGTTTTTATCCATTTCTGTGGGTATGAGCCCATTGTAAATAGGACCTTTTGATGAGGCTACTTCAGTTAAGGTGTGGCCCAAATGAATCAGGGTGTGTTTTAATCCTATTACTCAAGGCCTTACAGAAAGCCACAGAGAGAAAATCATGGTGAGCAGTCAGAAGCTGGAAATAAATGGAACCCAGAAGAGAAAGGAGAAGATGATGCTGTGGACTTTGATACATGATGGAAAGGCCAAGGAATTCCAAAGTTTGCTGGCCAGCCAGAAGATACTAACCCCAGGAGGAAGCAAATCTTCTAGCTTCTGATTATGTGAGCCTATGAATCCCTATTGTTAAATCATTGAATGATATTTGTTTTAGCAGCTGGGAAACTATAACAGTAGTCACACAATAAATATTTGTTCAATGAATGAATTAAAATCCTTAACATGGTACCAAAGGTCCTAGGCATATCAGAGCAATTAAGGCGAGGGCACTAGAGTCAAATTGCCTAAATAAGAATCCTGGCTCTGACACATCAACTGTGTAATCTTGGACAAGTCACATCCTTGTAAGCCTCAGTGTTCTCATCTTTAAAATGAGCATAATAACCTCAGTGAGCTGTTGAGAGGTATTAAGAGACAATATATATAAACTTACAACATGCAGTTATATACATTACCAAAGGTTAGTTTTATTACTACATGTCTGAACTTATCTCCAGTCATTCTCTCATCTTGCATCTTGTGCCAAAGTAACAGTCCACCACTATTAGTAGTCCCCAACCACATAAACTGGTTCACATTTCTGGGCCATTTCATATGCTTTTCACCCTGCCTGGAATGCCATCTTACTTTCCAACTCATATAGTCAATTTACCTTCCATATCATATTAAACTCTAGAGCCCCAAGCATGGAAAGAGCAGTAGTCTTTCATTTGCCCCTGGTTAGACATAGGCATGCAACCTCCAGATGGGTCCCTGTACCAGATAAATCCTGAAATGCAGAGGGGTCAGCCACTTCAGAATATAAAGTATTCCATCCCCCTATCCCATATTAGCGACAGCCCCTTCCAACATGAAAAAGCTAAAATGGGCATAGAAAGTTAGAATGGGCATAGTCCAAATCCCCTAGAGTGGGAGAAAGCTACGTGGGACATGACATCCAGGGATGAAAGTCTCCCTGGCAGCATGGGAGATGATGAACCCCAGTGATGAGCCTGGCCCTGGCACCATGGGATCAACCATGCTATCCTGACCAAAAGGGGGAAAAGAAGTAAGAAATGTAACAAATAAGGTATCAGTGACTGAGAAAGTTCAAATAGAGTCGAGAGGCTACACTGGAGGTCACTCTCACGTATGCTTCAGTTAGACATTGCTACGTATTATAACTTGCCAAACCCCAATTAAAACCATTTTTTTGCAATCCTAAAGAATACCTAGGGCATTATACAAGATTCTACAAAGGTTTCATGCACTAGAGTAACTGCAAAACTGACAACCTCCAGATGGGTCCCTGGACCAGATAAGTCCTGAAATGCAGAGGGGCCAGCCATTCCAGAACATCAACTAGTTCCATGCTATCAACAGCCCCTTCCAACATGAAAAAGTTAGAATGTGAACAGCCCAAATACCCCTAATGAGTGGGAGAAAGATCAAAGGTGATGGTGGAGTTATACAGAGAAGGTTGGGTTTAACAAATGAGTATGATTGCTGAATCATTATACTGATATTTCTTTTAGTCTCCAGTACCTTAGAGCAGCTAGAAATGAAAACCTAAAATTGTGGAATTGTAACTCATACCAAACTCTGAAATCTGTTCTACAATTAATTGTTGCAATGTACTTTGAAACTTATTGTTTTTATGAATATGTGTTATTTAAAGAGAAGGAGGAGTATAACAGAGAAGACAGGATTTAACAAATGTGTATGACTGCTGAATCATTACACTGAAATTTCTGTTGGTTTCCAGTGTCTTAGAGCAGCTGAAGAAAAATGAAAAATCATGGAACTATAACTCATACCAAACTTTAGATGTGTTCCAAAACTGCTTGTTAAAATGTACTTGGAAATTTATTGCTTTTTGGTATATATGCTGTATTTCATAATTTAAAAAGTTAAAATAAAAGAGTGGGAGAAAGATCAAAGGTGATGGTGGAGTTATACAGAGAAGGCAGGGTTTAACAAACGAGTATGATTGCTGAATCATTATATTGATATTTCCTTTAGCCTCCAGTATCTTAGAGCAGCTAGAAGTAAAAACCTAAAATTGTGGAATTGTAACCTATACCAAACTCTGAAATCTGGTCTAAAACAAATTGTTGTGATGTGCTTTGAAATTTTTTTAAAAAAAAGATCATGTGGCAATTTAGGAAATATTTTCATGTGCTAGATAAAAAAAGGATACAAAGTTGTGTGTACATTTAATTTTAACCACATTAAAGTAGATCTGTTTAAGAAAAACAATTAAAAATTAAAGACATTTTTTAAAAAAGAACATCGTTGCCCCCACAAGATTGGATCAGGATTAAAAGAACATGGCTTTTTCTGGGGTACATAACAGTTTCAAAGCAGCATAGCCGTGATGTCTCCTAAGTCTCTTCTGGTCTGTGAGCTTCTGTCTGTCTTTGTTTTACATGACCTTGATAGTTTTAGTCAGGTATTTGGTAGAATGGCCCTCAGTTTGGGTTTGTCTAATGTTTCCCTCATGACTATATTTGCAGTATGGTTTTTTAGGAAGAATACTACAGAGGTAAAGTGCCCTACTCATCATATCATATCATGGAGTACATGATAACATGACTTTATCATGTATGATATTAACTCAATCACTTGCTTAAGGTAGAATCTGCCAGGTTTCTCCACTGTCAAGTTACTATTTTTCTCTTTCCATAATTGTGTTCTTTGAAAGTGAGTCAAGTCTGGTGGGGGTGTGGCTGTGTGTGTGTGTGTGTGTGCTTTTTTTGATCCCCCAGAGTGGGAAGTATCTATATATGTCAGTATGGATTCATATATATTTATTTTATATTTTGCATTATAACCCTATATGATGTTATTTATTTTATTGCTCAAATTGTTCTAGTTTTGGCCACTGAGAGCTCTTTAAAGTTGGCTCCTGTGTCCCTTTGACATGCCCGCATCCTTTTGTTCTTTGAGCACTTCCCTACTCTCAGGCACTATAAGATACTCCAGACTCATTCTGTATTTTCTCTGTCCCAGCCCTAGAAGTGATCACTTCTCCAAGGAGCCCTGGCTCCTTCTACTGGAGAATGATATTTAGAAATCAAGAGACCTGGGTGTAGGTATGCTTGTTTTTACTGGGGTGTAACTGTTTCTAGGCTTTCTCAAAGAACAGAGCTAGGAAATAAATGTAGGTACACTAACCTATGTATGCACATGTATCGATAATTATTTCTGTAGCTATCTATATTAAACTAAATATGAACTCATATCGATAACTCTAACTCTAATCTAGTTCCATGAGGTTCATTCTAGCCTTCCCTCTTGCTTTTTTATAAGCTCTTTCTCTGACAGATTCTTAAACTTCAGCATATGTTAAAAAATCAATGAAAAAATCTAATACTATGATCAAAATCAAAACAGGCAAATTTGGGAAAATACTTGCAAATACATGAAAAAGGCTAATATCCCTAGTAAAAAAATAATTCTTAAAAAATGGCAAACTAAATAAAGTAAATGGATGAAAATGAAATAGGTAAGCATGTTTTAAAAATACTTTATCACACTAGTAACAAAATAAATACAAATTAAAATAAGATATTATTTTAACTTGCCAAAATATAAACTTGAATACTCACATCTACCACTGGTTTCTATATAAATTTATACAATCTTCATGGTGTATAATATGACACTATGTAAAAGGAAATTTTACTTATATTGCTAGACTGCTGCTTCTGATAATGGCAGACTAGAAGATGTCTCCCACTGAAGACAACTAAAAAAGCTAGGGAAAAAAAACTTCTTGAGAGCATTAAAGCACAAACAAATTCTTGGGAATTACTAGACTGAGATCTGGGAGAGGGTGGGAACTCAGAGAATAAGGCCAAAAAACAGAGTCCCTTTTGCTCTGGGGACATTTGCCTATACAGAAGACATCTCTATGGGAAAACAAGTCAGAATTCAGAGGAATCTGATAAATTCCTCTCTGAGACTGGGCTAGGACCCTAAAGAGCTAGGGATGAACTGGAAGTAATTAGCACCTTCACAGACTTGCAAATTTATATATGTTGGCCCTGAAAATATAGATCTTAAACTTTGATTAAGACAGTGTGAAACTGCTAGTGCCTGAAGGTGCCTAGCAGAAGCAAATTAAAATCCTCTCTGGAGGAAGATGCTTCACCCTAGATCAACATTTTTACTTTAAATATTTTTCCAAATATATACCCACACATAGTCAAAATGAATCAGTTACATGTAGGGATGAGACATCTTGGTCAAGAACCAATAAAAATAACAGACAATAAAAACAAACCCACAGGGACTTTATATATTGAGATTAGACCACAAGGATTATTAAATAATAAAGCTTATTATGTCCCAGAAGATAAAATTTGAGTTTGATTTTTTTGCAAGAAAATGAAAATGAAAATTAATACAGCAGATTTTAAAAAGGAAATATAAATGATAAAGCTGAAAAATATAATAATTGAAATTTAAAATTTCAATGGATACATTTAACAACAGATTAGACAGAGCTGAAGAGAAAATTAGAAACCTAGAAGAGAAGACAGAAGAAATAATAACGGAAGAAGCACAAGGAAAGAAAAACATGCAAAACACAGAAAAGAAGGTAAGAGACATAAGAATACCATGAGGTCTAACCTACACTTAATTGGAGTGACAAAGGTGATGAGAAAGTGGCAGAGGCAATATTTGAAGAGACAATAGCTAAGAATTTTCCATAACTATGAACAATATCAGTACATCATTTCAAGAAACTTAAAGAACCTAAGGCAGGGGTGGGCCACAGTGGCTCAGCAGGTAGAGTTCTCGCCTGCCATGCTGAAGACCCAGGTTTGACTCCTGGTGCCTGTACACGTAAAAAAGAAACAAAGGCAGAATTGTAAAAAAAAAAAAAGAACAACAAAAAAACACATCACAGAGATTTCTCATAGGAAATTGTGGAAGCAAGAAGGCAGAGGGATGACATATTTAAAATGCTGAAAACAAAAAATTTGCCAACCAAGAATTCTATGTCCAGAAAAACTGTCTTTTAAAACTGAGGGAGGGATTAAGACATTCCAGATAAACAAAAGCTGCAGGAGTTTGTTACCACTAGACCAGCCCTATAAGAAATGCTAAAGGGAGTTCTGCAGGTCAAAAACATGACAAATAGACAACGTTCAAAGCTGCAAGAAGAAATAAATATCTGGTGAGAGCAATGACATATAGGTAAATATAAATGTCAGTACTATTGTATTTTTGGTTTGTAACTCTACTTTTTACTCCCTTTAGGATCTAAAAGGCAAATGCATATAATGTAATGAGAAATCAGTGGTTTGGGACTCAAAATGTATAAATATGAAATTGATGACAAGAATTATATCACAGTGGGGGGGACAGAGTGGTAGAGGAACCTAGTTTGTGCATAAAATTGATGTGATGTTAGTATGAAAGCAAAAGAAATTGTTATAGATTAAGGATGTTAAACTTAAGCCCTCTGATTACTACTATTGGAGAGCATGCAAGCTCAGAGAGACAGAAATTAGAATACAGGTTGTGGGGAGGGGGCAGGGGAACAGGGAGTTAGTGCATAATGGATGTAGTGTCTCTGTTTGAGTTGGTAAAGTTCGTGATGGAAGGTGGTGAGGGTATCACAATATTGTGAATGTGATTAATGCTTGGGAGTGGTTAAGGTGGGAAAAGTTTATATTGTATATACATTCCCACAGTTAAAAAAAAAAGAAAGGGGGGGCAGGTATGTTGGAGTTCTTTGTATAGGGCTTGTATTATTTTTGTAACTCTCCTGTAAGTTTGAATGTATTTCAAAATAAAAAGTAAATAAAACAACCCCAAAGTTTTTGAGTGAGTGTAGAAATTAACTACCTTATTAAAACATGTTTATGGAAATTGCAGAGAAAAGCATACTGTAAGACATGCCTGAAGAAGAATGAAGTGGAAGGAACTGCTCGACCAGTTATATTTACTATAAAGCTACAGTAAATAAGACAACATGCTCTTGGCAAAATGATAGGAAGACATTTTGCCAATAGCATAGAATAGAACCTTGAAAACAATCACACATATATGGATCCTTGATTTATAGCAAAAGTAGTACTGCTGAGGAGTCTTTTCAGTAACTGTGTTGGGACTATTGAATGTCTATATGGAATTGAACTGCTTCCTCATAACATACTGCAAACCAATTCCAGACAGATGATAAAATACAGAGGAATATCTTCATGATCTCAGAGTAGGTAAATATATTCTAAATGAGACGCAAAAACACTAACTGTAAAAGAAAAGATTGATTAATTGGAATATATTAAAATTATAAACTTCTGTTAATCAAGATACCATTAAAAGAAGGAAGGGACAGATTACTAAGTGGCAATCAAGAAAAACTCACCAACTGGCAAAAATGTAAAATTCTGACAATGTCAAATATTAGCAAGAATATACAGCATAGGTAATAATTTATCATGAGAATAAAAGGGGGTAGCACTGCTAAAACTTACACCAAGGATTAAAAATAGGTTTAAATGGGATAGTCCCAGGAAAACCAAGACTTATGATCACCCTAGAGAGTCATACACCATCGGTGGAGGGTCAACTTACACACACATTATTTAGAAAACAGGTTAGAATTATCTAGGAAAACTGAAGTACATATTTTAAAACCTATCAATTCTATTCCTAGCTCTATACCATATATGAACACATACTTATGTGCACCAGGATACATGTACAAGAATGTTTACAATAGAGGGAAAGAATAGCTAAATCTGGAAACCCAAATGCTCATTAACGTTTAAATGAATGATTTTGAATGATTCTGAATGAAGGAATAGCTATACAAAACAACTTGGATGATTTTCACAGACCAAAAAAAAGTACATACTTGTTTGAAACTGTTATGTACCCCAGAAAAGCCATGTGCTTTCACAATCCTGATATAATCTTGTGGGGCCAGAACTATTGTTTAGTTTAGGGTGGAAACTCTGATTGGATTGTTTCCATGGAGATGTAATCCACTCTGTTGTAGGTATGACCTTCTGACTAGATGCAGATGTGATTCTGCTCATGTGCCTTGATAAGTTTATTGAGTCCTTTAAAAGGGAAAACATTTTGGAGAGAACCCAGGGCCAACATAAGCACAGACATTTGGATTTGCTTGGAGTACTGACAGAGATGCTTGGATAGCCAATACAGAGAAAGCTGAGGCACAGACATTTGGAAATGGAGAAGCCCCAGGAGATGCCAGAAGCTGGGAGAGCCAACAGAAATTAGACAGGAACCAGAGCCCAGCAGACATGGCCATGTGCCTTACCATGAGATGCTAAGCAGACCAGAACCTGGAGAGAGCCAGGGAAGCTAAAAGAAGAAATCCAGAGTTTCCCCAGAGATACTAAGAAAGGACCAGCAGATGCCAGCCAGAGGTCTTCCTATGTGACAGAGGAAACCTGGCTGCCATTCGGCCTTTCTTCAGAGCCAAGGTATTTGTCTCTGGATGCCTTAGTTTGGACATTTTTATGGCCCTAGAACTGTAAGCTTGTAACTTAATAAATCCCTTTTATAAAAGCTGTTCCATTTCTGTGCATACTGCATTTCAGCAGCATTAGCAAACTAAAACAAAGAGAGAACATTGAATTATATTATTTAGGGATACCTATGTGGATGGTGTGTGTGTGTGTGTGTGTGTGTGTGTATACATACATACACATGCATATATAAAAGCATGCAAGTGACTACTATAAAGTCCAGATTAAAATTATTTCTGGAGAAAGTTAAGGGGTTGTGATCAAAAAGGGGAATTCAGAGGCTGTTGGCAGTGTTCTATTTCTTGACAACAGTTGTTCATTTACAGTAATTCCTTAAACTGTATATGCATTTTTTCTACATGTGATATATTCCATAAAAAGGTTAAATCTATGTGTGATGTATGTTTATGTGCATTCATATACTCCTTTACCCAGTAATTCTATTTCTAGAAGCTTATTCTGAGTAAAATAAAGTAATCAGAGGTGTGAGCAAGTAATTTTGTACAAGAATATTAATCACAACACTATTTCTATTAAGGAAAATTAAGAAATAATGTAAATGTCTAACTACAGAGAAATCATTAAATTAAATATGGCACCTACATGCTTTATAGACATTTTAATGCAGTCATTAAAATACTGTATCCAAGAAATATTTAATGACATAAAAAATCCTTAAAATTATTATGTGAAAAGAATCAAGGAGCAAAATTACATGCATAAAATGATTTCAACTTAGCGTGACTGTGAAGAGTTCAAATAGGAAGAAATGTTCTAAAATGTTCACTAACTTTTCAAATTATACTTTTTGTCGTTATAATTTCCCATAAGCTCCAAACTTGTACAAGGAATATGTACTATAAAGCTTGTTTACACTAAAAACTATTTGTAATTTCTATTTAAATGAAAACCTAACGTCTATTAAGTAACAGAAAATTAACTGAATTTTCTTCACATTTGGTGTGTTTATAAATTTATTCAAAATTATTTTAGTGGCCTGAACATCAGTTTTCATATACATAAAATTACTGGAGTGACAACTTCAAATGCATCTCTAAGATAATAAGCATCAGAATGTAATTAATTTTCTAATGCAGCATTCAAAGCTTAAAATCTATTCTGTACTTTAATGTCTCAATCCAGGATTTATTTCATATAAAAATCTGACCAACTAAAATTTTTTAAATAGAAGTCAAATGGTAAGTAAGTTACAGTTAAAGGCTAAAAAAAACCCAAACGCTGTAATCATCTTTACAGGCAATTATGTTTTATTTGCACATCTAGCAGCTTATCAACTCAAATCGTTTTTCTATTTATCTCTATTTTAGTTTTTGCAGAATAGGGTTAACATGGCAGGTTTAAACTACTGTCTTTTGAAAGGCCTGCTTACAACCTTGGCCCTTGGCTGATGTCTGGGAACTTGGATTATAGCAGGCTTTCCACCCAACTAACTAAAAAGAGTAGCTTAAATTGTGCAAATAATACGATTTATGCTGTACACTTGCTTTCTTTCTGGGAATATAGAATTTGATCTGTGCTAGACAGAGGGTGCCTGAATGGCCACTGAAAACCTTTGATGTAGAGTCTCCAAGGAGCTACCCTAGTTGGCAACATTTCAAATGTGTTGTCACAACTCGCTGGTGGGGAGATTAAGCATGTCCTGTGTGACTTTACTGGGAGAGGACCTGTTTTAGTTTGCTATGGCTGCCAGAATGCAACACATTCTGGATTGGCTTTTAATAAAAGGGGATTTATTTAGTTAAAAACATAGTTCTTCAGAAGAAAAGCAGCTAACTTTCATCTGAGGTTCTCTCTTACACGGGAAGGCACAGGGTGATCTCTGCTGGTCTTCTCTCCAGGCTTCTGGGTTCTAACATCTTTCCCCAGGATGATTCCTTTCTGCATCTCCAAAGGCCTGGGCTGAGCTGCTAGTGCTGAGATGAGGTATGCCAGGCTCTCTCATTCACACATGCAGCCAATTAAATCAAACATCATTCACTGCAGCAGACACTCCCCCTAGCTGACTGCAGATGTAATCAGCGACAGATGAGTTTCACATGCCATTGGCTCATGTCCACAGCAAGAGAACTAGGCACCTTCACCTGGCCAAGTTGACACTTGAACCTAACTACCACAGGCCCCTTGGAAACTTGTACCTGGTTTCTCCTAGAATTCTGCCCATGTGCCTTTTCCCTTTGCTAATGTTGCTTTATATCCTTTAGCTACAATAGATCATAGCTATGAGGACTATAATGCTGAGTCCTCTTAGTGAATCATTAAATCTGGGGATGGTCTCAGGGAACCTCTAAATTATAGTTCTTAAAACTAAAATGCAATTAAACATTTTTTTTTCTTTTTGGCATAGGCAGGCTCTGGGAATCGAACCCCGGTCTCTGGCATGGCAGGCCAGAGTTCTGCCACTGAGCTACCTTTGCATTGCCCACAGCTAAACATTTTGAAACAGTGGTTAAACTAGCCAAGAAAAAGGTTTAAGTAATTTTTAGAAGTTTTAATGATACAGAAAATTTCTCCAACTATTATTTATCAAAGTCTACATAGGCACCCAGCTGGTTGCTTTCATATATGACATCTTATTGATCGAGTTTCTTATGCGTACTAAGACCAAACAATATTTTCTAACAATTTTCTCCTGTCTGGCACAAAAAGACAATCAATTAATGCTGAATGAATGAGTAGTAATTGATTTCACCACACTTAAAAACAAAAGTCAAAATAATTAAGACTAGCTATAAAAATATGTATAGCTCTTCAAATCAGTTAAAATCCTAGGGTCCAAGTTTGATATGAGACAAACACAGTTTCCCTTAAGTGGCAAGTTTGTTGGTAAGTATTAATCAGTCCCACACTGTGGTAGTTAGGTTCAGGTATCAATGTGGCCAGGGGAAGGAGCCCAGTTCTACTGCTGTGGACATGAGCCAATGGCATGTGAAGCTCATCTGTCGCTGATTACATCTGCAGTCGGCTAGGAGGTGTGCCTGCTATAATGAATGATGTTTGATTTAACTGGCTGGTGCTTAAATGAGAGAGCTCAGTGTAGCACAGCCCAGGCAGCTCAGCATATCTCATCTCAGCACTCCTCAGCCCAGGCCTTTGGAGATACAGAAAGGAATCACCCTGGGGAAAGTTGTTGTAACCCAGAGGCCTGGAGAGAAGGCCAGCAGAGATCTCCCTGTGCCTTCCCATGTAAGAAAGAACCTCAGTTGAAAGTTAGCTGCCTTTCCTCTGAAGAACTATATGTTAACTAAATAAATCCCCTTTTACTGAAAGCCAATCCATCTCTGATGTGTTGCATTCCAGCAGCTAGCAAACTAGAACATACACTTAGTATGAATTCCACAAACACTCGCTTTCCCAGGAATAAACAGTAGAGTAAGAGTTTCAGTCGATTATCTCCTTTGTGAGCTTCAAAAACACAAACTGCTAATATTATTTTAAAAAAGCAACTACAATTCTCATGTCAGATGTGTTTTAAATCCATATTTAATTACTGTAAAAGTCTCCCTGTGGTATATGTAGTCATTCTATAATAAGGTAATTAAAATTCTTTGGTCAGCCAATTTAGGATTTACAGCTTAACTCAAGTACTAGACACTATTAAAGACAAACGCAAATGTGCTACTTAGAAATAAACATTTAATTTTGGAGGAGTGACATAACACAGCCCTGTCTTCAAAACTGAACCTACATTTTAAAAAATGTTTCAGCAAACTGCTGCAGGCAGATCCAAATTTAACTCTAATTCCAAAGCAATGGATACAGCAGAAAAACATGCAGATTTCTCACAAACTACTGTGCATGCTGGGAGGAAATGACAATGCAATGGCTAAACAGTATTACCTCCTTAAGGGTCAATCATCCTTTGATCTCCAGCTTTAGAACTCCATATCTGTTGAAAGTGAATGTCTAGGGGTGCGGCTTGCGAGTTTGTATATTTAAAGTTCTATGAAGGATTTTCCAATGCCAAGTTTTGAACTCTCCTGCTCTAATCTTTTCCAGCTCTAAACTTCTGGTTCTATGAGCCTCTGTACTTATGCTTTAAACCTATAAACCATTTGTAATTCAGTGGACATTAATTAAGGACTTTCTAATATAACCAGCAACATGCTTGGGCTACATAATTTCATGACTTCAGTTTAGAAAAAAATAAAGGAGAACTGGTTGTAAATGCTCTGAAAGACAGAGACATCATATTAAGAAACTCACTGGTAACTTAAATACTTTGTTTTGCCTAATTTTTCTCCACCAAAATTAACAGAGCTGTTTCCAAGCAGCCAATAAACAAAGTTAACTGACATTATTCCATTTGTTTTTCCTCTCCTTGTCTATTCAGTATTGGTTTCGTGGCAGAATACAGTGAAATGGATCCAGATAACTCATAACCTGAACAATCAGCTCCTGAATACTGGGGGTAATCACATCTATTGCTAGAAACATGGAACTTATTCTGGAGTGGTTTAGTCTATATTGCAGTTATATAAGCAATCACTTACCTAGCCAGCAGGTGGAGACACACACAAACTAGCTGACAAGTGTACTGGCTTTGCTGTGAATTTCCACAGGACCTTAAATCTTACAGTAATTGATTTTTAAAAAAAATTATTATTTTTTTTAACTGAGAAGAACAGGGAGAATACAAAAACCTGGGCAAGGAGAATTGTTAAAGTGAATTTACAAAGCATAATGATATAAAAGAACAATTTTATAGTTCCATTTTATATTTCTGGTCCTTTCCAGAAATGAGCTAGGTTATTTTAACTATGAATTTATAATCTATTTCCAAATTTCTAGAGATAAAGCAATTATAAATTTAGAAACCTGTCATTTAAAATTCATGTTCAGTCAGGGAAAACTGAACATCAACTGTATATTCACACATTATTAAGAAGTAATGTCCAATTTCGTTATGATAATAGTATTATGGTCATGTTAAAAATAAGTCCTTATCTGTTAGAAATACAAAAATAAATATTTATACATAAATGCTGCTTTAGAAAACTTCATGATAGGATAAATAGAAACAAGAATGGCAAAATGTTAACAGTTGAAGCTCAGTGAAAATCCCATATAGATTGCTTTCAACCTGGAACTAATACTAACCTGTTAACTATTCTGGAAACAATGCCTTATACTTGTATGGCACTTCATCATTTACAATACGAATTCACATATTGTTTCTCATCTAGTTCTCATAACCTTATAAAGACTTTAAAGGTAAGAAAACTGGGGCTCAGCGAAGTTAAAGGACTAGGCCAAAGTCACATAATTTGTACAAGTGACAGAGGTGGGATTCTAACTCAGGTTTTATAGCACCAAAGACCATCTTCTCTCTACTATACTGCTGTTAGACCCCTTTGAAAAAAATACCAAACATGGTAAAATTTGGACAAATTTTCAAATTTTGCTTCCTGTGTACAATACTTTATAGTATGCAATAAACCTGTTTTTCATTTCACAGTTAATAAAAATATGGACAAAACATATTTCTTGAAAAAAGAAAAGAGATTTTAAAAAAAGAATTATTACATTATAAAATTGAAGAGGATGTTAGAGGCCTTTTAGTCCCCTTGGACAGATCCAGCTCAACTTGTGCTTTTCCAGAGAAGAACAGCATACTCTGTGAGACAGCTCTCTTCATTTATGGATTAAGTTTAATCATGTGAAGTGAAATTGGCTTCCCTATCCCTACCACTTGCTGATTCTAGTTACAGCCTCTGACGCTACACTGAATAAGCATAATCCTTCTTCCACTTGATTGTCTTTCATTTAACTGAAGATATCCATTTTGTTCTATATATGGGTTTCTGCTTTGGGGACTCTTAGCAGAATAAGACCAACAGATTCATGGATAATTAAAGCAGTTAGTCTTTAATAGCTCTTCTATGCCAGTGGTCTTCAAACTGGAATTTGGGTAGCTCTGAGAGTACCCAAAAATCCTTTCAGGGGATACTTGAACAATGATATTTTTAAGGCAATCAATTTTCATACTTCAATTTCCATAATTTGGTCTGTCTGAAAACAAGTCTGTGGGTTTCTTTACCTATCTCCACTCATATAATTTCCTTTCTCAAAAGAGAAAGACTAAACCACTCACCCATCTGAAAAGCCTGACTGGCTTCAAAGAAACAACTGGAGAATGCACTGCTCCAGATAGAGGGACCTTCAAGAGCAAACAAAGGGAGCTTCAGAAAGAAAGGGTGGGAGATACCACCTTATTTCCTCTGGATAACATATTCATAGCAAAACTTTATCTATTTTAGAATTAGAAAGCAATAGTAAGATGATTGTCACAGGGATGTCTACTAAAAGTAAAATTTATTTTGAAAAATGAAGTCAAAAGTTTTTTTCGAACAGAACATATTTGATTTGGTTGACTGGTTTTTGACAATGAGACTGAATGAGATAAATGTGCAGCTCTACAGTTTTGAAGAAAATATATTTAAGCAATGTATACAATATACAAAACACTGAAAATTATTGTCTCACAATAAAATTTTTTATGTATCAACTTAAAAAAGTGAGATGGTACTTTTTTTCTTTTTAATTTTTTAGCAGGTTTATCAACAAAAATTTTGAAGGCCATGACTCAATGACAGAATTTCCAGCCTTTCCTCCACTCTGGCTCTCCCTTTCTGGAAACATTCGTGTCCTGCTTACTATAATACTCCAGAGAGGATGAGAAGTATATAATACAATGGAAATGGGGCTTTGTTCTGAATACTACTTCCTTCTAATTAAAGTAATCTAAGATTCAGTTCAGGACTTTTTAAGCAGTTGTGCACAACCAACCAAAACTTTTACATCTTTTTCACATAAGCAGTCTCAGCTAAATTCACACTAATCTTGTACTTATTTTTATTTTTGAACCTGAATGAAGTAGTTTACATTAACTGGTCTTAAATTTCATCTTCTTTGTTTCAGCTTCTTTGCTGCAAACTTCTAAAATATTTTTGAATTTTGATCTAGATATCCAACATATTAGCTAGCCTTTTGTGGGGGGACAGCTTTTGAAATGGCTCTCAGTGATTGTCACCTCCTGGTATTAACGCTCTTGTATAATCCCCATCCCTTGTATGTGGCCTGGATTTAGTGACTTGTTTATCACAAATAGAATATGGCAAAATGATGGTGTGTGACTTTAGAGATTAGGTTACAAGACTGCGACTTCCATCTTGCTCACATTCTCTTGCCCTAATGCTTGCTTGTTCTAACGTTCTATGGAGAGGTCCATGGGACAAGGAGCCAGGCCTTGGGACAAGGAACCAGGCAGGACAAGGAACAGCTCATGAGGAACTGAGGCCTTCAGTTCAATAGCCCACAAGGAACTGAAGCCCACCAACAACCATATGAGTGAGTATGGAAGTGAATCCACCCCCATTTGAGTCTTAAAATGTCTTCAGACCTGGGGGTGCGAGGGTAGTTCAGTGGTAGAATTCTCGCCTGCCATGAGGGAGACCTGGTTGACCCGGTTTGATTCCCGGCCCATGCACTTCCCCAAAAACAAACCAACAAAAACAAACAAAAATTCAACAAATGGTGCTGTGATAACAGAATACTCACATGGAAAAAGAATGAAATGTGACCCCAGCCATACAGCATACAAAAAAAAAAAAAAAAAGGTCAGCCCTTTGCTTACACCTTGTTTGCAACCTTGTACGACCTAGACCCAGAGAATATGGGCTAAGCTGGACCTATATTCTTGATGCACAAAGATTGTGATAATAAATTTGTTTCGAGTCATTAAAGTTGGTGTAATTTGTTATGAAGCAATAGATAACAATACACTCTCTGGCCTTGGTATCTTTTGAAAATTTAGTAAACAAAATTAAAATTTTGGACAGAGTAAGCTCAAAAATAAAACCCTGTGGAATGTCGTCCCATAAAGCTTTATATAATCACTGTGGACACAATCATTCAACTAGCTATGAAACTATCTAGTTGTACTATCTTTAGCTAATATTTTTCCACCTTACTGACAAAAATTTTGTGAGGAACATGAAAGATGGCTTATTGAGATAGAGACACACTGTATATGCCAATACAATGGTCATAAAAAAAGGAGGAAGTCTGTCATTAAGCATTTAGAGTTCATAGAGAGGCTTGCTATATATATAGATACTTCCACCCTTACTCCACTGCTTTTCACTAAGACTCCTATATCAGAATTTTGTATTTTGGGGCCTCCTATCCTTCAAAAATCTATTTCCTTTTTGAGCGACCTCTCTGAAGTGTGCTGAAAATGCAGCCCAACTTTTGCCTCCTTTGCCATTGTGAACTTTAGATGACATCATTCTTTTTCCTATCACTTTCTGCCTTTCTAAACAGAGGAGTTCACAACTATTGTTAAATATTACAAGGAAAGCATTAGCATTATCTAAAACCAACATTGCTTAAATCTTTAACCCTCAGAAACAGAAAATGTACACTTACAATTCAAAAACCATGTAAAGCATTCCATCTGAGCTATATGTCTCCAATAACTCTACAATGTGTGGATGTTTCAGCATATGACAGATACTGGCTTCCCGCTTTAGATCTGCAAAACAAACACAAAACATACTTCATTAGGTATGAAGAAAAGATAATGAGAGTGAATGATGGATGAATGGGTATGATCTATGGTAACATGAAGACTACTCTAACTAAAGAGATGAAATCCCCCTTTTCAACTAAAATTAACTTTTTACCCTTTAAAATGGTCAACAATATAACTTTTCATATTTTTTTGCCAGCTTCAATCTATATATGTCATAACGTCAACTCTTATTAATAAGAAATGTAAATAGAACAAATAAATACTTTTCCCAAACTCTTGTAATCAAGTTTCAACCTCCAAATTCATAACTATTACTTGATCTGCTAACAAGTAACTTTATTTGCTATCTTGATTTTTACCACGTCTTCTTAGTTTTCTCTAAATTTGATTAGAATATGCTGTTGGTTCTTTAGCCTAAAATCTAGCATTTTTAGACATACCAGGGAAGTATATGGAATAGGGGCCAAAAATAGAGTATGGTTTAAATAAAAATAAGCAGTACTCTTAGAGTCGAAGTCAGAATTTTTTTTTATATCATTTATAAAATGTGTATGTGTTGGCTCATTCAGGACTCTATCTACCTCATGGCGCTATTTTGAGAAGCTAATTTAGATAATGTAGGTAAGATTTTTAAATAGTAAGTAACAGTAAGTAATAACATACTACTTGGAAAACAAAATTGCTCATAGTATCATCATCACCACTACTACCACACCTAAACAGATTAAGAATCACTGGGCATAGAGAAAGATCAAAGAAGGAAGAGTTACAACAGAGAAGATAGGATTTAACAAATGAGAATGACTGCTGAATCATTATACTGGTATTTCTTTTAGTCTCCAGGGTCTTGGAGCAGCTAGAAGGAAAAATCTAAAGTTGTGGAACCAAACTCTGAAATCTGTTCTATAACTACTTGTTACAATGTACTTTGAAATTTATTGCTTTTTTGTATGTATGTTATATTTCACAATAAAAAATGTTTTTTTTAGAAACGAATCACTGAGCATGGATCTCACTTGCCATGTCTGCATGTTCTAGTGTTAATAATGCTGGGTTTTTACTTCTTTGGTAGATGAACAAAGTGCAATGTGACAGTAGATATTTGGAAGTAGAAGGAAGCATGTAAGAAAGAACCAAAGCTAAGGTCATACTGCACAAAACAAAATAGACATGTTATTTCTTCTCTGATTATTATTTCACCTTAGTCTCTTCAATAAGAGCAATGGCAGCAGATAGAACCTTAGAAGACTACAATAAGGGAAGAATGAAGAAGAGAAGTCAGTAAATTATAAAAAGAGAATGTATCAGAAAAGAATCAATAACACAATATTAGGAAAATCATGGGAATAGATGGAATTAAGACATGAGTAGCAGGAGAAGGTAGAAAGCTGAGAAAAGGCTATAAGATTCAGCCAGAAAATATCATTTTCAAGTTCAGGTCCTTTGGGGAAGTCAGGGTCAAAGTCTGTGTGTAGGAGACAATTATGTTATAAAAAATCAAAATTTATCATGCCTTACACTGGGCTAAGTACTTAATATAGGCATTTTTTATTTAATATTATAAAAACCTGTTGAAGTAGGTATTTTATAGATGAGGAGACTGAGGCTTAAAAACTTGCTCAAGAAAACACAGCTATTACAAGGGGTAGATTTTGACCCTGGCCTTTCTGACTTCAAAGTCAATAGTCTTTCCACTGTGCCATGCGAGTTTACACAAGGACATATTTTAGGAACCCGGCAGTAGTAAAGGAAGAACGGGGTCAAAGAAGGTTTCATTTGTCTGTTTTTGCTGTTGTTTTAAAGGAAGCACTCTGTATGTGGGTAAGTGGCAGTGATGAAGAACTCATAGGATCTGGAGTCAGAAAACTTGATGCCAGTCCTGTCTCTGCCACTTCCACTTACCAGCTAATTGCTAACAAATGCCTTCAACTTTCTAAGGATAAGGTTTTTTTTAACTGCAAATAAAATGGGGATGGTGATAGGTAATGTTCTACACGCATGATCTACTATATCTACTTCAAAACATATTACTAGATTCAAATGAGAAAATGGATGTGAAAGGATTGTGGAATATAGCACTGTGAGGCTCAGGTGACAAAGGTTGCTCAGTGTTCAGTGTAAAGGAGATCAGAGGCACATGTGGGATGACCTCCATCTCCAAGAGTAGATGGAAAGGTTCAGCAGAAGAGAAGAGGCATGACTCAGCTATGGATTTCATGCTGGAAAGTCATAACTACAAGTAAAGCTTTCGACAAGTGTGCTGTAGGACCAGGTTGAAGTCAAACATAAGTTATGTGCCTGCACAGTTTTTCTCTCTCTATTCAAGAATGATCTGCCTCCTAATTCTATGAAAAGCTTAGGAGTTTTATTACTTATTTTTATGTTTATCTCTAGAACTGACCCTTTTCATACCTTCTGTTTTCACCTTAGTTTCTCTCTGTCCTTTTCTTTTTATTCTGATAAAAAGCTTGATTTTTTCTTGTATACTGTATAGCAGGGTCACATTTCATTCTTTTTCCATGTGAGTATCCCATTATTGCAGCACCATTTGTTGAATTTTTGTTTGTTTGTTTTCTTTCTTTCTTTGCTTGTTTGTTTGTTTTGGGAAGTGAGCCTGGGCTGGGAATCGAACCCGGGTCTCCCGCATGGCAGGCAAGAATTCTACCACGGAACTGCCCTTGTACCACCATGAGCTTGATTTTTAACTCGATGCTATGATATTGGAGTTAGGGAGTAAACAGAGATTTAGTAATGAAACTGGTCTTTTCTCCTGGTTTCAGTTGAGTTTTTTATTTTGCCTCTTTCATGAGACTACAGTGCTTCTTTTCCCATACTCAGCATTTGCCATGTGACATGTTTGTTACACTGAAACATCATGATTAGAAATGGATGCTCTAAAGACCCCTCATTTGAGCCACACATTTCTGCTTAATATACAGCTGGACATGCTCCTGGTCTAGTCTCTTATTACCCACCCTTAAAATGAAGGTAAAATTGCTGGGAGCCCTGCCCTCAAAGACTAAAGCAATTTAAATGTCACTGGAACAGACATTTCGGGGACTAATATCAGAACACTGACTAAATAGCAGAAAGCTAACGATATAAAAATATATTTGAAATTATAAGGGCAATGATGCCAAAGATGCCTTACATCTAGGATAACTATAGCACCATTTTCCATAATTAAAAGTTACTAACTAAATGAGTGCATTAAATAGCTCAAATAGCAAATCACAATTTAAAAAATAAAAATACATTATATATACATTTTAACTATAGATTCTAAGAATATTAAAACTCAAAATCCTTGTTTTTAGATGTGATTGTGAATTAAAGATATATGCATTTAATGCTATTAATTTCATGCTGATAAATCAAACTAAAAATAGCAGTTGCTTAAAATTCAATTTATGAGGCAGCATAGGAAGGAATTTGGAAGTAAGTGATAATGTGATTTGAAGTTGTGATTATTGGACTGCTTATGATATATTAGCACAGAACATTTCTTTTAGTGACCTGATCAGAGTTAACATCCTTGTTTTTAAGTGCTTTGTTTACAGAAAAGTAATTGGTAATATTCTACACTCTCCCTTTTACTTTTTTATTTTTTAATCTCTCAAGGAGACTTTAAAAGATCGGTTTTTTTGGTTATGAATCAGTTTTTATTTTAGGCCTTAGAGCTGACAGATTTTTATTTTATGGCATACCCTGCATAATTCCAAGAAAACACTCCATCAGCGGCTCCTCTGACATCACCCACCAGAGATGCCCAGACCACAGGGCCAGTCACTGTTTGAAGATTTGGCTCCAGTTGTCAAGAGGTTGTTAAGTTTGGGTGGCAGGGGTGAGGGGTGGTTATGAGGGGGTGGTTATGGGTGGGTGGGAAGGGGAACTGGCTGCCATGGAGACCAAGGTTCACCCTCCCCAACCACCTACAGGACCCTTGAGGCGGGGAGTTTCTCACCTGTTGGTCCCCATATTTGAATTTCATACGTCCGTTCTTGGATTGGGCTATTTCATCATTCACTATAAAAGATTCTTTAATAATACATTTCTATGCTTAATATCTTTATATTTAATTCTATGCCAGAATTTAATAAATTTATTTCCCCTTAAGGCACTAATAATACACAAAGTAATATTTAATTTCCTGATCCAAATCTGAGAAACACTTACATTAAAGCAACTAGCATATAGCATTAGAACAACCATTACTAGTTTCCCATTTCCAGAGAAGTTTGGGCCAACCAACAACAATAAAGCAACCGTGGCTGCCAGGGTCTGCCGCGTTAGTCTGTCCTTGAAATAAGGAGTATTTAGGGAAGCTGTTTCAGGTAACTGGTCAACCAAAACCGAATGCTCTTTACATCACACTACAGTAACTGCTGGGGCTGTGTAGTTTTCATATGGCTTCTAAAATTTAATCCACTAGTGCTAAAGTAGTAGCAATGACTTGGATGACAAAAAAAAATTTTCCTACAAATTATTTATTATTCAGTTTATTACTATTTGGTTTTGGTGTAAGAGAATTCCTCATACTATCTTTTAAAAGTTGGACACTACAATTATGCAGCAAGCTAATTTGACCATGGGTCAAAAATAATATGGGTATTTACAAATATGCTCGAAGAAAGGAACAATTTCTAACATTCTTAAGAGATCTAAATTTAAGAGTTAGCTAGCCCAGGAAACCATTCAATAAGACTTTAGATGGGTACCGTCCAATAAAAATATGTGAGCCACAAACATAATTTTAAATTTTCTAGTAGCCACATTAAAAAGTAAAGAGAAAAAGGTAAAATTTGATCATTTAATAACTAGGTCTGGAATTTCTTCACTATTGTTACTCTAAATATTTCATTTGTTCTCTCTCTCCAGATATATATATATCTTTTAATTATTTTATCTTGCTTAATTTATAAGCAAGTATAGAATAGACAACATCTACTATATAATAGCCCTTTGCTATTGAATGATCTTTTCAATTTTATCACTAGAATATGTAGTTCAACATTTGAGTTTACTACTCAATATTTCAGATTTAAGTGCCCCTCGTGTAAATCTCCATCATTATAACCCTGTGAGATAAATATACCTATCCACATTTTACAGATGAAGAAACTAAGGTCCAGAGTTCAGTGAGATAAAAAGTTGTTGAAAATCATACAATTTGTAAGTAGAGGAAACAGGACTCAACCAAAACCGAATGCTCTTTACATCACACTACAGTAACTGCTGGGGCTGTGTAGTTTTCATATGGCTTCTAAAATTCAATCCACTAGTGCTAAAGTAGTAGCAATGACTTGGATGACAAGCTATCAAGACCATTATAAAACGGGCTTATTCCAGCTGCATTGTCATTAATGATGATCAGAAAGTAGACACTGATCTTTTTCTGACAAATATATACATATCATTCATTTCAAAACAACTTCCATGCTAGACTGTTAGAAACTCAACAGTTAAAATTCCCTAAAAGCCACCCTGGCCTCCAAATTCAAATAAAGAACATTGTAATCTAGTCATATAAATAATTGGGACAAGTATTAATGCATTCATCTGAAGAAATATTAATATTAATGAACAATAAGTAAAGGAAAGTCAGCGTTGACTCAACATTTTTCCCTCAGTGTACTGAAATCAATGACCACATGGTATTTTTAAGATAGGGATCCAAGCAGACTCTTGGAAGGATTATATTAGCAAAGTCAAATTCTGTGGCTGAGTTCCATCTTTATCTAATAACCAATTTGAAGACTAAAGATTACAGCTCCCTTTAGCAATGATACGGGTCAGGTTGGCTTTAATGAAGCTAATCTCTTATAAATCAGGGAAGGTGAGCTTCGCCAGAGGCCCAGACAAGCCCACACCCCAATCTGGGTTAACTGCAAACTCATTACTTCTTTGCTCTTTCACACATTTTACTACCATGCCTATATATTTTATTCAAGTAACTTCTAATTTCTTCTGAATTCTTGCCCATTTTTTTTAATCCTATGGCCTAAAATCTCTTCTGTCAGGTATATAAAGAAAAAAAGGAATATGCCATTAATTATGTTTGGTTGATATAATTTTTTTGTAAATAGGAAAATGTCTATCAGGAATCAATCTTGATTGCATTAAGCATTTACTAAAATTCATGGGATTTTGGTAATAAATTTCCCACAGTTTTCAGTTCTGATACATATAATAAATATATTAAAACATTCTGCCTAGTTGAATACCAAATTTAAACTAAATCGAACACTGTGTTTGTAAACATCTATTAGTTTTAATAAAGTCAATTACTGTGAGAACTACTTATCTTCCCTCTCTCTCTTTTCATTAGGATAAGCTGGTAAATACCTAAAGTGTCATTTATTTTCTAGGGACTTACATTTTTAAAATTCCAGGTAATTTCTAATCAATATCGAAGGACTATAAATTATTGAGCTTACTAATTTGGTATTAATAAAGATTCTAGGTGACCAATTCCGTGATCGTCACTAATTTTTATCTTCTGGGGCATTAAACTGTCCTAAAAGAAAAGCATTTGATTAAAAAGCCATTTGTGGATAAAAACCAACATTAGATTAAAAGAAACCAAATTAATTATCTCTTAAAAGATACAATTCCATGTCTTTTATGCAAGGAGTCACTCAACCATGAATTTGGTGGAAATCTGTTTTGGACTCAACTAATAAAATAGGACAATGCCAATAATATGGATAAAAAGAAAGCAGGGGCAACTGAAATACAAACCAAATAAAGTTCCACTACATGGTTTTCCTCAAATACATGAATTGAATGCCGATTATTAAGATCATATTTTGTACATGACAAAAAAGAAGCAATGTTCTTAACATCTCTAGAAGGTGTATACCTCTATTTTTAAATCATATTAGGAAATGTAAACCAAAAAATTCTTAAAAAGAAGGGAAAACGGGGGGTGGGGGGATTTTACTATTATAAAAACGAGACACCTATTTAAAAATGGCATTCCTTATTCATAAAAGAAAATTAGAGAAATACCAGTTTATAACTCAATTTTCAATATTAAATTCTTACATATCATACATGTTAAGAGCATGAGTGAAATGGGGTGAGAGAGTACTTGCATTTGTTAAAACCCACTGAATAGTGCTCTTCTAGTTTGCTAGCTGCCAGTATGCAATATATCTGAAACGGAACGGCTTTTAAAAAGAGAAATTTAATAAGTTGCTAGTTCACAGTTCTAAGGCTGAGAACATGTCCCAGTTAAAAACAAATCTACAGAAATGTCCAATCTAAGGCATCCAGAGAAATATACCTTCATAAAGAAGGCCTATGAAGTTCAGGGTTTCTTTCTCAGGTGGAAAGGCACATGACAAACATGGTCAGGCTTTCTTTCTCATTTGGAAAGTCACAGGGCAAATATACTGTTATCTTCTAGCTTCTTCTCCAGCTCCCCGGAAGGCATTTTCCTTACTCATCTCCAAACATCACTGGCTGGTGGATTCTGCTTCGTGGTTTTGTGGCGTTCTGAAGCTTTCTCCAAAATACTTCTTTTACAGGATTCCAGTTAACTGATCAATACCTACGTAGAATGGGTGGAGACACGTCTCCATCTAATCAAGTTCTAATCAAGTTTAATACCCACACTTCATTGAGTCACATCTCCGTGGAGATAACCTAATTACGTTTCAAATCTATAGTACTGAATAGGGATTAGAAGAAAGCATTGCTCTCATAAGATTGTTTAGGATTAAAACACTGGTTTTTTAGGGTACATAAGTCCTTTCACACTGGCACAAACTGTATACTCAAATTGGGTTCATTTTATTGTATATCAATTGTTATTCAATAATATTTAAGAAGTGAAAAAACATGCTATTACAATAAAAAGAAATTCACTTAATATGTCAATGTTAAAAAATGTTATTCACATTTTTTTTGTATTTTATACTTTCTTAATTGTGTAATCAAAATTTGCCTTCTATTTTTATTATTTACCTATAACTGAGAAGCTAAACAAGGACATGAGCCAGGATAAAGTTCCTTAATATCCCATTCACCCCCACAACTCCTTTCTCTAAGGTGAGACCAGCCTAGGAAATACTGCCACAGGGTCAAAATTATTCCCAGAAAGCAGTTTTTGGT
This sequence comes from Tamandua tetradactyla, assembly GCF_023851605.1. Lineage (NCBI taxonomy): Eukaryota > Metazoa > Chordata > Mammalia > Pilosa > Myrmecophagidae > Tamandua > Tamandua tetradactyla. The sequence goes on along the minus strand of NC_135353.1, from coordinate 130,380,054 downwards.
CTGTTTCAATATATAAACAAATAAATGACTGAGGCCAGGAATCACTATGCCATAGTGAAATAATTATCAAAGCATTCTGTTTGTTTTTTAAATAATGTGAGTTTTATCATCCAGTAGTAGAATCCTTTTGTCAATAAAATCTCATAAAAATAGTACAAACCAAATTTATAGTAATAAAATAAATACCAATGTGAGACATCTATTTTGAAACAGATCAATAAAAACAATAAACTAATTGTTTTGATAAAAAAACTGAATCAGGGATTGTAGCTAACATTGCAGACTCATGGCCTCAACCACCAGATTCTTTCTGTTTTGTTGGTGTACTGCCATGATCCAGATTTATACCAATAAATAGTTGCAAAGGGCTAACAAGTATGCATATTAAAATATCTTGCCTTGCAATCTTAAGTTTCTTTTTCAATTAAATTGATCAAAGAGCTTCAAAATGTAGTAGTAGAATTTTTTGTTCCAGAGTGGAATTACTGACAGTGGTAGAAAAGTGTCACAGAGGACTTTTTTTTTATACACAGTTAAACTTTGGACTAAGGAAAACAAAGGAAGCTCTGAAAAGGCCATATTTATTCTTGTTTTAGATAAAAATTTTAAGTAAATAATACGCTGCCTTACCTTTGGAATAAATTGTATTTTCAATAAATCTTTTCTACAAAACCAGGAAGTTCCATTTTCAGGTAATGTGGCTATGATCTAAATCAGCAATTTTTAAATTACTTGGGGTCATAAACCATTTTATAAATCTTTTAAAGTAATTGGTTATTACCCACAACAATTTTTCAGGAAATTTAAGGGAAACATAAAATTCCAAGTGACTGATCTAGATATTGATGTTCTAAGATCAAGACCATGGAGGATTAACCATTTAATCCATGTCCTGGTTGCCACAATAGCATTGTTTATACTGGGAAGCCACAGAAGCTAGTATCTTCTTGTATACCGTAATAATGAGCACAATTTGAAAATAACTCTTACTTAGATAGAAAGCATACATATACTGTCCCCATATCCTTTTAGCTTTTTGCCACCAAACTGAGCACACCTCTTTATGAAATGTATGTAATTGCCATAGTAATTTTTTCTTCTTCCTCTGAAAAATTGCAGAAAGCTTCTGTGTTGGTTTGAAACTGTTATGTACCCCAGAAAAGCCAAGCTCTTTTAGTCCAGTCTGTGGGTACAGACTTATTATGAGTGGGATTTTTTTATTTGATTGTTTCCATGGAGATGTGAGCCACTCAAGTGTGGGTGGGATCTTTTGATTAGATTATTTCCAAGGAGATGTGGACCCACTCATTCAAGGTGGGTCTTAGTTTACAGGAGTCCTTAAAAGAGCTCATGGAGAGAGAGAGAGAGAGAGAGAGAGAGAGAGAGAGAGAGAGAGAGAGAGAGAGAGAGAGAGAGAGAGAGAGAGAGAGAGAGAGAGAGCTCAGAGCCCACAGAGATGTTTGGAGATGCTTGGAGACAGACAGAAGATCAGAGAGGAGGCCACTGGAAGCTGAAAGCAACAAAAACCAGGAGCAAAGGGCCAGCAGAGATAGCCATGTGCCTTCCCTTGTGACAGAGAAATCCTGGATAAAGGTTTCTTCTTGCTGATGAACATTAATTTGGACATTTTCATGGCCTTAAAATTGTAACTTCTAACTCAATAAATCCTCTTCATAAGAGCCAATCCATTTCTGGTATAATACATTCTGTCCGGGTTAGCAAACTGAAACAGTTTCCTCGGGAAAATACTGTGAAAGCATCAGGAACACCACTTTTGGGGTCCAATTTCCTGTTTCCTACCTCAATGTCAAAAGAATATAAATTGATTACTTATCAGAGTATAATGTTTACAAATAAATATATAACAAAAACATAATAAAAAATATCTACCAAAAAACAATGCTAAGGGCTTTCCTTATTTGCTGAATGCCAGAATTTATATTTGTTGAATGTCAGAACATATATTGCTGAATGCCAAAATATATACTTCCTTGTTCTTTAAAGAATAGACCTTTATAATCAACCCACCTTCTTTGTTGACTTTTTTCTCAACAGCTCTTTTGCTATTTCATCAAATTTGGAATGGGTAAAACAAAAGTTTCCTTAAAAATTTACTTAGAGACTTCCAGGAAGATGGCAGAATAGGATAGGCCAAGTTCACCCCTGCTCCAAGTAACAGCTAAAGAAGTGACAGAAAAATGACTGGATGAAAAAGTTGAGGAACTGGGATGAAGAGACCAGAGATCCTAATGTGCCCTTTTCCAAATGGGGGCCCAGATTCCTCAGGAGTGCACGGACAGGGAAGCAGGGACTAGGAAGTAAGCCAAACCATGTTCCTTGAAAATACCATACCTATGCATGCCACCCACCCCCATGACCCACACCCCATGTACCCAAACCTTGCCCCTCCACCCCACAGCCACCTGCCCCTACCTGCGCGAGCCCCACACATGCAAGCCCCATCCCCCAAAGACACAAGCACCCCCACCCCACCCCCCAGGGACCAATGCATCTTGCCCCACTCATAAGCACACCCTCGCCCAGGTCACGCAGCACCATATGAGTATCCCGTTATTGCAGCACCATTTGTTGAAATTTTTGTTTGTTTGTTTGTTTGTTTTGGGAAGTGCCTAGGCTGGGAATCAAACCCAGGTCTCCCGCATAGCAGGCAAGAATTCTACCACTGAACTACCATTGTACCCCCAAAGTAGACTTTAAATGTAAAGAAGTTATAAGAGACAAAGAAAGACATGGCATACTAATAAAAGGGACAATTCACTAAGAGGAAATAACAATCATAAATGTTTCTGCTCCCAATCAAGGAGATCCAAAGTACATGAGACAGACATTGGCAAAACTGAATGGAGCGAAAGATGTTTCAACAATAATAGTGGGAGACTTCAATACCCCACTCTCCTCCATAGATAGAACAACCAGACAGGATCAACAAGGAAACAGAGAACTTAAACAACTGGATAAACAAATTAGACCTAACAGACACATACAGATGGTTATACCCCAAAGCACCCAGATATAAATTCTTCTCTAGTGCTCATGGAATGTTTTCTATGATACATCATACGCTGGGGCACAAAACAGATCTTTATGAATTTAAAAAGATTGAAATTATTCAAAGCACCTTCTCTGATCACAATGGAATGAAGCTGGAAATGAAGAGGGAAATTTTATCAAACATTCCAAAAAGTACTAACACCAATCCTAGACAAACTCTTCCAAAAAACTGAGGAGAAAGAAACAGTACCTAACTCATTTTTATGAAGCTAAAATCAGTCTAATACCAAAACTGGGTAATGACTCTATAAGAAAGGAAAACTACAAACCAATCTCCCTAATGAATATTGATGCAAAATTTCTCGCAGAATACCAGCAAATCGAATTCAATGCACATCAAAAGGGAAATATCACATGATCATCTCAATTGATGCTGAAAAAGCACCTGACAAAATTCAACATATTTTTCTGATGAAAACACTCCAAAAGGTAGAACAAAGGTAACTTCTTCTATATGATAAAGGGCATATATGAAAAACCCATAGGCCAGCATCATTTTCAGTGGTGAGAGACTGAAAGCTTTCCCCCCTAAGGATCGTAAACAAGATAAGGATGCCCTCTGTTACCATTATTATTCAACATTGTACTAGAAGTTCTAGCTAGAGCAATCAGGCAGGAAAAAGAAATAAAAGGCATTCATTATTTTCAGATGACATGAGCCTATACTTGGAAAATCCTGGGAAATCTTCAACAAAGCTTCAGCAAAGCGGCAGGGTATAAGATTAATATGCAAAAGTCAGTAATGTTTCTATACAAAAAGCAATGACTTGAGGAGACAATTAAGGAAAAAATTCCATTCAAAATAACAACTAAAAGAATTAAGAATCTAGGAATAAACTTAATTAAGGAGTAAAGGACTTGTATACAGAAAACTACATAACATTACTGAAAGAAATCAAAGAAGATCTAAACTGGTGGAAAGACATCTCTGTTCATGGACAGGAAGGTTAAATGTAGTTATGATGTCAATTGTACCCAAATTGATCTACAGATTCAATGCAATACCAATCAAAATTCTAACAACCTACTTTGAAGACATGGAAAAGCTAGTTATCAAACTCATCTGGAAGGGAAAGAGAATTCAAATAGCTAAAAATATCCTAAAAAAGAAGAACAAAGTGGGAGGATTAACACTTCCTGATTTTAAAGCTTATTATAAAGCCAAAGTGGTCAAAACAGCATGTACAGGTACAAAGACAGAAATATAGGCCAACGGAATTGAATCGAGAGTGTGGAACTAGACCACCAAATCTGCGATCAACTGATTTTTGACAAGGCCCCCAAAATCCAGCCAGAAGGAATAACCTAAAATTGCAGAACTGTAACCCATACTGAACCCTGAAATCTATTCTATAACGAATTGTTATGGTTTGCTTTGAAATTCATTGCTTTTTTGTTTATAAGTTATTTTTCACAATAAAAAATAAAATTAAAAAATTTAGTTAGAAGCAGAGGCTTCTATTATCTGTATCACACACAGGTGAGTGCAACCCCAGCAAGAAAGTATGCGTAAATCCTTTCTTGTGAAAACAAGTAAATGGGGAAGCCAGGCAAGCCTTAATTCCTCCTCACTTAAGAATTATCACATCATAGAACAAAAGGCCTAATTCAGGACTCAATATTATAGGAAACAAATACAATCAATACCTTAATTTAGGTCATTATAGATAATGGCTTATTTAATATAAGTGGCTTTTCCAGAAACAGTGGCCAGCTAATACTGGTTTGCCTGGAACTTCCTGGTTGTAGCACTGAAAATCCTGTTTTCCAAGAACTCCCACCACCTCCCAGTCCCAGGCAAATAGTTGATAACCCTATTTCCACATATCCGGCACTTATCCTTTCAAGTACTGACACTTTTTCTTAGGGAGGCAGTTATGATATAATAAAGCAACAGACATAGACAAAAGGCATGTCTTTAAGTCCCATATCTATCACTTAGTAGTTGTATAACCTTAGAATATCAGTTTCCTCATCTGTAAAATGTAAAGAGTAGATAATAGCTTAAATACAGGGTTGTAGCTAAGCCTGAATGATGTGAAAGTGTCTGCCATGGTGTCTGACACAGAGCATGTGCATAAGTTTTATTGTTTTTTCTTTGACCATTGTGCTGGCTGTCCCTCCAAATTTCATGTCAACCGAGAACCTCAGAATGTGATATATGGAAATAGAGTTAAGTTAGGCTTAGCTTACAGGGGCTTAAGGTGGGCCCAATCCAATAACTGGTATCTTCATAAAAAGAGAAAACAGAAACAAGGGAGAACTCCATGTGAAGACTGGAGGCATACTGTAGTGACAGATCTATAAGCCAAGGAATACCAAGGATTGCTGTCAACCACCAGCAGCTAGGAAGAGGCAAAGAGACTCAAGAGGGTGCATGTCCCTGCCAACACTTTGGTTTCAGACTTCCAACATTTAGAACTGTGAGAGAATAAATTTCTGTTGTTTTAAGCCACCCGGTTTGTGGTAATTTGTTATGGCAGTTCTGGGAAACCAATACAACCATTTTTGGTGGGAAATCATCTTTTCTACCTTTAACAAGTGTCTCTCAGCTCAAGTTTGATGTGAAGTTGGTAATGTGAACATCTATTTCTAAAACATCCTGGTATACAGCTCTATGCCAATTTTAACTTTTGCTGTTCCGTAAGTGGGACAATATCATCTGACCCAGTGTCTTCTATTTGATAACTTTTCTCCTCCTATCATCATCCCCTAGTTTACAATTTTTCATCTACAGTTTTTTTGAAAATCATATAACTCATAAAGAGCTGAATCTGAAATTGGTGATAGAATTATTCATAATAAAAATAAAAGACAGGTACAATCAAAGTGCCTAATAATAAAAGGACACTGGTAACTAAAGTGACAGAATCCATAAAGTTATTTAACATGTTGGCCTACTGACTACCAGCATTCTTCTTCTTCTAGACACTCCATGGAGTAATCTTCATACCAACCACTACTCTTCCTCCATTTCCTAAATGCAGCTGCCAAAATCTGTTCATCTTATGTCTGCAGCACTGGTCAAAACTATCTTCTCCTCACTGCTACTACTCTAGTGTTAGTCCTCATCATTTATTATCGATGATCACAGCAAAGCTCTCTTAATGAGTATATTTGCCTCCAGTTCTTTTAATTCGATCCACTGAAGTGTCATTGGAGTTTTACTTTAAAACAGATATTATCTTATTAATGCAAAAACCTTCATTGCTCTCCATTTTCATACATGCACACACAAAAGTGATAATGCCTCAGTTTGGCTTTGAAAGCCTTCCAAAAACGACTTTAAGTTAAAAAAAAAAACTTAACTAGGACCTACAGAGCTATATAGTAACATAAATGAAAACAGAACCTAGTTATTCTGCTCTTTAGTTAAGTGTTTTAGGTTTATATTTCTTTTTTAATTTTGCATGGGCAGGCACTGGGAATCGAACCTGGGTCTCTAGCGTGGCAGGCAAGAACTCTGCCTGCTGAGCCACCGTGGTCCACCTTGGTTTATATTTCTTTTTAAATGTCACAAATCTGTACTTCTTTTCAGCTTCTTCTTCCATCATCCTCCCCTATTCCTCAGTTACTTTCAGCTTCTGCACTGCCCATACTCTGTGCTCTTGAAAATGCTGCTCCCTTTGTTTGACACTTCAGATGCTTCCTTATCCTCCTAATAAATCCACTCATTCAACAAAATCCCACTCATACTTTGCCTCTAAGTTCTCCTTAACAATCTTCCCAGCTAAGGTAAGCAGAGCCTGATATACTCTAGCAACACCAGCATACATGCCTTTGTATATCAGCATTTACCAAATAGTACAGCTGCTATTGTATATGTATACATTCCTGCCAACACTGCTGGTCTCTGAGAGCCTGGAAGGCAGTTCCATTCAGCCAGTGCCTATTACATATCCTGTCTCACTCAGAAAATATTAGTACTGGGAGGGACAGTAAGAGAGCCATCATAAAACTCTCCTCTCCATCCTCACATTTTACTCATGAAGAAAATGTGGCCTTAGGAAGGCAGTGACAAGCCCAAAGTCATATTGCTAGTGCAGACAACTGGAAGAACCCAGGTCTCTGATTTCCAGTCTAGTGATATCATTATTACCCCATACCCTATGTGGAAGAGGACTCTAAAACTGCACAGGTGGTACAGCTACACTGATTAAAGAGTTTTCAGAGAATGAGCAAGAAATGTTATCTACTTGTAGATAACTGGGTGCTAATATTAGTCTGTATGTTCAATTCCCACGACTTAAAATGGGATATTTCAACTACCAGTACTGAATGTACTATATTTTAAAAAAGTAATAAACATTTAACATTTCTATTTCACTGTATAATTTATATATCACATTAGTTGATATTATATATTACATGGCCCAAACCCAAATGTCTTATTTTGAAATAATAGTTATATACAAAGTTTTATATAAATTTTAAAACATTCTTAAGCCCATTTATATATGTGAATGTTGTCTTTGGTTAATTACCTCAGGAGTGAATTTCTTCAGTTAAATGATCACAACTCCATTAGACAAGTTTATGAAAAGATCACCCCTAATTTCATTCCACTAGAGGGCACTAAATGTCATATTATAGTTAGGCAAATACAGTATCAAGGATTGAGTATTAGGGGTGATTAGGAAAAAATTCCACAAGATGAAAGATCTTTAGCCACAGACAATGACATTATTGGTCTCAATAATATAATATACAGATAAGATGATGATTTACCTCTGACATGTCTAACAACAATACCCATCACCTAACATTCACTGAGTATTTACTAAGTCAGGCTCTGTTTTAAATGTACTGACTCATTTAACCCTCAGAACAACCTTAAGAGGCAGATGATACTCACTTTATATATGGAGCTGAGGCAAAGAGGTTAAGTAACTCATCCACAGAATAAGTAAAATGCAGAGCAAGAATTAGAACCCAGTCTGTATAGCCCTAGTACAGACACTTTTTTTTTTGTCTTTATTACTCATGTATCCATACACTGGATAAAAGGAGTGTTGGTCACAAAGTTTTTACAATCAGATGGTGTGCCGGTTTGAATCTTGTGTACTCCAGAAAAGCAATGTCCTTTAATCCTCATTCAATATTGCTGGGTGGGCCCTTTCTGATTGTTTCCATGGAGATGTGACCCACCCAATTGTGGGTGGTAATTTTTGATTAGATGGTTTCCATGGAAATGTGTCTCCACCCATTCAAGGTGGGGTTGCTAGTATACTGGACCTCTTTAAGAGGGAACTATTATGGAAAAAAAGCTCAAGAGCCCACACAGCCAGAGATCTTTGGAGATGAAGAAGGAAAACACCCCCCAGAGGAGCATCACGAAACCAGAAGCCTGGAGAGAAAGCAGATGTCACCATATTCGCCATGTGCCTTTCCAGTTGAAAGAGAAACTCTGAATGTCATCTGCCTTCTTGAACAAAGGTATCTTTCCCTGGATGCCTTAGATTGGACATTGCTATAGTCTTGCTTTAATTTGGACATTTTCACAGCCTTATAAGTAAACTTGCAACTTAATAAATTCCCCTTTTTAAAAGCCATTCTGTTTCTGGTATATAACATTCCAGCAGCTTCCAAACTAGAACACACAGTCACATGATAAAGGCTATAGAGTTATACAATCATCAAGGATCAAGGCTAATGGATTACAGTTCAACAATTTCAGGTATTTCCTTCTATGTATTTGAATACACTAAAAACTAAAAATATTTATATAAAGATTCAGTAGTCATAATCTTTTATTAGAACCGAATTTCTCAGTTACACCTCCTTCTCATTTGATTATTCTCTCAATGTTCAGGGATATCTGGGCAATGACCATTTTAACTTCTTCATGCTAGAAAGGGGTGTTGACTTTTTGTGATTGTGTTAATCACATTCAGTTGCCAACTTGGCCAGGTGAGTATACCTAGTCGTGTTGCTGTGGACATAAGCCAATGGTACCTGAACCTCATCTGTTGCTAATTACATCTGCAGTCGGCTAGGAGGTGTGTCTGCTGCAATGAGTGACGTTTGACTTAATTGGCTGGTGCTTAAATGAGATAGCGCAATGTAACACAGCCTAAGCAGCTCGGCATTCCTCATCTCAGCACTTGCAGCTCAGCCCAGGCCTTTGGAGATGCAGAAAGAAGTCACCCCAGGGAAAGTTGTTGGAACCCAGGGGCCTGGAGAGAAGACCCTCAGAGACTATCCTGTGCCTTCCACGTAAGAAAGAACCTCAGTGGAAAGTTAGCTGCCCTTCCTCTGAAGAACTAACAAAATAAATCCCCTTGTATTAAAAGCCAATCCGTCTCTGGTGTGTTGCAGTCCGGCAGCTAGCAAACTAGAACAGGGATAGAGGAATGAAACTGACCGATGTTCTCAAAGAGACTGGTATCTCTGGATTTCAGGGCTTATCAAGCATACGAACAGTCTGGAGGCCATACGTTTCTGAACAAATAAATTTACTAAGAAAAACTTCATAGTCTTAGATAGAGCCCAGGGTATTCTATAGGGTTTTCATGGATACTGTTGGTGGGGGCCTGGCACAGTGTGGCAATTTGTAATATCTGGCTGAAGCTTGCATAAGAGCAACCTCCAGAATGACCTCTTGACTCTATTTGAAATCTCTTAACTACTGAAACTTCTACTGTTTCATTTCTTTACCCCTTTGGTCAAGACGGCTGTCTCAATCCCATGATGCCAAGGCCAAGCTTATCCCTTGGAGTCATGACCCACAATGCCAGGGAGACCTATACCCCTTGGAGTCATGTCCGACGTGGAGGGGGGGGTGAGCTTGTTTATTTGCAGAGTTGGATTAGAGAGAGATGCCACATCTAAGCAACAAAGAGGCTCTTGGAGGGTGATTCTTATGCATAATTACAAGTAGACTTAGCTTTGCCATTTCAGAAGTAAGCTTCATAAGAGCAGGCCTCAAGATCGGAGCTTAACATATTAAACTGGGAGTCCCTAACGCTTGAGAGGATATTAGGAATTCCCCAGGTGGGGAAGTTTAATAAAGCCACATTTTTTTTGCAGCCCCTCAAGGGGACTTTGTAAATACTTTATTTTCTGCCCTAAACACTCTGGAATGTATTGTGGGTATTATATAAACCTGTACAGAATAACAAGATCTCATCCCTATTTTAGGTTCCACGTAATTATGTTGTTTAAGTAAACCCAAGACAGGTTAAAGTAGTGTGCTACAGAAAATTTAAATTTTGGACCAAGTAAACATCTCTTTCTTTAGTCTTACACAGTTTAAGTTTTAAAATACAGACAATATCACCCTTTACCCTGTATCATTTACATTAGTCTTAACCCGGTCGATTTCATTCTTATCTCTAATTGAAGCCTGATCTCTTTTTCAGCTTTTTAAACAGTTGCTGTATGGAGTGATCCTGACACTCAGAGCTGCAGAACTTGAACTCTGAGTCTCAGGTGTTACACAGACACCCAGGCAGGAAACTACCAGGTTATACACAAAGAGCACAGCACCTCAGAATTTAGAAATAACAGTTAAAAATCAGGATAAGATGTGCCTGCTGTAAGAGCTTACAATCTAGGAATCTTTACAATTCGCTTTATTGAACATTCTGTACTCCTTAATCTTTGATTGCCCAAACTCTGCCCACTTTCCATCCCTTGACAACCCATGCTCTAGGATCCATTTCTCAGAGTTTTCTCATTATAGTTAGTTCACATTAGTGAGAACTTACAATATTTTTCCCTTCATTTCTGGCTTGCTTCACTCAACATAATGTCCCTAAGGTTCATTCACCAAGTTGCATGCCTTATTACTTCATTCTTTCCTGAAGCACACAAAATTCCAAGTACCAACACTCTTAACATCCTAGTATTCTGCTTATTAGGTATATAACTACTCAATTCTGAAGATTGAGCTTTAAAAGATATTTCTCTATATTCTTTCTAAAAACTGAAATATAAAGTCTCACATAAACTGAGGCCCAATCAGCACATTTCATTAATGAAATAATAACACTTTTCAAAAAATCTTCTTGCCAGTACCTGGTTCATAGAAATTAAAGTCACCCATTATATTTTTTGAAAATTAGTTTTCTAAAAGACTCAAAATCATTAAAAACACAATTACTAGGCAAGATTTCCGGAATGGCTGTTGGAGTTGCCTAGGAATATCTCTCCCCTGGAGAGATATACATTAAGCTAGTCAAAATTAAGCAAAACAAGCATTTGAAGTCTGTGGGATTGATCAAAAAGCAAATTGAGAAGCATTTATTAAACAAAATCGACAGAAAATCATTAAGAACAATGGGAGACTTTGACATTCGAGGTAGGGACAGCACCCATCCTCTGAGAAATCTGCCTTGTGGAAAAACTGTTTCAAAGGGCTCAGCACCTGAGTAACAGATTCCATCTCCCTCAGCTCCTTGAGGTGGAAGAGCTATTCCGGGTATATATGAAAGCCAGTGAACACTGTCACATCCCATTTTCCACAGCTTTATGCTGCGGAAGGCCTATACTGAGCAGGTGGCAGAAGCCAGATGGTGGTGCCCATTCCCTTACCCTCAACTCCAGCTTTATACAGAGGATCTGGGTGGGAAAGCTGGAAGATAGTAAATTTCTCCTTTCTCATACAGATGTGTTGTAAGAGAGGTGCAATGATGGATGTGGCAGTCAAGGAGCAGCTCCCATCCTCTCCAGCCTCCTAGAGCATTAGAACTATTCCAGCTACATTTAGCACCCAGTAAACATTGGCAGATACCATTCTCCCTGGCTTTGGGCTACAGAAGATCCATACTGAGTGGTAACAGTAGCCAGGAGAGTTCACCAGTTCACATTCCTCCCTCCCACCCTCCAGTTCCATAGGGAGGGTGTGAGTGGAACAGCCAGTGAGAAGCAAGTTTCCCCCTTGCTCCAGGACCTACTCCATAGTGAAGAAATTCTGCCCAGGAGAGTCTGTGGAGAACCACTGACTTTAACCAGATCAGACTAGGGAGCAATATATGCCACAGAACATTGTAAAAAAACAACAGCGCAATCAGCTAGCAATTAGCGGAGAATAAAGGCTGAGTGAGATCCCAATAGAGGCAGAACAGCTTAACGGGGAGATCAGGGAAAGATGGTGTGCTGGTCTGAAATGATGTATGTACCCTAGAAAAGCCATGTTTTAATCCTAATCCCATTTTGTAAAGGCAGCCGTTTCTTCTAATCCCTATTCAGTATTGTATGTTTGAAACTGTAATTAGATAATCTCCTTGGAGATGTGATTTAATCAAGAGTGGTTGTTGATTAAACTGGATTAAGTGGAGGCACGTCTCCACCCATTTGGGTGGGTCTTAATTAGTTTCTGAAGTCCTATAAAAGAGGAAACATTTTGGGGAATGAGAGATGCAGAGACAGCAGAGCAGAATGACATAACCAGGAGAAGCAGAGTCCACCAGCCACTGACCTTTGGAGATGAAGAAGGAAAATGCCTCCCGGGGAGCTTCATGAAACAGGAAGCCAGCAGATGATGCTGTGTTCGCCATGTGCCCTTCCAGATGAGAGAGGAACCCTGACTGTGTTCACCATGTGCCTTTCCAGATAAAAGAGAAACTCTGACTGTGTTAGCCATGTGCCTTCCCACTTGAGAGAGAAACCCTGAACTTCATCGGCCTTCTTGAACCAAGGTATCTTTACCTGGATGCCTTAGATTGGACATTTCTATAGACTTGTTTTAATTGGGACATTTTCTCAGCCTTGGAACTGCAAACTAGCATCTGATCAAACTCCCCTTCTTAAAAGCCATTCCATTTCTGGTATATTACATTCTGGCAGCTAGTAAACTAGAACACACGGTCAAAGAGAACCCAGATAAAGCCCAGTCATTCCTGGCAGTTAGGAAGACTGTACACATGCCCAAGGCTACTTCCTCTGAAAACGGACATAAGAGGCTGTACTGAACGAATCAGTAAGTTAATAAACAAATAAACAAGAACAACAACAAAGCCTAGAGTGAAGGAGGTGTGCCAGTATCCAGAGGTGCAAAACAAAACACTAGAAAACATACAAAAGAACAGGAAAGTATGACCCATATAGAAAATAAAGCAGACAACAGAAACTACCTTTGAGGGGGCCCAAATGTTGGACTTAGCAGAAAGGACTTCAAAGCTGCTTTTATAAATATGTCCAAAGAATTAAAAGAAATCATTTTGAAAGAATTAAAGGAAAGTATAATGACAACATCCCATCAAATAGAAATATCAACAGAGACATAAATGTAAAAAAAGAACCAAATGTAAATTCTGGAGTCAAAAGTACAATAGCCAAAATTGGAAATTCACTAGAAGGTCTCAAAAGTAGATTTGAGGTGGCAGAAGAAAGAATGAGCAAATTTTAAGAAAGACTGGTAAAATTATATAATCTGAAGAATTCAGAGAAAAAGAAATGAAGAAAAATGAATAGAACCACAGGAAAACATGGGACACTATTAAGCACACTAACATACATGTAATGGGAATAATGGATGAAGAGGATAGAAAAAGGAGCTGAAAAAAACACCGATATAAATAAAAGATTGAATAAATAATAAATGGGGGGGGAATAAACACATCTCCCATGTAGAAGATATCCAAATACTAACCAGGTTGTCTGTTAGTGGCTTGGAATTATATGTACCCCAGAAAATTCATTCCTTTGGCTGTGAACCCATTGTGAGTAGGATCCTTTGACAAGGCTACTTCAATTAAGGTCTGGCCCACCTCATTCAGGATGGGTCTTAATCCTCTTATTGGACTCCTTTGTAAACAGAATGAATACAGAAAGAGAAAAAAAAAAAAACAGGGAAGAAGCTGAAAGCAACGAAACCTAGCAGAGAAAGGAGAGACCAGCAGATGCTGCCATGTAACTTACCATATGGCAGAGGACCCAAAGATCACCAGCAGCTGGCCTTCAAGAAGAAAGCATTGCCCTGATGATGTCTTGATATGAACATTCTCACGCTCTTAAACTGTAAGCTAATAAATTCCCATTGTTTAAAGTCAACCTATTTCAGGAGACCTGCTTTGAGCAGCCTAGGAAACTAAAACATCATCTGATTGTATTCTTTAAGACTTCATGATTCTATTTCTCTTTGACCATACCAATTACCACTTGGGAGTTTGTTGAGACCGTAATTTATCTTGTCCACATCACTGCCAAGTCAAAGAGTTCTTTCTAAAATGAAAACTCAATCATGTCTCACTACAGTTTCCCCGACCCTCACCCCCATGCCATATCCCCCTCAGATACGGCTTACTGAACCATCTGGAATATCTCAGAATCACTAGAGTACTTATTTTAAAAACGAAATTTCTGGCCCATATCCTATGCTTACTAGATTGGACTGTCTGAAGAAGGGGCCCAAATCAACCACTGCATTTGATAAGCACCACCCTCCCCCTCTTCCAATTCTTCTGCACAATGAAGGAGAACCACAGTGAACCAAACTCTTTAGCAAAGCTCTTGCTGCCCTCCAAAAAATCCAAATGGGAATCACTATGTTACCAGGGAAGACTATACTGTAGGAGGGGGAACAAGAGATCTATACAATATAATGAGCATATAATATATATAATGATGTAGGGAGCCATAACTCAACTAGATGAATAAGATTAGAACTAAATAAGCAAACCAATATTTCCATGTAAAAACAGCTACTGAATGTATGCATTTCTCTGCTGCCTCTTGAAGCCCAATTAATATTTCAGTAAAGGCATTAAACAGGCATATACCCATAAAGATAAAGAGAAGGCAGCAGCATACTAGACATGTAAACAAAATTTTGGATGGAGGAAAGTATATGGACAAGTAGTAACAAAGTTAACAGATCAAAAAAAGCTGAAATCCAAATGAGTCAACCATTAAAATGTGCCACTCAAACTCTGACTGCAGGAAGTGCAACTGACAACCCCAGTTGCAGCACTATGAATCAAACACCACATCCTTATGGATGCCATGCTTCCCACAAACTATTCTGAGCCAAAGACTAAGAGCACCAGGAATGCTAAGGCAGGCCCATTCCCCCAAGATATGGGAATCTGACAGCTTACTTTGGCTCAAGGACTCCTGGTAGACCTTGCCAAAACTTGCTTGAACTACATCTAGGACAAGAATTTTCCTACCCAACCTTCTTTTCTTTCCTCTTCCTTCCATAGGTGTCAGACCTGCATAGCATGTATTGGGTTTCCCCAGCTTCTTCCTCATTCTTTTTTTTTTTTTAAATCTGGGTAAAGGGTATGTTAGTGTTCATTCTTACAAATTTTCTGAAAGCTTAAAAATACTTTCAAATAAAAAGTTTACTAAAAAATAAATTATGCAAGACTTATGAAAACTCAACTGTTTACTTGCATCCATTTTCATTTGCTGTTAAAACTTCATATACCCAAGCTATTGTACAATAATTTTATTTATGCAGAGTTGGAGATACTGGTTACAGAGGTGGTAGGTATCTTGACTGCACCAGAGATTAAGTGTAACAGGAACGAAAAGCTGCTGCTGTGCCTGTGACTATGATGATGTCACAGTCCTCTTTAAGTTAACTGAAATGATACACTACTACCAACCAGCTATAGTACCTGGATTTTATCTTGTATTTCCAACATGTAATCATGTATTACAAGATTGTACAGCACATTTGCTATACTTACACTGCATATAATGTGTGCATATGTATACAATGTACATAATCACTTTCTATCAGGTAAGTAATCAGCCCTATCTAATCAATATAGTTTTATTTCCATATGTCTTATTCTCCCTATTCTTTATATATATTTTGTATGTTTTTTTATCTTTATTGATAAACAACGTATAACCATATACATTCTTAACATACAAACATTCCATACATGCTGTACAATCAATGGCTCACAATATCATCAAATAGTTGTATATTCATCGCTACAATCACTTTTTAGAACATTTGCATCACTCCAGAAAAAGAAATAAAAAGAAAAAACTCATACATACCATACTCCTTATCCTCCCCCATTAGCCACTAGGATTTCAATCTACCCAATATATACTTTTTTTAATTTTAACATTTGTTCCCCCTATTATTTATTTATTTTTAAACCATATGTTTTGCTCATCTATCCATACTATAGATAAAAGGGGCATCAGACACAAGGTTTTCACAATCACACAGTCAAATTAATATCATTATAAAATCATCTTCAGGAAGCATGGCTACTGGAACACAGCTCTACGGTTTCAGGCACTTCCCTCTAGCCTAATACACTTTAAACAAAAAAGGAGATGTCTATGCAATGCGTAACAATAACCTCCAGGATAACCTCTCAAGTCTGTTTTAAATCTCTCAGCCACTGCATCTTATTTTGTCTCATTTCTCTCTTCCCCCTTTTGGTTGAAAAGGCTTTCTCAATCCCTTGATGCTGAGTCCCAGCTCATTGTAGGATTTCTGTCCCATGTTGCCATGGAGGTTTACACAACCTGCGAGTCATGTCCCAAGCAGAGAGGGGGAGGGCAGTGAGTTTGCTTGCCATGTTGGCTGAGAGAGAGATATGACACATCTGAGCAACCAAAGAGGTTCTCTGGGGGGTGACACTTAGGCCTAATTTTAAGTAGGCTTGGTCTATCCTTTGTGGAGATAAGTTTCAAATGAACAAACCACAAGATAGAAGGCTCAGCCTACTGATTTGGTTGTCCCCACTACTTGTGAGAATATCAAGAATTCTCTAAATGGGGAAGTTGAATTTTTCCCCTTTTTCGCCATTCCCCCAAGGGGCCTTGGCAAATACTTCCTTATTCACTGTACAAATCACTCTGGGATTTATCAAGGGTATCACTCTCAACAAATCTACAAAATCACATGACCTATTCAAGGTTCTGTCACCTGTGGTATTCAATTAAATTGTCCTTTTAAGTTATATTAGGAAATGCACTAGTCAAAATATGAATATTATACAAAAATTTTTTTTGCTTTAGTCTCACACATAAGTTAAAGTTTTAAAATATGAATTACCATCTACTTTCAACACCCTGTAATATTGCCATTTATTCTTCCTTCATGCAAAAACATTTTTTTAATTTGTACATTTAGTCACTATCATTATACACTCTAGGCATTCCTAGATTATACCAGGTAAGTCTTTATCATCTGTCTTTCCTTCTAGTTTCATTTGTGCCCCCAGCCCTCTTTCCTCTATCATTCTCACATTCAGCTTCATTCAGTGTACTAACATTATTGTGCTACAATTAGGTAATATTGTGCTATCTACTTCTGAATTCTAACAATCAGTCCTGTTCAACAATCTGTATCCCTTCAGTTTCAATTACACAGTATCTACCCTATTTCTATCTCCTGATGGCCTCTGTTTTTAACTGAAATTCTCCAATTTCATTAATTAATGTTAGTTCTTATCACTGAGACCATTCAGTATTTGTCCTTTTGTTTCTGGCTAATCTCATTCAGCACAATGTCCTCAAGGTACATCATGTTGTTATGTTTTATGACTTTATTCTATTGTACAGCTGTGTAAAATCCCATCAGCTGTATCTACCACAGCTTCCTGTGCCAATCGTCTGTTGATGAACATTTGGGCTGATTCCATCTCTTAGCAATTGTAAATAATGCTGCTATAAACAATGGTCTGCAAATATCTGTTTCCATCTTTGCCCTCATGTCCTCTGAAAAGATATCTAGCAATGGTATTGCCAGATCATATGGCAATTCTATACTTAGCTTCCTGAGGAACCGCCAAACTGCTTTCCACAGTACTTGTACCATTTTACATTCCAATTTTACATTCCCACCGACAATGGATAAGTGTGTCTCTTTCTTCACATCTTCTCCAGCACTTGTTGTTTTCTGTTTTATTGATAATGGCCATCCTGGAGGGTGTGAGATGATATCTCATTGTGGTTTTCATTTGCATTTCTCTGATAGCCAGGGAAGTTGAGCATCTTTTCATTGCATTTTAGCTTGTTCTGAGAAATGTCTGTTCATGTCTTTTGCCCATTCTGTAATTAGCTTGCTTGTCTTTTTGTTGTTGAGTTGAACAATTTCTTTATATACTCTGGATACTAGACCCTTATTTGATATATCATTTCCAAATGTTGTCTCCTGTTGTGTAGGCTGTGTTTTTACTTTCTTGACAAAGTTCTTTATGCACAAAAGTGTTTAATTTTGAAGAGTTCCCATTTATCTATTTCTTTCTTCAATGCTTGTGCTTTGGGGGTAGAATCTAGGAAACTGCCTCCTGTTAGAAGATTTAAAAGATATTTTCTTCTAAAAGTTTTATGGTCTTAGATCTAATGATCAGGTCTTTGGTCCATTTTGAGTTAATTTTTATACATGGTGTGAGATATGGATCCTCTTTCATTCTTTTGGATGTGGATATCCAGTTCTCCAGGCACCATTTATTGAAGAGACTGTTCTGTCCCAGGTGAGTTGGCTTGACTACCTTATCAAAGATCAATTGTCCATAGATGAGAGGTTCTATATGTAAACACTCTATTCAATTCCACTGGTCAGTATATCTACCTTTATGCCAGTACCATGCTGTTTTGACCGCTGTAGCTTGGTAATATGCCTTAAAGTCAGGTAGTGTGAGACCTCCGACTTCATTTTTCTTTCTCAGGATATTTGTAGCTATTCAGGACATCCAGCCCTTCCAGATAAATTTGGTTACTGGTTTTTCTATTTCTGAAAAGTAATTTTCTGGGTTTTTAATTGCTATTGCATTGAATCTACAAATCAGTTTAGGTAAAATTCACATCTTAACTATATTTAGTCTTCTAATACATGAACATGGTATGCCCTTCCATTTATCTACGACTTCTGTGATTTCTTTTAGTAATTTCTCGTAGTTTTCTTTCTATAGATCTTTTGTGTCCTTAATTAAATTTGTCTAAATATTTTATTCTTTGGGTTGCAATATAAAATGGAATTTTTAAATTAATTTCCCCCTGAGATTGCTCATTACTAGTGTATAAATTTTGCTGTACTCATTTATTAGCTCTAGTAGTTTTGCTGTGGATTTTTCGGGGTTTTCGATATTTTGTAACATATCATCTTCAAATGGTGACAGTTTTACTTCTTCCTTTCCACTTCTGATGCCTTGTATTTCTTTTTCTTCTCTAATTGCTCTAGCTAGAACTTCCAAGACAATGTTGAATAACAATGGTGACAGTGGACATCCTTGTCTTGTTTCTGATCTTAGGGGGAAAGTTTTCAGTTTTTCCCCATTGAGGAGGATGTTAGCTGTGGGTTATTCATATATTCCCTTCATCATGTTGAGAAAGTTCCCTTCTAGTTCTACACTTTGAAGTATTTTCAACAAGAAAGTACATTGAATTTTGTCAAATACCTTTTCTGCATCAATCTAGATGATCATGCGGTTTTTCTGCTTTGATTTGGTGATATGGTATATTACAATAATTCATTTTCTTATCTTGAACCATCCTTGCATACCTGGGATGAATCCTACTTGATCATGGCACTGCCTCTTCTAATGTGCTGCTGGATACGATTTGCAAGAATTTTGTAGAGGATTTTTGCATCTATATTCATTAGAGATCTCAGTCTGTAATTTTCTTTCCTTGGAGTATCTTTGTTGGCTTTGGTATAAGGGTGATGTTGGCTTCATAGAATGAGTTAGGTAGCTTTCCGTCCTCTTCAATATTTCTGAAGAGTTTGAGCAGGATTGGTACTAATTATTTCTTGAATGTTTGGTGGAATTCACATATGAAGCCATCTGGTCCTGGACTTTTTTGGGGGGAAGCTTCTTAATGACTGATTCAATTTCTTTACTTGTGATTGGTTTGCTGAGGTCATCTACTTTTTCATGACTCAATGTTAGTGGTTCATGCCTTTCTAGGAAGTTGTCCATTTCATCTATGTTTTCTTGTTTACTCATGGTATCCTCTCATTAACTCCTTTATTTCTGTGGGGTCAGTTGTTATGCCACCTCTTCCATTTCTGATTTTATTCATTTACATCCTCTCTCTTCTTCTTTTCCTCAACCTTACTAAGGGTCTATCAATCTTAATGATTTTCTCATAGAAGAAATTTCTGATATTGTTGATTTTCTCGATTGTTTTCATGCTCTCAATTCACTTATTTCTGGTCTCGTCTTCATCATTTCTTTTCTTTTGCTTGCTTTGGGGTTAGCTTGCAGTTCTTCTCTAGTTCTTCCAAGTGAACAGTTCATTCCTCAATTTTTGCTCTTTCTTCTTTTTTGATATAGACATTTAGGGTAACAAATTTCCCTCTTGGCACTGTCTGTGCTGCATCCCATAAATTTTGATATGTGTTTTCATTTTCATTTGCCTCAAGAGATTTACTGACTTCTCTTGTAATTTCTCCCTTGACCCACTGATTGTCAAAGAGTGTGTTGTTGAGCCTCCATACATTTGTGAATTTTCTAGCCCTCTGCCTATTACTGATTTCCAACTTCATTCCTTTATGATCTGAGAAAGTGTTTTGTATGATTTCAATCTTTTCACATTTATTGAGACTTGCTCTGTGACCCAGCATATGGTCTATCCTTGAGAACGATCCATGAGCCCTTGAGAAAAAGGTGTATCCTGCTGCTGTGGGGTGTAATGTTCTATAAATGTTAGGGCTAGTTCATTTACCGTATTGTTCAAATTCTCTGTTTTTTTATGGATCCTCTGTCTAGATGTTCTGTCCATTGATAAGAGTGGGGAACTGAAGTCTCCAACTATTATGGTAGATGTGTCTATTTCTTTTCAGTGTTTTCAGCATTTGCTTCATGTATTTTACAGCACTCTGGATCAGTGCATAAATATTTATGATTGTTATGTCTTCTTGCTGAATTGTTCCTCTTATTAATACATAGCGTCCTTCTTTGTCTTTTTTAATTGTTTTACATTTGAAGTCTAATTTGTTGGATATTAGTATAGCTACTCCTGCTCTTTTCTGATTGTTGTTTGCATGATATATCTTTTCCCAACCTTTCACTTTCAACCTATGTTTATCCTTGGGTCTAAGATGCGCCTCCTGTAGACAGCATATAGATGGCTCCTGTTTTTTACTCCATGCTACCAGTTTATATCTTTTGATTGAGGGGTTTAATACATTAACATTTAGTGTTATTACTGTAAGGGAAGTAATTTCTTCTACCATTTTTCCTTTTGTATTTTATAAGTCATATCTAATTTTCCTTCTTTTTACCTTTACTGATAGTTTTCACTTCTACACTCTTCTCCACACATCTCTCTCCTGTCTTTTCCCACCTGTCTCTAGTGCTCCCTTTAGTATTTCTTGCAGGGCCAGTCTCATTTTTTTTATTTTTAGTTTTTTTAAACATAACAACATACAAACATGAACATTTTTACCATATGAATATTCCATTCTCAGTATATAATCAATAACTCACAATATCATCACACAGCTGTACATTCACCACCACAATCCTCAGAACATTTACACCAATCCAGAAAAAGAAATAAAAAGAAGAAAAAACCTACACATACCACAACCCCACCCCTCTGCCCCACTGACCACCAGCACCCCAATCCCCTAAATTCACTCCAACATTTGTTCTCCCTATTATCTATCCACCTCAAATCGTATGTTTTACTCATCTGTTGACAAGGTAGATAAAAGGAGCATCAGGCACAAGGCCTCCTCAATCACACAGTGACACCACAAAAGCTACATCACCACACATTCATCCTCAGGAAACATGGCCACTGGAACACAGCTCCACATCCTCAAGCAGTTTGCTCCAGACTCTCCATTACACCTCAACAAAAAAGGTGATATCTTTACAAGGCACAAGAACAACCTCCAGGACAACCTCTCAACTCTTCCCGGAATCTCTCAACCACTGACACCCTACCCTGACCCACTACACTCCTCCCCCACCCCAGTCAAGAAGGTTCCCTCAACCCCCTGATGCCGAGTTCCTGCTCACCCCAGGACCCATGTCCCACGCCGCCAGGAAGGTCCACACCCCTGGGAGTCATGTCCCAAGTAGAAAGGGGGAGGGCAGTGAGTTTGCCTGTCATGTTGGCTGAGAGAGAGGCTACATCTGAGCCACAAAAGAGGCTCTCTAGGGGTGACTCTTAGGCCTTATTTTAAGTAGGCTTAGCCTATCCTTTGTGGGGTTAAGTTTCATATGAACAAAGCCCAAGATTGAGGGCTCAACCTATTGCTTCGGTTGTCCCCACTGCTTGTGAGAATATCAGGAATTCTCTACTTGGGGAAGTTGAATTTTCCCCCTTTCTCACCATTCCCCCAAGGGGACTTTGCAAATACTTTTCGTTCACTGTTCAAATCACTCTGGGATTTACCGGGACATCACTCTGGACAAACCTACAAAATCTCATGCCCTACTCAAGGTTCCATGCATTTATGGTGTTCAATTAAGCTGTTCATATAAGTTATATTAGGAAATGCACTAGTCAAGATATAAATTTTGTACCAAATAAAAATTTTTGCTTTAGTCTCACACATAAGTTAAAGTTTTAAAATATGATTTACCATTTATTTTCAACACCCTTCATTATTGACATTTCTTTGTTCTTCCTCATGCAAAAACATTTTTAAATCTGTACATTTAGTCACTATTGTTATACACTCTAGGCATTCATAGATTATACCATCTCAGTTTTAATCATCTACCTTTCCTTCTGATTTCATTTATAGGGCAGGTTTCTTGGTCACAAATTTTCTCAGAGAAAACATTTTTTGCTTTAGTCTCACACATAAGTTAAAGTTTTAACATATTAGTTACCATCTACTTTCAACACCCTGCAGTAATGACATTCTTTTGTTCCTCCTCATGCAAAAACATTTTTAAATGTGTACATTTAGTCACTATCATTATATACTCTAGGCATTCCTAGATTATACCATCTCAGTCTTCATCGTCTATCTTTCCTTCTGATTTCATTTGTGTCCACAGGCCTCCTCCCTCTATCATTCTCACATTCAGCTTCTTTCAGTGTTCTAACATTATTGTATTACAGTTAGGTAGTATTGTGTTGTCCATTTCTGAATTTTTACAATCAGTCCCATTGCACAATCTGTAGGTGATAGCTTTTTTTAAAAAATTTTTTATTAATTTAAAAAAATTACAGGAAAGAAACACAAACATTCTTAATATGTGATCATTCCTTTCTACAGATATAATCAATAATTCACAATGTCATCACATAGTTGCATATTCATCATCATGATCATTTCTTAGAACATTTGCATCAATTCAGAAAAAGAAATAAAAAGACTACAGAAAAATAAAACAAAAACAGAAAACAACCCATACACACCATACCCCTTACTCCTCCCTTTCATTGATCATTAGCATTTCAAACTAAATTTATTTTAACATTTGTTCCCCATTATTTATTTTTATTCCATATGTTCTACTCATCTGTTGACAAGGTAGATAAAAGGAGCATAAGACACAAGGTTTTCACAATCACACAGTCACACTGTGAAAGCTACACTATTATACAATCATCATCAAGAAACATGGCTACTGGAACACAGCTCTACATTTTCAGGCAGTTCCCTCCAGCCTCTCCATTTCCTCTTGGATAACAAGGTGATATCTACTTAATGCGTAAGAATAACCTCCAGGATAAGCTCTCAACTCTGTTTGGAATCTCTCAGACATTTCACTCTTTCCCCTTTTGGTTGAGAGGATTTTCTCAATCCTTTGATGCTGGGTGTCAGCTCATTCTAGGGTTTTTCTCCATCCCTTGATGTTGATTCCCAGTTCATGCTCAGATTTCTTTCCCACGTTACCAGGAAGGTCCACACCCCTGGGAGTCATGTTCCACATAGACAGGGGGAGGGTAGTGAGTTTGCTTGTTGTGTTGGTTGGAGAAAGAGGCCACGTCTGAGCAACAAAAGAGGTTCTCTTGGGGGTAACTCTTAGCCTAATTTTAAGTAGGCTTGACCTATCCTTTGTGGGGTTAAGTTTCATATGAACAAACCCCAAGACTGGGGGCTCAGCCTATAGCTTTGGTTGTCCACACTGCTTGTGAGAATATCAAGAATTCAACTTGGGGAGATTGAATTTTCCCCTGTTCTCACCATTCCCCAAAGGGGACTTTGCAAATACTTTTCCGCTCACTGATCAAATCACTCTGGGATTCATTGGGGCATCACTCTGGACAAACCAACAAAATCTCATGTCTTACCCAAGGTTCCATGTACTTATGCTGTTCAACCAAGCTATCTACATAAGTTATATTAGGAAATGCACTAGGTTATGTTAGGAAATGCACTAGTTGGACCTGTAATTTTATGTCTTTCATAAGAGTTGGGAAATTTTCAGTGATAATTTCTTCCATTAGTTTTTCTCCTCCTTTTCTCTTCTCTTCTCTTCTTCTTCTGAGACACCCACAACACGTTTATTTGTGTGCTTCATGTTACCATTCAATTCCCTGAGTCCCTGTTCATATTTTTCCATTCTTTCCCCTATATTTTCTTTTGCTTGTTGGATTTCAGAGGTCCCATCCTCTAGTTCACTAATCCTATCTTCTGCCCCTTGGAATCTAATTGTAGGTTTCCATTGTTTCTTTCATCTCTTCTACTGTGCGTTTCATTCCCATAAGTTCTGTGATTTGATTTTTCAGACTTTCTATTTCTTCTTTTTGTTCATCCCTTGCCTTCTTTATATCCTCCCTCAATTCACTGCTTTGATTTTTGATGAGATTTTCCATGTCTATTCAAACATCCTGAATTAATTGTTTCAATTCCTGTACCTCATTTGAATTGTTTTGTTCCTTTGACTGGGCCATATATTCAATTTTCCTAGTATTATTTGTTATTTTTTGCTGGTGTCTAGATATTTAATTTCCTTAATTATCTTATTCTGGAGATTGTTTTCGCTTTTTTTACCTAGGATTTTCTTGCTGGATGACTTTGTTGTCCATCTGTTCTTTTACATTCAGTTTAGCTTATTCTAGACCTCTAGCATAGGTTTTGTTTAATAGATCAGAATGTTTGTTTTCCTGTTGTTTGCCCTACCTGTATGGTGCCTTTTTTTTTCCTTAGGAGGGTCTACTTCGGTATTATAGACCCAGTCAGATTTTTCCAGACAAGACTGGCTTCCCCTCAGGAGGAAAGAGTCACCTGCCTCAGTTTTCCCTGAGGGTGAGACTCAGCAGGTTGAAAGACTTTCCTATGAAACCTCTAGACTCTGTGTTTTTCTTATCCTGCCCAATATGTGGCACTTGTCTGCCTGTGGGTCCCACCAGCATAAAGTGATGTGGTACCTTTAAGTTCAGGCGACTCTCCTTGTTGAGGGCATGGTTGAGACAGAGGAGAGGTTGTAGGCTGGCTTTAATCGCTTCAGTTTTCCATACCCTGGGGTCTGCATTCCTCAAGGGAGGGATTCCACCTGAGCTGGGCCCCACCCTTCTCCTGGGGAAGGCACAGCCTCCAGACAAGCTCTCAGAGAAGCTTAATTCTGCCCTTGTCTGGGGCAGTTGGAGCCTTGCTGTTGTATCCTAAGAGCACTCAAGCTGCAGAAACACAGCCAGAGAAAAGAAAGAAAAATCCTTTTCAGAGCAGGACTCCCCATTTCTCAGGTTTGCCAATCAAGAGCTTAAGTTGGTACATTGTTCTATGTATCTTAAAGTCCTATGTGCCCCCTCCTTTTCTTCAGGGCCCAGACCCTTTCAAGAATTTTGTGCTGTCCAATCAACAAAACCTCTGTTTTTTTCTCCTTTTTCCGTCAGCCCTGCCCCCTCTGTACCAGGGCAAAAACTAGTAACTTTAGCTTTTATTCAAGGTTTAGCTGAGCTGGGGGCCTACTTTCAGTAGTCAGAATTTGTTAATTAATTCCACAATTGGAGCTTGGTTGAGCTCAGCCCCTCGCTGCTAGTAAAGTCTCTTTCCTTTCTCCTCTGGGAAGCAGCCTGTGGGGGAATGATGCTGGCCTCTGTGACTTGGGGGACTCACCAGTTCTGGGTGGGATCACAGCTGGTCCAGCTTGTCCAGATTGGTGTATGCTGTGTGTCCGGTCACTGATGTGGCACCAGCAGTTGTTCTGTACTGTTCCTGGCTATTTACCAGCTGCTCTGGAGGACAAACTAAATTCCATACCTCACTAAGCCACCATCTTAGACCCTCTCCTGTCTGTTTGTTTTTACTCATCTTTCCATATACACTGGATAAAGGGAGTGTTAGCCACAAGGTTATCACAATCACATGGTCACATTCTAAAAGCTATATAGTTACACAATAATCTTCAAGAATCAAGGGTACTGGGTTACAGATCAACGGTTTTAGGTATTTCCCTCTAGATATTCTAATACACTAAAAACCAAAAAGGGATATCTATAAAATACATAAGAATAACCTCCAGAAGGACCTCTCAACTATATTTGAAATCTCTCAGCCATTTTTATTATGTTTCATTTCTCTTTCCCATTTTGGTCAAGAAAGCTTTTTTAATCCCATAATGCCAGTCAGGTCCAGGCTCATCCCTGGGGAGTCATGTTCCATGTTGCCAGGGAGATTTACACCCCTGAGAGCTAAGTTCCACATAGAGGGGAGGGCAGTGAGTTTACTTGCAGAGTTAGTCTAGAGAGAGAAGCCACATCTGAGCAACAAAAGATGTTCTCTGGGGGGTAAACTCTTAGGTATAACTATAAATAGGCTTAGCTTCTCCTTTGCAGGAAGAAGTATTATAAAGGCAAGCCCCAAGATCAAGGGCTCAGCCTATTAAATTGGTAGGCCCCAATGCTTATGAAAATATCAGGAATTCCCCAGATGGGGAAGTTTAATATTTCCATGTTTTTCCCCAGTCCCTCAAGGGAACTTTACAAATACTTTTTTATTTTCAGCACAAATTACTCTAGGATGTATCAGGGTATTATACTAACCTGTACAAACCAACAAGATCTCACTCCATATTCAAGGTTACTTGTAGTTATGGTATTTGAATAAACTGACCATACAGGTTAAATTAGACAGTGTGCTACAGAAAAAATATATTTTGCTCCAAATAAACATCTCTTCCTTTAGTCTCACACAGAAGTTTAAGTTTTAAAACACAGTCAATATTATTCTTTATTTACCCTTTAGTCTGATTTACCTTAGTCCTAACTAATTCATCTCTTATTGAAGCCTGATCTCTTTTTCTGCTTTAAAATAGTTGCTGTATGGGGTAATGCTGACTTTCATTGATGAAGAACTCTAGCTCTGAGTCTCGGGTGTCACACAGATACCTGAAGTTCCAGGGAACAATCAGTTTATACACAAAGAGCTCAGCATGTCAGAATTTAGAAATAACCATTACAACTCAGGAAAAGATGTGACTGCTACAAGAGCTTACAATCTAGGAATCTTACAATAAGCCATCCCCTGATAACCTATACTCTTGGATTCAATTCTCAGAGTTTGCACATTATAGTTAGTCCATATTAGTGAGGTGTTACCATTTTTGTCTTTTCATTTCTGGCTTATTTCACTCAATATACTGTCCTCAAGGTCCATTCACTTAATCGTACACCTCACAACTTCATCCCTTCTTGCAGCTAGCTACTCAATATTCCATTGTATTTATACACCACCATCCAGTAGAAGTACCCTTAGGCCACTTTCATCCTTTACACCAGTGTGCAAATTGTCCCTGCTTTCATTTCATCCAAGTGTATGCCTAATAATGGGGTTGTAAGAATACTGAGCAACCCTATACTTACCTCTTGTGAAATCACCACACTGTCCCGCTTCCTGTGATTTTACTCACAGGAAGTTTCCCAATAAATTTTTTACACAACTAATACTTTCTTGGCATCTGCTTTTAGGAGAAACTGAAGTGAGATGCTAAGACACTTGCAATGAGGCAAACCAATAAGAAGCAAGCTGATTTGCCTATTAGAATGTTTCCAAGAAAGGTCTAGCAATAATAAGTACATATTTGGAGGCAGGGTGCTTGATGGAGCAGACAAGGAGGAGGACTGGCTGAACCTTTACAGGAGCAGTTTGACTCTAGATACCCCCCAGCAAGCAATATTCCTACCTGAATCTTTGGAGATTTTGGACATCAGACTCATAACTCAGGTAAAAAATGAGGTGCTGTACTTAAACAGGGTGATTAATTGGAAATTTTGCATGTTAAACAATTCTAAGACTCTCAGTCTCCATCCTCTAGGTGTTTCCTGGAACAATTTCAACCAGGCTTAGTCCACACCCCATCCCACTTTACCACCCCCACCTCCTAAATATGCACACCATTAGCCTCAGGTAAAAGATTTGAAGATGATTCTCTGATCAAACTTACCTGCTTAAGAACAAAAGACCTAAAGATACTGAAATTCATGAAACCCTCAGAATATGGCTCAGTGCTTGCCTGATCACCTACAATTAAGTTACCCATGTACACGGAACTTTGGGGCAATTTAATATTTCCCTCTTAAAAATAAAAGAACAGCCAAAGATCACCAGAAATTTGAGGAAAGTCTCTAAAAAGAAAGAGACTAAAACAAACAGAAAAAAATCTATTTGAGGAAACAATTTCCTACATAAGCAAGACAATGATAATTTTCAAAAAATAAACTGTACTACTTTGATGCAGATAAGAATGATACTAAACCTACAAAACAAGAACAGGAGACTACATAATAATAATTTCAAAAGAAAGATTTAGAAGAAAAGAGCTCTTGCAAAGAAAAAAAAAGATAGCCAAACAGGTGATTCAAATAGAAAGATAAGAAGATCACGTTGAGGATATGTCTCAAAGCAGAACAAAAAGTAAAAGAGACAGAAATAGGAAAGAAAAGATTATGGATAAAGATCAATCCTATAAGACCATATATGAATAGTAGAAACTCCAGAAAGGAAGGACAGAGAAAAAAGAGTTGTTAATTATCTAAGAAATAATACCAAAAAATTTCTATGAACTGAAGGACATGAGTTTACAGATTCAAAAATATTTCCTAGCATGCAGCATAAAGAATTTTTAAATATTCACACTAAAGCACATCACTATGAAATTTGGGGGTCCTGGGGTAAAGAGAATAAGGCTTTCAGAGAAGGAGAAAAAGGGCCAGGTACTGTTCTAAGTGCTTTGCATATGTTACTCAATTAATTCTCACAACAACTCTAAAGGTAGGTAGGATTATTAATCCAATTTATTAGAAGAGGAAACTCAGGCACAGAGATGTTATGTGACTTGCCCAAGTCATATAGCTGATGTGATATAAATCCAAGCAGTGTGGTTGTACCACACAAGCTTTTATGTATAAAATTCTGTTTCTTCAGGATTCTCAAGGAAAATTACTTTCAACCTAGAATTCTATACCCAGCCAAACTACTGATCAAATTAAAGAGTAGAATAAAGACATTTTCAAGTATATTAAAAAATGTACCCTTTTACAGAAGTTACCAAAGGACACACACTACCAAATGAGGAAATAAACCAAGAAAGAAGATTGGGAAGTCTAGGAAACAGGTATTCTAGCACAGATGAAAGGGAAAGGAAATTGACATGATGATGTTCTGGTAAGCCAAGACAGCAGCCACTTTAAAATGAAATAGATAGATGAAGGGCTCAGGGACCAAGCCCTTTGTTGCCAAGGGTTGGATGTACTAGGAGAAATGACAGAGTTCAGTGGGAGAGCCTAGAGATGATTAGCAATAAAACATAGAAAACTAAGCAAAAAAGTAAACTATTTACTCGAGGTACAATAAATTATGTAAAAAAGATAATCATATTACCCTAATGATTCCACTGTGAATAATGCTGTATTTATTACTTACAATAATGTGAACATTAAATATTGATGTACCCCTAAGTGATAAAATACCTACATAAAGCAAATGGGAGAGGGAAAGTGAGGAGAGGCCAAGAGTAGGGCAGGGGATAATATAAGAGAGCTATATCTCTTAGCAATAGCCCTTTCCAACATGAAAAAGGCAGAATTGGTATATACACTAATGATTGGGAGAAAGATCAAAGGAGAAGGTGGAGTTATAACAGAGAATACAGGAGTTAACAAATGAGTATGATTGCTGAAACACTATACTGATATTTCTTTTAGTCTTCAGTGTCTTAGAGCAGCTATAAGTCAAAGCCTAAAATTCTGGAACTATAACCCATACCAAACACTGAAATCTGTTCTACAACTAATTATTGTGGTGGTCTTTGAAATTTATTGCTTTTTTGTATATATATTGTTTTTCACAATTAATTAATTAATTAATTAAAAAGAGAACTACATCTTTCATAGCAGCAAGTCACTAACGGATCATATCCAAAACTAAAAAGTCAAGAAATGATAATATAAGCTTGTTATTTGAAAACATGTTGACTATAAAAGAAACAACAAAAGATACTTAAAACTAGTTGCCTCAGAAAGCAGACTTGGTGAGACTGGAAGGAATTAGGACAGAAACTGCTTTTGTTAAAACTTTTAAAATTGTATAATATAACATATACACACAGCAAAGAAAGAAAAAGCAATAATTTTCAAAGTACTCCTTAACAAGCAGTTACAGGACAGATCCCCTGAGTTTGCCATGGACTACCATACGAACCTCTCAGATTTTTCCTTCTGGCTGCTCCAAAATATAGGAGGCTAGAAGGAATAAATATTTTTTTATCATCACAATTAACTTTTCTTTTTTGTGAAAAATAACGTATGTACAAAAAAGCAATAAATTTCCAAGCACAGCACCACAATTAGTTGTAGAACAGATTTCAGAGTTTGGCATGGGTTATAATTCCACAATTTTATGGTTTTAGTTCTAGCTGCTTTAAGATACTGGAGACTAAAAGAGATTATCAATTTAATGACTCAGCAATCATACTCAGTTGTAAATCCTATCTTCTCTGTATAACTGCACCATCACCTTTGATCTTTCTATCCTTCTCTTTAGGGGTATTTGGGCTATGGCCATTTTAACTTTTTCATGTTGGAAGGGGCTGTCAATAATATGGGGAAGGGTGATGGAACTAGCTGATGTTCTGGAGAGGCTGGGCCCTCTAGGTTTCAGGACTTATCTAGACCAGGGACCCATCAGGAGGTTGTAGGTTTCTGGAAAGTTACTCTAGGGTATGGAAGCTTTGTACAATGTTATATACTGCCCGAGGTGTTCTTTAGGATTGCCTGGAATGGTTTTGGTTGGGGGTTGGCAAGTTATGATAGGAAGCAATGTGTAACTGAAGCTTACATAAGAGCAACCTCCAGAGTAGCCTCTCGACTCTATTTGAACTCTCTCTCCCACTGATACTTTATTAGTTACACTTCTTCTCCCCCTGTTGGTCAGGATGGAATTGTTGATCCCACGGTGCCAGGGCTGGACTCATCCCTGGGAGTCCTCTCTCACACCACTAGGGAGACTTTCACCCCTGGATGTCACGTCCCATGTAGGGGTGAGGGCAATGATTTCACTTGCTGAGTTGGGCTTGGAGAGACTGAGGCCACATCTGAGCAACAAAAGAGGTCATCCAGAAGTAACCCTTAGGCATACCTATAGGTAGGCTAAGCTTCTCCGCTATCTACAATAAGCTTCACAAGAGTAAGTCTCAAGATGAAGGGCTGGCCTACTGATTTGTGTCTCTAAAGTTTGACACAGTATAGGGGATTCCCTGATGGTGAAGTTTAATAGTTCCAGATTTATTCTCCTATCCCTCAAGGGACTTTGCCAATAGTTTTTAATTATCTGCTTAATATATTCTAGGATGTATCCAGGCATTATATTAAGCTATACAGGTTTAAAGGCCCTCTTTTCATTCTGGGCTCTCTGTGTTTCAATTGTTCAAATGCGCTATACAGGTAGGTTGAGTTAGGTTATATGCTACAGAAAAGTTAGGTTCCAGACAAAGTAATTCTTTCTTCCTTTGATCTCAAAGAGTATGTGTGCTTCTAAAATATAGACAATGTCTTCCTTATCCCTGTGTTTTGAATTACTTTAACGTCGACCTGATTAGCTTCAAGAAACTGCTTTTTGTTTGTAAAAGTATGATTTGACTTCAAAAAATATGCTCGCATTACTTGATAAAAGTAAAATGTGAATATATAAAGAACTAGGATAGAACTTTATATTTAGTCCATCAAAAACTAGACATTTAGGATTATTGAAAAAAGAGAACATCTAAGTAGAGTTATAGTAGGTGAAGTTTTGAACATTTATAAAACATAAAACAAAACAAAGCAAAAACTCTACTATAAGAAAAAGAAAGTACTGCCTGCTGTAATGGCCACTGGAAAAATATATAAATATGCTTAGGATGGGAAGTAAATATATAGCCATCAGTTTTTAGGATTTATTTCTTTATAAAGCATATAGCATACTTTCTTTATTGTGCTGTAATCATTTCTTGGGCACTGAGGTCTACTTCTTGCATCCCATTGAACCAGTAGCAGGACTCACCTCGAAAGAAATAGGGGGAGATAGGAATGGGACACAGTAGTTAATGGGCTGAGCTACGAGCTATCTGTTTGGTTCTTATGAATGAGTCATAGCCAGTCACTATTTTCATTGATTCATGGGCAGTTATTGAAAGAGTTAACCATATGAAATACCCAGTGGGAAGCTGATAAATGGCTTATAAACCAGCTCAACTATGGCAAGATAACTAGGACTGCCTACAACACCCTGGGACAGAGATTATGGCCTTCTATGTGGCTACCCATTAGCTAATCTCCCTCCTAGGAAACAAAGAAGCAGATAACTTAGGAAAGACCCACAGTGGAAATGACAGGCAGTGGAGAAGACAGATACAGCCACTGGATACACTGGGAAGGGAGGCACAGGGGTATTCACGCAACCTAGAGACAAGCACAAATGGCTGGTTTGCCTATTCCAGAAAGGACACTGAGCGAGTCTGCCAGAATTGCACTACATGCAGCCACGTGCAACCAAGTCTCTGCCTGGGTGTCTGGTCATATAATAAGAGGCACTAAAACCTTAGACATCTGACAGGATGATTATATAGGGCCTCTTCTGAGGTGCCTAGGGCATCATTGTGCACTCACCTGTGTAGACATTGTTATGCTTGCAGGGGTCTCATGTAAGCATTTCCCTAAATATGTGATATCCAAAAATCCACTATTAAAGACTGTAGTGTGTATAACACTGTATGGCACACCCAGCATCATTTCTAGTGACCAAAGGGCCCCATTTTACTGGCACCATAATACAGGACTGGCTACAAAAGGAGAGGACAGCACAGAAATTTCATTTGCCTAATAACCTCAAGGGGTTGGCTTGATAGGAAAAATGGCCTATTAAAAGAACAGAACAAACACCTCACTCACTGGGCAGACATCTTTGAAAAGATGGGGAGTAGCCCTACCAGAGGCCCTCAGAAAAGTTAACGAAATGTCCATCAAAGGAGGAAAGTTAGCCTTTAATAGGATCCTCGCAGCGCTAGCCCTTGCACAAACTGCACAAGTGTAGAAACAGAGAGAGGAGGCCTGGAGCCCTGAGCGAAATGCTACCTGAAATGGGATAACACTACTAACTCCTCTCCCTATCACCCCAGCTACCAGAATAATACCTGGGGGTCTGAGTTATTCAGCATCCAAGGGATGGATTGGGGTCTTCTAGCCCATAAGGCAGGAAGCCCCTGCCACTCTAGAGCTAGCCCCAACAGTTCTGGAAGAGTAAGGACTTAAAGAGACACAGTAGCAACGGGCAGACAAGTGTCCAATCCTGAATGGTAAAGCTGTGGCAATGGTACATTGGATTACTGTTAATACTATTAACCGAGTGGTGGTAGCCACTTCTGTGGTGGGACAAAAGGTATGGTATAGTCAGCCAGGGTGAGCCCTTGCTATGGCAGATGTCATTGCTGGTATAGGAACCAACAATAGTTTCATATTAATAGAAGGGTGAGTTAGCCCAACCTCTGTTCCTAACAAGTTCTTACCTTTTTTTACTGCTAGCTTATGTTGTCTTTTATTGCTATCTCCTTAAGCTAATGTTTGGAGCCCCACTGAAAATGTGTCATTAGCCTGGGTTCACCACACAGTGGATACACAATCAATCCAACTGCTGTATTTTCAGCCTCATGCTTTTATACAGCCATAGAGGGGCACTCTGGTGGTCAACCCATTTTGAGGTTGTAATTGGGAGGCAATCTGTGACAGTCTGAATCTGTGGTGGACCCCAGAAAAGTCATGCCCTTTAATCCTCATTCAATATTGTTGGGTGGGAACATTTTGATTGTTTCCATGAAGCTGTGACCTACCCAATTATGGGTGGTAACTTCTGATTAGATGAGTTCCATGGAGGTGTGTCTTTACCCACTGAAGGTGGAGTTGCTTACTGGAATCCTTTAAAAGAGGAAACATTTTGGAGAGAGTCCCTTTTGGTAGAGCCACAAGAAAGCCAGCAGACACTGCCATGTTTGCCATGTGCCCTTCCAGCTGAGAGAGAAAAGTTGAACATCGTTGGCCTTCTTGAATCAAGGTATCTTTCCCCAGATGCCTTAAATTGGACATTTCTATAGACTTGTTTTAATTGGGACATTTTCTAGGTCTTAGAACTGTAAACCAGCAACTTATTAAATTCCCCCTTTAAAAGCCATTCTGATTCCGGTATATTGCATTCTGGCAGCTAGCAAACTAGAACACAATCCAAGGCTGGATCAAAGAGTAAAAGAAGGCAATGTCAACCTTGAACACCACCAACATCACTGGCTGATACCATTAATTCATGGAGGGTGAAAATAAACACCCCGTGGCACAACCTAACCTTCCACAGAAAAGCTTCAGAAGGAGAAGCCATTGGGAAGGCACGTAATGCCTTAAGAAATAAAACCTTCCATGAATGGGGGTCCTATACCCAATTATGGGACAGGTTTATTTGGTTAACTCCTATTACAAGTATACTATCACTACCTGCCTCCCTGTGTTGGGAACAAAAGCAGTACAGAAGACCATGAATGTCATAGTCAGGTTCATGTGTCAACTCGGCCAAGTGGTGGTACCTGTTTGTGTGGTTGGGCAAGTGCTGGCCTCTCTGTTATGATGAGCACATTTCATAAAATTAAATCATGACCACATCAGCTGCATCCACAGCTGAGTCTATTTGTAATCAGCCAAGGGGCGTGTCTTCTGCAATGAGTGATGCTTAACTTAATCACTGGAAGCCTTTTAAGGAGGATTCAGAAGAGACACAGGCTCTCTTCCTGCTTCAGCGATGAGCCTCTCCTGGGGAGTTCGTCCAGACCCTCCATCGGAATTGGCAGCTTCACAACCTGCCCTGTGGATTTTGGACTCTGCATTCCCACGGTTATGTGAGCCACTTTTATAAATTTTATATTTGAGAGTGTTTCTTGTTGATTCTGTTTCTCTAGAGAACCCTAACTAATACAATGAACCAACTGATATCTGGGCTATGTCTCCTGAAAAAAAGTTTCCATACTATTGCCCTAAATAATAGTGAATGGTTCATAACTGACTGGGACTGATAATCCAGTATCTACTGGATTTCCTCTAACACCACTCAATGGTTATATGATACAAAAACGTGGCTGGGGCTATCCCCAGGTGGAAAGGGAGATGTACTCTTGGCTTCTCCTGGATGCACTCTAGGATATCAGACACAATCCCAATGCCCTTAAATGATCTGATTTGGAGAGGAAGGAGGAGCAGATCTGTATTTTCTTAGAGGGATTATTTGATTTCTGTTTTTGTTCCCCAAGGAGGTACCTGATATTGCATTATGCTCAAGACAGAAATCTTCCGAAAGTCTGTAACCATAGCCCTCAACTATACTGAGCACAGCCTCTCCACTAAATCAAGAAACTATGGCTGGATGTGAAGTGGTGCTACAAAACACCATGGCCCTGGATATTCTCACTGCAGCACAATGGGGAGCATACACCCCATTAAAAACCGAGTGCTGTGTCTACATTCCAAATAAAAAGGCCCAAGTCCTTAGTTCACTTGCAAAAACAACTGCAACTCAAGATCAAATGGGTGATGATTCACAGTGGTCCTAAATAAAGGTTTGGTCACAGAGTGGGGTAGCTGGTGGAAAACACTGTTAATGAGCCTTCTAGGTATTGTGGCAATTGGATTTAGTCTATGAACTTGTATATATTGTTAATGTGAGTTCTGTCTCCAACGTTCCTTAAATAATGGGAAAAACAGTCTAGCAAACTAGCTTTCTATCCCACCCAGGGCCTCTTGCAGGCATGTGAGATTGTAAGGGTTGGTCAGAGGGGTGGATTGTATGACAGATAAAGCATCTCTTATCGCATTGAAGACTGATTGCACCCTTGCCTCCCTCTCCTCAGGCATCCCTTGCTATTACTCTCTGGAAGAAGGCTGAGCTTTAGCTACTATAACTCTAAATGCTGCCCACCCTAAGTATACCTTGTTTTGAGAAAAGAGCACATACCCAGATGTTTCCCCAAGACTTCTGTGCAAGTCTCTGGCATTCAGCCACCTCTGCCCTCCAACCCTATATAATTTAAAGAGCAGTTGCCATAGGTGCAGACATACTCAAGTGAACTTCCTACCACTTTGCTGTCTGTCATGAGGTAGCTGCAGCTTCTGTCTATAAGTAAGCTCCTCTAATAAATTGTGCTGGTTTGAAAGGAAGTATGCCCCCTAAGAAAAGCCATGTTTTAATATAAATCCCATTTCTTAAAGGTAGAATAGTCTCTATTCAATACTGTATGTTTGAAACTGTAATGAGATCATCTCCGTGGTTGATGTGATTTAGTTAAGAATGGTTGTTAAACTGGATTAGGGGATGACATGTCTCCACCCATTTGAGTGGGTTTTTGATTAGTTTCTGAAGTCCTATAAAAGAGGAAACATTTTGGAGATTCAGAGAGAGCAGAGAATGCTGCAGCACCACGAAGCAGAGAGTCCACGAGCCAGTGACCTTTGGAGATGAAGAAGGAAAACGCCTCCCGGGGAGCTTCATGAAACAGGAAGCCAGGAGACAAAGCTAGCAGATGGCACCGTATTTGCCATGTGCCCTTCCAGCCGACAGAGAAGCCCTGACTGCGTTCGCCATGTGCCTTTCCAGATGAGAGAGAAACCCTGAACTTCATCGGCCTTCTTGAACCAAGGTATCTTTCCCTGGATGCCTTTGATTGGACTTTTCTATAGACTTGTTTTAATTCTCGGCCTTAGAACTGTAAACTAGCAAACTAGAACATAAATGCTTAAGGACTCATCACCCTGGCATTCAGTGTCTCTTTCTTCAGAATCTCAACAGGCCCCATTATGGGGCAGTTTGGGGCAGTCCCAGCTGGGTATTCCCCTATTTCTTCTTTTGGGGTGAGTCTTGCTGCTGGTTTAGCAGGATGCAATATTACTTCAATTTACAGGGCATTTATATCTAAAGTTTCCACATTTAATTAGGGACAAATTATCCCACTGTTAAAAATAAAAGATACAATAATGATTTTTCAAGTAATCCGGGAAAAATACTCAACTGGTCACATTCTCCCAATTCCCTATGACATACTGAGCTTTAGAACTATTGGGACTGGGTTCAAATATTTCCTTACACAGGTACTGACCCACAATTTGCTGAATGTTTATCTATACATAAATAAAGACACACATTTAAAATAGAATGGAAAAAAAAACACCCTGACACATAAAAAAAAGAGAGAGACAACACTTGTGAGGTCGTATCCTCAAAAAATCCACTTTTCAAACCATAACTACACTGAGGTGATGGACTCTGATAAGCTTGCTTTGCAAGTAGTTCAATACTAGTTAGGATTTTTTACTGTTTGGAGAATTATATTATTTTATATATTACAAATTATATAACTTCTTGTAAAGGATAACAAAGCCAATCTAACATGCTGGGGCTGCAAAAGCATATCTCCAAGAACAAAAGCAAGCAGGTTTTAGCTGTTTTATTTATTGTTTTAACTTTATTTGCCATTTTAGAATTTGCTCTCCTTTTTAATATTAAAACAAATCATTTTTTATAAAACAGAAATTTAAAAAGTATTATCCAAGATGTGGTAATTTTCATTCAAGTTCTGGTTAATTTCAAATAAATATAAGGTTTTGTACTGGAGGCTGATGGCT
The DNA here is from genome assembly GCF_023851605.1 of Tamandua tetradactyla. Lineage (NCBI taxonomy): Eukaryota > Metazoa > Chordata > Mammalia > Pilosa > Myrmecophagidae > Tamandua > Tamandua tetradactyla. The sequence goes on along the minus strand of NC_135353.1, from coordinate 130,342,017 downwards.
CATTTTAATGAGCACCATTTTAATATGAGCACTCATTTTATATCCCCTGATTCATATATAAGTAGTCTGATCCACTGTTAATGGAGTACTAAACTCACAATTAAAATTGTTTTTTTTTCTTATTTTATTTCTTGGCTAATTATAATGTTGAAAAAACAGAACACGGGATACAACTCCCTTTTAAAATCCTCAGTTTTGCTCATTTTTATTCCCTCCCCCCCAAGATGGTATAGGGCTCATTAATGTAATTAGTTGTGATGCGTGCTGGGAGAAAATGCTGACTTTATAAACATGGAATCAATTTTCTGAATTAAAATAGTTTTTTGTGAGCCTAATTCTTTTTCTTTGAAAGTACATTTTTATAATTGTACTATTAACCATAGTCCATGGTTTAACTTAGGGTGTACTGTTTGTGTTGCACAGTTCCACGGATATTTTTTTTTTAATTTTTTTCTAGTAACATATATACAACCCAAAATTTCCCCTTTTAACCACTTTCAATTCAGTGCTCTTAATATGAACTTATTTCTTGCATATAGCATTTAACTTCACAGAAGCATTCACTATAGGACATGCTTTAATTATTGTGTTAGGTGCTAAATTACCAAATCTACATTTATGTAATGGAAGCACAGGAAGCCTCTTGAAAGATGTCCCTTCACTGTTTTTAGTCATTTAACCTTGCTGCAACCTCCAATACATGAGGAGAACTTAAAATATTGCCTTTCCTAGGAAGACTAGACAGGTATTTCCAGCTTTATGTTGGTAGATTTAGGGACTTCGTGCCAATTAATCTGCCAACTTAGATAAATGGACAAATTCCATGAAAGACAAAAGCAACCAAAGCTTACTTCAGAGGGAATAAACTGAATAGCATTATGCTATTTAAAAATTGAAAAAATAGTTAAAAAGAATCCTTCATCGAAAACTCCAGTCCCAAAAGTCTTCACTGGTGAATTCTACCAAACAAATAATGAACAAATAATACCAATTTTATACAAACCATTCCCAAAAAATTGAAAGGGAAGGAATACTTCCCAACTCATTCTATGAGGTCATGATTAACCTGATACCCAAACTAGATAAAGACATTACAAGAAAAGAAAATATAGACTACCCCTCATAAATATAGATGTGCAAATTCCAAATAAAATTTTAGCAAAACAAATTCAACAATATATGAACAGGTTGATATGTGCTCAGTTCAGCAGCACAAACACTAAAATTTGAACAATACACGAAAGATTATCATGGCTTCTGTATAAGGAAGATATGCATTCATGAAGTGCTCCTTATTTAAAACTTCTAGAAAACTAGGAACAGAACGGAACTTCTTCAATCTAAAAAAAGATCATCTATAAAAAACCTTTGGCTAACATCACACTTAATGGTAAAAGATCATCCATTCTCCCCCTAATATTGGGAACAAGAAAATAATATCTGCTCTCACAATTTCTATTCAATTTTATACTAGCGGTTCTGGCCAGTACAAAACCAAACAAGGGGATTCCAGATTGGAAAAGAAAAATTAATGCTGTCATTATTCAAGATAACATAGCCATCTATGTAGAAAATCCAACGACATCTACAAAAAAGCTACTAAAACTCATTATTCAAGATAACACAGCTATCTATGCAGAAAATCCAATGACATCTTCAAAAAAGCTACTAAAACTATTAAGTGTGTTTAGCAAGATTACAGAATACAAAACCAATATATAAAAATCAATTGTATTTTTGTATTCTAGCAGTAAAAAATTGGAAAATGAAATTGAAAAATAAAACAATGTCATTTATTATAGCATCAAATATAAGAAATACAGACAAATCTTACAAAAGATATGAAAGACATCAACACTGAAAACAACATGTTACCGAGGGAACAAAGCAAGGCCTTGGTTGTGATACACGTACATTTCAGTTAATACAGTACCAGGCAAAAGTGAGAACTGCCAGAATTCAATGTAACCCTAATGAAAATCCCAGCATAAGTGTTTTCAGAAATTGGCAAACTAAATCTAAAATTCATATGGAAATACAAAATAGAAAAGCAAAAACAATTTTGAGGGAGTAGAACAAAAAGCACTAACACTACTTGGTTTCAAGACGTGTTAAAATATATACTAATCAAGACTGTACATTATTGACATAAAGACAGACAAATGGAACCCAACAGAGCTTCAGAAGTGACCCACAGATATGTACAACTGGTTTTCAATAAAGTTGCAAGGGAAATTCAATGGTGATAAGATAATCGTTTTAATAAATGGTGCTAGAACAATTGGATATCCATATGGAGAAAGAGGAATTAACTTTGTACCATATAAAAATTAATTCAAAATAGATGATATGCCTAAATGTATAACTTAAAACTATTAAACTTCTAGGGAAAAAATAGGAGAAAGCCTTTATGAACTTGGGTTAGGCAAAAATTTCTTAGAAATAGCACCAAACGCATTATCAATAAAATGACAAATTGGACCTCAAAATGAAAGACTTGTTATCTTCAATAGACTCTGTTAAGAGAATTGAAAGTCAGTGACTAAGTGAAAATATTTGCAAAATCATGTATCTGATAATGGACTTATATTCAGAACAAAGAAGCCTCAAACCGCAACAATAAGAAAACAAACAAACGAATATATAAAGGACAAAACATTTGAACAGATACCTCACCAAAGAAAATATACAGTAAATAAGCACATGAAAAGTGCTTGTACACTGTTGGGGGGAGAGGGAGTGTGGGGAAAGGCAGAAGTGTAGGATTACAACTGGCATAAGGAAAAGCTTTAGGCCTGATAGATACGTTCAGTATCTTAATTGCAGTTATGATTTAATTGATCTATGCATAAGTAAAAACTTATCAAATTGTACAATTTAAATATGTACAATTAATTAGATGTCAATTATGACTCAATAAAGCTGTCTACAAAAGACCACTGACTGTTTAAAAATGATAAAAATATTTGTAGATTGTATAACATGTATAACATGTAGAAGGTAAATAAAACACGATAGACTCAAACCCAGGCATACCAATAATTAGACTATATCCAAGTGGTTTAAATACAACAAAGGACAGAAATCGTAAGAATGGATAAAAAAAAGAAGGCAAGATCACACAATATGTTGTCCACAGGAAATGTAGTTCAAACCTAAAAAACTTGACAGATTAAAGATATACGGATGGAAAAAAGATATGCCATTCAAATGCTAACAGAAAGCTGAAAGGATAGGGAATGGGAAGTTAAGACTTAAAATGTATAGGATTCCTATTTGGAATGATAGAAATGTTTTGGTAATAGAAGTTGGTGATGGTAGCACAACATTATGAACATAATTAACAGCACTGAAATAAATGTCTGAATGTGGCTGAAAGGGGAAATGTTAGCTTGAATATATGGCAACAGAATAAAAATATTACAGGATTCATGCAACTGAGCAATGCAAACAGTGAACCCTAAGTTAAACCGAGAACTACAGTTAATAGTACAATTGTAGAAATATGTTTCCACCAATTGTAACAAATGTTCCACATCAGTGCAAGGTGTCAATAATAGGGTGATATATGAGAACCCTGTATTTTATGTGAGATTATGCTGTAACCTAACAATCTCTCTAATAAAAGAAAAAAAAGGAAGCTGAAATGGCTATTTTATATAAAAAATGGTAAACTTTAGGATAAAGAGAGACATTTCATAATGACGTGTGTAAATTTACCAAGAAAATATAGTACTTACAAAATATGTATGGACCTAATGATAGATCTATAAAATATAGTAAGCGCAAAATGATAAAAATGAAAGGAGAAATTATAAAGTCAAAATTATAGTTCATGACTTTAATAATAATCTCTTAGAAATAGAGAAAGTAGAAAGAAAATCAGTAATGATACAGAACATCTGATCAACACCATAAACCAAATAACCCCAACAGACATTACAGAACAATCTACCCAACAAGAACAGAGTACACAGTGTTTTCAAGAGTACATGGTACATTCACCAGGACAGACCATAGACTGAGCCATAAAATAGTCTCAATAAATTAAAAAAGACTGAAATAATACATAGTATGCTCTCTGAACACAACGGAATTAAGTTAGAAAGCAATAATAAAAAGCTATCTGTGGGTGGTATGACAGTGGCTCAGTGGCAGAGTTCTCAACCCGTCATGCCGGAGACCCGGGGTTCAATTCCCAGTGCCTGCCCATGGGGGAAAAACAGGCTATCTGGAAGAGCCACAAATATTTGTAAATTTGAAATGTACTACAAAATAACCCGCAGGACACAAGGGAAATTAATAAAGAAAATAAAACACAAAATTCAGGGAATGCAGCCAAAGTAAATCTTAAGACAGAAATGTATACCTGCAAATACTTATATTAGAAGAGAATAAAGGTCTGAAATTAATTATTTAAGTTAAGTTCTTAAATTAAGAACTTAAATTAACTTAAGTTGTACCTTAAGAAAGATAGAAAAAGAGTAAATTAAATACAAAGTAAAAAGATAAAACAGAAAAACAATGAGCCAGAAAGCAAACAATAAAATCAAAGGAACCCAATGTTGGTTCTTTAAAAAGGTCAATAAAAATTATAACCCCCTAGCTAGACAGATCAAGGAAAAAAAGAGAAGATACAAATTACTAATACTGGAATGAAAGAGAAGACATCACTATAGCTATAACACGCCAATAAATCCAACAATTAAAATGAAATGGAAAGATTCTTGAAATACTAAAATTACCAAAACTGATATAAGAAATAGAGAATATGAATAGCCGGATATCTATTAAATAAGTTGAATATCTAATTTTAAATTTCTCCACAAAGAAAATCCTAGGCTCAGATGACTTTGTTGGTGAATTCTACCATGAATTTTAAAAAAAGTAAATATCAATTTAACGCAAAATTTTTGAAAAAATAGACAAAGAGCTCATTATATGACACTAGTATAACCTGATTCAATTAATCCATGTAATAATTTCAATAGATATAGAGAAAGAATTTTTAAAAATTCAACACTTGTTTGTGAAAAAAATTAGAAAGAGAAAATAATTTCCTAAACCTAACTTAGGGTAAAAACCTATAGCTAACATCTTCCTTACTGGTGAACGATTGAATACTTTTCTCCTAAAATCTTTTAACTGGATGTCCTAGCCAGGACATTAATGTAAGAAAAAAAAGAAAGGCATACAGAATGGAAAGAAACAAAATTGCCTTTGTAGACAACACAATCATATACACAGAAAATCCTCAGGAATACCAAAAAAAAGCTACTAGAACTAATAAGTGAATTTAGCAAGGTCACCAAATCTAAGATCAATATACAAGAAACAATTGTATTTCTATACACTATGAATAAACAACTGTTAAACAAAATGTTCAAAATAAACACTATTTCCCATAGCACCAAAAACATGAAAATAAGTTTAATGAAAAATGTACAAGACCTCCACTCTTTTTTTTTAAATTTTTTTTATTAATCAAAAAAAGAAAAGAAATTAACACAACATTTAGAAATCATTCCATTCTACACATGCACTCAGTAATTCTTAGTATCATCACATAGATGTATGATCATCATTTCTTAGTACATTTCCATTGATTTAGGAAAAGAACTAGCAAAACAGCAGAAAAAGATACAGAATGTTAATATAGAGAAGAGAATTAAAATAATAATACTAATAAAATATATATATATATATAAAAAGGAAAAAGAAAAAAACAAAAACAAAAGATACAAACAAACAAACAAAAAACTATATTCCAGGTGCAGCTTCATTCAGTGTTCCAACATAGTTACATTACACTTAGGTATTATTGTGCTGTCCATTTTTGAATTTTTGTATCTAGTCCTGTTGCACAGTCTGTATCCCTTCAGCTCCAATTACCCATTATCTTACCCTGTTTCTAACTCCTGCTGGTCTCTGTTACCAATGATATATTCCAAGCTGATTCTCGAATGACGGTTCACATCAGTGGGACCATACAGTATTTGTCCTTTAGTTTTTGGCTAGACTCACTCAGCATAATGTTCTCTAGGTCCATCCATGTTATTACATGTGTATTAGTTAGGGTTCTCTAGAGAAACAGAATCAACAGGGAACACTTGCAAATATAAAATTTATGAAAGTGTCTCACGTGACCGTAGGAATGCAGAGTCCAAAATCCACAGGGCAGGCTGCGAAGTCGATGACTCCAATGGATGGCCTGGAGGAACTCCACAGGAGAGGCTCACCAGCCAAAGCAGGAATGCAACCTGTCTCCTCTGAGTCCTCCTTAAAAGGCTTCCCATGATTGGATTTAGCATCACTAATTGCAGAAGACACTCCCCTTTGGCTGATTACAAATGGAATCAGCTGTGGATGTAGCTGACGTGATCATGACCTAATCCTATGAAATGTCCTCATTGCAACAGACAGGCCAGCGCTTGCCCAATCAGATGAACAGGTACCACAACTTGGCCAAGTTGACACCTGTCCCTAACCATGACAACATGCTTCATAAGTTTATCCTGTCTTAAAGCTGCATAATATTCCATCGTAGGTATACGCCGCAGTTTGTTTAGCCACTTGTCTGTTGATGGACATTTTGGCTGTTTCCATCTCTTTGCAATTGTAGATAATGCTGCTATAAACACTGGTGTGCAAATGTCCGTCTGTGTCTTTGCCCTTAAGTCCTTTGAGTAGATACCTAGCAGTGGTATTGCTGGGTTGCAATCCATTCTGCCAGTCTATGTCTTTTGATTGGGAAATTCAGTCCATTAACTTTTAGTGTTATTACTGTTTGGATAATATTTTCCTCTACCATTTTGGCTTTTGTATTATATATATCATAACTGATTTTCCTTCTTTCTACACTTTACTCCATACCTCTCTCTTCTGTCTTTTTGTATCTGACTCTAGTGCTCCCTTTAGTATTTCTTGCAGAGCTGGTCTCTTGGTCACAAATTCTCTCAGTGACTTTTTGTCTATAAATGTTTTAATTTCTCCTTCACTTTTGAAGGACAATTTTGCTGGATATAGAAGTCTTGGTTGGCAGTTTTTCTCTTTTAGTAATTTAAATATATCATCCCACCATCTTCTAGCTTCCATGGTTTCTGCTGAGAAATCTACACATAGTCTTATTGGGTTTCCCTTGTATGTGACAGATTGTTTTTCTCTTGCTGCTTTCAAGATCCTCTCTTTCTCTTTGACCTCTGACATTCTAACTAGTAAGTGTCTTGGAGAACGCCTATTTGGGTCTATTCTCTTTGGGGTGCGCTGCACTTCTTGGATCTGTAAATTTAGGTCTTTCATAAGAGTTGGGAAATTTTCAGTGATAATTTCTTCCATTAGTTTTTCTCCTCCTTTTCCCTTCTCTTCTCCTTCTGGGACACCCACAACACGTATATTTGTGTGCTTCATATTGTCATTCAGTTCCCTGATCCCCTGCTCAAGTTTTTCCATTCTTTTCCCTATAGTTTCTGTTTCTTTTTGGAATTCAGATGTTCCATCCTCCAGTTCACTAATCGTAGCTTCTGTCTCTTTAGATCTACCATTGTAGGTATCCATTGTTTTTTCCATTTTTTCTTCTTTGTCCTTCACTCCCATAAGTTCTGTGATTTGTTTTTTCAGATTTTCTATTTCTTCTTTTTGTGCAGCCCATGTCTTCTTCATGTCCTCCCTCAATTTATTGATTTGGTTTTTGAAGAGTTTTTCCATTTCTGTTCGTATATTCAGCATTAGTTGTCTCAGCTCCTGTATCTCATTTGAATGAGATACAGGATTGTATTGGTTTGTTCCTTTGACTGGGCCATATCTTCAATTTTCCGAGCGTCATCCATTATTTTCTGCTGGTGTCTGGGCATTTGATTAGATTTCCCTGGGTGTAGGACCCGCTGGTTGAAAGGTTTTTCTGTGAAATCTCTGGGCTCTGTTTTTCTTTTCCTGCTCAGTAGGTGGCGCTCGTGGCGCTCGTCTGTCTGCGGGGCCCACCAGTAAAAGATGCTGTGGCTCCTTTAACTTGCCAATCCGAATCTCGCAGTCGGCCGGGGAAACCGCATGGAGGGGGGGTCGCCGGCTGCCGCGGCTTGGGGGAGTGCCGGTCCAAATTCCCCAGCTGGCCCGAGATGCCAAGCATGGTGGGAGGGCCCCGCTATCCAACGTTCCAAGTCAGACCAGGGAGCCACGTGCGTGGAGGGGACCCCAGTCGCCAGCCGCCCCAGCCGGGAAAACGCGCGCCCCTCGGGTATCTCACCGTATTGGATTCTCCCTGCCTGTTCAGCTGTTCCAGAATGGGGTACACTGTCTTTTTGGTTTCTGTCGTGGCTCCGGGAGCTGTTTCATATTGTTTCTGTTTCTTTAGTTGCTTTTCTGGAGGAGGAACTAAGACCCGCGCGTCTTACTAAGCCGCCATCTTCTCCGGAAGTCAAGACCTCCACTCTTAACACTATAAAATATTACTGACAGAAATTAAAGACCTAAACAACTGGGGAAATATACCATGTTCATGGATTGAAGGACTCAATACTGTTAAGATTTACATTCCTCAAGTTGATATACAGGTTCAAAGTAACCTCAATCTAAATGCCATGTTTTGCAGAAATTGGCAAATTTATTCTATCTTATTTTATGGAAATATAAAGGACCTAGAATAGCCTAAATACCTTTTTTTTCTGTGTTTTGCATCTTTTTAAATGTTTTTTTATTGTGAAATATAACACATATATAAAGAAGCAATAAATTTCCAAGTATAATTTTTTTCCAAGGTCATTTTAACAAGTAGTTATAGGACAGATTTTAAACAGTTTCATTATCTTTCTTCTAGCTGTTCCAAGACACTGGAGACCGACAGAAACGTCAATACATATAATGATTCAGCAGTCACACTCATTTGTTAAAACCTGTCTCTCTGTTATACTCCTCCTTCTCTTTAAATAACATACATACATAAAAGCAATAAATTTCAAAATACATCACAACAATTAGTTGTAAAACAAATTTCAGAGTTTGGAATGGGTAACAATTCCAACATTTTAGATTTTTATTTCTAGTTGCTCTAAGGTACTGGAGGCTAAAAGAAATATCAGTATAATGATTCAGCATTCATACTCATTTGGTAAACCCTACCTTCTCTGTATAATTCCACCATCACCTTTGATCTTTCTTCCACTCTTTAGGGGTATTTGGGCTATGCCCATTCTAACTCTGTCATGTTGGAAGGGGGCTGTTGATAATATGGGATAGAGGGATGGAACTAATTGATGATCTGGAAAGGCTGGCCCCTCTGCATTTCATAGCCTAAATACTTTTGAAAATAACTATAGAATTTAGGCTACTGGATTGTAAAACCTAATATAGACTGATCAAGATAGTGTGGGTCTGATATAAGGATAAGCATATGGATCACTGGAACAGAACAGAAAGTGCAGAAATAGACCAATACATTGTTTTTAATAACGGTACCAAAGTAATTCAATAGAGAAAGGGCAGCTTTTTCAACAAATGCTTCTGTAACAATTGGACATCCATGAAATCTCAACCCTTACCTCACACTATACACAACTTAATTCCAAATAGATCACATGTCAGAAACAAAAGGGCAAATATTTTACAGTATCACTAATATAAATGAACTATAATTGGCAAACCCTGAGAACTGAATTCAAAAGCACAGATTATCAGGGGATAGAAAGTGGGCAGAGATTGGGGAACTGATAATTAAGGAGTACAGAATGTTCAACCCTGGAACTCATCCTCATACTGTAAGGGAGGCCAGGCCACATGAGGTGAATTCCATGGACATCTCTCACTTGGCCTTTTTATAGCATTTGACACCAGAGTAAATCTCTTTACTCTCTGCTTCTGTGACAGAATTCTTTGATGATAACTCTCCTACTTCTTTCTCCTTCTTGGTTTCTCCTTCTCTGCCAATCCTTAAATGTAGGTGTTCCTCAGGGTCCTGACCTTGATCAACTTTTACTTTTATTGTGGCCCTTTGATGTCTTTTCTTCAAGCAATTATATGGATTTCCATGGTCTCATCTGTCACCTACATGATAAAGATTCTCAAATCTTTATTTTTGCTCAGACCTCTGTCTTAAGTTTTAGATCAATATAGTTAACTGCCTACTGATTAATATTTATGATGTTTCAAGGGCTCCTCAGATTCAACATGTTCAAAACTCAACTCATGTATTCTCCGTAATACCCTCCTTTCCCCATTCATCCTTTGATATTCATTTGTATAAAATAAATAGCACCACAACCCAACTAGTCACATGAACCAGAAATATGGCCATTTTCTAGAATATTCATTTTTCTTAAGCTCTATAACACAAAGTTCTATGATTCACTCTCATTATTTTAAATATTTATCCCTTCTTCTTTTCCATCTAGGACTACTGCCAAAGCTTTAATTCAGGCACCTATCTCTTCTAGGTATCACTACAATTTCCTAGCTGGTATTCCACCTTATATAACCTCTTCAACAAATACTTCCTTACTGGTCTAAAATACAAACTTTATTGTGTGACTTTCCTGCTTAAAACATACCAATGGGTGTCAGTCCTGGAGAATAAGGGTCAAATTTCTTAGCATTGCACACAAGACATTAATAACCTAATATCCATCTCTCATCCTCCACATACCTTAGCGCCAACAAAACTAAACTACATGCACTTTCCTGAACATAACATGCTAATTCACTCCTCTGTACCTCTATAAATACCTTTTCTTTACTTTCAATGTCCTACCTCTTCCATGTCCATTTGTGAATTACTCATCTCATCACAGCAGAATTTATCACTTTCCCTTCTGTACTATAGCAAAGAATGCTTACACTATTATATTTACTACACTGTGTATTAGTTTTCTATTGTTCTGTATCAAATTATCTCAAAACAATGCAAATTTATTCCCTTAAAGTTCTGGAGGTCAGAAGTCCAAAATGAGTCTTAGGTGCTAAAATCAAGGTGTCAGCACGGCAGGGTCCTTCAGGAGATGCCAGGAGAGAATCCATTCCTGTCCTCTTCCAGCTTCTAGAGGCTGCTGGCATTCCTTGACTCGTGACCATATCACTACAATACTTGCTTCGCTTTCCACACTGCTTTCTCTCATACTCAAATCTCTCTCTTCCTCCCTCTAATAAAGATCCTGGTGATTACACTGGGCCTACCCAGCTAATCCAGGATAATCTCCTCATCTCAAGATTCTTAATTTAATCACATCTGTAAAGTCCCTTTTGCCATATAAGGTAACACATTCACAGGTTCAGGAGATTAGGTCATGGACATCCTTGAGTGCTATTAGTCATTTACTTAAATGTATGCCTCCCTGACTGCAATGTGATATCCTCTAGGATAGGTCAAACATATTATTCATTTTTGTTTTCTCAGTATCTGACATAAGGCAAAAAGTTTGCAAAGGTCTGTTAAATAAATCTGACAAAAGATTCATGTTGGGAAGTAGGGGAAATCCAACTGGCCTGGTAATGAGGCTCCAGAGAAAATCAAACATCAGGATTTCAATCCAATCCTAAAGCTACAAGGAAAACCACTGAATTATATGCTCCCAAGATTTCCAGAGAAACATCTTAGTTTTTACTTTATGTTTCAGCTTGCTAGCTGCCTGAATGCAATATTCTAGAAACAGAATGACTTTTAAAAAGGGGAATTTAATAAGTTGCTAGTTTACAGTTCTAAGGCTAGAAAAATGTCCCAATTAAAACAAGTCTATAGAAAATGTCCAATCTAAGGCATCCAGGGAAAGATATCGTGGTTCAAGAAGGCCGATGAAGTTCACGGTTTCTTTCTCAACTGGAAGGGCACATGGCGAACACAGTCAGAGTTTCACTCTCATCTGGAAAGGCACATGGTGAACATGGTCAGGGTTCCTCTCTCATCTGGAAGGGCACATAGCGAACGCAGCGTTATCTGCTAGCTTCTTCTCCTGACTTCCTGTTTCATGAAGCTCCCCGGGAGGCATTTTCCTTCTTCATCTCCAAACATTGCTTGCTGGTGGACTCTGCTTCTCATGGGTATGTGGTTCTGCTCTGCTCTCTCTGAATCTCTCTCATTCTCCAAAATGTTTCCTCTTTTATAGGACTCCAGAAACTTCTCAAGACCCACCCAAATGGGTGGAGACATGTCGTCATCTAATCCAGTTTAACAACCACTCTTGATTAAATCACATCTCCAGGGAGATGATCTGATTACAGTTTCAAACATACAGTATTGAATAGGGATTATTCTGCCTTTAAGAAATGGGATTTTGATTAAAACATGGCTTTTCTAGGGGACATATATCCTTTCAAACCAGTATACTTTAACATACAGAATATTAATGCTTTCATCAAAACTTATTCACATATTCAATATTATTTTATGCAATCTCTTTAGGTAATATATGTAAAATCCTAGTATCACAGGAAGAAATATCCTATATGGAATAATCCAATATTCTAAATTAGATCATGGGACTATTCTATTTACGTATAAGGTTTTTTCAAATGGAATTTGATTTTAAAAATTTAATTTTGCTGAAGTGATAAAATCAATACTAAAAATTCTACTTTCAAATAAGCTATAATATTTAGATATTAATTATTTAAGAGAAATAAAGGATAGGCGAGGAAAAAATCAAAATAAAATGAAAACATTGCCAAGTATTACAGATGGGGTTGCTTGATACATTGTCTTATTGTAACTGTACTCAATATCACACCATGCCATGTATGTCAATTTATTGTTTCTCAGCTACAAATACACCTTTCATTACTTGCTCTGCTCTACTAGATGTGGACTCTAAATAGTTCTCTATTGCCACATGGCATAACATTAAGCTTTGTCAGTACGGGGTCCTGGAGGGACACTAAAAGAGGAAAAGGCTTGCCTTCTGCTGCAGTGTATGCATTTTATCTGCAGTGCCTAGAACCAGCGGCATGTAGCACCTTTCCTTCAGCAGCTTCTCTGGAAAACTTAGGCAGGTTTACAGCAGAATGTGACTGGTGGGGCACCTTCCTGCAAACAACTTCCCCAAGGCATGGCTTCCATCAGCTTACTGCAAATTCAGAGGAGTGACCTGTCCCTAAGGATGGCTTCCCCTGGATTTCAGAGGGCAGATTTCCAGCATGTCCTGCTAGCACAGCACCTCTGTGAACTTCTTGATTGTTCTATCTCAGCCCTTGGGGTTAAGGCTGTTACCTACGTCTGCTATTCCTATATTTTTTAAGAGTTCTCTATTTCTTACTATTCAATTCCCCATTATACCATACCCATCTCCTATTAATAATTCTTTATATTAAATTAGCATGTTCAAATTACAGTTAAGTTTCTGCTCCTGACTGAACCTTACCTGATACACCTTCCTCCCCATCACAAAAAAAATAACTGTTCTGACAGGCTGCAAAAGACCTTCAATGTGATGAGATTATCTGACCTTTAATATGACCAGATTATCTAAAGTGATAAAATATTCACTCTAGGTACCCAGCAAATTGCCCTCAATTATGGAAATTAAATCAGTCACATGTAAAATAAAAAGCAAAGAGAAATATTAGTTTTAGAATGTTTTCTTTGTTTCAGAATCAAATATTTTAAAATGTATTATAAAATCAACAACATTAAGTCTGTGTCATCTCATGAATTTTTCAATTAATCCATCTATGCCTGCCTATCTGATGAAAGCAAAATAGCTGTACACTTAGCTCTAAGGATTTCCCTACATGAGAATTCTTTTAGGTGTTCCAGGACTGCAAAACTTTCTAGTGGCCAGTCCACCACAGGATGACAAATAATCTGTCCTTCCAAATTGTTTTACAGACCTAAACCTCTTACTAAAAATTTAAAGTGCTTTTACAATTCAAAAAGCAATCATTACCTGTCTCCCTATAATACTTATTTTCCTGAGAAAAGAGCCAAAACCATATTATATAAAACAGACTGCACAAAACAATTTTCTGATCTTTTAAATATAAAAATACTAAAATTCAATTTTAATAAACAGTGCCAGACTGGATTTTTAAACAGTCTTCTTCTAATTATATGACAAAGTATGTCCTTATTTTAGTCTCCTGTTCAGTGATTTAATGAGGACATCTGATTCTATGACAGAATTTTAGTACTGCTTTGGAATAGAATAGCCTCAAATACTACAACCTCACACAAACATTAAGGTAACAAATTTTAAGTTAAAAAATTACATATTGTGGCAGATTAAAGATGGCCACAAATTCTTTGTCAGCTTTCCCACTGAGGAGTGGAGTTTGTGTCCCCTGTCCTTCAATATAGGTAGGCTCTGTGACTTCTCTGACCAACAAAATATAGTGAAAAGGATGCAATGTCAGTTTCCAGGTTAGCCTCATGGAGCGTTTTCCTTGCCGTATTACCCAGGTCCTTGCTACAACACTTTGGCTTTTGGCTGACATTAGTTTTAAAAATATTGGATTTTATGCATTGCTACCTTAGTAATCGTCAGCTTAGTAACTGTCAAATTTCATTTTAAAAAAGTCTCTATATTACAAGGCATAAATATCATTTATCCTGTTAATATTATCCCTTTAATTATACTTAGATTGCCTGAGTAATTTACATAGTTATTAATGCTCATTGATAGACTGTTACTAATCCCTCTTTAGTGAAGTGTTAGCAGTATATTAAGGGAAAAAAGTTTTTTTTTAAATATTATGCAACTGAACCCTTCAAAGGTATGAATCTTACACAAAGAGTCAGTAACAGAGGGGCATGGGGGGAAACTACAACTGCATGATATGGCCTATATTTAATAGGAAGACATTATGAGTACCACAGCAAGACTAGGGGTAAATAATTGGGGGAGAGGGAAAAGAGTTAAGGGGAGCTTGGGATTTTTGCTTTCATGAGTGTGTGTTTATCTGTTATTTTTCACTTTGGAACAATGAAAATGAACTAAAATTGAGAGTGCTGATGATTGTACAAGTGAGGATACTGTGAAACATGGATTGTTTACTTTGGACATTATCCATGATACCCAATGGATGGAAGTGGCCAAAGGGTACAATGACTGAGAGGTAGAAAGGCAAACTGTGGTATATACATATGATGGAATATTGTGTGGCTACCAAAAGGAATGAAGTTGTGAGGCATGCAATGAGGTGAATGAACCTTGAGGACAATATGTTACTCAAAATAAGCCAGAAACAAAAGGACAAACACTGTATGATATCTTTTAGAAAATACTCATAAGAAAAGAGAGGCCTAGATTATAAACTCTTATAGCAGTCACATTTAGCCTGGAGTGGTAATTATTATTTCTAGATTTTGAGAGGCTGTTTTATATATATATATATAACCTGGTACTTAGAGTTAAGAACAAAGCCAATCAGATTGGGATTAAGATAATTCAGAATATAGGAGTAAGGAAGACATTGGCTGTTATTTTAGAACCTCATCTACTCTTTGAGACCGAAGTAAGAAAGGTTTATTTTGTCCAGAACTTAAATTTCCTGTTGCACATAATCTAACTCCACCTGTCTGGACAGACCATTTAAACAATGCAAACACAGGGATCTCAGAGTAAGAATGAGGGCCTTTAATCCTGCATAGCTTAATGCAATGCCGGGATATATCCCAGAGTATATTAAGCAGATAATCAAAAAGAATTGGCAAAGTCCCTTGAGGGATGGAAGAAAAATTATCGAACTATTAAGCTTTACCATCAGGGAATCCCTGATACTGTGTCAAACTTTAGAGACACACAAATCAGTAGGTTAAGCCCTTGATCTTGAGGCTTACTCTTGTGAAGTGTATGTAGGTAGCGGAGAAGCTTAGCCTACCTACAGGTATGCCTAAGAGTTACTTCTGGAGGACCTCTTTTGTTGCTCAGATGTGGCCTCAGTCTCTCTAAGCTAAACTCTGCAAGTGAAATCATTGCCCTCTCCCCTACGTGGGACATGACATCCGGGGGTGAAAGTTTCCCTGGCGATGTGGGAGATGACTGCCAGGGATGAGTCAGGCCCTGGCACTGTGGGATCAATAATTCCATCCTGACCAACAGGGGAAAAAGAAGTATAACTAATAAAGTATCAGTGGCAGAGAGAGTTCAAATAGAGTCAAGAGGCTACTCTGAAGGTTGCTCTTATGCAAGCTTCAGTTACACATTGCTTCCTATCATAACTTGTCAAATCCCAACTGTGCTGGTTTGAAAGGATGTATGGACCCTAGAAAAGCCATGTCTTCATCAAAAACACATTTTGTAATGGCAGAATAATACTGTATGTTCGAATCTATAATTAGATAATCTCCCTGGAGATGTAACCCAATCAAGAGTGGTTGTTAAACTACATTAGGTGACAACATGTCTCCACCCATTCAGATGGGTCTTGATTAGTTTCTGAAGTCCTATAAGAGAGAAAACATTTTGGAGAATAAAGGAGATTCAGAGAGAGCAGAGGAGAATGACATAGCCACAAGAAGCAGAATCCACCAGCCAGTAACCTTTGGAGATGAAAAAGGAAAATGCCTCCCGGGGAACTTCACAAAACAGGAAGCCAGGAGAAGAAACTAGCAGATGACGCCGTGTTTCCCATGTGCCCTTCCAGCCGAGAGAGAAATTGTGACTGTGTTCGCCATGTGGCTTCTCACTAGAGAGAAACCGTGAACTTCATCAGCCTTCTTGAACCAAGGTATCTTTTCCTGGATGCCTTTGATTGTACACTTCTATAGACTTGCTGTAATTGGGACATTTTCTTGGCCTTAAAACTGAAAACTAGCAATTTATTCCCCTTTTTAAAAGCCATTCCGTTTCTGGTACATTGCATCCCAGCAGCTAGCAAACTAGAACACCAACCAAAAGATTCTACAAAGGTTCCATGCACTAGAGCAACTTTCCAGAAACCTACAACCTCCAGATGGGTCCCTGGACCAGATAAGTCCTGAAACCTAGAGGGTCCAGCCTCTCTAGAACATCTAGTTCCACCTCCCTACCCCATATTATTGACAGCCCCTTCCAAAAGAAAGTTAGAATGGCCATAGCCCAAATACCCCTAAAGAATGGGAGAAAGATCAAAGGTGATGGTGGAGTTATACAGAGAAGGTAGGGTTTAACAAATGAGTACGACTGCTGAATCATTACTTTGATATTTCTTTTAGTCTCCAGTACCTTAAAGCAGCTAGAAGTAAAAACCTAAAATTGTGGAATTGTAACCCATACTAAACTCTGAAATCTGTTCTACAACTAATTGTTGTGATTTGTTTTCAAATTTATTGCTTTTTTGTATGTATGCTATTTTTTACAAAAAAGAAAAAAGATGTATTTATTCTAGCCTCCAGTGTTTGGGAGAAGCTAGAATGAAAAATCTGAAATAGGGGAATGGTAAACCATAACAAACTCTGAAATCTATTCTATAATACTTGTTGAAGTGTACTCTGAAAACCACTGCTTTTTCTTTCTTTTCTTTGTATGCAAGTTATATTTAACAATAAAAAAACGTTTAAATAAAAAAGAAAATATGTGCCTAGATTGTAAGGTCTTACAGCAGTTACATTTATTTCTGAGCTTTAAGTGTTATTTCTAGATTCTGAGATGCTGTGCTATAAATATATAACCTAGTATTTTCCTGGAACTTTGGGAACCTGTGTGACACCTAAGACTCAGAGTTGGAATTCTGCAGCTCTGAAAGTCAGCATTGCTGCATACAGCACTGTTAAAGAAACGAAAAAAAAAAAAAAAGATCAGACTTCAATTGGAGATAACAAGAAGCTGATGTGGTTGGGTCTGAGGTAAATCAGAATACAGGGTAAAGGATGACAGTGTCTATATTTTAGAAATTCACCTATGTAAGATACCAAAGGAAGAGAGCTTTATTTTGTTCAAAACCTAAAGTTTCTGTAGCACACGATTGAACTTAACGTGTCTGGACAGTTCATTTAAACAACCCAAATACATGGAGCCCAGAATGGGAATGAAGGCTTGTAGTTCTGTATAGCTTAATATAATACCTGGATACATTCCAGAGTATGTTGGGCAGATAATTTTAAAGAATTGGCAAAGTCCCTTAAGGGACTGCAGAAAAATATGGAACTATTAAACTTTCCCACTTGGGAAACCCCAGATACTCTCTCAATTACTAGGGATTCCTCCCAAGTCAATAGGCCAAGCCCTTGATCTTGAAGCTCACTATTATGAAACTTATTTCTATGGCAGAGTAGCTAAGACTACCTATAATTATGCCTAAGAGTTACTTCTAGAGAACCTCTTTTGTTCTTCAGATATAGCCTCTCTCTCTCTCTAAGCCCAACTCTGCAAGTAAAATAATTAACTTCTCCCCTATGTGGGACATGAAGGCCAGGGGTATACTCTCCCTGGCAACGTGCAACATGACTCCCAGGAATGAGCCTGGCCCTGACACTGTGGGGTTGACAATGCCTTCCTGACCAAAAGGGGGAAAAGAAACGTAACGAAATAAGGTTTCAGTGGCTAAGACAGTTCAAATAGAGTCAAGAGCTATTGGCTACCCTTACACAAATTTCAGCTAGATATTGCTGATTACCATAGTTTGCCAAACACCAACCAACATCATTCCTGTTAACCCTAAAGAACACCCAGTGCCCTCCTCTCTATGTGGGATATGACATCCAGCAATGAAAGTCTCCCTGGTGGCATGGGAAATGACTCCCAGGGATGAGTCCAGCCCTGGCACCATGGGATCAACAATTCCATCCTGACCAAAAGAGAGAAAAGAAGTATAACAAATAAGGTATCAGTGGCTGAGAGAGTACAAATAGAGTCAAGAGTCTACTCTGGAGGTCGCTCTTATGCAAGCTTCAGTTAGACATTGCTACCTATCACAACTTGCCAAACCCCAATCAAAACCATTCCTGTCAATTCTAAAGAACACCTAGGGCAATATATAAGATTCTACAAAGGTTCCAGCACTAGGGTAACTTTCCAGAAACCTACAACCTCCAGATGGGACCCTGGACTAGAATAAGTTCTGAAATCTAGAGGACCCAACCTCTCCAGAACATCAGCTAGTTCCATCTCCCTTCCCTACCACATATTACTGACAGCCCTTCCAACATGAAAAAGGTAGAACGGCCATAGCCCAAATACTCCTAAAGAGTAGGATAGCAGGATCAAAGGTGATGGTGAAGTTATACAAAGAAGGTAGTGTTTAACAAACGAATATGACTGCCGAATCATTAAATTGATATTTCTTCTAGTCTCTAGTATCTTAGAGCAGCTAGAACTAAAAGCCTAAAATTGTGGAATTGCAACCCATACCAAACTGAAATCTGTTCTACAACTAGTTGTTGTGCTGTGCTTGGCAATTTATTGCTTTTTTTTGTATATATGTTATTTTTCACAAAAAAGTTGATTGTGATGATAAAAAAATATTTATTCTTTCTAGCCTCCCATATTCTGGAGCAGCTTGAAGGAAAAATCTGCGATGATGGTATGGTAGCCTATGACAAACTTGGATCTATCCTGTAACTACTTGTTGAAGAGTGCTTACATGTCATTTCATACAATAAAAAAAAAGTTAAAAAAAAAAAAAAGAACATCCAGGACTCTATCTAAGATCCTACAAAAGTAGCATGCACTAAGTTTACTTTTATGAAACCTAAAACTTTCAGATGATTACTAGGCCAGATAAGTCTTGAAACCCAGAGGTGCCAGTCTCTCCAAGAACATCAACCAGTGCCATCCCCCTATCCCATATGTTGACACCTCTTTCCAACATGAAAAAAGTTAGACTGGACATAACCCAAATATCCCTAAAGATTGAGAGAAGGATCTAAAGAGATGGAGGAGTTATGATAGATAAGTTAGGATTTTACAAATGAGTAAGACTACTGAATCATTATATTGCTACTTCTTTTTAGTCTCCAGTGTCTTGGAGCACATAGAAGGAAAAACTTGAAATTGTGGAACTGTAACCCATACCAAACTTTGAAATCTGCTCTATAACTAATTGTTAAAACGTACTTTGAAATTTATTGATTTTTTGTATGTATGTTGTATTTCACAATAAAAAAATGTTAAAAAATACTAAGTAATGTATTGACTTCGACAAGAGAAAATCCCAACAGAAAGGAGCTACTAGGTAAAATCTAAATGCAAGAGGAAAAATTCACTTGATATTTCAGTTTATTATTCCGGGAAGAATTTTAAGAAAAAAATAAACATGAAAATACTATATTCTAAGTCATAAAAATATACATTAGAGCAATGAATAATTTCAATTAGTAAAGCAGACAGATGCAGTCTAACATGGTAAACCAGAACACAAAATGGCCCACTCTCCCTAAATCAGCAAGCATTAATAAACACCTCAGACTTAGGAGTAGAAAATTTATTTTATCAAGTCACTCTGTTGGCAAAGATACTTTGAAAAAAGAAAATAACTTCCATGAGCATGTTTGACTTTGCTTTTTTTTAGTTAAAACATTTTCTTGAATTTTTTTTAGCAGACTTAGGAAAAAAAATTATGCCTTGTCAGAGTCTAGATAGAGTACTTTATAGTGGCTTTATTTTTTTAAAAAAAAGCTATGAGGAGAAAAGTAATTAAAATTTTAAAGAAAGGAAACTGTACAGATGATACTGAGCTAGGCAACGTAAAGATTACTCCAGAATATAGGATGAGTCACAATGGAGGATCAGGAAACTATTGAACAACTATTATGTGCTAACCACTGAGCTAAGATGTTTCACATATATTACCGCCCCTAATCTTTGCAACAGCTCTGTGAGAACAGCGTAATTATCCTCATTTGACAGTTAGGAAAGCTGAAGTTTATGGCACTTAAGTACACATAGTATAGAACAGACTTAGAATTATATGCCTGACCTATCTAACTCCAGCTCTTCCCATGCTTTTCCTACTATAGTGGATCTGTAGGAAAAGTTGTAAAGCCTTTAGCTATAATCTACTTAGTATTTAACAACTCAAACGTTCCTTGGATATAAAAGGAACTCAACAGGATAGTATTGTTCTTTACCTAGTCTCATGCAAGAGACGGACAGAAAATATCAGTGACATGACAAGAGGGGAAAAGCTGATCATATTAGAATAATAAAAGGGTAGTTTCCAAAGATCAGTAAATCATTCATGGAACAAATAATTAAGGTGGGGATTCAGGAAAAACTTGGTAATATTTTTATGCATGTACTAAAAGTATGAGGAAGACCCTTTGGGGTGCAAGGGTAGTTAAGTGGTAGAATGTTTGCCTGCCCTGTGTGAGACCTGGGTTCAATCCCTGGCCCATGCACTTCCCAAAACAAACAAAAATTCAACAAATGGTACTGCAATAACAAAAGAATGAAATGTGTCATACAGCATACAAAAAAAAAAATCTCCTGGCAGTCATTTCTGAAGAGTAAAATAATTAGTTAAAATCCACCATACCGATAAGGAGAAAATATAAGCTAGGAAAGATAAAGGCAAAACCACAGACAATGGAAGGCCAACTCAAATGGACTAGTAAAACTCCAAAATATTTCAGAAATGGCACTTACATCATAACATTAGATAAAATCTGCCTCATTTTGAACTGTCTTTTGATATTATCTTCAAAGTATCCAGTAAGGATAAGATTCACTTGATTCCCAAATAATTCTCCCTTCTTAATATTTACTACTGAGGATCTTATGTCTGAATCACTAGATTTAAGGGCATCTATCTTTTATTACTATTTGCACCTACCCCAGTACTTAGCATTCTGCAGAGAATAGGCATCTAATGAGACCTTTTTTTTCCTTAAAGACTGAACAATTACTTATACTTATCAAAGACTTATGCAAGGCAAAATATAAATAAATATAAATCTAGATAGATCTTTACCTCAGACCACATGCACTTAGAAAATAAAACCACCCCAACCCTTTTCCCCTTGGGACAATGAATACCTATTCCTTATATATAAAATGTCTAAGTGTACAGCTTGATGTATTCTCACAGTTAACTTACATAACCAAAACCCAAATCAAGAAACAGAACAAGACCAGTACCTCAAAAGCTTCTATCATGCTTCCTCCCAGCCACAACCTCCCCTGAGAGGTAAGCACTGTTTTGATTTTAAACATCATAGATTAGTCATGTCTGTTTTTGTACTTCATTTAAATGGAATCATATAGTAGGTAATCTTTTATGCTTGGCTTCCTTCACTCATCATTTTGTTGTGAGATTCATCCCTATTTTGTATGTAACAAAGGTCAATCCGTTCTCATTGCTTTGCAATACTCCATTGTATGAATATACTACAATTTATTTACTCCATTCTACTGTTGATAGACAGTTCTGTTGTTTCTAATTTAGGGGTTGTATGAAGAATTCTGCTAAAAACATTCTTGTACCTGTCTTTTGGTGAACATATGTCAATGCATTTCTGTTAGGTATATACCTAAGGGTAAAAATGCTAGGTGACAAAGGTATGTATATGTCAGCTTTGGATACTGCCAAACAGTTTTCCATGGCGGTTGAACTAATTTACTCTTCCATTAATATTAAGAGTTCTCTAGTGTCTCTATATTCTCACCAACACTTAGTATTGTCTGTCATTTTCATTTTTTAGCCATTCTGTTGGGAATCTAGTGGCATCACATTGTGGTTTTAATTTGCATTTCTCTGATGACTAATGAGGTTGTGAACTGTGTTAGTTAGATTCAGTTGTTAACTTGGCCAGGTGAGCATACCTAGTTTTGTTGCTGCAGACATAAGCCAATGGTAGGTGTCATGGTTAGGGACATGTGTCAACTTGGCCAAGTTGTGGTACCTGTTTATCTGATTGGGCAACTACTGGCCTGCCTGTTGCAATGAGGACATTTCATAGGATTAGGTCATGATCACATCAGCTGCATCCACAGCTGATTCCATTTGTAATCAGCCAAAGGGGAGTGTCTTCTACAATTAGTGATGCTAAATCTAATCACGGGAAGCCTTTTAAGGGGGACTCAGAGGAGATAGGTCCCATTCCTGCTTCGGCTGGTGAGCCTCTCCTGTGGAGTTCATCCAGACCCTCCATCGGAGTCGTTGGCTTCACAGCCTGTCCTGTGGATTTTGGACTCTGTTCCTGCGGTCACGTGAGACACTTTTATAAACTTTATATTTTCAAGTGTTCCCTGTTGATTCTCTTTCTCTAGAGAACCCTAACTAATACATGAACCATTCCCTAACCATTTGGATAACATTTTTGTATATGTGAAATGTCTTTCAAATTTTTTGCTGATTCTTAAGGTTACTCTGATTTCCTGACCTATTTCTGGGTCTTCTGCAGAATTTACTTTCAGGATACCTATACTTGATTTCTTTCTAATAGAGGAAGGGTCACCACCCACTACCAAAACTAATTACATGGACTCACTATATGAAGTTGCAGAAGCAAAATAGTCTGGATAAATTAGAATGTTAGTCAGGTAAGGAGGGATAGTAAACAATATTAGAATCATGTTTTCTATAACCCAGCTTTGGAAAACTAATCATGACTCAATTTTAATCATGTTACATAAATGTAACTCAGCCTATTTAACTTTCATAGATGTAACATTTGCCAAAAACAGAAACTTTCCTTTATTCATCAATTACCACATTGTTTCTTCATTGCACCATCCTTAGAATCCTCAGTAACTTCACAAAACTTATATGACATTCCTTCATTCACTCCATAAATATTTATTGAGCATTTACTTTGTGCCAACAGAGTTTTAGGTGCTCAGAAAAAGCTGTGAAAAAGACAGGAAAATTGGTGTCTTCACTTCACATACATCTTTTCTGTTTAGGGGAAGGTGGGATATGAAATCAAGGATACAGGTCTGTAGGATATAAAGGGTGAGGACAAACAGTCTGAAATATGGAAAAAATATGGGCTTTGGCGTCCAAAAGACAGACCAACATAGGGTTTACCTGGCTCTATCAGTTCTTGTGCATGAATTTTCTTTAACTTCTCTAATCCTCAATATCCTCAACTGTAAAATGAAGACAATGTATTATACGCAGTGTTTCTCCAATAACATATATAAACAGAACCAAACAACATGTCTAGCACTTTAAATAGAAGATCATCAGTAGATGACACCAATTTAAAAGAGAATGTGCATTATTTGCTTGGTTACTGATGCACTCCTTACTACAAACAAAAGTGCAAAATCACTTTTATATATGCTGTTCTACTGATGTACTATTACTAAAATCTTTTAATTCTGTGGTCAATTATTCATGCTACCAGAAAGATAAGCAGTAGAGATATTATAAAGCAACAGTTCATATAGAAATATCAGCTTTAAGAAAAGCACTATTTTTTTAAAGTTATATTGTGAAATATAACATATATACAAAAAAAGCAACACTTTTCAAAGTGCATTTTATTATAGAACAGATTTCAAAGACTTGTATGGATTACAGTTCCACAGCTTCAGGTTTTTCCTTCTAGCTGCTCCAAGACACTAGAGACTAAAAGAAATACCAATATAATGATTCAGCAGTTGCACTCATTTGTTAAATCCTATCTTCTCTGTTATAACACTCCCTTCTCCTTTGATTTTTCTCCCAATCTTTAGGGATATTACGGCTATGCCCTTTTTAACTCTTTCATGTTGAAAAGGACTGTCAACAATATAGGATGGGGGGTGGAATTAGTTGATGTTCGTAAAGAGGTTGGCCCCTCTGGGCTTCAGGATTTATCTGGCCTAAGAATCACCTGGAGGTTATAGGTTTCTGGAAAGTAAACTTAGTACACGAAACTTTTATATAATCTCAGATAGAGCCCTAGGTGTTCTTTAGGGTTAACAGGAATAATGTTGGTTGGGGTTTGGCAAACCATGGCAATTAGCAATATCTAGCAAGAGCTTGCATTAGAATAACTTCCAGAATAGCCTCTTGACTCTATTTGACATCTCTTAGCCACTGAAACCTTATTTTGCTACATTTCTTTTCCCACTTTTGTCAGGAAGGCATTGTCAATTCCACCATACCAGGGCCAGGCTCCTTTCTGGGAGTCATGTCCCACGTAGGTGGGAGGGTAATGATTTTCCTTGAAGAGTTGGGAAAAGCATGATTCTTTAATCTACTGCTAGGTTCATAAATTTCCTATTTAAGGCTTAAATCCTCTTGGTTCAATCCAATGAACTCACCAGGATGAACCGAGCAATAGGAATGTGGAATAGATGGTGGAAAGATGGTATAATTAACAAAAAAGGGAATCCACTCTAGGAAACTTGTAAAGAACAGCTTTGGACTTTCCTTAATGTGGTAATCTCTTACAATTGGGTGTGTGTCCTGAGGGGCCCTTAGAAGCTGTGTACGGAGGTCTCAACAGATATATCAGCTCATATGTGTCATGGGCTTCTAATCCAGGGATACTACCACACCCACCCAACAAGGATTTCATTCCTTTGTACTTGGTAGAATAAGAAAGGGTTCAGCAAAAATTCTATTTTTGTTTTCATAGATGTGAAGCACTGAGAAACCTTGTTCACAAAAACAAGCAAATGTTACCATATGACCCTGCAATTTCACTGCTACATGGAAACGAAACCAGAGGTCCATACAAAAATGTGTATATGAATGTTCATAGCAGAAATATTCATAATAGCTAAAAAAAGCAGAAACAAACCAAAGGTCCATCAACTAAGGAATGGAAAAGTGAAGTTTGGTATTATACACACAGTGGAATATTATTCAGACATAAAAAAGAATGGATCATTAATACATACTACAATACAGATGAACCTTGAAAACATTGGGAGTGTAAAAAGCAAGACAGAAAGTCCACATATTGTATGATTCCACTGTATGATTATATGAAATGTTCAGAATAGTCTAATATGTAGCAATAGAAAGCAGAATGGTGGCTATCAGTGGTTAGGAAAAAGGGATAGGGTGGGCCACGGTGGCTCAGCAGGCAAGGATGCTTGCCTGCCATGCCAGAGGACCCGGGTTCGATTCCCGGTGGCTGCCCATGTGAAAAAAAAAAAAAAGAAAAGAAAAAGGGATAATTGGGGGTATCCGCTAATGGGTATAGGGTTTCATTTGGTTACAGATGTTGAAAATGTTCTGGAACTAGATAGTGCTGATGGAGCACAACTCTGTGACTATACTAAACACTATTGTATTGTATGATTTTAAGCGGTGAATTTTATGATGTTTAAATTATAGCTCAATAGAGAAATCATTTTAAAAAGTAGATGGGAATGGAAAGGGTTTTGTTAAATGAAGTTCTTCCTGAGTTATAAGCCATAAATTGCATAGTGACTTAATAAAAAGTATCTTTCTTTTTTTTTTTAACTTTTTTAATTAATTAAAAAAAATTAACAAACAAAACATTAAGATATCATTCCATTCTACATATACAATCAGTAATTCTTAATATCATCACATAGTTGCATATTCATGATTTCTTAGAACATTTGCATCGATTTAGAAAAAGAAATAAAAAACAACAGAAAAAGAAATAAAACGGTAACAGAGAAAAAAAAGATTATACATACCATACCCCTTACCCCTCATCTTCATTTAACACTAGCATTTCAAACTAAATTTATTTTAACATTTGTTCCCCTTATTATTTATTTATTTATTTATTTATTTTTTATTAATTAAAAAAAAGATTAGCTAACACAACATATAGAAATCATTCCATTCTACATATGCAATCAGTAATTCTTAATATCATCACATAGATGTATGATCATCATTTCTTAGTACATTTGCATCGATTTAGAAAAAGAAATAGCAAGACAACAGAAAAAGAAATAAAATGATAATATAGAGAAAAAATAAAAATACAAAATACAAAAAATATATATAAAAACGCACAAACAAACAAAAAAAATTATACCTCAGATGCAGCTTCATTCAGTGTTTTAACGTAATTACATTACAATTAGGTAGTATTGTGCTGTCCATTTTTGAGTTTTTGTATCTAGTCCTGTTGCACAGTCTGTATCCCTTCAGCTCCAATTACCCATTCTCTTACCCTGTTTCTAACTCCTGCTGGTCTCTGTTACCAATGACATATTCCAAGTTTATTCTCTAATGTCGGCTCACATCAGTGGGACCATACAGTATTTGTCCTTTAATTTTTGGCTAGTCTCACTCAGCATAATGTTCTCTAGGTCCATCCATGTTATTACATGCTTCATAAGTTTATCCTGTCTTAAAGCTGCATAATATTCCATCGTATGTATATACCACAGTTTGTTTAGCCACTCGTTGTTGATGGACATTTTGGCTGTTTCCATCTCTTTGCAATTGTAAATAATGCTGCTATAAACATTGGTGTGCAAATGTCCGTTTGTGTCTTTGCCCTTAAGTCCTTTGAGTAGATACCTAGCAATGGTATTGCTGGGTCGTATGGCAATTCTATATTCAGTTTTTTGAGGAACCGCCAAACTGCCTTCCACAGTGGTTGCACCATTTGACATTCCCACCAACAGTGAATAAGTGTGCCTCTTTCTCCGCATCCTCTCCAGCACTTGTCATTTTCTGTTTTGTTGATAATGGCCATTCTGGTGGGTGTGAGATGATATCTCATTGTGGTTTTGATTTGCATTTCTCTAATGGCCAGGGACATGGAGCATCTCTTCATGTGCCTTTTGGCCATTTGTATTTCCTCTTCTGAGAGGTGTCTGTTCAAGTCTTTTTCCCATTTTGTAATTGGGTTGGCTGTCTTTTTGTTGTTGAGTTGAACAATCTCTTTATAAATTCTGGATACTAGACTTTATCTGATATGTCGTTTCCAAATATTGTCTCCCATTGTGTAGGCTGTCTTTCTACTTTCTTGATGAAGTTCTTTGATGCACAAAAGTGTTTAATTTTGAGGAGCTCCCATTTATTTATTTCTTTCTTCAGTGCTCTTGCTTTAGGTTTAAGGTCCATAAAACTGCCTCCAATAGTAAGTTTCATAAGATATCTCCCTACATTTTCCTCTGTTTTGTGGTCTTAGACCTAATGTTTAGATCTTTGATCCATTTTGAGTTAACTTTTGTATAGGGTGTGAGATACGGGTCCTCTTTCATTCTTTTGCATATGGATATCCAGTTCTCCAGGTACCATTTATTGAAGAGACTGTTCTGTCCCAGATGAATTGGCCTGACCGCTTTATCAAAGATCAAATGTCCATATATGAGAGGGTCTATATCTGAGCACTCTATTCGATTCCATTGGTCAATATATCTATCTTTATGCCAATACCATGCTGTTTTGACCACTGTGACTTCATAATATGCCTTAAAGTCCGGCAGCTTGAGACCTCCAGCTTCATTTTTTTTCCTCAAGATACTTTTAGCAATTTGGCGCAACCTACCCTTCCAGATAAATTTGCTTATTGGTTTTTCTATTTCTGAAAAGTAAGTTGTTGGGATTTTGATTGGTATTGCATTGAATCTATAAATCAATTTAGGTAGGATTGACATCTTAACTATATTTAGTCTTCCAATCCATGAACACGGTATGCCCTTCCATCTATTTAGGTCTTCTGTGATTTCTTTTAACAGTTTTTTGTAGTTTTCTTTGTATAGGTCTTTTGTCTCTTTAGTTAAATTTATTCCTAAGTACTTTATTCTTTTAGTTGCAATTGTAAATGGAATTCGTTTCTTGATTCCCCCTCCGCTTCTTCATTGCTAGTGGATAGAAACGCTACGGATTTTTGAATGTTGATCTTGTAACCTGCCACTTTGCTGTACACATTTATTAGCTCTAGTAGTTTTGTTGTGGATTTTTCCGGGTTTTCGATGTATAGTATCATATCGTCTGCAAACAGTGATAGTTTTACTTCTTCTTTTCCAATTTTGATGCCTTGTATTTCTTTTTCTTGTCTAATTGCTCTGGCTAGAACCTCCAACACGATGTTGAATAATAGTGGTGATAATGGACATCCTTGTCTTGTTCCTGATCTTAGGGGTAAAGTTTTCAATTTTTCCCCATTGAGGACGATATTAGCTGTGGGTTTTTCATATATTCCCTCTATCATTTTAAGGAAGTTCCCTTGTATTCCTATCTTTTGAAGTGTTTTCAACAGGAAAGGATGTTGAATCTTGTCAAATGCCTTCTCTGCATCAATTGAGATGATCATGTGATTTTTCTGCTTTGATTTGTTGATATGGTGTATTACATTAATTGATTTTCTTATGTTGAACCATCCTTGCATACCTGGGATGAATCCTACTTGGTCATGATGTATAATTCTTTTAATGTGTTGCTGGATTCGATTTGCTAGAATTTTGTTGAGGATATTTGCATCTATATTCATTAGAGAGATTGGTCTGTAGTTTTCTTTTTTTGTAATATCTTTGCCTGGTTTTGGTATGAGGGTGATGTTGGCTTCATAGAATGAGTTAGGTAGCTTTCCCTCCACTTCGATTTTTTTGAAGAGTTTGACCAGAGTTGGTACTAATTCTTTCTGGAATGTTTGGTAGAATTCACATGTGAAGCCGTCTGGTCCTGGACTTTTCTTTTTAGGAAGCTTTTGAATGACTGATTCAATTTCTTTACTTGTGATTGGTTTGCTGAGGTCGTCTATTTCTTCTTGAGTCAAAGTTGGTTGTTCATGCCTTTCTAGGAACTTGTCCATTTCAGCTACATTGTTGTATTTATTAGCGTAAAGTTGTTCATAGTATCCTGTTATTACCTCCTTTATTTCTGTGAGGTCAGTGGTTATGCCTCCTCTTCCATCTCTGATCTTATTTATTTGCATCCTCTCTCTTCTTTTTGTCAATCTTGCTAAGGGCCCATCAATCTTATTGATTTTCTCATAGAACCAACTTCTGGTCTTATTGATTTTCTCTATTGTTTTCATGTTCTCAATTTCATTTATTTCTGCTCTAATCTTTGTTATTTCTTTCCTTTTACTTGCTTTGGGGTTAGTTTGCTGTTCTTTCTCCAGTTCTTCCAGGTGGACAGTTAATTCCTGAATTTTTGCCTTTTCTTCTTTTCTGATATAGGCATTTAGGGCAATAAATTTCCCTCTTAGCACTGCCTTTGCTGCGTCCCATAGGTTTTGATATGTTGTGTTTTCATTTTCATTCGCCTCGAGATATTTACTAATTTCTCCTGTAATTTCTTGCTTGACCCACTCGTTGTTTAAGAGTGTGCTGTTGAGCCTCCACGTATTTGTGAATTTTCTGGCACTCTGCCTATTATTGATTTCCAACTTCATTCCTTTATGATCCGAGAAAGTGTTGTGTATGATTTCAATCTTTTTAAATTTGTTGAGATTTGCTTTGTGACCCAGCATATGGTCTATCTTTGAGAATGATCCATGAGCACTTGAGAAAAAGGTGTATCCTGCTGTTGTGGGGTGTAATGTCCTATAAATGTCTGTTAAGTCTAGCTCATTTATTGTAATATTCAAATTTTCTGTTTGTTTATTGATCCTCTGTCTAGATGTTCTGTCCATTGATGAGAGTGACGAATTGAAGTCTCCAACGATTATGGTAGATGTAGTAGGGTTTCCTTTTCAGTGATTGCAGTGTATTCCTCACGTATTTTGGGGCATTCTGATTCGGTGTGTAAATATTTATGATTGTTATGTCTTCTTGTTTAATTGTTCCTTAAAAAGTATCTTTCTTTAATGATTCAACAGATTGATTAGGTCCTCCATCAACCCTTCAGAATGCAAAGCAATGGAACCAACTGGCTTAAAAAAGTATATTACTTAGTACTTCAGAGTCATTCACTTTCTTAACACTGATGGCCAAGTTTTCAAAATGCCCCTTTGTTTAGTCCTGAAAATTTTTGTACATACTGCAATACACCATAGTAAGATTCTGGGTGGGTGAGGGGAAAAACCATGGTGTAGTGAAAGAAGAAAAAAACCGTGAAAGAGGGTATGAGAAAGGAGAACCTATATGTCCATTACAGACATACTCTTACACATATCAATTATAGATCTTTCTAAAGGGCAGAACGCCTTTTATATTTCTTTTCTTTCCTCTATATTGATAAGCATAGAGCCTTGTTAAAAGGTATTCAATATATATAAAATTTTGCTGATTCCTTACCAAAGGAAATTGGAAATCAGACACATTCTAATTTATTCTCTTATAAATTAGAAGTAAAAGAATTGGAGAGTGAATAATGATAATTCTTCAAAGTCTTCACATATTATTTAATTGTACAATAAATATTTGCCTTAGACTAACCATCTTAATCACAGACTTATTTCCTAGACCAATTCCAAAGCCTCTTCATATAAAAGGGATAATGGGAACTCAAACATTTAATACTACCACCTCATCCAGTTCTTCAGACCTAATTTTTAACTAGCAACTATACTCCAAAATTCTTCCTGTAACCTAGTATATAGAATGAGTTTCCTATCTACTATCACCCCAAAATCAAAGGGTATGTACCCACAACCTCACCAAAATCTCTGGCATCATGCATTTATTTTCTATTTCCAAGCTTCCTAACAAATTCTCTAAATCACTTAACTTAAAATCTAGATAAATATAAATTTGAAAAGCAAATGGGTAGCTATTTATATAGGAAAAGAGAAAAGAAAAGTTGATTTAAAAAAATGAAGCACAAATTCCATGTATAGTGGAGGGGAAAATCTAAATAAACAAAGTTGTTCATTTCTGAAAAGAAAAATCAGCCGAGTCATTTCATCTCACATTTTATCAGTTGTATTTCCTGAATGAAATATTAAAATGAAATTGAACATATAAGGCAAAGAACATTGAGAGTTCTAGGATATAAACATGACAGCCTCTTCATCAAAAGTCATACCTAAGTCATATGAGAACAGGAGATCTACATTAAAATATACTTATTAATAAAAATGGCCAACAAACTTTTACATAATACCATGTCATGTTTACACTCAGAATTACATTGAATACGTATGAGTCATTTTTACTTAACAGATGGCCACACATTTTCGGAAGCAGATAATCTGAAGTCTTCTCTGCATTTTTTAAAAGGAAACAAAAATTTTTTAAAGTACTAATTTCTTTTTCCACATAGTTAATCTCAAGGATAGTCACTATAAATTGCTACAGTTTCAGAGATTCATCAGCAGTTTTTGACAGAATAGTTAACTGTCAAAAGGATTTGATTAGCAAGACAATTATAAATTTATAAAATCTGTCTTTTTAAAATACAGTTGTTCCACAAATGTTTGGTACAATATAAAGCAAAATTATTAATCATTAAAGCTGATATATTTGTTTTAAAGTTGACTCTTTAGCCATAAAAGACTCAACACAGTCACAAAAAAAAGTCTTCAGGAAAAACAAAGATGTATCATTAACACAGTTTGCTAAAATAACACTCAATTTATTGTCTAAGATCTACTAAAATATGTATACAAAGAATTGATGTTTTAAAAAATTATAGGTAGTCTAAGCTTCTCCACTACTAAAATAACTTTCATAAGGGCAAGACTCAAAATCAAGTGCTTGACCAATTTTCCTGAAAGTCCCTAATGTTTGAGAGAGTACTAAGGGTTTCCAGGATGGGAAAGCTTAATTGTTTCCTATTTTTTTCTCCAGTCCCTCAAGGGACACTACCAGTACTTTTTAATTATCAGCCCACCATACGTCTAGGATGTATCCATGTATTACATTAAGCTGTACAGGATTACAAGGCCTCATTCTTGTTCTGGACTCCATGTGCTTAGGTTGATTAAAAGCTATCAAGACAGGTTGATTTAGATTGTGTGGTACAGAAAATTTAGGTCCTACACAAAATAAAGCATAGCCCAAAGATCCATACAGAGTGGGAGAAGGATCAAAGAAGAAGGAGTTATAACAGAGAAGATAGGATTTAACAAATAAGCATGACTGCTCAATCACTATATTGGTATTTCTTTTAGCCTCCACTGTTTTGGAGCAGCTGGTAGGAAAAACCTGAAATTGTGGAATGGCAACCCATATCAAACTTTGAAATCTCTTCTGTAACTGCTTGCTAAAATGTACTTTGGAAATTCTTTTTTCTTTTTCTTTTCTTTTTTTGTACATATGTTATATTTCACATAAAAACTTTAAATGTAGGGGGAAAAAGAATAATATGGAATGAAAGCCCAAGCTTTAACTCGTACTGACAGAAAAACTTTGAAGGGGATGCCAATTATAGCTCCCAGGAACACTCTTTCTATGCCCTTTTCTCTCTTCCACAATTCTCTCATACCGTATACTGCATGGAGCCCTTTATTCACAATTTCACTCCACAAAACCTCTCCTAGAGTTTACATTGATATTTTGCTCTATAAATTCCCTAATCTAGGGGTGCAAGGTAGTTCAGTGGTAGAATTCTTATCTGCCATGCAGGAGACCTGGTTCTATTTACAGCCCATGCAATTCCTCCCAAAAAACAAACAAGCAAACAAATAAACAAACGAACAAAAATTCAACAAATGTCACTGGTAGAATGCTCACCTTGCATGCGGGAGACCTGGGTTTGATTCCTGGACAATGCATCCCCCCCCCCAAAAAAAATTCAACAAATGGTGCTGCAATAATGGGATACACACATGGAAAAAGAATGAAATGTGATCCCTGCCATAGAGCATACAAAAAAAATTCCCTAATCTTCCTATCCTAGTTTTTAAATAAATCAATTCTGCTTTCCTTTCCTTTCCTTCCTCCTTCCCTTGTCCTTCCCTTGGAAAGGAGGGACAGAGAATCTCCCCAGGGAAAGATAGCATCCTCTTTATGGGGGAAGAGAAGGAAAATTAGGAACACTTTTAGATTACTTTTGTAACAACATCTCATACGTAAATATGGATAAGCAAAAGGAAGAAAAAGTAAACTACCTGAAATATTACCACAGTAAATATTTTGACAGATATCCTTACATACTTTTTCCTTATACAAATATAAGTTGCAAAAAAATGACCTCTGAATATATGTATATTCTTTTGTAGACCTGTGTAAGCAAATTAATGAAACTGTGAATATTTTTCTCTTTCTTTTTCAAGCTTTATACATAATTTATGATTTTTTAAAGCTGGCTGGCGTTCCATTGTTTGAATATACCATAATTTAAGTACGTTTTTCCCAAGGTAAGACATTTAGGTTGTTTTACCTGTTATACAATTATAAAAATGGCTGTTGTTGATATACTTGTAGGAACTCCAAAAAATACAAACATAAATATCTAACATGAAAACCTGTCTGAGGAATATATTAGCCAGTTAGCCATATAATAATTGAATGACTACTATGATCAGGAACTGTGAAAAGGGGATATTTTGTTGAAAGCTATTCCACTAACAGAAACTAGTCTTCTCCAACAGCTCTCTCAAATTATTCCATGAAATACAAAATGCTTTTTGTTTTCCTCATGGAACCAATATTAACAAATATGATTTTTTAAAATACTAGCCAAATTCAAGGACTCCATTAGCCCATAAGAGTCTATGATTAATACTACTAATGCTCAAAAATGATTATCTGATAAGCCAAAAATAAAATAAAATAAATATTTCACATATCTATGATGTGACACAAAAAGAATAATTCACTTAAGTTTGAAATGATGAGCCTTTTTATTTCAAACACTGAATTTGTAAATTATAATTTTATATATATTAAATATGTGACAAGGACTTATACTCAAACTGTTCAGGAATCATATTTTATGGTATTTTATGTCACAGAATTAAATAACATATAAGCCTTACTGACTTCAAATTTGCTGGATTATTTCTAACCATGCAAACCATAGTGGGAAAAAATGGCGACACTTAGAAAATGCAACTAAAAAGTGATGGCAAATATTTTCTGTAAAAGGAGGAGATATATTAGTGAGACCAATAATTATTCCACAAAACTTACATAAATTCCCTATATAAATTAAATCTATTAAATATTCATGTTTCCTGAGGAAAACAAGTTTTTATTTTTTGAGGTAACAAATACATTTAAATTTTTAGTGAGATATAATTATATACAGTAGAATTCATTATTTTAGGTGAACACTTCTAAGTTTCAAAAACACAAGAAGTCATGTAGTCACTATCAACATATAGAATAGTACCATGTTTGCACCCCATAAATTTCCAATGTCCCTGGATAGTTAATCACTCCTCTCACTTCCAAACCATGGCAGCTTGTCAATTGATTTCTATACCTACAGTTCTGCCTTTTTTTTTCTGAAATCATATAAACGAAATCATTCAACATGCAGCCCTATGAGTCTGGTTTCTTCTAATTAGCATAAGACAAACCTTGAGAATCATCCACATTTTGCATATATCAGTAATTCTTTCCACTTTACTGTGGGGTGGTAATACATTATGTGAACATATACTATATTGTTTATTCACTTACCAGTTGAAGAATTTTAGTTTTTTCTGACAACTATGAATAAAGCTGCTCTAAACATTCATGTACAAAGTTTTGTGCAAACATCAGTTTTCATTAGTACTGTTTTTTATATGAACACATTTTTTTCTATGTAGACCTTTGTTTTTAAATTTGTTTAAATTAGAGAAGTTATAGATTTACAGAAAAATCATGCGTAAAATCTAAATGATCCCATATGACCCCCAATTATTAACACCTTGCATTAGTGTGATACCACTGTTACAACTGATGACAGAATATTATTATAATTGTATTATTAGCTGTAGTCTATAGTTTACATCAGGGTTCACTGCGTTGTACAGACCTATAGTTTCGTTGCTGTTGTTCTTAAAAATTTTTATTCTAGTAACATAAATACAACCCCATTAACCACATTCTAACATATAATTCAGTGCTGTTAATTATATTCACGATGTTGTGCTGCCATCACCACCAAGTGAGAGCTTCTGATGATGCTATCAATTACATCAACCAGGGTTTGCCTGTACAGAACAATTTGGATTATTTGGGAATCAAAACCTTTAATTAAAATGTTTTTTACCTACAGTCTCAAATTTTTGAGGGCTAATTATCTATATTGTGGATGAGCATATAGATTAAAAGGAACACTTTTTTTAAAAAAAACTTTTTATTTTTAAATAATTAACATTTTTTAACATTAACAGAAAGTTGCAAAAATAGTACAGAGCGGTTCTGTGTCTGCTTTGCCCAACTCCCTTGGTGGTAACATCTTATAAATTATACATCAATTACATAACTATAGTACAACATGAAAATCAAGCAAGTAACATTAGTACAATTCACAGACTTGTTCAGATTTCAGCAGTTTTATATGCACTCATATATGTATATGTGCAGAGTTCTTTAATTTTATCATATATGTAGATTAATATAGCAGTCACCACATAGCTACAGAACTGTTCCACCAAGATCCTTAGTGCTATCCTTTATAGTCACACCCATCCTTTCCACTGCTCCTCACCCAAACACCACTGTGCCCAACACCTGACAATCACTAATCTGTTCTCCAGTTCTATAACTTTATCACTTTAAGATTATTATATAAAAGAAGCCATAAAGTTTGTGACTTTTAGTGAGGTATTTTTTTTCAATGCTGTTAAATTCCTTTAAGAGCCATTCATGTAGTTGTATCTATCAATTGATCCTTCTTTTTTATTGCTGAGTAGTATTCCATCATATGGATCATATGAGTGTACCACAATTTACTCACACTCTGTAAGACATTTTTGTTCTTTCTGAGTTTTCCCATTACAAATATGGTCACTATGAAAATTCAATTATGATATTTATGTGTACATAAATTTTCATTTCTCTGGGATATACATTTCCCTGGAGTTCAACTGCATGTTATATGTAAGTGCATATGTATTTTTTTTAAACTGTCAAGTTGTTTTCCAGAGAGACTGTATGACTTTATCTTCCCACCAGAAGATGAGAGATCCAGTTTCTTTGCATCCTCGACAGAAGTTAGTTTTGTCATTTTTTATTGTAACTGTTCTAATCGGTGTGTAGTGAGATCTAATCATGGTTTTAATTTGCATTTCCCTAATGAATAATGATGTTGAACATATTTTCATGTGCTTATTGATCATCTGTATAATCATTTTTGGGAAAATGTCTGTTCGTGTTTTTACCAACTATCTGACTGGTTTTTCTTTTTTTGTTTGTTTAAACTGTTGAGTTTTCAGAGTTATTTATATACTCTAGATAATACTTTGCCAGACATGTCTACAAATATTTTTTCACAGTCTGCACTTTGTTTTTACATCCTCCTAACAGAATTTTAAGCTAAGCAAGTTTTAAATTTTGATGAAGTCTAATATACCAGTTTTTTCATCTATAGATCATGCATTTGTCATCACGATTCTTCATGTAGCCCCATATCCCAATGATTTTCTGCTATATTTTCTTTGAAAAGTTATGCAGTTTTACGTTTG
Source organism: Tamandua tetradactyla (assembly GCF_023851605.1). Lineage (NCBI taxonomy): Eukaryota > Metazoa > Chordata > Mammalia > Pilosa > Myrmecophagidae > Tamandua > Tamandua tetradactyla. The sequence goes on along the minus strand of NC_135353.1, from coordinate 130,304,795 downwards.
ACATTTAAATCTATGTAAAAATAATTTAATTTGTTTATAAGATCCATTCTTTTACTTTCAACCTATTTGTTTCATTGACTCTAAAGTGTGTCTCCTGTAGAACACACATAGTTTGAATACATATTTTTATCCATGGTACCAATCTTTTCCTTTTAACTGCAGTTTTTAATACATTTACATTTAATGCATTACAGATAAGATAGGATTTACCCTGCCATCTTGCTATTTGATTTCTCTATGCCTTATATCTCTTTTGTTTCTGTATTTCTTCATTGTTGCCTTTTTCTGTGTTAAATATTTTATAGGGCACCATTTTAATTTCCATGCCATTTCTTTTACTATAGGTTTTTTTTTTCCTTTTGGTTACCTTGGGGATGATTATATATTAACTTTATAACAATCTAATTCAGATTAATAGCAACTGAATTTAAATAGTATACAAATGGTTTACTCTAAATGTCTCCATTTCCCCCTTTGTGCTATTTTCATATGAACTACATACTTATATAGCGTATGTCCATTGACACAGATTTATAACAGTTTCTTTATGAAGTTGTCTTTTAAATCAATTAGGAGAAAAAGTTACAGTAATATATATATATATATATATATATATATATATATATATATATATATATATATAAGTTGTCTTTTATACTTATTGATGTAGTTACCTTTACTGGTGCTATTTCTTTATACAGATTCAACTTACTATTTTTGTTCTTTCTTTTCAGCCAGGACTCTTTTTACTATTTCTTGCAGGGAAGTATGGCTAGCACTGAATACTCTTGGGTTTTCTTAACTTGGGATGTCTTAATTTATCATTTGATTATGAGAGATAGTAATTGCTGGATATAGATTTTTTTGGTAAACAACCTTTTTCTCTCAGCACTTTGAATGTCATTCCATTGCCTTCTGGTTTCCACATTTTCCGATGAGAAATCAGATGTTCATTTTATCGAGGATCCTTGTATATGAAGAGTCACTTCTTTCTTGCTGCTTTCAAGACATTCTCTTTATCTTTCATTTTGACAGTTTGATTTTGAGGTGCCTTTAAGTTTATCCTACTGAGAGTTCACTGAGCTTCTTTGATTGTAGATTAATGTTTTTCATCAATTTTGGGACACGTTTGTCCATTATTTCTTCAAATATTCTTTCTGCTCCTTTCTCTCACCCCTATCTTTTGAGACTTCCATACACATATGTTGGTATGCTTGTTGTTATCTCACAGGTGTCTGAGGCTCCGTTCAATTTTTCTCCATTCTTTTTTCTTTGTACTCCTCAGACTGGATAATCTCAATTCACTGATCTTCAAGTGAACTGATTACTTCTTCTGCCTGTTCAAATCTGCTGTTGAGCCCCTATAGTGAATTCTTCTCATTAAATATTGCTCTTTATAACTCCAGAATTTCTATTTGGTTCTTTTAGCTATAAATTCTATCTCTTTACTGATATTCTTTATTTAGTGAGACATTGCTCTCACTTTTAGTTAAGAAGCTTTAGTTCTTCAGACATGGTTTCCTTTAGTTCTTTGAACATATTTAAAATAGCTAATTTAAAGTCTTTTTCTAGTAAGCCAACATCAAGATTTCCTCAGGTACAGTTTCTATTGATTGTTTTCTTTCCTCCGTGTATGAGCCATGTTTTCTTGCTTCCTTGCATGTATCATAAATATTTCTTGAGAACTGGATATTGTGAGTAATAATGGCAACTCTGGAAATCGTATCCTCCCCACTTCACAGGACTTACTGTAGCTATTGTTATTTGTTGTTGCTCGTTTACTCAGGAACTTTTCTGACCACAATCTGTAAAATCTATTTTTTGTCTTGTGTAGCCACTGAAGTCTAATTAGCTTATTATTCTTTATTCAGGGGTCCTGCGTGCACATTGGGGTACACATTTAACATTCAACCACGTAGTTCACAACTCTTCTTTAGTCTTTACCTCCTGCTTGCACAGGACCTCAGCTTGAGTGGGAGGTGAGAACTTAAGGCCTTCTCTGATCTTTCCTGAGCATGTGCACAGTCCTACACATGTGCATTGCCTAGACTCCAGGAATATACTGTTGTACCTTTTCAAAGCCACTATGGACATCTCAATCTCTTGCTTTTCCTTTTAAGCTCTCTGGTTAGCTTTTTGTTAGTACCAACTGTTATTCACCACCTCAGGCACCTGTGAAGTTAAATAATTGCCTCTACATGTTTCCACACCCCTTCTTCAAAAGGATTCTTGCATGGGGCTATCTCTGAGTCAGGTCAAACAAAGACAACCTTTCAAGTGGGGTCTTCCAGGGAATTATGAGACAAGTCAAATAATGACAATTTTCTGGGAATGAGGCTTTGAAGGAGCTCCAACTCCTTTCTGCCTCTTCTAGTTGCTGCCAGGCTGGTGGGATTTTTTTTCACCATGATTGCAAGCTGTTTTCAAGGTTACCACATGCTGGAGAGAGGGGGATGGTAACAGGGCAGTTATCTTTCTTGAAAAAAACATAATATATTGCAAATAAAACTGCCATTTTTGAACTTTACACTTGAATTATATAAGAAAATTGAGTAATTTTAAGATCTGGAAACTCTAATAATTCTGTTTCCAAATCTATACATCTTACCTTTCCTTAATTTCCTTATAATACTTTGTCTGAATAATTTTGATACCTATTTCTAAAACAAAAGTCTAACTGAATTAGTAACTCCACAGAGTTACAGATATAAAGTGTATTAATTAAAAGTTCAAGACAGTAATCTACGAATTTCACCAATATAAGCTGTATATGTAAATAGGAAAATATCCTTCTAGCAGAAGTAACATTCTAACATAAATCCATCCAGCTTTCATTTAATAGAAAATTAATCATCTCATGTTCATAAGTATTAATTTCACATTTTCATACATATGTAAGAATATATGCACCATTTGGGAATAATATACCTTTACAGGGATCTGATAAAAGCTGCAAATTATCTTCAGAGGAAAACACACAAATACATGGAAATTCTGCGTGCATTTTCAAGGGATTCTTGCATATTCTAAAGTCTGCAAGTTAAGAACCCCTCTCCAATAAGAAAATTGTTATGAATTTGATGGGAAAAATAGAGAACAGATGTTCAAATAACCACAATATCTCATCTTAGGTAAAGCAACGGGAATTTAAAATATTAAAACATGCAGACGTGGTCTTCAAATAATAAAAATTTAATTTCAAAATTTAAGTTATATATTATTTATTTTGAATTTAGTGCTTATATTTTCCAATAAAAACAATAGTTGGGGCTATTAAACTATAAGATCCTTAGGGGTAGATGCACTTGTTTTTTGTCTTGTATTATAATTTCCTGTTTCAAATAAATAGCATATGATAGGTTCCTAGGAGAACCTTTGCCAAACCTATTGCACTAAACAATATAGTTAAATACAAATGCACTAAGAAAACAGGAAAAAATATTGAGGAAATGACAAATATCAAATAAATCACATAGCAAAAATTAAAACAATAAAATAAAATAGAAAAGCATTGTGCCAGTTTGAAAGGATGTATGCACCCTAGAAGAGCCATGTTTTAATCTTAATCCCATTTTGTAAAGGCAGCCGTTTATTCTAATCCGTATTCAAACTATATGTTTGAAACTGTAATTAGCTCATATCCCTGGAGATGTGACTCAAGCAAGAGTGGTTACTAAACTGGATCAGATGGAGGCTTGTCTCCAACCCAACCATTCAGGTGGGGCTTGATTAGTTTATTGGAATCCTATAAAAGAGGAAACATTTTGGAGAAAGTGAGATTCAGAAAGATCAGAGAATGCTGCAGCACCATAAAGTAGAGAGTCTACCAGCCAGTGACCTTTGGAGATGAAGAAGGAAAACACCTCCCAGGGAGCTTCATGAAATAGGAAGCCAGGAGAGGAAGCTAGCAGATGATGCCATGTTCGCCATGTGCCCTTCCAACTGAGAGAGATACTCCAACTATGTTCGCCATGTGCCTTCTCACTTGAGAGAGAAACACTGAACATCATCGGCCTTCTTGAACTGAGGTATCTTTCTCTGGATGCCTTTGATTGGACATTTGTATAGATTTGTTTTAATTGGGACATTTTCTCAGCCTTAGAACTGTAAACTAGCAACTTATTAAATTCCCCTTTTAAAAAGCCAATCCATGCCATTGCACTCTGGCAGCTAGCAAACTAGAACAGATTTTGGTACGGGAGAGTGGGGTGCTACTGCAGTTTGCAAATACAAACATGTTGGAACGGCTTTTTAAATGGAGAAGGGGAAGAATCTGGAGGACTTGTGAGAAGCTTGAAAGAGAAGGCCTAGAATGCTTTGAAGACACTGTTGATAGAAATGTGGATTGTAAAGACACTTCTGATAAAGCCTTAGACAGAAATGAGGTATGTATTATTAAAGGAAGGAAGATGAGCCTCATTTTAAAATGGCAGATAATCTGGCAAAATTGATGAGTGGTTTTGGCTGGAAGGCTGATTTTAAAAGCCATGAACTTGGATATTTAGCAGAAGAGATCTCCAAATGTAGAAAGTGCAGCCTGGTTTCTCCTCATAGCTTATAGTGAAATGTGACAGGAAAGGGAAAAGCTGAAAACTGAACTCTTGGGTACAAAGAAACCAGAAATTGATTTTCTGGAAAATTCTGGGCTTCCAAGAAGTTAGACCCCAGAGAATAGTGCCCCACATGAGGCCTTGGCCAAATGTCAGCCATTTTAGAGAAAGCCATGATTGAACATGGAGTTATCCAGAAAGGATTTGTGGAAACTCCACATGTCTGGTGGGTATGATCCAAGGCTACTGCATAGAAAGCCAGAGAGTGCTGTGGGACCTGTATAAACACAGCAGCTGCCAGTCTGGACTGGGGGGCTCAGAGAAGGGACACATTAGAGGAAAAATAACTTCAGAGGCAAAACCATGGAGGCTGAACTCTGAAGTCAAGAAGACTCGGGCCAGGAAAGGGGACCCACCCAAGCCCATGGAGAGGGTGAGTTTGCCCCAAAGGCAGAGTATGGACCTTCTACCTGGTTGCAGTGGAAGAGTATGCTGCCTCAGGCCTTGGAGAGGGTGAAGCACATTCCTTGGGTTTGAGGAGAGCCTGGCCGCCACCACATGGAGGGGTTGAGCATGTGCCCCGGAGATGGCAAAGAGCCCGGGTGCAGCCATGATCCTTGGAGAGGGTGGAGCCAAGAAAAAGGTGGTCTCCCCAGTATACCCCAAGGCTGCATTTGGAGAGAGGCAGACCTCTGTGTAGGCCCTTGGAAAGGGTGGGACTGCTGCTTTCTAAAGACTTGAAGACTTTGAAATCTTATAGACTTTACTCTGTAGATTTTCGAAACTGTATGGGTCCGGTGACCCCTGTGTTCCCTCCTCCCTACAGAAATGCATATATGCATCCCATGACTGTTCCTCCTTTGTATGCTGGCAACAAATAACTTGTTTTGAGTTTTTATAGGTCCAGAACCAGAGGAGAACTTTGCCTTAGAACAGACCATGCCTGTAACTAATTTTGATAGGAGTTTGTACTATTTCTAACTTTGTATTGCTACTGAAATGGTTTAAGGATTTCTGATATTGTGATGGAATGAATGCATTTCGTATATGGGAAAAACATGTCTTTTTTAGGATCCAGAAGGTGGAATGTGCCAGTTTGAAAGGATGTATGTATCCTAGAAAAGCCATGTTTTAATTCTAATCCCATTTTGTAAAGGCAGCTATTTCTTCTAATCCCTATTCAGTACTGTATGTTTGAAAATGTAATTAGATCATCTTTCCAGAGATGTGACTCAATCAAGAGTGGTTGTTAAACTGGATTAGGTGGAGATGTGTCTCCACCCATTCAGGTGGGTCTTGATTAGTTTACTGGAATCCTATAAAAGAGGAAACATTTTGGAGAAAGCGAGAGATTCAGAGAGGTTAGAGAATGCTGCAGTACCATAAAGCAGAGAGTCTACCAGCCAGTGACCTTTGGAGATGAAGAAGGAAAACGCCTCCCAGGGAGCTTCATGAAACAGGAAGCCAGGAGAGGAAGCTAGTAGATGATGCCATGTTCACCATGTGCCCTTCCAGCTGAGAGAGATGCTCTTATGTTTGCCATGTGCCTTCTCACTTGAGAGAGAAACCCTGAACCTCATCGGCCTTCTTGAACCAAGGTATCTTTCTCTGGATGCCTTTGATAGGACATTTCTATAGACCCGTTTTAACTGGGACATTTTCTCGGCCTTAGAACTGTAAACTAGCAACTTATTAAATTCCCCTTTTAAAAAGCCATTCCATTCCTGGTATATTGCATTCTGGCAGGTAGTAAACTAGAACAAGAATAAAGAATTAAATGGATTTTAAGTTATCTAGTACTTGAAAGACAGTTTTATTTAGAAGAAAGTGATGTGGTAAATATAGATTTCTCTAGATAGTCTTATATGAACCGCTGGATACCTTTCTAGTGTGTTAAATTTTACTTCAAAAATACGTTTCTTCTTAACAGTATGCCAGTTTGAAATTATTATACACCCCAGAAAAGTCACAGATTAACCCTAATCCAATCTTGTGGAGGCAGCCATTTCTTTTAAACACTATTCAGGACTGTATGCCGGAAATCTGATTAGATTACCCCACGTTCCAGGGTAGTCCTGATTAGTTTACTATAATCCTTTTAAAAAGGAGCATTTTGAAAAGCGGGACAGAGCCACAAGAGAGTCATAAGAACCACGAGAGCCCACGCAGCCAGAGACCTTTGGAGATGAAGAAGGAAAATGCCCCTGAGCGAGCTTCATGAAACAAGAAGCCTGGAGGAAAAAGCTAGCAGACGTCACCATGTTCATGTGCTTTCCATGTGAGAGAAAACCCCTGAACTTCTTTGGTCTTTCTTGAGTGAAGGTAACCTCTTGGTGGTGCCTTAATTTGGACATTTCTATAGCCTTGCTTTAATTTGGGCATTTTCACAGCCCTAGAACTGTAAACTAGCAACTTAATAAATGCCCCCTTTTAAAAGCCATTCCATTTCTGGTATATTGCCTTTCGGCAGCTAGCAAATTAGAACACACAGTATACATATAGCATCAGCATCTCCTTCTATGCTTAACCATGAATAAAGTCATTTTTGGACCGTAACAATTTATAAATGGATGGAAGAGCAGAGGGGATAGAATATTTTACCTGTAGTGAGAAGAAAAGGGTTGAAAGAAGCTGGAAGGGAGGAGACAGTGTTCAAAGAGGATTTATATAATAAAACATATTGTTTATTATTTATTACATATATGATCTATTTTATAATAAAATATGTCCAAGTTTGAAAAAATTAAGCTAGTATAAACATGAGCAATAGAAGGTATGGGAACTCCATTGAAAATATTTTTTTTTATTAAAAAAAAAAGTGGGGTTGCAGAAATGAACTTCTGATTCTGTTTGTTGGACTAACTTTATAAGCAGTTGCTGGGCTGAATAGGATGGGGCAACTACATTCTCATGCCATAAATATAAAGGGCCAATTGCACATTTTCATTAGAATAGAACTACCGAATTCTGATCAGAAGTCATGATTGATATCCAGAATTCAATTGGATGTCACTTAATATTGATAAGCTGTGATCTTATTATATAGGTCAAATATGAAATGAGCATAGGATTCCATCAAGTTCAAAGAGGCTTAAGAGTATGAAGGAAGATAATGGAATGACCTGATTTTCTCTTCAGAACATGACTTGAAGGCATTTACATAGCCAAAGCAATGCCAAAACAATGCAGGGGTGAGCTCCCATGTATTATACTAGGTAAAGACAAAGTTTAAATTCAGGGTCATAAACTATATGCTAACTCCTTTAGTTTTAAAGTTTGGAATTTGAATCCATGAGTAAGTGACAATAAGACGACATTCAGCCTTGCACTCTGGGTGTATACCTCCAGAGATCCCTTGTCCTGAGTGAAGAAAAACTATCAATAAACAACTGCAACCAAATGAGAAGGTAAATAACTGTCTCATGAAAATATGCCTTTACCCTGGAAAGACAAACAATTGAATGTGAAGATGAGGCAAATCAAACCTTGTATTAATAGTTTTTGGTTAAAGAATACGCTACGGATATTTGTTTTAGTTATATGTAACAATGATTAAGAGAATTTAGCCTATTAGAATTTGGCCTATATTACTCTAATTTAAGAAACTGATTTAGACTTGTGATTTTAAGTTGGACTCCTACTGATACTGATGCTAAACAGTATCAGAACACTTAAAAGACTATTCAACACATCTATTTAATAAACTAGGTTTATACAAAATTTCCTAAGTATTCTGGAAAGTTTTCTTGGTTAGTCAGACAACTAAGGTAGAGAAAGTCAAATACATGATATTAAACCTAAATACAGTTAAAAAGCTAAAAGGAACATAATTTAGTTATAAAGCCTGCTTTAAAGTAAATTTTAAATTTTGCTTAATTTATAAAACAATCTGTATTTAAAAGCAGTAAAAGCCGATTACACAGTATGAAACCAGAAGATATAACATCTCTAACTTTATCATAGTATTTTAAAGATTAAAGAACTATCCAAGAATTCTCTATAATTTGTATATGGATAATAATATTCAAAGGGTCACAAAAGTATATAAAGGTAAAGATCCTGAAAAATAATCTACAGGAACAGATTAGCTTGATGTTCACAGTATGTGGGGTTTCTACTTCACAAAGTAAGATAACTAAATAAAATATCATTAGGATGGCTACTCTGCCTTAGGTTTTTCCATCTAAACTATCAACTACTTTATTCTTAGGTTAAAAATGAGGGCAAAATATCTTTTAGTAGACCGTGGAAAAGTCTAAAGGCTAATTAGAAAATTTTATATAATTATCAATTGTGCAATCTTTAATGTCAGTATATGTGAACTATTACATGAAACCATAGTTTCAAAAAACTATAGAACCTCTTTTGTTGCTCGGATGTGGCCTCTATCTCTCTCTCTCAGCCAACATGGCAAGTAAACTCACTGCCCTCCCCCTCTCTACATGGAACATGATTCCCACGGGTAGTAAACCTCCCCAGCAACATGGGACAGAAATCCTAGAATGAGCTGGGACTCAGCATCAAGGGATTGAGAAAACCTTCTCAATTGAAAGGGGGAAGAGAGAAATGAGACAAAATAAGGTGTCAGTGGCTGAGAGGTTTCAAACAGAGTCAAGAGGTTATCCTGGAGGTTATTCTCTTTTTTTTTTTTTTTTTTTTTTTTTTACATGGGCAGGCACTAGGAATCAAACCCGGGTCCTCTGGCACAGCAGGCAAGCATTCTTGCCTGCTGAGCTACTGTGGCCCACCCTTGGAAGTTATTCTTATGCATTATATAGATATCCCTTTTTTAGTCATAATTTATGGTATATTAGAGTGGCTAGAGGGAAGCACCTGAAACTGTAGCACTGTGCTCCTGTAGCCATGTTTCTTAAAGATGATTGTATAATGATATAGCTTTCGCAATGTGACTGTGTGATTGTGAAAACATTGTGTCTCATGCTCCTTTTATCTATGGTATAGACAGATAAGTAAAAAACATGGATAAGAAATAAATAATAGGGGGAATAAAGGTTAAAATAAATTGAGTAGACTGAAATACTAGCGGTCAATGAAAGGGAGTGGTAATGGGTATGACATGTATGAGTTTTTTCTTTTTTCTTTCTTTTACTGGAGAGATGCAAATGTTTAAAAAAATGATCATGGTGAGGAATACACAACTAAGTAATGATATTGTTAACCATTGATTGTAACCATGTCAAAAATGTTTGTATGCTGGTTCATTATTTATAATAAAAAAAAAATTTTAACTGTAAAATAATTTTTAAATGCTTACATACTGCTTATATACATTGCAAATGTAAACATAAACATATTATTTATACACATTTATAAATATAAAAATAATCATACTTATTAATGTTCTCAAACGAAATTTTAAGTTCTGACAGTAGTGACCATTCAAAATTTCACACTTTCACTATATCTGACTTGAGTCAAATGTGACATGAATCTTTCAATTCTACTAGCTTATAACCCTAAGTGTAGGTCCAAGTTTTGCACTTGGAGGGAAGCTATCTTGGTTTCCACTGAATCTGCAATTATCATATATTTGCCATTGTTTGCTCTTTCTCCCCATTCTCACCCCATATCCCACATAATAGGACTCAAAATTAGACCCTAAGAAGTATATGACCAGATTTCATTTTCTTCATAGTCAAAAATCATAGGCTATAGCAATACTAAATGACTTTATAACTCTACAAATCACTCAAGCTATCCTTCAAATATTGTGCTTTAGAATTCTGGCAAATTAGAACAGAGTTTAAGCTATCTCCACCCATTTCCCTCTACATTACTCTCTGCTTCCCCACCCCCAGATGAAGGTAAGGTTGATATATGGATTTTGGAGATGGAATAAAGCCAGACATCAAATAACTTACTTGAAATCCATCTCTTACCTTCTGTACTTAACCCTGGACTTGATGTGAATTTGGCTACATCGACAATTTTTACAGCAAATTGTTGCCCAGTTTCTCTGTTGATACATCGCCGCACAACACTGAACGGACCCCTAAAATAAAACAAAACAAAACAAAAAGTCAATTTTAAAAAAGTCATTGATTTTCTTAAGTTCTTGTTTCCTTTTAATATTTTACTGATATTATGCTATCTACTAACTGTACTACATGAGCACCAAGTCATTCTCTCCCATTTTAGACTCCAGATGGAATGTGGTTTTCAAAATCAATTTTAAGTAATGTAATTTTGAACATATTTTTCTATAGTTCATGAGGTAATTAATAATTTATAAATATCATTCAACCAGAATAATAGAATATAATTAAGTTTGCAATTCAAAATCTTTTTTTAAATTCTAAATAACATTTTCATATTCAAGGCAAACAATATTTATAATATTTTATGCAGATTATCAACAATTTAAATGTAATAAATGAAATCCATAGTAGTGTATATAGCTTTCCTCTTTTAAACCAGAAACCTAACACCTTCCTTTCACACTACCGACTTCTTCCCTAATCTTCACTAACAACCACTGAGTTTATCTCATATATGTCTTGATCCCGTCCACTTCTCTCCATGTTCCACACCTTGGACTCAGCTACTACATCTTCTACCCGGATTACAGAAAAACTTGTTTCCCCCGTTAATTCTTGTAGTGATATCTGACAACCTCTCCCGCCTCACCTGTTATTCTGTTTCTCCCTCTATACCCTGGTACACTGGTTTCAAAGGATTTATGTACCCTAGAAAAGCCATGCTTTAATTCTAATCAATCTCGTGGGAGCAACGGTTTCTTTTAACCCCTATTCAATAATGTAGGCTGGAAACTTGATTGGGTTATCTCCATGGAGATATGACTTACCCACTTGTGGGTATTAACCTTTTGAATAGAGGGAGATGTGATTCCACCCAGAGAGCAGATAATGACGACAGAACGATGAGAGCCACGAAGCAGAGAGCTCACATGGCCAGAGAACTTTGGAAATGAACAAGGAATATGTCTCCAGGGGAGCTGCATGAAACAAGAAGCCTGGAGACAATGCTAGCAGACCTCACCATGTTTGCCACGTGCCTTTCCAGTTCAAAGAGAAACCCTGAACGTCATCGGCCTTCTTGAACCAAGGTATCTTTCCCTGCATACCTTAGATTGAACATTTATATAGACTTGCTTTAATTTGGACATTTTCTTGGCCTTAGAACTGCAAACTAACAACTTATTAAATTCCCCTTTTTGAAAGCTATTCTGTTTCTGGTATATTGCATTCCAGCAGCTAGCAAACTAGAATACCTGGCTATTTGGGCCACCTTTCAATTCCTTGAAGTCCTACTTCAGGGCATTTACATGTTTTTCCTTCAGATCTTGGGTCCATTGTCATGTCCTCACAAAAGTTCTCAGTGACCCCAAAGACTAGGTATCAAGCCCCCACTTCTATGCTGAAAACTATCATGTACCTTTCCTTCTTTCCCAACATTTTCACAGTATATATAATTATGCATTTTATTATGTATATTATGTATTATGTTTTGTTTAACATCTATATCCATCACTACACTATAAGCTCTATGGGGGTAAGGATTATATCTGTTCTCCTCTCCACTTGTATCACCAGAGACTAGCATTATGCCCAGATCAAAGGAGGCACTCAAATATTTGTTACAGAAACAAAAAAGAACCAAGCAGCCAATGGGTAGTGAAAACTGAGAGGCAGAGGAAAAAGAGGGAAGAGTTGTTGATTTTAAAGATACTACTTACTGAACAGCTTCAAACAAATTCTAAAACAGAATTGAAATAACAGTATAATTGTAAAAACAGAGGCAAAATACAGGAGGACAATCTAAGGGAAGCTCTATCTAAGAAGATGAGTCATATACAATGGTTGAGAAATTGAAGCTCGTATGTTCAGGCAAACAATGGAAATTTGAAACACAGAGAAATCCTTTCTTATTCTCAAATTTCAAAGTAAAAATTTTTCTAAATTGTCATAGGAAAGGAAGTAATTTCCACCAGCAGAGTCACTGGTCTAGTCATTTGCTCACCCAGTCTTCCCCTCAATCTAGTTCAGTGGTTCTCAAATACTGGCCACACCAGTGAATCAACAGGATGATAAGAAAAAACTGATGCCTAGGTCCGCACCTTAAACACATACACACACCGTTCCTTGTGATTAATAGTTATGAAATAAGTATCGAGAACTCGAGGTAATACAAAGATAGATTTCTGCATGTTTGAATTAGACGATTAAATAATAAAAATTACAATAGCAATGTACTATAGTAGTTTCTCTGAAGGATAATATTATTTAAGTCATACACATACTTGTAAATATATAAGTGCATGTGTTTTTCCCCTCCTCTGGGAAAAAAGAAACTTCTCATTGGCCTCTAGAAGTCCAAACAGTAACACCTGGCTCAATCAGCAGGCAGACAAAAATTCTTCATTTAGGCTAGAACACTTGACCTAAAGTATAAGTTTGTCTTCTTTGAATTAGAGGTCAAGCATAATCTAACCCAGATTTAAACACTTCTCTAAGATCATATGAATGAGTTGATTTTAATTTGCTTTCATTAGGACATTAATTATACCACGGATTTAAATCTCTTTCTTCGAACAACCTAACAAATCTAAACTAAATGGAAAAGATGCAGTAATGTACCTTTCAGAATTCTATAGAAAGGGGCTTCATAATTATAACTCAAAACTGTTCAAAGATTTTCCTCTGTGAGAATACGATATATCTATTCATAAACTGAGGGAGGACTCCCACAATCTAGATGTCTTACTTGTGATTACTTATCTTGACAATAGTAAGCAATTTTCAGGAAATGCTTAATGAAATCAGTCTTGTCCACACACAAAGCCTTCGAACTCTATTTATATATACATTTTGTAGCATGCTTCAATTCACTACAACTTTTTAAAGAAGCTTTCTGAGACTCGTATCTAGGATTATTCATAGTAGATCTAGTCAATTCTTTACTTTTTCCTGCTTGAACAAAAGTGAGAAAGAAAGCACAGCTTCTCTCCCCACCCTCTTAGTAATAGTAAAATTAGGAAAGCTAGGGAAAAGGATATACTGAAATAATAAAACATAGAAACTTTAAAAATCTGTTAGTAAAAATCAAATCAATTTTCCAATACTTCAAGCATAATTTTACAGTGAGGCAAAGAATATGAGTACATCTATGAACTATGGATGACCTGAAGACAGATCAAAAGAAAGCATTATTTTTTCTTTTTTTGCATGGGCAGGCACCCGGAAAGCATTTTAAGGGTCTGTAGCTCAATGACACCCAGGGAATTAACAAAGGTAAACCAAAATTAATACACTAAAATCACATCAAAATGTACTTTGTGATTTAAACCATTAGCTAGGAATTCAGTGGAAACTGACAAAAATCTAAATGAGTATATAGTGTCCATAATTTTAGCAGGACTTATTTGGTGGATATGTTAAAGAAAGGGGGCTATGAAAAATTTGACTTGGTCTTTGATATTAAGGGAAGAGGGCAATAGAGTGTGCATAAAATCTATTGTATTACACTTGTTACTTGTAATTGAATAACAGTTTAGGGAATAGCAAAAACTAGGAAGCCTAAGTTTCAGTCTGGCCTGAGTAGTAATCAAAATGGAATGATAAAATAAATTGATGGGATATCAGATTTGATGAAATATGATATTCTTCATTCAACTCTTTATGAATACTGAATATTGACTGAGATTGTGGCACAAGATTCTACCTGGAGGTAGGTGGCTGCTTACAGAATTCTATGTTTTTAAATAAAAGATCAAATAACTAGAATACATTACAAGTGAATATGCTATAACATCTACTAAAGTTTTGAAAAGTATGCAACTGTGTCTCTACACAGACACAGAATAGTCTTCATTTATTTGAAAAAAGGTTAGATATAAGAAATACACAATTTTGATACCCATGGTAAATACATCAGAAAAAGAGACTAGAAACAGTATTATGCTAGAATATAGTATGTTGGTTTCCAGGATAGGACAGATTAAGCACAATGCATCTAATTTACTTAAATTAGCACCACTAAAATGATATCAAAGGGGTAACGTTAATAAAGAAAAGACAGACTAGATTTGGAAAACAAGAGAGGAGACAGCAGTAATAATCAAATTTTGGAAGCTGGAGCAAATGGAGTAATGGCAATTGACTTAGCAGACTTGGGAAAGCTGAATAGCAAAAAGAAAATAAAGAAGGTTCAGAACCAAATCCATTTACACTACAGAATCCTTAGAAGCTCATGATCTGGGAGCACCAGTTAGAGAAGCACTTAGAGCACTACATAGCCTGTGTACCAGGGGTAACTGCTCCTTGCTAACAGAGATTTATTCTCTAGAGAGAGTAAACACAAGGTCTCAGACTGTGGATACATAGTTGCGGAAGTGGGTATTACACAGAAAGCAAGGGGATTATTATACACTGAATAGAATAGCTCTAGTCCCTTTTCCCTTAATAGAGGGAATGTTGGAAGCAGATCTTGACCCTTCAGGCAGGAAAAGAAAAACTTTTCTCCTCGATATCTTACCAGCCCAGAAGGAAAGACCTAAAGATAATGACATGAGATTCTCCAAACCACTCAATTAGATCATCCTCTAGTGAAACCCGAAGTCAACAAGTTCTACCCGTATGCTCAGAGCTCTCAATCAGCTTTGAGACCTTCTATTGCAGGATTTCCAACCCCAGCACTATTGACATTTTGGGCAGGGCAAGGGTTTGTTTTATGGGCCAGTCCTGTGCATTGTAGAATGTTCAACACCATTTCTGTTCTCTACTCACTAGATCTCAGTACCACCACTCCTACACCCAGGTTTTAAAAATTTTTATGCATTTGTACTGAAGTATCTTAGCGCACCATACACTCCATCCAAAATATATATAATCAATGGTTCACAATATCCTCACATAGTTTTGTATTCATTACCATATTTTTTTACAACATTTGCATTACTCCAAGAAACAAAATTAAAAGAAAAAAGAAATAAATTAATACATCACATACCCCTTACCTCTCCCACTTACTGACCACTGGTATTGCAATCTACCCAATTTTGAGACTTACAGTAGAGGTAGGTTGACTAAGACCATGTAGTATTGACAGACTGATATATATCAGTGGAACAAATAAAAATATCCAGAAGTAGATCCATATAAACACAGGCAAACTAGTTGTTGTTGCTGTTTTTGCCATATAGTTATAAAATCATTATCAAAGATCAGGGCTACTGGACTACAGTTCAACAACTTCAGGTATTTCCTTCTGGCCATTCTGAAACACTAGATTCTAAAAAGAAATATCTATATAATGAGTTAGCAGTCAGAGTCATTTGATATATCCTAATTCTTCAGTTACACCTCTATGCTAGTTTGAAACTATTATGTACACCAGAAAAGCCATTTTCTTTTAATCTAATCTTGTAGGAGCAGATGCATTGTTGGGTGGGACCACTTGGTTAGGTTGTTTCCATGCAGACTGGACCCCACCCATTCAAGGTGGGTCTTAATCCACTTACACAGAGTCCTTTTAAGAAAGAGGCAGTTTGGAGAGAACACAGGTGTTTGGAGATACAGAAAGAAAATGCCCCAGAAGAAGCTAGAAAGACCCACAGGAGTTGAGAGAGCTGTTTAAAACCAGAAGCCAAGAGAGAAGAACAGACATCACCATGTGCCTTCCCATGTGACAGAGAAACCACAGATGCCATCGGCCATTCTTCAGTCAAGGTATCTTTCTCCAGATGCCTTAGCTTGGACATTTCTATGGCCTTGGAACTATAAACTTGTAACTTAATAAACCCTCCTTGTAAAAGCCAATCCATTTCTTGTACATTGCATTCTGGCACCTTTAGCAAATAGTAGTTTGACATATCTGGCTAAAGCTTGCCTAAGAATAACCTCCAGAATGATCTTTCAACTCTATTTGAAATTTCTAAGCCACTGAAAGTTTATTTTTATTTATTTATTTATTCATTTTTTGGGTGCAAGATCCAGGAATCAAACCCAGGTCTCCTGCATGGAAGGCAGGCATTCTAACCACTTAACTACCCATGTACCCTGTAACTTTATTTTGTTCCACTTTTTTCCACCTTTTTGGTCAAGAAGGTTTTCTCAATCCCACAATGCCAGGGCCAGGCTCATCCTTAGGAGGCATATCCCAAGTAAGGGAGGAGGGTAATGAGTTTATGTTCAGAGGTGGCTTAAAGAAAGAGGCCACATCTGAGCAACAAAAGAGGCTCTCTGGGGGTGACTCTTAGGCATAACCAAATGCAGGTCTGGCTTTGCCATTGCAGAAATGAGTTTCATAAGCCTCAAGATCAAGGCTTAGGCTTATTATATTGGGAGTTCTTAATGCCTGAAAGAATATCAGGATTTCCCCAGGTGAGGAAGTATAATAGATCCACATTTAATAGATCCACATTTTCCCCTATTTCCTCAAAGGGACTTTACAAATACTTCTTTATTTTTTGCCCAAAATACTCTGGAACATATCTCTGGGTATTACATTAACCTGTACAGAATAATAAGATCGCATTCCCTATTCTAGGTTCCATGTAATTAGGCTGCTTAAATAAACTGACCAGACAGCTTATATGAGATAGTGCATTGTAGAAAATTCAAATTTTGGACCAAATAAACATCTCTTCCTTTAGTCTCCCACGTGGTTAAAGTTCTAAAATACAGACAATATCATCATTTATGCTGTACCCTGATTTACCTTAGTCCTAACCAGGTCCACGAAATGGAAACAGCCCAAATGTCCATCAGCGGATGAGTAGATAAACTATGGTATATACACACGATGGAATATTATGCAGCAGTAAGACAGAATAAAATCACGAAGCATACAATGTGGTTAACCCTTGAGGACATTATGTTAAGTGAAGTAAGCCAGAAACAAAAGGACAGATATTACGATTTCACTAATATGAACCAACAATAATAAACAAATTCTGAGAGAAAAAGTTGAGAACACACATTATCAGGAGATAGAAAGAGGACAAGAGTTTGGGCACTTGATGTTAAAGGAATATAGAACATTCAAGAGGTTTATTGTAAAGATCCAGATATGGATAGCACAATACTTCCAGTTTTGACAACCAATAATATATCTCCAGACATTGCCAAATGTCCCCAGGGTGGGAGTAGGGTGGGCAAGATCATCCCAGATAGAGAACTACTTCTCTATACTTAATCATGAGTAGATGAGTAGAGACCAAGTCTCCAAGGCATCTGGAGAAGAGCCTTTAATTTGAAAGATAGGGACCAAAACAAACAGAAAGAGCGGCTTAGAGGAACAAGACAACAATAAAACTTCAAACATTAATATCCTCAGAAAGACATTACAAACATGAAACAAAAACAGAACTTTCAGAAAACAAAAAAAGAGTTCTTAACACATGAAGAAATGTAAAATTCAATAGAAGGGTTGGCAGATGAAGTTCAGGAAAGTTCCCATAAAGTAGAGGAAGAAGAACAAAAAAAGAGAGGGGAGGAAATAAAAGAAATAATTCAAGAAAATTTCCCAGAACTTAAATCATGAATTGCCCAATTCAAATAACCCAACAAATACTCAGCAAAATAAAGCATAGACCCATGTCCAGCTTATACCACTATGAAATTTAAGAATACTGTGGACAAGAAAAAGATTTTCAAATTTTCAGATTTCTAGAAGGAGCAAGAGGGGAGAAAAATGTGCAGCGAGGGGATGATACAGCTCACACACAACAGATAGGGGATCAGAACAAATTCAGATCTCTCAATGGCAACACTAGAAGGAAAAAGACAATAGAGTAATACCTTCAAAATCATAAAGGAAAAGTATTTCTAACCTTTAATTCTACATCCACCCAGACCATGAATAATCAGAAAGATATTTTCAGACATAAAAGAAGTCAATAAATTGCTTCCCATGCACATTTTCTGAAAAAAAAAATTATCGTAGGATGTTTGCCAAAAGAGTAGAAGGAGATCCACCATAGATGCAGAAAATCCCTAGGAGTACAAGGAAGGAAAATTTCAGGCAGATAGCTGCACATCAAGCACAGAGGGCAAACAGTCCAGACTGGAGCAAAGTGACTCAAGAGTGACAGCTCTCAAGTGTATTGAGAGTTGTCAAAGATTCCCACTGTCACTGGACCACCTTTTTAACCTAAGACAGAAATGACTGGGTGAGACTAACCCAGATTTTTTTGTTTTGTCTTTTCTGACCATGGCTGATGAAATTCCTGTTTTTCTCTGCTGTTCGGATTAGCAGAATATTCTTATTTCACTCCACGGTAGGTTCTGCTTTTTCCCTGTTCCTGAGAGCTAGAGGTAAGCCTCAGTGAGCTAAAAAGCAGAAACCGCAGAGCAGCTCATGGCCCCCTGAGCATATTCCTGCTACATGTTCAATACTCAGCCCTGCACTACAACACAAATGTCCTTCCTACAAAGAGCAAGATTTACTCACAACCTTGCCAACTGATTTCCCTAAAAGGATTCCTATACACTCTCAGGGTATCTAAAGCTAGACTGTGAACAACAGATTCCATTCAGCTTCTCTTCTCCTGAAAATATTAATACAACAGCAGTAATACTGCCCTTTCCTTATGCAACTAAGTTTGTGCTTGCTACTCAGGTTTAAAAGACTAAACAATACATTGTTTAGGGATAGATATACATAGGTATTAAAGATATAAATAAAACCAAAGGAATGATTAATACAAAAGTCAGGATAGTGGCTATAGTGGGGGGTGGGGCGGGTTGTGATTGGGAAGAGGCAGGCAAGGGACTTTTAAAGGTACTAGTAATATTTTATTTCTTAATCTGGATGATGGGTTCATGAGTTTTCATTTTACTATTATTCCTTAATACATATATATACATACATTTTATATACTCCTTCATACATATATTTTTCAGTTAAAAAATGTTTGTAGTGGCTCAGGGATAAGTTCTTAACCTTGCTAACCAGAGGAAGTCTTAATTTTTTACAAATTTGTACAATACAAATTATTTTAAATGACAATGAATTAAAAACAATGTTTGCATCTCAATCATAAAGTCAATGTGAATATGTTAGTGTAATTTTACATCAAATTTGAACCAAATTTAAAATAATACCTTAAGTTGTTATATGTAAACTTTGGAGTGCTATCCGAAATAAAAAGTTCTCACCCTTATGAGAGGATTGCAAACAAAAACGCATTGTATATCTCAGGAAACACTGGATGAATGGGGTGAACTTCCTGTCTATATCATCAGCCTAGAAGCTTCATTACATTTATAATGAACTGTGTAATGTACCACAAGAGATTCAGGAAAACCATGAATATGAAGAACAATCAATGGAAAGTAAAGGAAAGAAAAGGGTGGGGAAACTGAAGCCTAAGAATAAATTAAATATTGTGTGTATATTTTTGTTATATAATATTATATCTTCATAATATGCAATATTATATTAAATTTATGTGTGGTATTCATATAAGAACATAAACTCCATGAGTGTTGGTGCTCAATAAGTATCTATCTAGTGAGTGATGTGTCAAAAATGACAAATTAGGAATTATGAATAAGCCACTGATAAATTTATCATACCACTTAATTTTATATAACTATATAAATTTTGAGAAATATTGGTACTTCTAGATATTTCTCTACCCATTTGGTAAATATATCTTCCTACCACTTTCTGTGTAGTTCTGATGTTGGGAATTGAGGATTGAGGATAAGCAAAAGACATTAGAGTAAGAGTAAAATCTTAAAAATCATATACTATAGACATACAAATTTATGTTAAAATGATATCTAATAAGAGTAACAACAGTCTTTCCCCTCTTATTTCAACATGCTTAGTTTAACCATTACCATTAAAGAACTTGTACACATCATTCCATTGATAAATATTTTTGTTGTCTTTCTATTGCTTTTTGGTAGTGATAAGAGGACAGAGAAGCTTTCCTGATGCTTTTTTCCTCTTTAAACTCCTGTATCCTCATCCATCCACCCCACCCCCCTGCCAAATATCCTTGCCCCCACACCCACACCAAACCGGGTTGCTTTCGTTACAGTGATTAAACCAAAAGGAAAAAAAAAATTAAACAGCTAAAGGAAGACATATGATGGGGAAAATTTCTTAAATCAAAGTCTCAGGAGCTGTTGCCTAAATGTTAACAATTAAAGACCTGACAAAGGAATTAAGCTCAGAACAATTCAAATCATTCCTTGAAAATAGAAGGGGGACGCTTATTTGGAAAAGTTAGCAATGGATCTCAATAAACCAACAAAACAAATTTGGCTCATCTGTCAAAGCTGGGTAATCCACAGAGCTAAGACCAGCATTTACTACCATAGTACTTACATTGGCATTATTAGCACCTCTGTTAAATCTTGATAGTTTAGTGAAAACTTTAGTAGACCTCACTTTATTTCATATAGTACACCATCCTCTGGTCTGAGTCTACATAGGATATATTTATCATTTGCTACTTTTATGAGAAGATATCACATCATACATAGCAGTCACAGGTCACTCCAAAAGTTCTGGAAAACGTGACTGATTGTGTGTGTGTGTATTTTGAAGGGTTGTGGTTTGTTAGAATCAAGGTAGAGGGATATGGACTCGTGGAGAATATATCAAGGAGAGTTGCTACGGGGATGGAATAGGATGAGAAACATTTTTTTGTAACAGATAAGAAATAGGAAGAAGCATTGTTCAGAGGAGGAAAGAAATGAGAAAGAAAACAAGAAGGACTGTGAGAAAAATGCATCACAAAGTAAGAATTCTGATTTGGTTGTACATGTTTAGGCCTTCTTAGCTAAATATATAAGAAATTTCACAAATCGATATTGAAATACTGACATTAAAAACTTTTATTGATATATGCACATTTTATCCTATCATTTTACCACATTTTCCTCAACAGAAGTAAGAAAAAAACACAAAGAATACATGAAAAATATTAATAAGGCAATTCTTGTCCTCTGGAAGCTTCTAATCTAGTAGGTACTGTTGCTATTGGTATATATAAATAATTTTAGTATAATGTTATAGAACAAGGTACTGAAATGGTACAATACCAATATTTTAGTATCTGTGGATAGGAATGTGGTCAGAGAAGACCTCTACAAGATAGGGACAACTGGGAGGGCTTGGAAGATGAACAGTTTTTCAGGTCAACAAGGAAAAGAGGAGAATTCCAGACATAAGTAATAGCATGTGCAATGATGGCCCAGAGCCAGGTCAAAGCATGGTGAGTACAAAGTACTGCAAGCTATTCAGTATTTCTGGCATGAAAAGTTGAAGGGTGGCAAGTGGCTAGAAAAGGAAAAGGGGCCAGAGATCACTCTTACAGAAGAGTAAAGAACAATTTGGGAAGTGGGAGGAGTGTGTAGGGATCAGTCAGGAAGTTATTACATTAGCCCAAGCGAGATATGAAAAAGATCTAAACCAATTCAGTAGAGGCAACTGAAAGATTTAAGGAAAATAAATGGATAGGACAATACGTGAATGATTAGCTAGGGGGTATTTGTGGAGGAGATGAAAGAATGACTTCCAGATTTCTGACAACAGTTACAGGAGTAAATAATGACACCACCAAATAAGAGAGGGAGTACAAGAGAAAGAACTGGTAGAAGGCTGAGAAAGAAAAGAGATACAGTTGTAATTCAAAAATACTGAATTCGAAAATATTGATATCCAAGGAAGATTATAGATTATACATATTATCAATACAAATTGTTTACGTTTTGGAGTTAATTCACAGAGGTAGATATTTATACAGGGCAGATAGGACCCTAAAGTTCAGGTAAGGAATCAACATGGAGATGATGAAGACAAAAGCAACTATGCCATTCATGACATACCAGCTTGCTGCTAAGAACTTTACATAGATTACCTCATTTATTTATCATAATAGCTGATATGAGAATTTACCATCAGCCCCTATTTTACAGACTAGGAAACTGAAGGTAAGACAGGTTGTCTATTTTCAAACAGTCGGTGATGTTAAAGCCAGGACTGAAGCCCAGACCTATGAGATTACAAAATCTAAATTCTTAATCTCAATACTCCTTAGGAATCATGAGTGAAGCCACTAATGTGAATGAGAGCACCTAGGGAAGTATAGAGTAAGAAGAACAAAAGGCAAAGGTCAGAGCCCCAAAAAATAAACATATTCCCCAGCCCTTCCCCAAGGGATGGTTGGAAACATCCCCATAGAAGAACTATAAGAAGCCCAGAAAGAAAAAGAACAAATGTTAAAGGCAGGCTCTTAAAGATAGACAGTAACTTGTGGAAATGGACATGGTGAGCAAATGTCTTAGGGTTGGCCCTGGACATGAACAAAGAGTTTGCCCCCATTCCTCTCACGGATAGCACAAGAAAAACATAATTTTCATTTTTAAATTAGGAACAGGACATTCACATTCTGTTGTTTTCTAAATGTGGGAATATGTATCAGAAACCAGCCAAATGAAAATATTTGGTAGAGAAACAATTTATATGAAAAGCAATCCTGACCTTATCAACTAGTACTCATGAACTTGATTACTTATAACTAATACTAACATTATCACAATTCTCAAATTCTGTATGCATAATCCAGTCTTTATAAGCTAAAACAAATAATCATGGAAGTCTGGCAGTATATGAAATTACCTTGTGTTCTAATTTGAAACTATTATGTACCCCCAGAGAAGCCATTTTCTTTTAACCCTTATCCAATCTTGTGGATAAACAATAAACAAACTTATTGTTTAGAGTGGAACCTTTGATTAGATTTTTCCATGGAGATTGACCCACTCAATTGTGGGTGTGACCTTTTGACTGACTGGAGATATAACTCCGCCCATTCAAGGTGGGTCTTGATTAGTTTACTAGAGTCCTTTAAAAAAAGGTGGCATTTTGTAAAAGCACAGTTGCTACAGAGCTGACAGAGACACAGACATTTGGAGATGCTTGGAGTGACAACAGAGAGAGCAGATACCTAAACACTGGAAGTTTGGAAATGCAGAGCTGCCTCAAGATTATGCAAAATTTATACTATAGCAGAGAAACAAAGTATTAAGAGGTGTCCTCCCCCCTCTCTCCTAAGCAAGCCAAAACTCAGAGTACTGCCCTGGAGAAGCTAACTGAAGGCCCACAGATGCTTAGAGAGGAAGTCACTGGAACCAGAAGCTGGAAGCAATGAAATTGTGAACAAGGACCAGCAGACATCAGCCACATGCCTTCCCATGTGACAGATTTTGATCTCTTTTTGGAGTTAAGGTATTTTTCTCTAAATGCCTTAGCTTGGATATTTTTATGGCCTTATAACTGTAAACTTGTAACTTAATAAACCTCCTTTATTATAGCCAATCCATGTTTGGTATATTGCATTCCAGCAGAATTAGCAAACTAAAACATCTTATAAATCATAATTTTAAAGGGATATGTGTTAACATGCCACTAACATTGACTATTTCCACAAATGCCACATTATCACTATAATGGTATCTTTACTTCTCATAAATTCCAAGTCTATGTCTAAGGAGGGGCGAGACTAGTTCAGAAACTACTATTTTCGTAACCAAATTTTTTTTCACTGAAACTTCAGGAGAGTACTGTTAATCTGTTCCCATTAACAACCATGTTTTAAGACTCTCCACAATCTGTTAAAGCTAATTCTAAATTAAATATAAATTATTTAATTTAAATTAAATAAGTTAGTGAAAGAAATCTCAAAGCCAGCTATTTTAAGTTTGCTAGAGCTGCTAGAATGCAATATACCAGAAATGAATCAGCTTTTATAAAAGGGATTTATTAAGTTACGAGTTACAATTCTAAAGTCATGAAAATGCCCAACTTAAGGCAAAAACAAGAGGATATCTCCTCAGAGGAAAGGCAGCTGTCATCTGAGACACCTCTTTCAGCTGGGAAGGTATGTGGCTGGCATCTGGGGTCCTTGTTCCCAGGTTCCTGCTTCTAGCTTCTGATTCAAGCGGCTTTCTCTCCAAGTATCTGTGGACCTTCACTTAGCGTTGCCAAAGCAAACTGTGGATTTCATCTCTTAGCTTCCCTTGGCTCTCTCCAGGTTCTGGATATTTCTGTGAGTCCTTCGTAGCACCCAGGGTATTTCAGTCTGGCTCCTCTCAGTCATGAGTAAGTGAGCTCTCTCAAAGGACACTGGTAAATGGATTAAGACCCACCTTGAACAGGAAGGGTCACATCTCCATGAAAATACACCAATCAAAAGGGCACACACACAATTGGGTGGCTCATTTCCATGGAAACAATCTAATCAAAAGGTCACACTCAAACACTAGGTCTGCCTCACAAGTTTGGATCAAAAGAACATGGCTTTTCTGCGTTACATAATAGTTTCAAACCAGAATACTATTTAATCTGTTATCATTTTTAGCTGTCTCAAGATTATACAAAATTTATACTATAGTAGAGAAACAAAGTATTAAGAGGTGTCCTCCCCCTCCTCTGCCCCCAAATCTTATTAGCCAATGCTCTAAAAATCAAGGATTCTGAAACTGGCATTAAGAGGAGTTCTTAAAGAATAAAAGTTGCCCTATCAATTAAATTTAGGAAACACCATATAAACTACCCTTTATGCCCTTCCCCTGAATAGTCACATGACACTTTAGCAGCCAAGTCTTGAGATTAAGAAACAAGCATTTCTCCACATCACCATACTCCTCCCCCATCACTCATGTAGCACTCATCAATCATTACTCTCTCCTGGAAAACACTTTGGACACAAGCTGATTTAAATCTTAATATTCATAACAACAAACAATACAAATATAAATTATGAAATTATGATGAAGAACCATTCAGATATCTAAAGTTTTTCTATGATGATATTCTCCCACCCAAATATGCCATATAAATGGATGTCGATTAAATTCTTATATAGAGGGTGGGCCACAGTGGGCAGAGTTCTTACCTGCCATGCCGGAGACCTGGGTTCAATTCCCAGTGCCTGCCCATTAAAAAAAAATCTTATATAGAGAGAATTAGCTGAAGAAAATGGTAGAGTAGGGTGCTGCAGTGCTCATTCCTCCTCCAAAATCAGATAATGGATGGGCAGAAACTGTCTGGAAGAACTGTTCTAGGGCTATGGAAGCCAGGGAGCATTGGACAGCATCCAGGGAAGAACAGGATGAACAGGTTGAGACACTATGGTAAAAGGAAAAAAAACTGCAAGGAAATAGCTCAGTGGAGAGTTGATACTGCCCATCCAAAACTCTCTGAGTCTAGCCTCCTGGGGTCCATTTCCTAGCTGGCTCCTGCATAAGGAGTGGTACATGGAAGCCTTCCTCCCTAAGAACAAGTAGTGTAAAGTTGGGTATTGATTATAGCTTTTAATTGGCCAGGATAAATCACTAGACCCCAGGTCTTGTAGCTTGTCCCAAACAGGGACAGCCAACCATTTTTTTCAACCCTACCTCCAATAGGTGTGAAGACAGTGGAGATTCAAAGAAGTAGGGCCTACAAAGGGCTGCAGGGAATGTTTTCTGAAGAATATCATCTGCTCAACAGACCTGGAAAGTGCAGCTTTGGAGAGCCATCAAAAAGGGTTTTTGGCATCTGTCCTGAACTTTTTCTTAGGGCTCTTTGGAATTAGCGTGTACCTCCTTCATGGCATCCCTGGCCTAGTTTTTGTTAGGAAATACTGACTTAGAACATCCTCTCCTCCCAGATGGTGCCCTTCAGGTAAAAGCTGCTAGACACAATGAAAGGAGAGTAAAAGCTAAATTATAGAGGCAAAACAAAAACAACCAGAACAGATCAAGATTCCTGGAGAAGCCGTAGTAGGTACTGATACACTCCCTGGGTCACAGATGAGGCCTCTGAATATTCCAAATATGAGAAATGTCCAAGTTCCTATTGTTGGTGAGTCAGTGGACAAAGGATGAGCCAAAGGCCCTGCATGCCTAAGATGACCAAAAATATCCCACATTGTCTGGACAGTCCTGGATTATGCCTTTTGTCTCAGATAATTATTGATAATTATTAACACTTTCATTTTTTTTTTTTTTGGCATGGGCAGGCTCTGGGAATTGAACCCAGGTCTCTGGCATGGCAGGCTAGAATTCTGCCACTGAGCTATGGTTACACCACTCTCCATTTCCATTTGAAAAAACCTTTTATTATAGTAGCATATACACAACTTAAACATACCCTTTTGTCCACTTGCAAGTGGACAATTGAGAGGATTAATCATGCTCACAATATTGTGCTACCATCACCAACATCCACTATTCCAACATTATCATCATCTCAAACTATGCATCCGTTAAGCAATACTTCCCCAACCTATAATCTACTTTCAGTCTCATTGTAGGTATTTCATATAAGTGAGATCACACAATACATGCTTCCTCTCTTGGATTGTCTGCCTTGGTCCTCAAATTAGAATTGGCAAGAACTGTGCATTGATTCCCCATGACATAGAATGGTGTCTGCAGGGTGTGAGTGTTTGACACATGCTAGTGAATAAATGAAGTAATCAAAAAAAAAAAAGGTTCCTGGAGAAGGAACAGAGGAAAGGAAGCTTTCCCTAGAGAATTAAACAACTGCACAAACAGTATAATCTTAAAAATTATACCACATACCCAGGGCAAGAATCAGAAGAAGAAGAGTTGAAAAAACCTCATCAGCCAAAATACAGAAATGCTAAAGTTCTACAATAAATTGAAGCAAAAGTCAGGGAAGAGCCACAA
The DNA here is from genome assembly GCF_023851605.1 of Tamandua tetradactyla. Taxonomy (NCBI): domain Eukaryota; kingdom Metazoa; phylum Chordata; class Mammalia; order Pilosa; family Myrmecophagidae; genus Tamandua; species Tamandua tetradactyla. Next base: position 130,277,566 of record NC_135353.1, on the reverse strand, counting down.
TACAAAGCCAATAAACAATAAAACGCAAGGCAACAGAGAAACTGACCTTCAGAGTAAACTCACCAAGAAAATCAGATGCATAGACATCAGCAAAAAATTATAAGCAATACTAAGAAACAGGATGATACAGCCTAATCAAAGGAAAAATTAAAACTTTGTAGGAAACATACAATTTGGAACCAATAATCAAAGATGTTCAAACAAATCTCCTGAACCAATACAAGGAGATGAAGGAAAATATGACTAGAGATAAAGGAAATTAAGAAGATAATGGGAGAGCATAAAGAATTTCAACGTATGAAAAGAAAAACAACAGAACTGATGGGAATGAATGCCACAACAGAAAAAAATTAAAGTACTCTAGAGCCATACAACAGCAGATATGAAAAGGCAGAAAAAAGAACCAGAAAACCAGAAGAAAATACACTTGAAATATATAGAGCAAACAATGGAAAAAAATGAAAAGGGTCTCAGGGAATTAAGTTACAGCATGAAATGCACAAACAAATGCATCATGGGTGCCCAGAAGGAAAAGAGAAGGGAAAAGGGGAAGAAAGAATATTTGAGGAAATAATGGCTGAAAATTTTCCAACTCTTATGAAAACATAAATATAGATTTCCAAGAAGCACAATGTATTCCAAACAGAATAAACCCTAACCGACTTACTTCAAGACACATACTAAAATTTCAATTGCTAAAGATAAAGAATCATAAAAGCAGCGCAAGAAAAGCAATTCATCACATACAAGGAAACTATCCAAGATTAAGTGCCAATTCCACATCAGAAACCATGGAGGCCAGAAGGCAGTGGTATGATATATTCAAGGTACTGAAAGAGAAAACCTGACAGGCAAGAATTCTTTACCCATCAAAACTGTCCTTCAAAAATGAGGTAGATCCCTGGTACCATGGGATCAACAATGCCATCCTGACCAAAAGGAGGAAAAGAAGTGTAACAAATAAGGTAGCAGCAGCTGACAGAGTTCAAATACAATTGCGATGTCTCTTATACAAGTTTCAGTTAGACACTGCTACCTCCAAATGCTGGGGTGAGTTGCAACACTGGGGCTTGTTGGGGCAATCACCTTTTTTCTCAGCTGCACCATCTCCATCAAGGCACCCAGGCTCTCTGTCATCTCCAGTGCACATGTTCAACCCCTTCAGAACAATGGGGTGGCAGCCAGCCACCTCCCACCCCACAATCGCCGGTTTATGCACTCCACCCTCTCCAAGGCCTGAGGCGGCACAACTCTTCCTGAACAACAAAGCAGAAGGCCCATCCTCTGCTTTTGGGACAAGTGCACTCTTTCTATGTGTACGGGTTGATCCAATTTCCTGGTCCAAGATTTCCTGGCTGCAGACATTAACCTCCATGGTTCTGCTTCTGAAGTTACTTTTCCTTTGTTGCAAATCGAATCCAACAGCACATTAGAATTATACAGGTTCCGGGAAGATGGCAGAGTAGGATAGGTTAAGCTCGCCCCTGCTCCAAGGAACAGCTAGAAAAGTGACAGAAAACCAACTGGGACAATGATTCCAAGGTGTTAGTGACCTGGGAGAGACTTCTACACCACATAGGGGGAGCCTAGTTGCAAAAGCTGAAGAATTGACATGCAAAGAACTGGAGACCATCCAGCAAGTACAAACAGCCTAAGGGGCCCCTTTCTAAATGTAGGCCCAAAGTCCTCAGGAGTGCAAGGACAGGGAGACAAGGACTAGGCAGTAAGACAAGCCATATTTCTTGAATGCACTATACCCACAAGTGCCACACACATCCCTCAACCTACAAACCCCAGCTCATCCCACGCACCTGAACCCCATCACCTGTGCATCCCAGCCATGCACACCTGCCTTGCACACAAAGCACATGCCTGCCCCACCCAACCGACTTCTCCAGCACCAGGGCAGTTTCACCTCGCCCCACCCCTCCCAAGACCAGAGTACATGTGCTTAGACCCTCACCCCCGCCTCCCCCTTCCTGCCACCTACAGGCGGTCACCTACATATCCGCGCTGCAGGCCTTCACCTTCATAACCTGGCCACAGCAGCCCCCAGCACATACAGTCACACAACCCCACCCCATCACTCTTGAGCTCTGCACAAGCACACAACATGTCCGGACCCCCAGATCTGTGCACACTTGCACCCCTGCCAAAGGCCCCCCCAGCTCTTGGAAAGAACAGATCTGTGCATCCATGCCACACCAGCTCCAACCCCACACAAGCGCAAGCTTGCTCCGGTGCCCGAGCCCTGTGTACATGAGCACCAGGGCTCCACCCCAGAGACTCGTACATGCATACAGCCAAATCCCCAACATGGGGCACTCACACATACATGCATTGACCTCTTGACCCCTGAATCCCACTCCCCACCCTGTGAATATGCACACTCTTGTCCCACCCACCTGCACAAGTTCCCTGCTCCCCACCTGGCAGGTGCTCACATACACATCTGTGCCACATAATCCCCACCCTGCACACATGTGCACCCCTGCCCTATAGCTCCCGTACCTGGGAACCCATGCAAGGGCCCTGCCCACCCAACATCATCTGACCCTGCCCAGGTACCGCAACTCCCATGACCTGTGCCCCACACAGGAACATTCGTGCATCCGTATCCTGGTCCTCCTGAACCCCTCCCACTGCGCAAGGACACCCACGCCCTACCCTCTGTGTACCCCAACCTCTATGCCTCGTACACCACATCCTGATATCCAGGACCCCCAAGCTTCATGCACTGTCCACAAAGTGCCAATGCACCAGACCCCATGCATCCGAACAGCCACCCCAACCACTACCCACAGCACCCTACATCTGTGTCCACAATGCAGCACCCTGCTTCTGCACTCTAAGACCTGCCTGAGCTGCACCACAATCCATGACTGCTGCACCACACCTCCAAAATGCCAAGTCCCACACCCCACACTCACAGGTACCAGGTACCAGTGTACCATCCCCGACATGTGCCTATACCTTCACTACAACCCATCACTGCTCTGTTGTGCCCCACCACACATATATCTCACAAATACAAAACTTTAACCTATTGAAGGAAATAAAATTTCAAAGAACCCTTGTCAAGGTATTTACATGCCTCAAAGGCAACAGAAGATCACTAAGCATGTCAAGATGCAGATAGATACAGCCTAGCCTAATGACCAAATTAAAACACCAGAGGAGACACAGACTTTGGAACAACTAAACAAAGATTTTCATATATCTATAGTAGATAAAATCCATGGGTTGATTAATGACATAAAGTAGATCTACAAGAAACTAGAAGAGCATAAACAGGAATTTGAAAATATAAATAGAAAAACAGCAGATATCACACAGATTGAAGATGCTACATACCAAATCAAAAGTATACTAGAGACACACAACAGCAGATTTGAAGAGGGAAAAGAAAGAATAAGTGAACAAGAGGACAACTGATTTTGAACATACAAAAGAACATATGACAAAAAAGATGGAGAAATTTGCATTGGCTTTCAGGGAAATGATGGACAAAACAAAGCACACAAATACCAGAATCATAGGTGTCCCAGAAGGAGAAGAGAAGAGTAAAGAGCTAGGAAGATCAGTTGAGGATATAAGGGGGAAAACTTCCCAACCCTTATAAAAGACATAAATATACAATACAAAGAAGCCCAACAAACTCTAAATAGAATAAAAACAAATAGGCCTTCCCCAAGGCACACACTAATCAGTATGCCAAATGTTGAAGAGAAGCAGAAAATCCTGAAAGAGGCAAGAAAAAAACAATATAATGCATACAAGGGAAAAAACATAAGACTGAGTTTCAACTACTCAACTGGTGCTATGGAGGCAAGAAGGCAGTGGTATTATAAATTTAAGATCCTGAAAGACAAAGACTTCCAGCCAAGAATTCTGTACCCAATCGAACTGTCCTTTAAAAATGAATGAGAAGGGGTTGCAATGGTAGTTCATTGGTAGAATTCTCGCATACCATGCGGGAGATCTGGGTTCAATTCCCAGACCAGGCACTTTCCCAAAACAACAAAAATTAACAAATGGTGCAGCAATAATGGGATAGTTATATGGAAAAATGAACGAAATGTGACCCCCACCATATAGCCTATGAAAAAAAGTGAGTGAGAGATTAAAATTTTCACAGACAAACAAATGCTGAGAGAATCTGTCAACAAGAGAAGGGCCCTACAAGAAATACTAAAAGGTGTACTGCCAGTTGAAAAAAACAACAGAAGAGGGAGGTTGGGAGGATGGCACAGAATTGAAAACTACTACTAAGAGTAATTTAAAGGATTAAGAGAGAAGCAGGGAGCGGGCCATGGTGGCTCAGCAGGCAGAGTTCTCACCTGCCATGCTGGAGACCCGGGTTCAATTCCCAGTGCCTAACCATGAAAAAAAGAAAAGTAATTAAAAGAGAAGCAGGGAAAAGAATATATAGATTACACAAATAAAATCCAAAGGATAAGATGGTGGATTCAAGAAATGCCTTTACAGTAATAACTTTAAATATCAATGGATTAAACTTACCAATAAAAGATACAGATTGGAAGAATGGATTATGAAGTATATTCCACATATAATCAGCTTACAAGAGACTCATGTTAGACACAAGGATACAAATAGACTGAAAATTAAAGAATGGAAAAAGCTGTTCCATGCAAGCTGTAACCAAAAGAAAAGAGGAGTAGCTTTACTAATGTAGACAAAATAGACTTTAAATGTGAAGACATTACAAAAGACAAAAAAGAACACAGTATATTAATAGAAGGGACAATTCACCAAGAAGAAATGAAAATCATAAATGTTTATGCTCCCAATCAAGGAGCTCCAAAGTACATGAGACAAAGATTGGCAAAACTGGAGTGATGGACATTTCAACAATAGAATAAGATTTCAATGCACCACTCTCCTCTATAGATAGAATAAACAGACAGAAGACCAACAACAGAACAGAGAACTTACACAATTTGGTAAATGAATTAGACCAAACAGACATATATAGGTTGTTAACCACAAAACACCAAGATACAGTTTCTTCTCTAGGGCTCATGGAACATTCTCCAGATAGATCATATGTTGGAGCACAAAACAGATCTTTTTGTATTTTAAAAACACTAAAATTATTCAAAGAAGCTTCTCTAATCACAATGCAATGAAGTTGGAAATCAATAACCACCAAAGAATGGGAAGTTTCACAAATATATTTGAGATTAACTAATACATACTTAAACAACTAGTGGGTCAAAGAGTAAACTGCTAGAGAAATCAGTAGCTATCTGGAGAAGAATGAAAACAAGAATACAACATATCAGAACTTACGGGATGTGGCAAAGGCTGTGCTGAGAGGGAAATTCATTGCCCTAAATGCCTATATTAAAAAAGAAGAAAGAGCAAAAATCGAGGACTTCACTGCTAACCTGGAGGAACTTGAGAAAGGACAGAAAACCAATCCTAAAGCAAATAGAAGAGAAATGGCAAAAATTAAAGCAGAGTTAAAATGAATGGAAGAATAAAAGAATAACTGAAAGAATCAATAAAAGCAAAAGTTGGTCCTTTGAGAAAATCAGTAAAATAAATGGACCACTAGCAAGACTGACAAAGAAAAAAAAGAGAGAGGATGCAAATAAACAAAATCAGAAATGAGGGGGGGTTCATTACCAAGGAATCTGAAGAAATTAAAAAATTCATAAGAGGATACTATGAACAACTATATGACAACAAACTAGACAATTAAAATGAAATGGACAAACTCTTAGAAACAAACAAACAAGCTACACTGATTCAAGAAGAAATAGAGGATCTCAATAAACCAACCATAAGTAAAGAGATTCAATTAGTCATCAAAAATCTTCCTACAGAGAAAAGCCCATGGCCAGATGGTTTCACAGAATTTTATCAAACATTCCAAAAAGAACAAATACCAATCCCACTCAAACTTTTCCCACAAACCAGGGAAAAAGGAACACTACCTGACTCATTTTATGAAGCTAATATCACATTAGTATAACAAAACCAGGTAAAGATGTTACAAGAAAGAAAAACAACAGGCCAGTCTCCCTAATAAACACACATGACAAAATTCTCAAAAAAAAAAAAAAATACTAGCAAATCAAATCCAACAATACAATAAAAGAATTATAAACCACAACCAAGAGGGCTTTAACCAGGAATGAAAGGATGGTTCAACACAAGAAAATCAATTAATGTAATACAGCATGTTAACAAACCCAAAGGGAAAAATTCTTATCAGTTAAACAGAACCTAAGCAAGAAGTCTAGAATAAGTTAAACTGAACATCAAAGAACAGATAGAGAACAAAGCCATCCAGCAAGAAAATCCCAGGTAAGAGACTGAACGCAATCTTCAGAATAAACTAATCAAGGAAACCAAATCCCTAGATCCCAGCAAAAAATAATTAATCACACTAGAAAATAGAAGATATGGCAAGTCAAAGGAACAAAACAACACTTCAAATGAGAAATAGGACTTGAAACAACTAATTCAGGATGTTTGAACAGACACGGAAAATCTCATCAAAAATAAAACCAAGGAGTTGGGGGAGGATATCAAGAAGACATGGATGAACAACAACAACAAAAGAACTTGAAAGCTTGAAAAAACAAATCACAGAACTTATGAGACTTAAAAGGCACAACAGAAGAGATGGAAAAAAAAATTGGAAACCTACTTTTAAGAAGCAGAAGAAAGGATTAGTGGACTAGAAGACTGGACATCTGAAATCTGACACGCAAAAGAAAATATAAGGAAAAGAAGATAAAAATATGAGCAGGTTCTCAGGGAACTGAAAGACAACATGAAATACGTGAACATACGTGCTGTGGGTGTCCCAGAAAGGGAACCAAAGGGAAAAGGAGGAGAAGGACTAATGGAGGAAATAATCACTGAAAACTTTCCATCTCTTATGAAAGACATAAAATTACAGATCCAAGAAGTGCAGCATACCCCAAACAGAACAGATCCAAATAGACATACTCCGAGACACTTACTAATTAGATTGTCACATATCAAAGAGAAAGAGAGCATTTCAAAAGCAGCAAGAGAAAAGCAATCCATCAGATACAAGGGAAACCTAAAAAGACTATGGGTGGATTTTTGAGCAGAAACCATGGAGACGAGAGGGCAGTGGTATGATATATTGAAGATTCGAAAAGAGGAAAACTGCCAAGCAAGAACTCTATATCCAGCAAAACTGTCCTTCAAAAATAGGTAGGTGGCCATAGTGGCTCAGCAGGCAGAGTTCTCGCCTCCCATGCCAGAGACCTGGGTTTGATTCCCGGTGCCTGCCCATGGAGAAAAAAAAGAAGAGGGGGAAATTAAAATGTTTCCATACAAACAATTACTGAGAGAATGTGTGACTAAGAACCAGCTCTGCAACAAATACTGAGGGGAGTACTACAGGCAGATAGGAAAAGGCAGGAGAGAGAGGTCTGGGAGAACAGTTTACTAAAACTAACTTGAAAACAAAAAAAGAATTAGATATGGCATATATGCTGGTTTGGAAAGATGTATGTTCCCTAGAAAAGACATGTTCTAATCAAAATCCCATTTCATAATGGCAGAATAATCCCTATTCAATACTGTATGTTTGAATCTGTAATTAGATCATCTCCCCGGAGATGTGATTTAATCAAGAGTGTTTGTTAAGCTGGATTAGGTGATGACATGTCTCCACCCATTTGGTTGGGTCTTGATAAATTTCTGGAGTCCTATAAAAGAGGAAATATTTTGGAGAAGGAGGAGATTAGGAGAGAGCAGAGAATGCTGTGGCACCAAGAAGCAGAGAGTCCATGAGCCAGCGACCTTTGGAGATGAAGGAAAATGCCTCCTGGGCAGCTTCATGAAACAGGAAGCCGGGAGAGAAAGTTAGCAGATGATGCCATGTTCACCATGTGCCCTTCCAGATGAGAGAGGAACCCTGACTTCACATGTGCCTTTCCAGATGAGAAAGAAACTGACTGTGTTCACCATGTGCCCTTCCACTTGAGAGAGAAACCCTGGACTTCATCGGCCTTCTTAAATCAAGGTATCTTTCCCTGGATGCCTTAGACTGGACATGTCTATAGACTTGCTTTAATTGGGAAATGTTCTCAGCCTTAGAACTGTAAACTAGCAACCTATTAAATTCCCCTTTTTAAAAGATATTCTGTTTCTGGTATATTGCATTCTGGCAGCTAGCAAACTAAAACAGTATATAAAATCCAAAAGACAAAATAGTACAATAAAGTACTGACTTCACAGTAATAACATTAATGTTAATGGATTAAACCCCTCAATCAAAAGACATGCACTGGCAGAATGCATTAAAAAGCAGGATCCATCTATATGCTGTCTATAGGAGACTCATTTTAGACCCAAGCAAAAATAGGTTGAAAGTGAAAGGCAGGGAAAAGATATTTTGTGCAAACACAATAAAAAAAGAGCAGGAGTAGCTACATTAATATTTGTTAAATTAGACTTCAAATGTACAACAAATAAAAGAGACAAAGAAGGAGACTATGTATTAATAAAAGGAAAAATTCAACAAGACATAACAATAATAAATATTATGCACCAAGCCATTTATGCATCTCATCAACTGATAGAACATCTAGACAGTATAGACAGGGGAGCAATAAAGAAACAGAGAAATGGAATAATACGATAAATAAACTAAACTTAACAGATATTTACACAACATTACACTCCACAACAGTAGGATATCCATTTTTCTCAAGTGCTCATGGATAATTCTCAAGGATAGACCATATTCGGGGTCACAAAACAAGTCTCAATGCATTTTAAAAGACTGAAATCATATAAAACACTTTCTCGGATCATAATGGAATGAAGTTGAAAATCAATAAAAGGTAGAGGGCCATAAAATTCCCAAATATATGGAGGCCAAACAACACACTCTTAAACAACCAGTGGGTCAAGAAAGAAATTAAAAATGAAGTCAGTAAAATATCTTGAGGAAAATGGAAACACAACATACCAAAATTTATGGGATGCAGCAAAGGCAGTGTTGAGAGGGAAATTTATTGCCTTAAATGCCCATATTAAAAAAGAGCAAAAGTCAAGGAATTAACTGTTCACTTGGAAAAACTAGAGAAAGAATAGCAAATTAACCCCAAAGCAAACAAAAGGAAAGAAATAACAAAAATTAGAGCAGAAATTAATGAAATTCAGAACCTGAAAACAATCAGGAAAATCAACAAAACTAGAAGTTGGTTCTTTGAGAAAAATCAATAAAATCGATGGATCCTTAGCTAGGTTGACAGAGAGAGAGAGAGAGAGAGAGGATGCAAATAAATAAAACCAGAAATGTAAGAAGAGACAAAACAAATGACCCTGCAGAAATAAAGGAGGTAATGAGAGGACACTATGAATAACTATATACTAATAAACCAGATAATGTAGATGAAATGGATGACTTCCTAGAAAGCCATTGTTATAGTTTGCTGCCTGCCAGAATGCAATATACCAGAAATGGAATGACTTTTAAAAGGGGAATTTAATAAGTTGCTAGGTTTTAGTTCTAAGGCCGAGATCATGTCCCAATTAAAGTAAGTCTATAGAAACATCTAATCAAAGGCACCCATGGAAAGATACCTTGGTTCAAGAAGGCTGCTGAAGTTCAGGGTCTCTCTCTCAAGTGAGAAGGCACATGGAGAACAGGGTCAGGGTTTCTCTCTCATCTGGAAAGGCATGTGGCAAACATGGTATCATCTGCGAGCTTTTTCTCTTGGCTTCATTTCATGAAGCTCCCCGAGAGGCGTTTTCCTTCTTCATTTCCAAAGGTCGCTGCCTGGTGGGCTCTCTGCTTCTCATGGCTATTTTGTTCTGCTCTCTCAGAATCTCTACCTTTCTCTAAAATCTTTCCTCTTTTATAGGATTCCAGTAAACTAATCAAGACCTACCCGAATGGGTGAAGACATGCTTCCACCTAATCCAGTTAAACAACCACTCTTGATTTAGTCACATCTCCACGGAGATGATCTAAATTACACATTCAAACAAACAGTACTGAATACGGATTAGAAGAAAAGGCTGCCTTTACAAAATGGGATTAGGATTAAAACATGGCTTTTCTAGGGTACATACATCCTTTCAAACCAGCACAGCCATGAACAACAAACACTGACTCAAGAAGAAACAGACAACCTCAACAACCAATCACAAGATATTGAATCAGTCATCAAGAAGCTTCCCAAAAAGAGAAGTCCAGGACCAGATGGCTTCACATGTGAATTCTACCAAGCATTCAAGAAAGAATTAGTACCAATCCTGCTTAAACTATTAAAAAAAAAAATTGAAGGAGGGAAAGCTACCTAACTTATTCTATGAAGCCAACATCACCCTAATACCAAAGACAGACAAAGATACTACAAGAAAAGAAAATTACACATCAATCCTCTAATGAATGAATATAGAGGTAAAAATCCTCAAGAAAATACTTCCAAATCGAATCCAGCAGCGCATTAAAAGAATTATACACTATGACCACGTGGGATTTATTCCAGGTATGCAAGGATGGTTCACCACAAGAAAATCAATTAATTAAAAACACCAAACAAATCAAAGCAGGAAAACCACATGATCATCTATCTGGATTGATGCAGAAAATCCACTGAACTAAATTCAACATCCTTTCTCTTTTTTTTTTAAACTTTTTTTAAATTGTGAAATATAACATATATACAAAAAAGCAATAAATGTCCAATTACATTTTAACAAGAAGTTATAGAACAGACTTTAAAGTTTGGTATGGGTTACAATTCCACGAGTTTCATTTTTCTTCTAGCTGCTCCAATACACTGGAGACCAAAAGAAATATCAATATAATAATTCAGAAGTCATATAAATATTTTAAATCCTATCTTTTCAGTTATACTCTGCCTTCTCTTATTTTTCATTTTTGTGCAAAATAAAATATATACAAAAAAGCAATGAATTTCAAAGCACATCACAACAATGAGTTGTAGAACAGATTTCAGAGTTTGGCATGGGTTACAATTCCACAATTTTTGGTTTTTACTTGTAGCTCATCTAAGATACTGGAGACTAAAAGAAATATCAATATAATGATTCAGTAATCATACTTATTTGTTAAATCTATGCTTTCTGTATAACACCACTGTCACCTTTGATCTTTCTCCCACTCTTTCGGGGTATTTGGGCTATGCCCATTCTAAATTTTTTACGTTGAAAGGGGATGTCAATAATATGGGATGGAGGATGGAACCAGTTGATGCTCTGGAGAGGCTGGCCCCTCTACATTTCGGTACTTATCTGGTCCGGGGACCCATCTGGAGGTTGTAGATTTCTGGCAAATTAACCTAGTGCATGGAACCTTTGTGAAATCTTATATAATGTCCTAGGTATTCTTTAGGAGTGGCAGAAATAGTTTTGTTGGGGTTTGGCAAGTTATGATGAGTAGCAAAATCTAACTGAAACTTGCATAAGAGTGACCTCCAGCGTAGCCTCTCAACTCTATTTGAACTCTCTCAGCCACTGACAGAGTCATTTTTCCCCTTTTGGTCAGGATGGCATTGTTGATCCCACGGTACCAAGGCCAGCTTCATCCCTTGGAGTTATCTCTGACACCACCAGGGAGACTTTCACCCTTGGATGTCATGTCCCACATAGTGGGGAGGGCAATGGTTTCACGTGCAGAGTTGGGCTTAGAGAAAGAAAGGCCACATCTGAGTAAAAAAGAGGTCTTCAGGACTTGACTCTTAAGTATTCCTATAGATAGGCTAAGCTTTTCTGCTACATCAACAAGCTTCACAACAGCAAGCCTTAAAATCAAGGACTTGACCTATTGATTTGGTTGTCCCTAATGTTTGACATAATATCCAGAGTTTCCCCAGTGGTAAAGTTTAATAGTTTCATATTTTTTCTCCCATCCCTCAAGGGACTTTACCAAATAAGCTCTTGCATGAACTTTTGCATACGTATGAATCATGTACAAAGAGTGTATAAGTTCAGGGTTTAGGGGGGAAATGGCTATTGCATGCAATGGGCTATGTTTAACAGGAAAACATCAACAGTACCACAGCAATACCAGAATAAATAACGGGGGCAAGGACAAGAGTTAAGGGGAGGTTTAGATGTTCTATTTGGTGAGGGTGTGTTTATTGGTAATTGTTCTCTTGGGAACAATGAAATTATCTAAAACTGCAAGTGTTGATGGACTGTTGACTTTAGACATTATACATGATGCCCAATGAATGGAGATGGCTGTGGGATGTACCGAATGAGAAGCAGATTGGCGAACAATGGTGTATACACATGATGGAATACTGTGCTGCTACCAAAAGGAAGGAAGTTGTGAGGCATGAAACATTGAGAATGAACCTGTGGGACATTTGGTGAGGCAAAATAAGGGAGAAACAAAATAGCAAATATTATATGGTCTCATTTAGAAAATACCTATAAGAAAACAGGGCCCTAGATTGTAAGCTTATACCTGCCAGTCACATTTACTGCAGAGTCTTAATTGTCATTTCTGGATTTTGAGAGATTGTTTTATATATGTATAACCTGGTATTCAGAGATAAGAATAAAACCAATCAGGTTGGGATTAGGGTAATTCAGAATACAGGCATAAGGATGACATTTTCCATACTTAAGAACTTTATCTACTCTTTTGAGACCAAAAGAAGTAAGGTTTAATTTTTCCAGAACCTAAATTTTCTATAGCACATAATATAACTCAACATGTCTGGATATCTCATTTAAACAATCCAAACACATGGAGCTCAGAATAAAAATGAGGGCCTTTAATCCTGTATAGCTTAATGTAATGCCTGATACATTCCGGAGTATATTAAGCAGATAATCAAAATGTATTGGCAAAGTCTCTTGAGGGATGGGAGAAAAACTATGGAAATATTAAACACTACCAGTGAGGAAACCCCTGATACTGTGTCAAATAAGAAGGACACCCAAATCAATAGCCAAACCCTTGATCTTGAGGCTTGCAGCTGAGAAATTTAGTCTACCTATTGGTATACCAAAGAGTTACTTCCAGAGGACCTCTTTTGTTGCTCAGATGGGGGCTATCTCTCTCTCTCTAAGCCCAATTCTGCAAGTGAAATCATTGCCCTCCCCACTATGTGGGACATGACATCCAGGGATGAGACTGGCCCTGGCACTGTGGGACCAACAATGCCATCCTGACCAAAAGGAGGAAAAGAAGTATAACAAATAGGGTATCGGTGGCTGAGAGAGTGCAAGTACAGTTGAGAGGCTACTCTGGAGATTACCCTTATGCACACTTCAGTTAGACATTGCTACCTATCATAACTTGCCAAATCCCAACAAAAACCATTCCTGCTAATCCTAAAAAAACACCTAGGGTGTTATATAAGATTTTGCAAAGTTTCCATGCAGTAGGGTAACTCCCCTGAAACCTACAACCTCCAGATGGGTCTCCAGATCAGGTAAGTCCTGAAATGCAGACAGGCTAGCCTCTAGAACATCAACTAGTTCCATACCCATTCCTATAATACTGACAGCTGCTTCCAACGTGAAAAAATTAGAATGGGCAAGCTCAAATACCCTTTAAGAGTGGCAAAAAGATTAGAGGTGATGTCAGAGTTATATAGAGAAGGTAGTGTTTTAACAAATGAGTATGACTGCTGAATCACTATACTGTTATTTCTTTTAGTCTTCAGTATCTTAGGTCAGCTACAAGTAAAAACCTAAATTGTAGGAACTGTCACCCATACCAAATTTTAAAATCTGTTCTACAACTAATTGTTATAATGTGCTTTGAAATTTATTGCTTTTCTGTACATATGCATTTTTCATAAAAAAAAGTTCAGTGTGATGTTATAGGCAGAGGTATATGCTGATGTTACCAACCTTTGATTGTATACTTTGAATGATTATATTATAAGTACATATATAATAAATATCAATAAAAAAATTTTAAAAGAACTATATGCCATGATCAAGTGGGCTTTATCCCAGGTTTGTAAGGGTAGTTCACCACAAGAAAATCAATTAATGTAATATATCACATTAACAAATTGAAGGGAGAAAATCACATGATCATCTCAATAAATGCAGAAAAGACAGCTGACAAAATCCAACATCCTTTCTTTTTTTAATGCAATATTGAGATATACTGACATACCATATAATCAACCAAACATACCATACAATCATCCAAAGTATACAAACAATGGTTCACAGTATCAAGCATCCTTTCTTGGTAAAAGCCTTGAAAAACAGGAATAGAAAGAAACTTCCCTAACATAATAAAGGCATATAGGAAAAAACCACAGTTAACATTATATTGAATAGTGGAAGACTGAAAGTTTTCCCTCTAAGATTTGAAACAGGACAAGATGCCCACTGTTACCACTATTAGTCAACGTTGTGCTAGAATTTCTAGCTAGAACAGTTAGGCAAGAAAAAGAAATAAAAGGCATCCAAATTAAAAAGGAAAGAGTAAAACTTTCACTATTTGCAAATGACATGAGCCTATATATAGAAAGTTCCAAAAAATCTACAATAAAGCTACTAGAGCTAATAAACTAGTTCAACAAAGTATTTCTCAAATGAGTTCAGGGATACAAGTTCAATTCACAAAAATCAGCAGTATTTCTATACACTAGCAATGAACAATCTGAGGAGGATATCAAAAATTTCCATTACAATACCAACTAAAGGAATCAAATATCTAGGAATAAATTTAACCAAGGATGTAAAGGACTTGTACACATAAAACTACAAAATACTGCTATAAAAGAAAAAACAAAGAAGACCTAAATAAATGGAAGGGCAATCCCTGTTCATGGATTGGAAGACTAAATATTTTAAGATATCATTCTACCCAAATTGATTTACAGATTCAACACAATCCCAATCAAAATTCTAACAGCCTACTTTGCAGAAATGGAAAAGCCAATTATCAAATTTATTTGGAAGGGTAAGGTGGCCTGAATAGCCAAAAATATCTTGAAAAAGAAGAACAACATTGAAGGACACATTCTTCTTGACTTTAAAGCATATTACAAAGCTACAGTGGTTAAAACAGCATGGTACTGGCATAAAGATAAATAAATTGGCCCGTGGAATCAAACTGTGAGTTCTGAAATTGACCCTCAGAACTCCCCTCAGAATGGCCAATTGATATTTGACAAGGCTACCAAGTCCAATAAACTGAGAGGCTCCTCAACAAGTAGTGCTGGGAAAACTGGATTTCCACATACAAAAGAATGAAAGAGGACTCCTATCTTACACCTTATACAAAAATTAACCTTATGCCTTCTACAAAAACTCAAAATGTATGAAAGACTAGGACCATAAAACTCCTAGAAGAAAATGTAGGGAAGTATCTTCAAGATCTTGTGATAGACAATGGTTTCTTAGACTTTACACCAAAAGCACAAGCAATGAAAGAAGAGATTAATGGAACCTTCTCAAAATTAAAAACGTCTGTGCTTCAAAACGTCTGTGCTTCAAAAGTCAAGAAAGTAGAAAGGTGACCTATTCAATGGGTGAAAATATTTGGAAACCACATATCCAATAAGGTTTCATATCTGGTCTATATAAAGAAATCCTACAACTCAACAATAAAAAGACAAACAACTCATTTTAAAAATGGACAAAAGACTTGAATAGATGTATATGCAAAGAGGAAATACAAGTGGCTGAAAAGCACATGAAAAGATGCTCAACAACACTAGCTATTATGGAAATGTGAAACTACAATGAGATTTCATTTTGCACCTATAGAAAGGCCACTATTTATTAAAACAGAAAACTGCAAGTGTTTGGAGAGGATATGGGGAACCCTTAACCACTGCTGGTAGGAATGTGAAATGGTACAGCCACTGAGGAAGACAACTGGTGTTTCCTCTGGAAGCTAAGCGTAGTATTATCATATGATCCAGCAATCCTGCTGCTACGTATATACCCAAAAGAACTGAAAGAAAGCAAGGACTCAAACATATATTTGCACACTAATGTTCACAGTGGCATTAGTCACAATTTCCAAAATATGGAAGCAACCCAAGTGTCCAGCAAACGAATAATGGATAAACAAAATGTGGTATATATATACAATGGAATATTATTCAGCTGTAAGAAGGAACAAAGTCCTGATGCATGTGACAACATGGATGAATCCTGAGGTCATTAAGTTGAGTGAAATAAGCCAAACACAAATGGACAAATATGAGTGCACTGATATGAACTAAAGCAAACTCTCAGAGTCAGAATTTAAAATATAGGTTATCAGGGGATAAAATGGGGCAGAGAAAGAAGAGCTGATGTTTAATTTGTGCAGAATTTCTATTAAGGTTGATTGTAAATGTTTGGAAATGGACAGTGGTGATACTTTCATTGCGAGTGTAATTAACAGCACTGAATTAAGTTGTTGAATGTGGTTGAAAGGGGAAGTTTTGGGTTGTATATGTTACTATAAGAAAAGTTAGAAGCTATAATATGGGATTGTATAACAAAGTGAACCCTGTTGTAGATGATGAACTGTAGTTAATACTACAAATATGAAAATGTTCTTTCATGAATTATAACAAACGTTTAACGCTATTACAAGGTGTTAAGGTGGTATACAGGAAAAAATACTTCTAAAGTAAACTATGGACTACAGTTAACAGCAATATTTTAATATTCTTTCAGCAGTTGGTAACAAAAGTACCACATTAATGCAAAGTGTCAATAATAGAAGGGTATATGGGAACATACTTTTTTTATGTGACTTTTCTCTAAACCTACAACCTAAATAAATAAATGAATAAATAATTTAAAAAAACATTATGCTGTATTAAAGAAACCAGATACAAAGTACTACATATTATATGATTACATTTACATAAAATGTAAATATAAATAAATTTATAGAGACAGAATTAGATTAGTGGTTATGTAGGGCTGGGGAGGGATAGAGGTATTGAGAGGTGACTGCTAAGAAGTATGGGGTTTTTCTTCCTTGGACTAATAAAAATATTCTAAAATTGGTGATGAATATACAACTCCGTGATTATGCTAAAAGTCACCGACTGTACAGGTTGGCTGGATAGTATGGTATGTGAATAAATCTCAATAAAACTGCTTTTAAAAAATTATTATATAGAGGGATATAATCCAATTGTTTGCTTAGTAAAGGATGGTGTGCTGGTTTGAAAGGATGTATGTCCCCTAGAAAAGCCACGTTTTAATCTAAATCCCATTTCATAAAGGCAGAATAATCCCTATTCAATACTGTATGTTTGAATCTGTAATTAGATCATCTCCTTGGAGATGTAACACAATCAAGAGTGGCTGTTAAACTGGATTAGGTGACGACATGTCTTCACCCATTTGGGCGGATCTTGATGAGTTTCTGGAGTCGTATAAAAGAGGAAACATTTTGGAGAGGAAGAGATTCGGAGAGCAGAGGATGCTGCAGCACCATGAAGCAGAGAGTCCACAAGCCAGCGACCTTTGGAGATGAAGTAGGAAAACGCCTCTCAGGGAGTTTCATGAAACCAGAAGCCAGGAGAGAAAGCTAGCAGATGATGCCGTGTTCACCATGTGCCCTTCCAGCTGAGAAAGAAGCCCTGACTGTGTTCACCAGGTGCCTTCTCACTTGAGAGAGAGACCCTGAACTTCATCGGCCTTCCTGAACCAAGGTATCTTTCCCTGGATGCCTTAGATTGGACATTTCTATAGACTTGTTTTAATTGGGACATTTTCTCAGCCTTAGAACTGTAAACTAGCAACTTATTAAACCCCCCTGTTTAAAAGCCATTCTGTTTCTGGTATAGTGCATTCCAGCAGCTAGCAAGCTAGAACAGATGGGAAATATTTAATTATGCAATTTAAACATCTATACATCGATACTCCAAAAGTAATTTACTTTTTATAATTATAAAAATTATATAATTTTTATTATAATTGTTAACATAATAATATTCAGCAGGCAATAATGTGACTTCTGGTTTTTTAACCAAAAAACACAACACAAAGGCAAAAAACACAAGGAAATAACCATTTACACACAATTACCCAGCTTAGTGCAGGGCAGCACAAAATAGGTTTCGATTCATAACTGTACTAATCAGTTTCTATGTCTAAAGAAGTAAAGCAGATGATCTGGCAAACAATTGCTTTAGGGAAACAAAGCAGAAAATCAGAATACAGTGCATGTAATTCTTTAGGGAAAATAGTATAATCAAATGTTCAAATACTTAAAGGATTTTTTAGTTAGGCAAGAAATCAAAATCCTTGCATGTTACGAATAGTATACAAGTTAGCAATGCTCACTTTATCCAGTTTCCCAAGGATGGATCAACTTTTCAGAGCTCATGTAAGCACTTTCTTTTAATCAATAAGGAACACAATAGAGCATGGAGGACAAGGAGAGAAAGGACCATCATATTCCACAACACATGTGAAACCAAACTTCTGAGCTTCCTAATCTTCCTTCTTCAACTTGGCACTCCTGCAACCTTTCCTATCTCAGTTGAAGGCAACTCCATACTTTCACTTCCTTAGCCAAAAATGGTGGTACCATTTTTGATCCGTTTCTTTTTCCCATGTTCCATTTCCAATTCATTAGGAAATGCTTTTGGCTCTACTTAAAACAAACAAACAAAAAACATATCCAGAATCAAACCACTTAGGCCACTACTCCTTGTTTCTGCCCCTATGCTCCATCTCTCCCAGTCTATTTTCAACAGATAGTTATTACAGTCTCCTTAAAATCTTAGCCAGTTCATGTCCCTCTTCTTTTCAAAACGCTTTACAGATTCCCTCTATTACCTTTGGAGTAAAAGCCCAAATCTTGACAGTACCTGTAAGATCTGATGTGATCGTTCCTCTCTGACTTCATCTCTTACTAATCTTTCCTTCATTCACTGCACAACAGCCTAACTAGTTTCCTTGATGTTCCTCAAACATGCCAGGAACATTTGCTCTATTTCTTAGGCCTAGAATCCTCATTTCCTGGATGACTCCACAGCTACCTCTCCATCACCTCTGAGTCTTTATTTCAAAGGTCACTTCCTCAGTGAGGCTTGTCCTAACCACCTTATTTTAAATTGCTACATGCAGCCCACCCCACATGCTCTGGGCACTCCCAATCCCAAAAACTTGTTCTTTTTCTCCCCACAGCATTTGCCACCTTCTAACATAGTATTAATGTATATGTTGTACAAAATTTACTTACTAACTTTCTTGTGTATTAGCTAATATAACACAATGTTCACTGAGGCAGAGATCATCTATTTTGGTCACTGCTCTCTCTCCAGCATCTTAAAAGTGCCCGCCATATAGTTGATGCTCAGTAGGTATTTACTCAGTGAATGAACGATGATAAAGGGAATCCCTAAGATGAGATCTGTGCAACAAGCCTCAAAGTTCAAAGTGTAGAGAAAATGGAAGGTTCCACAAAGGATATCTCCACAGAAACAAAAATGGAACAGAGATAATTCTGATTTTTTTTTAACAGTTGTGAGAGATGTTTCACTATTCTGAGGGGGTTTGAATAAGATGCTGATAAGTTCAGAAAAAAATCTAGCAAATGAAAACATGAGAAATTATACAAGAAAAGAAAGATATTGTTGGGATCACCATGGATATCATGCAGAGTAAAATATTCCCTAATAAAGCAATAAAATTAGTTACAAAGACAATTTCAAAGAGCTTCTTAATGGTACGGCTATGTTACTTCTAGGACCACACTGCTCCTAAGGGGAAGCTGGTCAATTAAAATTCACATCTCTAACACATAAACTGTTCCAACTTTGGCCAAGCCTTCCAATTAGCCAATAGAATTTTTAAAAAAAGGACAGTAGGTCCAAGGAGGACTGCCTTATATAATATATCTACAAACTTTATCTTGGGAAGAAAACGGTCCTGATGTCCCAGCTTTTAAAGAGACTCTTTCAAGAGAAGTATAACTAAGGACCCTCCAGAATATACTTGATTAAACTGATCTGCCATGATAATTTCTATTCACTCTGTTTGTTATTTTGGTTTCTTTTCTTGCCTTTCTTCTGGTTACTTGAACATTTTTTAGAGTCCCATTTTGATTTATGTTTTTGAGTATACTGCTTTGTACAGTTTTCTTAATAGTTGTTCTAGATATTATCATATACATACATAACTTATCACAGCCATCTGGGGTCAACATTTTTTCCACTTAGATAGGTTCCTTTACCCTTCCCGCTTTTAAATATAATTGTCTTAAATATTTCTTCTCTCTCTCTTGAGCATCACATCAGACAGTGTCATAACTTTTGCTTCAATCCTAAAATATGATTAAAAACTTTCAAGAAGTGAAGGATAGTCTATTATGCTTACTTCTATTTTTACCATTTTCATTATTCCTTCCTTTCTGAAATTCCTAGCTCTCCTTTGGTCATTTTCTTTCTGTTTGGTAAGCTTCTTCTCACCATTTTTTAAAGGTAAATCTGTCAACAACAAATTCTTCTAGCTTTCCTTCATCTGAGAATGTCCCTTTCATTCCTGAAGGATAGTTTCACCTAATATAGGATTCAGGGTGGACAGCCTCTTTCTTTCAGCGCTTAAAAAATATTGCACTTCTCACCCCCATGGTTTCAGATGAGAAATGTGTTACCACTTGAACTGCTGTTCTTTTATAGGTAATGTGTCATTTCTCTTGAATGTCTTTAAGATTTTCTTCTTTATCTTCAGTTTTCATAAATTTAATTAATATGCGTCAGTGTGGATTTCTCTGATTTTATCTTATTTGGGGTACTCAGCTTCTTGAGTTTGTGGGTTTATGTCTTTCACCACATCTGGGAAGTGTCTCTGAATACTTTTTCAGCCCCCATACTCTCCCTTCTCTCCTTCTGGGTCTCTGAGGGTACAAATGTTAGATTATTTTTATTATCCCTCAAATATTTGAGGCTCGATTCTCTTTTTCTCCACTCTACATTCTCCCTGCTGTCTATTCAGTAAATTCTATTGATCTGCGTTAGAGTTCACTGATTCTCACGCATCTTCACTCTATTACCAAGTCTATCCATCAAGTATTTTTATTTTGGCGATTCTATTCTTCATTTCTATAATTTCTACTTGGTTCTTTTTATAAATTCCATTTTTTTTGCTGACATTTTATATCTTTTCATCTGTTTCAAGATAATTCAAAATTGATTAAAGCAAGTTTATGATGGCTGGTTTAAAATCCTTGGCCAATTATTCCAATATCTAATTCATCTCTGAATGGATGTCAGCTATCTTTTTTTCATTCAAATTGTGGTTTTCTTAGTACGATGAGTGGTTTTCATTTGTATCCTTAATATTTTGGTTATTACGTTAGGACATTATTGATCAAAGAATCTTCAATTTTAGCAGGCTATCATTCTGTTTAGTTTTAGTGTATAGGTTCTGGCCTACTTTTGTGGGCTTTAGTTTTTATGACAGTTCAGTTTTCTGAGCCCTTACATTGCTATTCTGGTCTGCTTCATACACATGGTGCTGATGAGGTTCCCTCTCAGTTCCAGCTGGTACCATCTGCAGGAACAAAAGGTGCTTCCCTGGCTCACTTGCTGTTGGTGGGCAGCCTTCTATGGGAAACAGGAAGTTGGTCAGAAGCCACTGTCCTGGGCCTCCCTATATCATGGGGTAGAGTTTTGGGAGACACAGGGCTTTGTTGCTGATGCAGCTGTAGATGAAATCAGACCACTGGTGCCCCAGTTTTGAAGAAGGGGCTGGGCCAGTGTGTGCTTCACTGATGTCACTGCCTCCAATGGATCAGACCACTTACTTGGGCACACATTGTGGAGCAGGAGTTGAGACAACTGGGGCTTTACTGTTGCCACTGCAGGCAGATCAAACCATGCACCAGGGCCCAGATTGTGGAGTGGTGATTGGAACAGCCAGGGTCACCTGCTGGGGCCAGGCTGTAGAGCAGGGGCTGGTATATCCTGGGCTTTACTGTTGAAGATGCTTGGAGTCTATTTAGCGTATCTCAAATGTGGCATACTGGTATGGAAACGGTGTTTTTAACAACAATCTCAGTATTTGGTCTTACATATTACAAAATGAGGAAAATTAGGGGTTACAGTATTCTGCATAAATAAGATTACATATTATGGAAGGTCAGATTTAAAGACCTATTGGTTGATTAAAAGGGGTAAAAGAAGTGTAACAAATAAGGTGTGAGTGGCTGAGAGAGTTCAAACAGAGCTGAGAGGCTACTCTAGAGGTCACTCTTACACAAACTTCAGCTAGACTTTGGTACCTATTTCATAACTTGCAAAACCATTCCTGCCAATCATAAAGAACACCTGGGGCATCATATAAGATTCTATAGAGGTTCCATGTACTAGGATAACTTGCCAGAAATCTACAACCTCCAGATGGGTCCCTGGATCAGATAAGTCCTGAAATGCAGAGGGGCCAACCTCTCTAGAACATCAACTAGTTTCATTCCCCTATCCCATATTATCAACAATCCCTTCCAACATGGAAAAAGTTAGAAATGGGCATAGCCCAAATACCCCTAAAGAGTGGGAGAAAGATCAAAGGTGATGGTGGAGTTATATAGAGAAGGTAGAGTTTAACAAATGAGTATGACTGCTGAATCAGTATATTGATACTTCTTTTAATCCCCAGTGACTGGGAGCAGCTAGTAATAAAAACCTAAAAATATGGAATTGTAAACCATACCAAACTCTGAAATCTGTTCTACAACTAATTCTTGTGATGTGCTCTGAAACTTATTGCTTTTCTGAATATGTTATTTTTCACAAAAAATTTTTAAAAAGTCAATTGTGATGATAAGAAAATAAAAAGTAAAAAAAATTTTAAAAGATCTGTTGTTTTGACTTAGCTAGTTCTTTGAGGGCAGGAATTTTCTCTTATCCATCCTATATCACTAGCATTTAGAACTATGTCTGGCACAATGCTAAAGAGGATTCAATAAATCCATTTTGGATGGACAAATAAATAAATGAAAAGATGTAGAAACATGAGCGCCATCTTTAAAGCACTTACATTCATGTAGTTATAGTTCAGTTAATCTAAAGTTACAGGGTTTTAATACCTCAGGGGAGATTTTCACTATCTAACTGAAAAAAATAATTTTTCAACGCCAATTACTGAAAGGTAAACAAAAGTTGTAAAATTATATAACATGTCACCTAATATTTAAATATGTCCTCAAAAATAAACTCTTTTGTTTGACTAGAGATGTTGATTGCCAATTCAAAATCCTTCTCATGGAACCATAATTAAAACTCTAAAAAGCAGACTTTTTCACTCAACATCTAACATCTGTTCTTAAATACCATATTTTAATGATTTAAAACAGGTCTTGTAAATTTAAGGCATTTAAAAAAAAATAGTATTGTGTAATGGTAGAGGACCAAATGCAGCTCCTAAAATTCAGAAGGCTTTTTCAATCTAAAGATTTATAAAATCAGCTATGGCAATGATTAGCTCAGAATTAATTTAAGCTTTCTGATTGCTTGTTTGAATGTTTAAACTGTTTGCAAGAACAGTCTGATCTGGCAAAATTAATAAATAAAAGATTCAATGACTATACAGGGTAACACTACAAGATGTAACTAAATGGGAATAAAACTACTGATATAATCCACATGATTACATTTTTTGTGGCATTACAGGTAAAATCAATTAAAACTTAGAAGACAAAGAGAATTCACAGCTCCTAATTACTCCTGGATTGAAGACTGACAATTTTGAGCATAAACTTAAATCAGTAACTAAACATAGGAGATCATAAAATTAGAAACATTTTAACCATTGATTATTCTGTCCTCTAAACAAATCCTTTACTTTATCAACCGATTGGAAAATTAAAAAGAGGAATGAATCATGAAGACTATCAAAGATAGATAGCAAAACAGATGGGTTGAGATCATATAAAAGAGCAAGATGTTTTAACACTTCATATATTTTCAGGCAGCCCCATTTACTGATTTCTTTAAAAATATTTTTTTAAGAAAATCTTTAAAAATATTTTCTTTTTAAAAGAAAATCAATTATTGCTACTAGCCAAGAATCATCGCACAGTAATATTTCACAATGAATTTATAACTTCCTTTTGGCATGCCCAGGCAACCTGAAAGTACACATACTCCAGCTGCAAAAATCCCTTAGTTATGAAAAAGCCCCCTTGAAAGAAAGCACTTTCACCCTTGATAGACCTTAACTTTTTCTTCATTGAATCAAAGCTATCACAGCATAAACAGAGCACGAGCTTGAGAATTCAAAAAACCTGGGGCTGAATCCTGGATCTGTCCATTACTATGACATTAGGTCAGCTATTTAATCTCTCTGGGAAATGGAGATAACAGCTATTTCAAAGAGTTCCACAGAGTACAGGAGATAATAAAAAGCATAAAGGGCTCTGCCTGGAACATACTATACAATAGTGCCCAGGCTCTTCCCCAGACCTTCATACATCTACACCCATCTCATCATTTAAGTCTAAGCTTATATGTCTCGCCCACACAGACCTTCCTTGAAAACTGGCCAGAAGAAGTTTAATTTTGGTCTTAGTGATAACTGACATCTAATTTAATCTCACTTATTTAATTGTTTATTGCCTGTTTCTCCCCACCAGAATGTCTTCTACTTGGGGGCAGGAACTATGTCTGCATCTCCAGTGCCTTGAACAATGCCTGGCTTATAGTAGGCTCTCCATAAATGTTTGGTAAAAGGAAAGAAACTGCTCCATAACAATGAAGTTCTCCTTGATGGCTATGACGGTGGGGGCACTGACTTGGAATTTTCAACTGAATATTTATTTGTTTCCTTCTTTTTTATGGTCTACAGCTTTGAGAAGTCACCTAAGGCAATCTGTACCCATGCACCTAAAAAGATATAACCCATTTAAAAAAAATTTCAATTGCTTCCTTCTCTGTCACTTTCGTGAAAAATGAATAAACAGATTTGTACCCATACTTTAAATATGATATTATCTCTTCACCAATACTTATATTACCTTCCAAAACTTTGCTTAACCACTGCCTCTTCTGGGAAATTCCTCTTGCCCCAAAAGGTGTAACTGCACATGGAGCTTGAGTATATTTCTATCACAATGACTAACTATTCTGTTCTCACAAGAATGAATGGTTTTATTCATCTGTATCTCCTACTAAGCTACTTGCTTGGCGGGATCATGCCCTTCACCTATTTCCTAAAGGGCCAGCACAGTGCTAATCCCAAAAGAGGTGATCAATAAACAGTTATTGTGGGGACAACTAGAGAATTCTAAGAAAATATATTAATGGCATGACATGGCCTTAAAAATGTAGTCGAACTTAAAAAAAATAAACATGTCATCAATGATTCTTAAAGATCCCTTAGAATCCCTGAATTAAATCAAATTTTAGAATTTCCACAAAGGTCTCCCCTTATTACCTTATCCTTCAACTAGGATCAGTTATAGCCCCAAGTTGAGAGGTCAGAACAGGGCTCGTTTTTCAGGAGGACATATACCATTTGTCCTGTGTCCCTTGGTGTCCAGAGCCCAGGCACTGAGATCAACAGCCTCCCTAGGTCAGTGAGTATTTCTGGTTAAGCCACATCCTGACAGACAGGCATGACTCTGGGTACAGAGATGTGGGCCAGGCTCAGAGTCTCCATCAATCAGGGTCAGTGGCTGTGTTTTGAACCTAGCAGTGTGAAACCCCCTATCTCCCAAGGCCTTTTCCTTCTCAGGGAAGAAGGAATCAGGACTTGTAAAAGCCAGAACTAAACTTTGCTCTGCAGGGTTCCCTGAGCTTCCTTTAATTTGAAACTTCTAAAGAAGAAAAAATTTTAAAAAGAAAGAAAAAGCATACGCAACTCTTCCAACATTGTGGCTGTATTAAAACTAATACGAAGTATTATTAAGTGGAGAAGAAACATTTGAGTTAGTTTTTACCAGAAGATTTGGAGACCACTAATGACAGCAGAGTTTAAAAACAGATAGGAGTTAATTTCCCCATATCCTAAAATTAGTGGATTAAAAAAATCCTCAAAGTCCAGCCTTTTTTTACATGTTATAACAAATAAGGATACGAATTTTATCTTATTTTAAACAGTACATATTCAACAAAGAATATTCGGAAAATACAGTTTAACCAAAAAATACAATAGCTTTCCACCCAAGTACAACCACTATTAACAGTTCTGCCTATTTTCTTCTACTTTTCTTTCCATTCTGAAGAATAATAGGAAAATAATTTGTAATCCCTTGATTTGTCACAAAATTTGACATGAATTTAAAACATAAGGATGTCTATGACAGCAAGCTATATATTTGCTTGCTATTCATCTCTTCCCAATCAGACTCAACATGATTTTATGCTATAAAGGGATAATAAATATAAAAACAAATAGGGGACAACAGAAAAATTCTTAAAACAGTTTATAAAGTCTCAAGATTTTTTTCCTTGAGCTAATGTAGTACACAACAAAATTGATATTAGAATTAATCTCATAATCTATGTGAATAACAGCATTATAGATCATTTGATTGATTTTGATTTATCCAGTAACCTTGTGGATTTCCTAAAAACAGAGTGAATATCTGGTTATTCCTTCATAAGAACTTAGATGTTCAACTCTATGGAAGTGCAACTATTATTATTTGCTCTTCAAAACGGCTTTCCTTTCAAGCTGCTTCATTCTAGAACTGGGATATTGTGGGAAAGGGCCTGGGCCATCTCTTATGTGGCATTCAAATCCGTACTCACAGTATCACATTTTGACAACCTCTTTACTTCTAGAGAGTAACTTATCATACACAATATTTTCCTGCTTGTATAACCTGCAGGGTCAGAAAAATATTCAGAGAAAGAAATGAAGAATGTGTTTTCCCTTTTCCCAGTGTTACGTTTTTTTGAAGGGTGGCATAACACAGTATGTTTCTAAAACCTTTCTCAGAATTAGAGTTGCCAGAATGGCATCCTAGAACCTCATTTCCAACATACAGTCATCAGTATAATGAAATATATGCTATTAATAAAATTCAATATTTAGATCAAATAATGAAATGTTTACTTTCATATTTTCCTTTAATAACATAAATTTTCATTTTCATTAGGAGCTTTAGGTGTGACCTTCTCTCCCACTTCTACTGGGTCTCATACATAAAACTAGCTCATTTCCAAGGTGATATGCTAGTCATGGTTCTTAACTCTGACACATTAGAATCACCTCCAAGTTCTAAATACCCAAGCCTAAGCCCAGTCCCAGACCAAGCTGAATCAGACACTCTTAGAGCAGGGCCTGGGCAATGATTTTTGAATTTTGCTTTTAAGCTTTCGTAGTGATTCTAAGATGTAGCCAGGGTTAGAAATCTCTGTATTAGGAAAACACTCAAGAAAGGATAAAGAAAGGTGAAAGTAATATATGCTCTCTCCCTATCTTGCTCAGTTCTGGCTGGGTTTGGAGGTACAAGGTAGTAGGAGGATGAAAGAGGGGGCCTCTTCTAGTAAATGTTATTGGACAAGTACATCATTATTTCTCTCCTAAAACATATCAAATGTTCTCATACTACAAGGATACCATTTAACTGTCAACACTAAGAGTCAAAAAAGAACTAGGGAGAGTTCTGCTTCCATTCTTCACCAACAGTTCAACAGAAGTGGGGGGAAAACCTGTATATACATATATACACACACACATACACAAACACAAAACAGCTCTGTGAACACATCAAACATTTTACAAGGTACTTAAACTTTGCCATTTGAAGATCTAAGAGAAAAAAGGAATGCACAGAGGTAAGGTCAGCCACAAAAAGCTAATTTCGCCTAGAGGGCAATCCTCCAACCCTGGGAATTAGCTTCCTCAAAGGACTCAGAAGAGCCTCATAGGATTGTCAGAGTGAAGAGAAGACCTGGGGTTCACCTGATAAAACAATCCCTGTGTTGTTTTGGTTTCTTCTGAAAGAATATGCCTAGGACAAAGGTGATTCAAAAGCAAACCTAGCCTTGCATGGACTTGGAGCTTGTCACCCTTTAACCTGGTAGCCCATGGAATCTAAAATCTTAATACTGGATTAGGGCAGTTTTGGCTGTCAGCCCCCCTCACAAACTTGTCAGGCGAAAAAATACTATTATCAGTATGAGCAAGAACCAGAATAAGAAAGAAAAGAAAAACATCAAGGCATGAGATTTTTTTGAACTTTTTTATTGCATAGTATATCATATATACAAAGCAAAGAAAGAAAGAAGCAATAGTTTTCAAAGCACTCTTCAACAAATAGTTACAGGACAGATCCTGGAATCTATCATGATTCTCTCAGATTTTTTTCCTTCTAGCTGCTCCAGAATATTGGAGGCTAGAAGGCTTAAATATTTTTTTATCATCACAATGGACTTTTATTCTTCTTTTTTGTGAAAAATAACATGCATATTAAAAAGCAATAAATTTCAAAGCAGAGCAACACAATGAGTTGTAGAGCAAATTTGAGGGTTTGACATGGGTTACAATTTCACAATTTTAGGTTTTTACTTCTAGCTGCTCTAAGATATTGGAGACCAAAAAAAAAAGATACCAGTTTAAAGACTCAGCATTTAAATTCATTTGTTAAATCCTATCTTCACTATATAGCTCCACCATCAACCTTTGATCTTTCCATCCCTCTCTTTAGGAGTGTTTGGGCTACGGCAATTCCAAATTTTTTATATTGAAAGGGTCTGTCACTAACATGGGGTAGGGAGATGGAACTATCTGATGTTCTGGAGAAACCTCTAGGTTTCAAGACCCATCTGGACATCGTAGGTGTCTGGAAAGTTACTAGTACATGGAACCTTTGTGGACTCTTATATATTGCCCTAGGTGTTCTTTAGGATTGGCTGGAATGGTTCTAGTTGGGGGCTGGTAGGTTATGATAGGTAGCAAGGTCTAACTGAAGTTTGTGTAAGTGCAACCTACATAGTAGCCCCTCAACTCTATTTGGACTCTCTCTGCCACTGATATTTTATTAGTTACACTTCATCTCTTCCCCCTTTTGGTCTGGATGGAATTGGTGATCCCTTGGTGCCAGGGTCAGATTCATCCCTGGGAGTCATCTCCCATGCCACCAGGGAGAGTTTCAGCCCTGCATGTCATGTCCCACATAGTGGGGAGGACAATGATTTCACTTGCAGAGTTGGGCTTAGGAGAGTGAGGCCACATCTGAGCAACAACAGATGTCCTCCAGAGGTAACTCTTAGGCATGCCTATAGGTAGTCTGAGCTTCTCCGCTACCTACATAAGCTTCACAAGAGTAAACCTCAGGATCGAGGGCATGACCTTTTAATTTGGGTGTCCCTAAGGTTTGACACAGTATCAGAGGATTCCCTGATGGTAAGGTTTAATAGTTGCATATTCTTTCTCCCATCCATCAAGGGACATTGCCAATATTTTCTGATTATCTGCTTAATATACTCTAAGACGTATACAGGCATTACAATAATCTATACAGGATTAAAGGACCTCTCTTTCTTATTCTGGGGTCCCTGTGCTTCAATTGTTCAAATGAGCTATACAGATAGGTTGAGTTACATTATGTGCTACAGAAAATTTCAGTTCCAGACCAAATAAACTTTTCTTCCTTTGGTCTCAAAGAGTATGTGTGATTCGAAAATATAGACAGTCTTCTTTACCCCTGTGTTCTGATTTATTTTAACTCCAACCCGATCACCTTCGTTCTCTAAATATCAGATTATATATAAAAAAACAGCCTCTCGAAATCCACAAATAATAATCAGCACTCCGTACTTAATGTGTCAAGGCATGAGATTTTGATATGTGATATTGAAACAAAAAATACAATAACCCAAATTTTAACTATGGATGGATTTCAGAGTAACTGAGAGCTGAAGAAAGAATTAGCAAAGAAGAATGTAGATCATAAAAAATATACCATGGGAAAAAAAAAGCGAAAGAAGATGGGAAAAAGAAGAGAGGGAAAAAAATTTAGAAGAAATAATGAGAAGATTTAATGTACGTTAACTAGGGTGCCAGCAGGAGAAGAGAGAATGAGGTATAGGCAATATTTAAGGAAATAATGGTTGAGAACTTTTCATAGCTGATCAGACATGTCTATCCACAAATTCAAGATTCCTAGGGAAGTACAAGCAAGATAAAAAGAAATTTAACCTCAACAGACCACAGAGGACAATAAAGACAAAGAGAAAAATATTAAAATAACCAAGAAAAAAGAACAGATTATCCTCAAGAAAGTGATAGCTTGACAGCTGATAATAGAAACCAGAAGGCAAAGGAAAGTCTTTAATGTGCTGATATAAAGTGTCATACTAACAATTCTAAACCTAGTGAAAATAATCTTTGATAAAGAAAGTAATAACACAAGAAAGTAGAGAAAATGAAAAATGAAACAGAACAGGCAGGATAAACAAAGTACAAAATAAGATAGGAGATTTAAACTCAAATATATTACTACCATGTGCTAAGAGCATGAGGAAATATATAAACTATAAACACAATAAATAAGTGAATTGTAAAGTATATTAAAAGAGGATAAGTGTTAGAAAGAAAGCTGTATTTGAAAGAGAATATAGGTTCACCTGATTGTGGAGAAGAAAATAATATATTCACAATTTTGCAAGAACTGGCGTGCAACCAAAATGTGGTGGCTGGCGCACTGAGCAACAGAAAGCAGCAGTATTTCTTCCTTAAGCCTTGCACACAAGTAGTTTTTCTGCTGATTGGATACTCTAGAGGTTATAGCATATTCGAGCAGTTTAACTAATTTAACTGTTCTGGCAGTTCCCACTTTTATGTTTTACATTCCAGTGACCTTGGTCATTATTTATTTAGGTTTGTTTTTAACCATATAAGTATCTGACGTTAACTTGGGGCTTACATCAGGGGCCCTCTCTTTGCCTTGTCCACAAGACTGGTCTGAGCTGGTTTTGCAGCCCTTCGCTTAGTTTCGTTTTTTCCCACCCTGCATCATTTTGAGCAAAAACTAAACTTAATTCTATTCTTACAATTCCCCCTTTCTTTTGAACTTTTTTAGCTTTTACTATTCTAGTTCTTTTTTAAATTTGATAAGGGCTCTTTTATATTCTTCATTATAGGGATTTTCCTTTTTAAGCAGGTATAAATTATTTTGCCTGTATTGAATAGGCATTGTTTGGTTAGGGCAGTTTTAAGGAGTCTTTGAGTTGACCCCCAGGTGCATGGGATGATGAAATATCTAATTGATGAGAGTACCCCAGCTAGATGATTTAAGAAGTCAAAACAAACAGTGCCACCCATATTTCCCAAACTAGTTTTTTAACCATTTTGTGAGGGGGTTACCAATGCTTGAATTTTTTGTTAATTGTTTAGATAAGGCTGTTAGGCTTTGTAAAGCTTTGGTGATGGTTCCATTTGGGGCTGTATTATTGGGAATAAATGTACACAACGATTCCCGACCATAACACAAATGCTTTGCTTTTTAGCTAGCATCATGTCTAGGGCCATCTTATTCTCCCATCTCATTTAGCTAGTACCATCTAATTGTTCAGCAGTTCCCTTAATTGCATCTTTGGTGTTATTGATGAATTTTTGTTGATTATAATATATGCAATTAATTTAGTCTACATTTTTATTAATTGGGACTACCAAAATAGGAATGACTTAAATTCCACAGTTATTTGATTTTTAGCCTTACACTTATTCGGGATTCCTCGTGGCACCCTTATATTGTCTAAATAAATTTGGTCATAGAAGGAACTAACTGGGCTCCCTTTATCTTTTTTCTTGGATTTGAATGTTTTATTCCTTTTTAAATGCTAGGGTGAATGGGATGGCCAATTGAACTAGAGCACAGGTCTTTTTCTATTTTTCAGGTAATATCAGACAGAGGATGCTTTTTCCACAATACTACTTAAGGTTTGCTCAAGGTATGACTAAATTGGAGAAACTGACAGTATTATCCTTAGTCACATTCTGTGCTTGGGTACACAAGGCCATGGTCCTAAGATCTTGGAGCCCATCTCCCCATCTAGAGAGACAGGCAAAGTGGTTTCCTGGACTGAGGCAGGAAGCTGGTATGCTTTAGACTTTTCCACTCCTGACTGAAGGGAAAAGAGAGGATAATATATTACAATTTTCATCAAGAGTAGTATTTTGAAAAAGGAGTATCATACATTTGAACTTTTCTTCATGGTTCTCCATACTTATTGGAAAGGGCATGAGCACTGAGTCGGCCTGTTGTGCAAGCATAACAGTTGTTTCCGTTTTTTAGACTTTGGACTGTATATCTAATCCATTTCACCTAGGCATTTGTGCTTCATATCCTGTTTCTGTTTCTATGATTTGCTTTAAATCTTTTGCCTTGACCATTTTGACAACTTTGGGATGATTCTGAACTGGGGCACTAACCTCTAGCTGGGTCTCTTCTAGTACCACTGATGGGCTAGCTGGAGAAGACATTATTGGTGTCAGGGAGAGGACTTGCATTTTGAACCTTTCCAGACAGTCTTTCCCCATAATGTCTGCCCGCATTTCAAATATCTTATTAACTTCCTGATATTGGTTGTTGCTCCTGCCTCATATTTGTTTGCTTTTTTGATGGTTATTGCCACCAGATTACATTGAAGATCTCCACAATCTGGTGGGGCACTTCCTTTACAAAATGTTATTTTATACTTTAATGGTTGCTATTTTAATCTCATATTTGTGGTCCATCCCCAAAACTGGGTAGCCTATCTCACTTCCCACCAAGTGTTGCAAGGGAGAACCCTATTGGTTCTGGGCACAGGTACTTGTTTTTCCAACTTAACTGCCATTGACTTATAAAGTTCCCACAGTCAATTACTCGGCAAGCATCAAACTGTACAGTTTGGGACTCTAAACTTTCAGTTATATTCACTAATTTGACGGGGCTTGTTGTGTCCTGAATTTGGAACATCATGGCTAGTATAATTCTCATTTTTAGATTGGGCTTCAAATACTTCTTCTGTCTTCCTTGGGTAAGATTTTCCGACCAGGGTTATTATCAATTATGTCAGACTAAGATACATAATTTTAAAAAAGAAGGCCCTCCCCCTTTTCTTTTCCTTCTCTCCCAACTATTAGCTCTTCAAAGCAATTTTTAAACGGTCTGATTTTGATAGGGGGAACTTGCGACACCCCCATCCCTCATTTCCTTCACTCATCCATACTTTTTCTTGGATTTTTTTTAATCTTCTTCGGTAAGCAAAGCTAAGACAATGTCTATTTGGCCATCTTTTACCTGCAGGTCTAGTCCCCTTAGGTCCCTTCCCAGTAAATTACTCTGTTTCTGGGATGTACAGCAGGTAACTTATAATTTGGTTATCCTCCCAACAGATGTTACTAGGTTTGAATCCCTCCCCTTTTACCCCCGAAATTGTGAGGGAACTACTGGGAAATCTGATCCCCTTTGAGATGTGGTTTATAGAAGATCGAGTTGCCCAGTGTCTACTAAAAATGTAATTTTTTCCTGATATGGGCCCACATTCAGATTTACTAAAGGCTCCCAGTGGACTCTTGAGATGAGGAACATTTGACTCCCCTAGTCCTTAAAATTTATCAGTTGTATTACCTGTTCTTTCTTCTTTAGATTTGGGCACTCCCTTTTGAAATGACCAGGTTTTCCAGTAATAATATGCTGTAGAGTCCTGTACCCTCCTCACTCCTTTATTCCATATGGCCCAGACTGCTTCTTTATTTCGCCTTTGCCTGTTTTTTCTTTGCTATGTCTTTAATCTTTTCTTGACCATGTGGTCGACCATGCTAATTATGACTTTAGCTTTTGGCTTCTGCTTTTCCTCTTCCCTTCTCACAAAAATTTTCAGAGACTCAATTTTTTTAGTGATTTATCCATCCATTCATCTCTTTACTAGATCTTTTTCTGACTGTCAGGCTAAGATCCCTTTATGCAACCGACCTGTAACATTCCTTGAGCCACAGGACTTTTAGGGTTCATTCTTGAGTATTTCTTCCCCTGGTCCCTTAACCTTTGCAGGCAAGCAGAAGGAGTCTCATCTTTTTTTTGACTCACCTCAAAGGCCCTATTTAGGTTCTGAGATTTGGGCACAGCCAATTTTAATCCCTGTATAATGAGGTTTTTAAGATCTTTCATTTGTGCTTTGCCTTTCTGATCATTAATATTCTAATTGGGGTCTACATTAGGAAATTTTTGCTTTGCTGCCATTATCCCTTGTCCAGGCAGGTGCTGCCTCTCCCATTCTTTCACAGCCACCTTCCTCACCACTTTCCTTTCCTCTCCCATAAAAAGGATATTTAGGATGGACATAAATTCAGACTAGATCTATAAACTGGGGACTAAAACTTGATTCAGTTGTTCGGCTAGCCTGCTGGGTCATTCATTAATGATTTCATTTTCTTCTTGAAATGAGGGCAGATTCTTGAAATTTCAAGAATTTCCTGAAGGGCAGAGACACTCAGCAGGTCTATGGTCTCTCACCTTTCTTTCCCCAGTAGCTCCCAGAAATGGAAAATTTTGAATATCTTTCTTATGTTGTTCCAACTTCTTCTTCAATTGTTTGGTGGGTTGTAACAGGTGGAGCAGTTGGTCCCAAGTGGCCCTCCAGTTACCTGGAGAAGAATGCAGGTTAGTTTCATTGGACCCTCAGGGTCCAACAGCCCTTGCCCCACAGGAGAAACACAGGGCAGGGTAAAGCTTAATAAAGGATCTCACAATTTAGTTTCTAAAGATTTAGTTTTAGGTTCTGGGGTTTTAACCTTAGAGGATAAAGAGCGGTCCCCCCTCCCTTTAGCCGACACATAGCATAATCAGACTCCTCTTTGGAGAAGGGCTTCTTTTCATTAACATAAAGCACTAGGTCGGCACAAAGCCAATCCTCATTTGTTGCGTATTTTGGCTAGAATACATCAGATGGTAAAATGCTTTCTTTTGTCCAAGTGTGACAACAATATTGAATTATTCTTTTTGTACTTTCCTTTGGTCCAGTTACTACTGGTCCAATGTTTTAACATTCTCCCTAATGGACTACTCAGGGGAATGTTCCCAGGGAACTTTATGGGTACACCCTTCCCTTCCCTTTTTCCCCAGCTAGCCGACTGCCTCTATTACCCATGCTGAGTCTAGTCTGGGTTCTTTTCTCTCAGTGCCACTTTGTTTTGTCCATCTCCTGCCCTTTCCCTCACGGGAGAAGGAAAAGGCAAATTGGGACTCCACACTCACGTTGTGCAGTATGTCATGCATTTCACACACACACACACACACACACACTCAACCCTAGACTCATCAGAATTTCCTGACTACTAAAGCAACATTTAATAGTTTTGTTTTTTTTTTTTACCTTGGTCTGTGCACAGAGATGCCCAGTCACCGTGAGGCAGATTTCCTTCCCCTGTTCATGTTCACAATCAACAGATTGAAGCGTTCAGTCTCGGGTCCTTCTGGCCCCCAACGACAGAGTTCGAGACTGCTCAAATAGTGGGACACACCTTCCCTTTGTCCTCCCTGGGCTCCTCCTCCAAAGCCTCAGATCCCAGACAAGCCCCCAAAGTTGTGAGAAAGAAACCCGTATTTGAAAGAGAATAAACACTCATCCAATTGCGGAGAACAAAAGAATTTAGTCAGGATTTTGTAACAATAGGTGTGCAACCAAAACGTGGTAGCTGGTATGCTGAGTGACAGAAAGCAGCAATATTTATTCCCTAAGCCTAGCATGCAGGTCCCTACCTTGTTTCTCTGTTGACCGGATACCCTAGAGGTTATAGCCAATCCGAGCAGTTTAATTTAAATTTTCCACCAGCAGTTTCCACTTTTGATTAAGTTTTATATTCCAGTGACCTTGGTCGTTACTTGTTAGTAGGATCCAATGCCAATTCTGAACTTACATCAGAGGCCCTCTCTGTCCACGAAACTGGCCTGAGCTGGTTTTGTAGCCCTTTGTTTAGTTAGTTTTGTTTTCCCCACTCTGCATTATTTTGTATGAAAGCTAAACTATTCTTACATCAGTATATAGGAAAAAAGTACGAAGGGAACTGGAAGTACAAAGGTGGGGTGAGACAGGTTTTTGTCAGGGTTAGGCAATCTGCAGATCAAATCCAGAGCACCACTTATTTTGGTAAATAATGTTTTATTGGAACACAACCACACTTATTCATATATTTATTGCCTATGGCTGTTTTTGTGGCATGATAGCAGAGGTGCATGATTGTGACAGAGACCATATGGCCAGCAAAAAGCAAAGTATTTACTATCTGGCCCTTTACAGTAAAAGTTTGCCCATCCCTCACTTACATATTCCCAATAATTATGGATCTCAACTATGAAACATGTTCAGAGTGAAGGGTTCAGATTATATGACATGACCATGTTTCCTACCCTTCAATCTTGCTACCAGTGAATTCAATGTATCAGTTCTATTTAGATTAAGGAATACCTGAATTTGTCCAAGAATTGATACTGCATTACTAAGATTATTAGAAGGCACACCACTACCTATGCTTCTCTTGCTCTTAAATGCTTCTATCACCTCAGCACTAAGAGATCATCTAAATAGAGATTCATTCATTGTTTTTCCATCTACCCAATTTATTTTAACCTTTGTTCCCCCTTTTGTTTGCTTATTTTTTATCCATATTTTTTACTCATCTGTCTATAACCTAGTTAAAAGGAGCATCAGACACATTGTGAAAACAATCACACAGTCACAATGTAAAAGCTATATCATACAATCATCTTCAAGAAACAAGGCTATTGGAACACAGCTTTACGGTTCAGGTACTTCCCTATAGCCACTGCAACACACATAAACTAAAAAGGGGATATCTATATAATGCATATGAATAACCTTCAGGATAACCTCTCGACTCTTTGAAATCTCTCAGCCACTGACACTTCATTTTGTCTCACTTCTCTCTTCTCCCCTTTGGTCAAGAAGGTTTTCTCTATTCCTTGATGCCAGGTCCCATCTCATCCCGGTATTTTCCACATTGCGAGGGAGGTTTACACCTCTGGGAGTCATGTCCTATGTAGAGGGGGAGGGCAATGAGTTTACTTGCCATGTTGGCTTAGAGAGAGACGGCCACATCTGAGCAACAAAAGAGTTCTCTGAAAGTGATTCTTAGGCCTAATTTTAAGTAGACTTAGCCTATCTTTTGCAGGAATAAGTTTCACAGAGGTAACCCCCAAGATTGAAGGCTCAGCCTATTATTGATTTGGTTGTGTCCACTGCTTGCTAGAATATCAGAATTTCTCCAAATGGGGAAATTGAATATTGCCGCCTTTCTCCCCATTTCCCCAAAGGAACTTTGCAAATACTTCTTTATTCACTGTCAAATCTCTCTAGGATTTATCAGGGTATCACACTAAACTGGACAACCAACAAAATCTCATGCCCTATTCAAGATTCCATATACTTATTATGGTGTTAACTAAAGTGACCATACAAGATAAATTAGGAAACATATTACCCAAAATATAAATTAGGAAATGCACTACCCAAAATATAAATTCTGCACCAAATAAACAGCTCTCCTTTTAGTTTCACACAGAAGTTGAAGTTTCAAAACATGGATGATATCATCCTTTACCCAGTCTTCTAATATACCTTAGTCCCATCCAGATCAGCTTCATTCATATCTCTACTCAATGCCTGATCACTTTTTCAACTTTTTAAACAGTTCCCATATGGGTACTGCTTTCATAGCTTCAGAGCCCTAACTCTGAGTCTCAGGTGTCACATAAATACCTGAAGTTTCTGGGAAAGACCATGTTATATACAAACAGCTCAGTATCTCAGAATTTATAATTAACAGTTACACCTCCTGAATATATGTGACTGCTGTATGAGCTTACAATGTTAGACCTTTTACAATAAGCCCCAACCTGATAACCCATGCTCTCAACTTTAGTTCACTCAATTTTTATATCATATTGATCCATATGATTGAGGCATGATAATATTTGTCTTTTTGTTCCTGACATTTCAGTCAACATAAAGCTCTTAAGGTTCATACATCTAGCTGCATACCTCAAAACTTCATTCCTCCTTGAGGCCACTCAGTAGCCCATTGTATGTATACACCAGAGTTTCCCCTTCCACTCCTCAGTCATTATACCCTTAGGCCACCTCCACTCATTGAGGATCAAGAACACTGTTGGCCAGAAACACCAGTATGCAAATGTCCATCTGTGTCCTCACACTCAGTTCCTCCAGGCATACACTGAGTAACAGGGTTTCAGGGTCATATGGCAAACCCCTAGCCTTCTATGGAACCACCACACAGCCCTTCAAGGGGCTAGATCTCTCATTTCCCTACTGACAGTGAATAGGTACATGTCTCTATGCATTCTCTCTAGCACTTGTTTCTCTGTGTTCAATTTTAAACAGTTTTATTCAGACATCATATAATCCAGCTTAATTATATAGACATGTCTTTGCTAACATACTCTATCTGAAGACGTTTATCATTCATTTTTCTAAATAAAAATTTTAGAATAATTTAGATTTAAAGAACCATTGCAAAGATAGTACAGAGAGTTTCAATCATGCCAAACCCAGTTTCCCCTATTATTATCTTATATCATCATGGCATATTTGTTATAATTGATGAACAAATACTGACACATCATTATTAAGGTCCATACTTTCTTCAGATTTCCTTTTTTTTTTTTTCACTTAATGTCCTTTTGCTGTTTCAGGAGCCTATCCAGGATATTATATTACATTTACTAGTCATGTCTCCCTAGGCTCTTATTGGCTGTGACAGCTTTTCAAGCTTTCCTTGTTTTCAATGCCCTTGACATTTGGAGTACTGGTCATGTATTTTGTAGAATGTTTAATTGGGGTTTGTCTAATGTTTTTTTTCATAATTAGAATGGTGTTATGTGTTTTGGGCAGAAGACCACAGAGGTAAAGTGCCACTCTCATCACATATCAAAGGTAAATGCTATCAAAATGACTAACATTGTTGATATTGACTCTGATCACCTGGCTGAGGTAGTATTTGTCACGATTCTCCACAGTAAACTTATCTTTCCCTCTTTCCATACACTTCGGAAGGAAATCACTATGCACAGCCTACACATACTGTTCACTTTTTAATTACTAAAGTTAGTTAAATAAATATTCACATAAAAATAAGTATTTAAAAAATCTCTACCTGGGTTTACATATTTGAACTAAATTAACATCAACACCTTTCTTTTTTTTTCATTTCTAGTATTTTTTCAAGTCTCACAAATATTCATTGTTTCTGACAGTTTGTCATACAACTGTAGGAGAAATTCTACAATTTCCAAATTAAGTCAGTCAAAGTCTCCACAAATAAGTACTATTTAAACAAATGTCACTGATTCTAAACTATTTTTTTTCTCTATCTAACCTAATAGATCCTTCTCTCTCCCTGAAAAACAAAATGAATTCAGATTAGATTTTGTGAAGAATAAAAACCAAAGAATTCTTGGTTAGATGGGCTCGGTTGGCACTTTTCCTTGAGGCCTTCATGAATCAGGCCAGAACACAATGATATCAAGGCTGGGTAGATCCCAATCCGCCCCCCAGCAGCTAGGGCCTAGTTACAGAAGCATAGCCATCACCAAATTGAATTAATAAGTAGAAGAACCCTCTGCCAAAGCCTGAGCAGGTTTGGGGATGAAATGAGGTATTTGAGAGCTGGCTTTTGGCCCACTCAGGAAACCCAGTCTCCCTACTTGGTTCTGGCCAATCACACATTCTTCCTCTGCCAACAATCACCAACAAAAGGAGCAGTATACAAGGGTCGTGTCCCTTAAAGAGTCTCCAGAAGGAAAGCTCTTAGGGACAGCTGCTCTAGGAGGAGCTAATAGACGGAGACCCCATAGGCCAGTTACCCCTCCTTCCCACTTCCTTCTCCACCACTACCAAAAGAAAGGCACTCACAGACCAAAGGAGACTCGAGATCAAAACCACAGAACTGTCTCCCTAGGGCAGCATTCAGGGCAGGTGCAGATCTGCTAATGAGAACAAATTCTCTAAGGCTAGATTTATCCAAGAGCTGAAAAAGTTCAAATCCACATAATGGGATTCAACTAGAACTAATCTGTATAAGATGTTTTACACATTAGCTGAGTTCATGGACATACCCCTTGTTTTCCTACATTTCCTCATATAATCAAATACTTCATGGTTTTAAGAGTAAAATAAGTGAAAAGCTTACAAAAAGTGCTTTTTTTTCAGAAATAATGACAAAATGATCAAAATGATGCAGTTTGAAATTATCTAATATATGAATTTTTAGAAGGGCTTTTTATCCAAAATATTTAGTCATTCTGCTACTAAATTTTTGTAAAAAGAAAAAAGCAATCAATAGTTTTGACTTTGACCCAACTCTGACCCCACTCAGGAAACAGCCTGAGAAGAATATGCAAAATTAATGCTGACCTTGCTTTCTTCCTTGGGAATAAATGAGAATCCAATTATGTTGCCTAGAAAGACATATTTATACCACTTAACATTAAATGCTCCAAACAAAAAGCTAATACTGAATTAAAAGGTGAAAAATGCATGCCAAGAACCAAGCCTTTAAAACAGTACATCTGGTGTGCAATTCACTGCAGGCTGTAGGCAATTAGGGTTTCCTCAAACATCTTTCACAGAGCTAGCTCTAATAGATATAAAAGAGGCAAATAAACTCATTCGACTGCACAGTCCTATTTTATTTTGGCTGCAATATTATTAGCAAACAACATTGAAAGAACTGAACAACAAAGTTTACCAGTTTAAAAAATGGTGGACCACAATTCCTACTAGTGAGCCATCATAAAACCCTTTACCATTCCATTTGTGGAAAAATTCTGGTACTTCTACAATACACAAATGTAAATCACTGTTCCTAATGACACTGTAGTTTGTTACTTCCACATAAAAGACTAGATTTTCTAGCTTGTTTTATACCTCTGATTTACCATAAATACTTAGCTGATCTACAAAATACAAACAACCCAAAGCACTGTACATATATCTGCTGCTTTCATTTCATGAACAGATAAAAATGGATCTCAATACTAGCTAAGGAAATGACATTATGCTAAAAATCTCATCTACAAGTAATACACTATCAATCAAAATTAGTAATTCTTTTAGAAAGCTACCACTCAGCTTTAACCTTAACTCTAATAGACAAAACGTATTAGAGAGGTCAGAAAATAAAGATGGTTGTGGTGATCAAATTAGCAAAAACTATTTCAGTTACTACTCAAGATGATAACCTTGCACAAAGCTGTTTTTCACAGAACAGAGACAAACTGTTAATAGATGCTTACAGGTTTGGATTAATACTTGATTCAAAAATACAATACCTAATGTTTTTCAGTTATAAAGTATTACATAAATTAAACTATCAACCATAGTATATAAGGCTAAAGTCATAAGAGCAAATCTGCTTTTATTACTTTATCTAAGTATCTAGGAGATTCCTACCCTAAACCAGCAAGTCACTGCTTGTCAAGAGAATAATTTTATTACTGTGTTCTTTAAAAGTGAAATTTTGTATTTGTAACTTTGCTTAGAGTAGAACTGATCAGAGATAAAAGAACATTTGAAAACAACCATACCGATTCTTTTTGGCTCTTCCTTAAATTTTGGCTCTTTCTTAAATTTCTTTACAGCCTAACTAAACACTGTGTTTTCAACACTTCATGACTCAGTTTCTTTAGAGCATTTGCAAAACCATTTTAGCTTTCTTCCTTTCCCCATTTTTAACTCCTCATATAGAACAACTGGGTTTACCCCAAGCTTCAGCCATGCTTTTCTCCTTGTCATAAGAAGCATCACTATGGGGGCACCATCACCCCAAGCCATTAAGGAACCACAATCTACCTCTGCTTATGCTCTTTTACTCTGAAGTTATTGAGCTGCTTTGAAGAAAATGGTGTTAACAATATCAAGGTGGGGGAGGTTAATGGAAAAGATTGCAGTGGAAACAAGAATGCATGTTGAATGAAACAAAATAATCAGGAAGATATAATAATAAAATATTATTTTAAATAATAATTTAAATAAAAAACTATATTGCTTAGTATATTAGCATATAATGGTAAAGAAAAATAATGTACTGCAATCCTAACAATTTTCATAAAAAAATAAGATTTTATGTCATACCCTCAGTGACTGGAAGCAGAATTCCTTCAAACCAGACAAAATAAAATAGTATAAAGTGTGTTATCATTGGGAGAAACTGGGTAAAGGGTAAAGAAGACTCTTTATTATTTCTTACAACCACATGCGAGTCTGTATCATTTCAAAATAAAGAGCTAAAAGCAAAGACAGTAGGGAAGAGTGAAGAGTCAACAACTCTTGAGTATGAATTTTTTAATGTATTTAGCAGGAAATTGGAAAAATATTTATGGAATATAATGCATGGAAAACATTAAAGAAAAATACATAATACAAAGTTAACAGTTATATGTCAGCATAAGTGAATATGAAATATTTTATCTATAAAAATAAGGATTATATCTGTTATTAAACTTCTACTTTTGCTAAAAGCTACAAAAACATAAACCATACTATCACCTGAAGTTTGTCTTCTTAATCTATAAACCTACTCTAGAAAGGAAAAAAGTTATTGGCCTCTTAGCCACACCCCTGCAAAAAAAAAAGGAAACATGTAAACAATAACCATTACTACTTCTTATTTGTGGCAGGGCTTATATTGAAATGTAGCCCACAACACACTCATGACTTTAAAAATGTAAAATATAAAATGGCCACTTATATTTTAAATGTTGTGGTGTGAGGGGTGGGGGTGCACTTCATAAAGTCGTGCAATTGAAGGTAAAATAGCAATTAAATGGTAAAATTAACCCCAGCCCAACATCCCAGTTTCATATCTGCCAACCATAACTATCTGCTTATTCACCAAACATGTCCCATACTTTTCTATCTCTAGGCCTTTGCTCAATGGAATGCCTTTCCTCATACCCATCTCAAAACAATCATGCTCCACCATCACCCCCTACTTAGACTCCTAATTTTCCAATGTCCTAAAACTTAATCAAACCTCAGGATACAGTTCAAATAGCACATTAGCTAGCAAAGTTGATTTTTCTCATTTCCATTTATTTTGCCAAATTTTCTGTCATCACTCAACAGCTCTTGAAATTCTCTCTCTTCTGAACAACTAAAAATTTTTTGCCATACTGCTTATCAGGAAAATACAATTTGTGTAATCACTCCCCCCTATAAAAAATAACTTTGTGCTGAGGCTTATACATAGCATAAATGAAAACATAAGCAACACCTAAAAGTTGGTTAATATATAACATTAATCTTCCACGATTAATGTAAGTAGGGCCAATATGATTTTGCTATACATTTACAGAACCACCTTCCAGGGAACATTTTGGAAACTTGTAAGAGAATTTCACTACTGACATAGTGATCCAAGGATG
Organism: Tamandua tetradactyla; assembly: GCF_023851605.1. Lineage (NCBI taxonomy): Eukaryota > Metazoa > Chordata > Mammalia > Pilosa > Myrmecophagidae > Tamandua > Tamandua tetradactyla. The sequence continues at coordinate 130,234,227 of NC_135353.1, read as the reverse complement.
ATAGATGTGATGCAGTTTAGGGAACAGTTTCATTCCATGTAGATTTGTTCCATGCCTCACATGGAGCAAAGTGGAACAAATGCAAAACCTCTTTGTTTGCCACTGCATTTTCCAGAAAGGCATTCTGTATCTTCTTACCTTTATCTCCAAATTTGAAAGAAGGGATTCTTCTTTTGTAGTGATAAACCAAATAACTCATCTTTTTTGTTTCGCTAGTAAACAAACAAAAATCATGGTGCTGAACTTCAGTCAAATCACATGGAGCATCTGTTTTTCAAATGCAATTGCATCTAGGCAAATATTCTTTCTTCCCTAATATACAAGGTCAGTGTGTCTGATATTAACAGTCTATGGACATTCCGAAACAGTGCTGCACAAGGCAGTAGTATGCTTTTTGATGGTCTATAGAGAAACTAAGAACATCTCTGAGAATGGACAAGGAAGCAGGCTCTGCAGTGAAGGCTGTCCAACAGGACGTACTCTACAGTTTTAAACTCCTCAATTAGCCATGGAACAATTTTTATAATACTAGGCTACTGGTTTGGCACTAATTCACACACCATACTAGTCTAATTTACCCACATTGAAAGTCAGCATTTCTTTAGCCCAAGACATAAATCTTTTGAACCAAGAAAAATGAATATTTATCCAAGGTAAAATTCAATTATAACATGCTTTTTTGCTTTCTAAAGTTTGTCATTCTACTAAAATTTTAGGCTAATGGTTTTATTATTACATGTGAAGCCACACAAAAGTGACTCTATACATGGCCACAACAAAACCCACACTACCTGCTAACATTTATAATCTATAAGAAATAAAGCAAAAAAGCCCAACTTTACAGTTGACATTTGAGGATTCACATACTTGGTGCCATCAGGCCCGTGATCACACAGATTTGTTGTCAGACCATATGCAGATCAATCTAGCTTAGTGGTTCACAGTAAGGATGCTCATACCACATAGGGGCCATTTTGGAAATTTGTGGGGAAATTTCCAGTTGTTTCAATGATTGGGAGGTCACTACTGACACTGTGAGTCAAGGATTACAGGTGTTTTGCAATTTAAGAAACTGCCTCATGTCCCACCAGATATTCACATAGGACCAAAATGTTAGGCTAAAAAAAATCAATTTATACTTATCTGAGCATAAAATACAAAAATTCTGACATATTCACACAAAGTACCAACCAAAAGGAATGGAACATTGTCTCACATTCACACAAGGCAAGTAGTAATAGTATCTGCTCCTGCCAGCCAGACTGGAAAAACACACAATACACAGAGCATTGGGCAGAGCACTGAGGAAAGTCTTGCCTCAGCAGTGCAGTATAACTATCCCCTAGAATAAACAATGCTCCAGATCTATCTAAAAAAAAAAATTCATAAAACCAAGACCTGGAAAGATAAAAACTGTTTCCAAATAGTTTAACTACATTCAGAACAAAACTTAAGAAAATTTAAAAGAATACAAAAATAGTGAAGCCCCTAAAGGGTAAAATTCATAGTATCTGATATCCAATAAAAGAATACAAGGCAGGGAAACACATCACATTATAAAGAGAACAATCAATCAAAAGCAACCCAGAATTGACATATATGTTAGAATTAGCAAAGGATATTAAAATAGTTATAACTGTATTCCATATTCCAAAAGTGAAACAGACATGAAAGATATTTTTAAAAGTCCAAAATGCAATTTCTAGACTGAAAACAGCAACATCTGAAATGAAAATTACAATAGATGAGAGTAACAGCAGATCAGACATTGCGGAAGAAAAGATTAATGAACTTGAAGGCTAACAACAGAAATTAACCAAGATTAAACAGAAAGAGAAAAAAGAATAAAAGAAAACAAAAAGAACACAAAAGATCTGTGAATAATTAGATTGCCCATAAAAGGAAACAGAAATAATGCCCCCAAATTTTCCAAAGTTGGTAAAAACAATCAACCTACAGATCTAAGAAGCTCAACAAAGCCAAGCACAAGCGAAGAAACTACACCGAGACACAACATAATCAAATTTGTAAAACCAGTGTGTTCTAGTTTGCTAGCTGCCAGAATGCAATATACCAGAAACGGAATGGCTTTTAAAAGGGGGAATTTAATGAGTTGCTAGTTTATAGTCCTAAGACCGAGAAAATGTCCCAATTAAAACAAGTCTATAGAAATGTCCAATTTAAGGCATCCAGGGAAAAATACCTTGGTTCAAGAAGGCTGATGACGTACGTTTCTCTCTCAGCTGGAAGAGCACGTGGTGAACATGGCAGCATCTGCTGGCTTTCTCGTGGCTCTACCAAAAAGGGACTCTCTCCAAAATGTCTCCTCTTTTGAAGGATTCCAGCAAGCAACTCCACCTTCAGTGGGTGAAGACATACCTCCATGGAAATCATCTAACCAAAAGTTACCACCCACAATTGGGTGGGTCACATCTTCATGGAAACAATCAAAATGTTCCCACCCAGCAATACTGAATGAGGATCAAAGGGCATGGCTTTTCTGGGGTCCACCATAGATTCAGACCACCACATTCTATCCTTTGGACCCCAAAAAGGCACACTCTTTCCAAATGCAAAATACATTCATTCCACAACAATATCAGAAAACCTCAAACCTTTCAGTAGCAATACAAATGAAGTACCAAATTAGAGACAGTATAAAATCTCATCAAGTCTGTTACAGGCATGGTCTGTTCTAAGGCAAAATTCTCTCCATTTGCTAGGGACATTTGAAAACTCATAACAAGTTATTTGCTGCCAGTATACAAAGGAGGAGCATTCATAGGATACATATCCACATTTCCATAGGGAGGAAGGAACACAGGAGTCACAGGACCCATACAGTTTCGAAAACCTGCAGGGCAAAGTCCATTAGATTTCAAAGTCTGAGAGTCATTTATCCTCAGGGCTTTAGAAAGCAGCAGTCCCACCCTTTCCAAGGGCCTCACAGAGGCCTGCCTCTCTCTGAATACAACCTCAGGGGACATTGGGGAGACCACCTTTCTCTTGGCTCCACCCTCTCCAAGCATTGGGGCTGCACCCAGGCTCTCTGCCATCTATGGGGCACAGGCTCAACCCCTCCATGTGGTGGCAGCCAGGCTCTCCCCAAACCCCAAGGAATGTGCTTCACCCTCTCCAAGGCCTGAGGTGGCATGACTCTTTCACTGCAACCAGGTGGGAGGCCCATTCTCTGCCTTTGGGGAAAACTCACCCTCTCCATGGGCTTGGGTGTGTCCGCTCTCCCTGCCCAAGGCTTCTTGACTTCAGACCTCAGCCTCCATGGTTTTGCCTCTGAAGTTATTTTTCCTCTAATGTGTCCCTTCTCTGAACTCCCCAGTCCAGACTGGCAGCTGCGTTGTTTATACAGGTCCCACAGCACTCTCTTTGGCTTTCTATGCAGTAACCTTGGATCATACCCACCAGACATGTGGAGTTTCCACGAATCCTTCCTGGATAACTCCATGTCCAATCCTGACTTTCTCTGAAATGGCTGACTGGTTTCCACATTTGGTTAAATCCTCACACAGGGCTCTACTCTCTGGGGTCTCCCTTTCTGGAGGCCCAGAATTTTCCAGGACCTCAATTTCTGGTTTCTTTTTACTCAAGAGTTCAGTTCTCAGCTTATTTCTTTCCTGTCGCATTTCACTATAAGTTGTGAGGAGAAACCAGGCTGCACTTTGAACATTTAATTTGGAGATCTCTTCTGCTAAATATACAAGTTCATGGCTTTTAAAATCTGCCTTCCAGCCTGTTCTAGTTTGCTAGCTGCTGGAATGCAATAAACCAGAAACAGGATGGCTTTTAAAAAGGGGAATTTAATAAGTTGCTAGTTTACAGTTCTAAGGCCAAGAAAATGTCCCAACTAAAACAAGTCTATAGAAATGTCTAATTTAAGGCATCCGGGGAAAGATACCTTGGTTCAAGAAGGTCAACAACGATGTTCAACATTTCTCTCTCAACTGGAAGGGCACATGGTGAAAATGGCAGCGTCTGCTGGCTTTCTTATGGCTTTACCAAAAAGGGGACTCTCTCCCAAATGTCTCCTCTTTTAAAGAATTCCAGTAAGTAACTCCACCTTCAGTGGGTGGAGACACACCTCCATGGAAATCATCTAATCAAAAGTTACCACCCACAATTGGGTGGGTCACATCTTCATGGAAACAATCAAAATGCTCCCACCCAGCAATATTGAATGAGGATCAAAGGGCATGGCTTTTCTGGGGTCCACCACAGATTCAGACCGGCACACAGTCAAAGCCATTAGTCAACTTTGCCAGATTATCTGCCATTTTAAAACAAGGATCACCCTCCTTCCAGTCTGTAATGACACATGTCTCATTTCTGTCTAAGACCTTATCAGAAGTGTCTTTAGAGTCCACATTTCTACCAATAGTCTCTCCAAAGCATTTTAGGCCTTCTCTATCAAGTTCCTCACAATTCCTCCCAAATTTTCCCCTTATCCATTTAAAAACCCATTCCAACATGTCTGGTATTTGCAAACCACAGCAGCAGCACCCCACTCTCTGGTACCAAAATCTGTTCTAGTTTGCTAGCTGCCAGAATGCAATATACCAGAAACAGAATGGCTTTTAACAAGGGGAATTTAATAAGTTGCTAGTTTACAGTTCTAAGGCCGAGAAAATGTCCCAATTAAAGCGAATCTATAGAAAATTTTCCAATATAAAGCATCCACGGAAAGATACCTTGGCTCAAGAAGGCCAACGAAGTTCAGGGTTTCTCTCTCAAGTGGTAGGGGCACATGGCAAACACTGAGTTTCTCTCTCATCTGAAAAGCCACATGGTGAACATGGTGTCATCTGCTAGCTTTTTCTCCTGGCTTCTTGTTTCATGAAGCTCCCCAGGAGGCATTTTCCTTCCTCACCTCCAAAGGTTGCTGGCTGGTGGACTCTGTTTCTCTTGGCTATGTCACTCTGCTCTGCTCTCTCTGAATCTCCTTCATTCTCCAAAATGTTTCCTCTTTTATAGGACTTCAGAAACTAATCAAGACCCACATAAATGGGTGGAAACACATTTTCCCCAATCCAGTTTAACAACCACTCTTGATTGTGTTACATCTCCAAGGAGATGATCTAATTACAGATTCAAACATACAGTATTGAATAGGGATTATTCTGCCTTTACGAAATGGGATTTAGATTAAAACATGGCTTTTCTAGGGGACATACATCTTTTCAAACCAGCACACAGTGTTAAGGAGAAAAATCAAATGTAGCCAGTGAAGAGGAGAAATTACATAAAGAAAAAAAATAAGGATGACTTCAGACTTCTTGTTGGAAACGACGCAAGTGAAGACATGGAGTTACAAATTTAAAGCACTGAAAGAAAGCAATTATCAACTCAGAATTCTATACCCAGCAAAAATATCTTTCAATATTGAAAGCACAATAAAGATTTGTCAAACATGTAATAGCTGAAAGAATTCATCACCAGCAGACTCACACTATAAGAAATGTTAATGGAAGTTCTTTAAGACAGAAGGAAAATAATACCAGAAGGAAATCTGAATCTACACAAAGTAATGACAAACATAGGAAATGGTACTACATGGGTAAATGCACATGATTTTTTTCATTATTTGAAACTATTTAAAATAAAATGGGAGCTGGCCCGCCCTGGTGTGGGGACCACCCCCTTGCCCACACAGGCGGGGGCTGAGTGCTCCAGGCACTCGTGGCAGTCCTGGCCCCTCACCACTGCCACCACCACTGCACAGTGATTCTGCCAAGTTGCATGAGGATTCTGCTGAGCCACGCAGTGATTCCACCAAGCCACATGCATCCCTGGCCAGGCTGAGCCCCCAGACCATAGGAGAAGCTGTGCATGCCCAGAGGGACATAATATAAGCCAGCATCTCCTTTCTTTCCTGGATGGAAGGCTGGGACCTAGGGCTTTTGCTCTGACATCTGGGGGCTGGTGGCATTGCAAAATAGACACCACAGGGAACCTTGGTTGCTTGAGACAGAAGCTGCCACAATTGCTGGAATAACTGGAAGAAGAAATATGAAACTTTAGCAGTTTCATCTAGAAAAGAGATTCAAGATGGCAGCTCAGCAGATCCAAGCTGCTAACTCCAGTGGCCTTCCTTGGTGCAAGTCAGAGGGGACCCTGATTGACCTGAGCAAAGAGTTTTTAGAGACGAACTTTAATGATGCCAAAGTATGTTTTCCCAGTGTCTTGCTTGTGGACAATCCCACACCTTTTAGAACTGCTAAAGAAGTGATTGCAATCAAAGACTATTGCCCTCAAGTTCTCCAAGGGTGACCATCTCTACATTCTGGATGTATCAAGCGGTGAGAGGAGATATGCACCCAATGCCATGGAAGTGGGCTACATCCCCTTCTCCTATGTACAGCCCATAAACTACTGAAACCCAATATTAGGCGAAAGTGGGATGATTGACAATCTTTCAGATAGCTTGGATGAAGTAGCCAAGGAGTTAGATTTGCTTGGAGAACGGACAAAAGAAAAGAAAGGACTGAGCAAAATATACAGTAACAACCCTTTCTGGAATGTGACGCAAATTAACCCATTTCTGAAAGGGAGCATGCCAGTGACCCCAGCCTGGATGAGCTGAATCCCAAAAGTACTGTGGATTTGCTACTGTTTGACATTGGCATGTCCTCATTCACTGAATCCAGCTTGCCAACTACCAAAAACACCAGCAACAACATCTTTGATGAGCTTCCAACCACCTATCAGCTCAACACAGAACAGCCAGACAAGCATGACAACCTCTTCTTTAGAAGAAAACATTCCTACAGTTTGTCAGAACTCTCGGATCTCTAAGCTAAATCTGACGCTCCCACATCTTCAGGTTTTTTTTTTCACTGGGTTGAAATCTCCTGTCCCTGAGCAATTTCAGAGCTGGGAGGATTTTCAGAACTGCTTCGCTGAACCACCGGAAGCTGGCCCGGTCTTGCCACGACTTGGACATCCTTGGCCAGAGCCCTGGTTGGAGCCAGACCCAAGCTGTGGAAACTAACACTGTGTGCAACTTGGATGGTTCCAGGGTGCAACCTCCCAACACCAACACCAGCATCCATGTGCCGGAAGGTCACAAACCTCCTGGGGAAATGCAGCAGTCTCCATGAAAGCTCTGTTGGACCCCTCACTGGACCTCAACAGTGACAAATCCAGCAGCGTTAGCCCTGTGTTGGTGGTAAAGCTGAGCAACCTTGAAAGTCAAGAATTCCCTCATGCTGGAGATGAAAGTTTTGGCTGAGGTGAAAAATGACATTTTTAGCAAAAGCACAGTTGGCCTCCAATGCCTGAGGAGTGACTCAAAGGAAGGGCCATATGTCTCCAACCCTCCCACCTACAGCTATAGGGACATGGTCAGGGTACAACTAGAGAAACTGGAACCCTGTATGTACCTGGCAATTGTTATCCATGGCCCAAACATTATCTACCCTTCCACCATATGGGACTTCATCAATAAAAACGTCATGGTGGTTCTCTATGGTACCAAACACATTCACTCTCTTTCAAAACCATGGAGATCCTTTTTGGGCACGAGTGTACCCCCAAAGACCCTGCTGCTCAGTGAGGTAACCCACCACCCTGCCCCAATGGCAGGGAAGCTATGGGATAAGCACCATTTGCTGTTCAGGCCCCAAGATCTCAAGATCTGTTTTCCAACATGACAAATTATGAAGTCAGAGCTAGCGAGCAAGCCAAAGTGTTAAGAGGCTTCCAGATGAGGCTGGATAAGTAAGGTTAGCCATCTCATATTTCCCATCACCTGCTACAAGCACAATGAACTCTCTAATTTCACCTTGAGGGACCAGGTGAAAGACGACCAGGAGGCCATCCTGACCCTGTGTCCAGACTCTTCAACAGCCACCCAAGAGTACCATCAAACCATCCAATTTCTCAAGAAGAAAGAAGTAGGGAAGATAATTCTGTCCCCATCTGTCGCCACCACAAAATACCCAATGTTTCAGGACTGCCCTGTGTTTAGCCTCAAATTAGGCAAGTTGCTCAAGGCCTTGGTGAAGTAGAACAAGAACCACTACCTGCTGGAGAACAAGAAGGGAAACATGGTACCCTGCTCAGCGAGGAGAAGGGGCAGCTCTGGATCAAGAAGAGGTATATCAGCTACTACTAGGGGAAGACTGGCCTAGTGCATACCAAGAATGTGCTAGTGGTTGGCAAGGTCAAGCTGAGCTTTTTCTGTGGACCTAAAATGAGCACCACGGTGCTGCTGGAGCAGATCCTGAAACCCTGCAAGTTCCTCACCTACATCTAGGTTGCTCATGGAAAATATCAGCAGTTGGCACATCTTTACAGATGCCCTGGCCTACACGTATCTGCCACTCACTTTCTATTGCCAGGCAGAATTGGATAATGAACCCAAATAGGTGGCATGTCTTCTGGAAAAGTTGAAACAGGATTGTAACAACATAGAGAACAAAGACAGGAAGCTCTTTTATGAGGAACTAATGATGGCCTTCCTCAAGATGGACTTCCAGGGACTGATGGTCAACTCCTCCAGAACTTCATGCTCCTGACCACAGCTGTTGAGATGGCTCAGCACTGGAGGGAACTGGCTAAAAACCTTGTCAAGGTCTCCAAGCAGCAGGTGGATGTGTATGAGTTACCCCATTGGAACAAAAAGAGGGTGGTGGACAGTGAGGCCATATGGAAACCCACGTACAACTTCTTATTAACCTGGAGTCACCAGATCAGGGAGAGCTACCAAGATGTCATCCAGGAGATACACATCAGCCTGGACAAGATGAAAAATCCCATCACCAAGCACTGGAAACACCGCAAGGGAACCCTCACCCTGGATACCCTGGGAGCAGCTGCCTTCAGTTCTATGGACCAGAATGACCTTGTGATTTAAACTGGACGCTTCCCTCCATGCCAGCCCAGAGTACACCCCTCCCCTCCTGGTCCATGCTGGATGCCCACACGGTCTCCACAGAGCTGGGGAGGGCAGCAAAGCGGCTGCTCAGACAGATTTCAGCTCCCTCCAGGCCAGGCACACAATCTAGGCCCAAGCATACACAATGCTCAACCCTTACCCTCCAACTCAGGGGAGGCCTAAGGGATTTTCTACTGCAGGTCATTGTCAAACAGATAGTTTTTTATTTTTTAAGTATAAATTTACATCTAGAATATTTTTTTAAAGCATGGGGTGGGGAGATATATGAGAAAGGTGGAATCTAATTTCTTAAGATAGATGTAAAAATAAAAAACACTTGATGAGTGCACATGTTTTTGAGGTTTTTATGTTGGATGAAGACTTTTTAAATTATGTTACAGATGTAAATATGTATTTAAAGGTCACAGAGGGCATTTTTGACCCCCAGCCACATTTTGCATTTCATTACTCAAGCAGAAAGGCAATTGTTCACATGTGGGATCTTCTTTACTGCATACATGTTAAAAGGTAAATCAAATAGGAAAAATGGTTTTCAGTAAATGAATATTGCTGATGTTCATTCTTTCTGAGAATGCCCTAGGCCCTACTCCCACCTCTTATTTTAATTGCCCCCCATCCATTTCCCTCAGGTCAGAGTACATAATAATTCACAACACCTGCAAATCTTTTGGCGCTTTAGTGGGCAGAGTTAATTCTGACATTAGTGATTAAGCACTGTTGAAGTGTTTCTGTCAGTAGATTAGAAAGCAGTTGGAAGTCAACTCTTCATGGGCGTGTTCCACATCAGAATCTCACCCCTGCCTGAGTGTACTCAGTCATTCAAAAGAACAGTGCCATTTGAAAGTGAGGTGGCCTCTGCAGCTTCAAGCCTCATTGTCATGTTTCTCCTTTGGAAGGATATGAGCTCTTCCAATAGAGATCACAACTGTGATGGCCACCAAATTTTCTTGTGTCCTCTGTAAATAAACTGTGGTTCACCTCACAGTTAACGCATGCACTAGCATGCCATGGGGACCTGCTGCCATATGCCCAACTCTTCACATAGTTCTTTCTAAAATTTAACCCTTCACCTTTCCTGGTACCCTTGTATCCATGGAAATAAATAGTATAAGAGAAAACCATTTGGGGGGACAGTATAAAGATTTATCTGAGCAGGATGAACATTTTCTAAAAATGAAATTGATCCCCCCTAAAATCAGACACTTGGCAAAGTGTGATGTATTTAACAAATGAAACCTTTAGGATTTTAGGTAAATTATTTGATGAATTTTTTTTCTTTTTGCATGGGCAGGCACCAGGAATTGAACCCGGGTCTCCAGCATGACAGGCAAGAACTCTGCCACTGAGCCACCACGGCCTGCTCTGATGAATTTTTTGTATGTCGTTGTGACATCTCAGAAGGGAGCAGAAGACAAAAATGGTGAAATATTTGGCAAATCAACAGAGTGAGGTGACCCCCAGGAGGACTGTGTTTGCTTGTAGTGGTGTTGGGCCATTCAGGATCCCCAGATTTTGTTCTTTAAATCTGCTTTCTTGAAATACATTAAATAGTATAATCAATGTATAATCATTTATTAGACCCAGACACCATTTTATATCTACTGATTCAGATACTGGAGACAAATAGGGTAAAATGCAAACAAACACATGAAAAACACTAAAATATTTTATGCTGCAAAAACCAGGATACACATTCCCCAATCAGCATATGAAATACCCTTAAATTCTGCTTCTCAACTCTTTGCCCATTTTTTTCTCCCAGAAATCATCTTTCCTCATTTTCCCAAAGAAGAAACAAAACTAGTTGCCCCTTAAACCATGGATATTTTTCCTCAGGGGGGTCAAACAGTTTCCTATGCAACATGTCTTGTAGTACATATTAAATCCTAACAAAAGTTGCAGTAAATTTTATTTGGATATTTTAACCTGGTAAGTGTGTGTTTTCTGTACCCAAGGAAACTTTAAATAAAAACTGTTGGAAGTAAAAAAAATAAATAAAAAATAAAACAGACAGTTAAAAACTGTAATGTATTATGAAAGTTATAATATATGGGAAAGTAAAATGCATGACAAAATAGCATAAAGGTTGGGAGGGGAGAAAAGGAAGCACACTAGAATAAGGTTATTATATGTGAAGTGATAAAACATCACTTGAAGGTAGATTGTTTTGGGTTAATGACGCATGCTATAAACAATAAAGCAAGCATTAAAATAACAAAACAAGCCATGATCATTAATAAGTCAACAAATGAGATAAAAAGGAATCATTAAAAATATTCTGTTAATCACAAAGAAGGAAGAAAACAAGAAAAAAGAAACAAGATGGAACAAATAAAAAACAAATAGCAAGATAATAAATACAAACCTATCCACATTAATTAATCATCTTACTAATTAATCAAAATTAGTAAATAGTCTAAACACCAGAATTAAAAGACAGAGATTGACAGCTTGGATAAGAAAGCAAGATCTTTATTTATATGCTGTCTAAAAGAAATGCACTTTAAATACAAATGATGAAAAAAAGTTATACCACGCTAATACATATCAAAAGAAAGCTGCACTGGCTGTTCTAACATTCGACAAAATAGATTCCAGAGGAACAAAATAGTACCAGAGATAAAGAAGGTCATTCTATAATAAAAGGGGTAAATTAATCAAGAGGACTTAAAAATACTAAACATGTATGTACCTAATGACGGTACTTCAAAATACACAGCAAAAACAAATAGAACTGCAATGAGAAAGAGACAAATCCACATTTATAGCCAGATATTTCAATATTACATCTCAATAATATAAGTAGGCTGAAAATCAAAACCATTAAGAATATAGAGGACTGGAACAACACTATAAACCAATTTAACCTCATTGACATTTACAGAATACCTCAACCCACAAAAGCAGAACATGCACTTTTCTCAAGAATACACAGAATATTTATCAAGATAGGCCATAATCAATGTTATAAAACAACTCTCAAATTTAACAGGACTCAATTCATACAAAAGTATATTCTCTGACTACAATGGAGTTAAATTAGAAATTAATAAGAGAAACATCTTTGGAAAATCCCAAAATATTCTGAAATTGAATAACATACTTCTAAATAACCAATGGATCCAAAAAGAAATCAAAGGGGGAACGAGAAAGAAATTTGATGAATGAAAATGAAAAACACAGCATATACAAATATAGCTAAAGTAGTGAGTAGGGAGAAATTTAGAACACTAAAGGTTTCAAATCAATTACCTCAGCTTCCATTGTAAGAAAAAGAAGACCAAATCAAACCCAAGGTAAGCCAAAGAAAGGAAATAAAGATCAGAGTAGAAATGAAAAATAATCTTTCAGAAAATGGAAAAATGAGAGAGAAAAAAATCAATGAAACCAAATGCTGGTTCTTTAAGATTAATAAAACTGATAAATCTTTAGATGAACTGCTCAGGAGAAAAAGAGAAAAGATGCAAATTATCAACACCAGGAATGAGAGAGGTGACTTCACTAGAGATTCTACAGATGCTAAAAAGATTTAAGGGACCTGCCCAATGAAGATAGCAGAATGAGAAGCGTCCATCCCCGCCCCTCCCCAGAAGCTTTGAACAACCAGCAAGAACTGGCAGAAACATCTTTGTCAAAAGCTCCAGAAAACAGTTGAAGGACTACAGTAAGAGGGTAAGTGCTGAATCAAGAAAAAGGCCACTTAAAAGTGGCAGAATCTTGTGGTGCTCTACCTGGCCATTCCCCCACCCCTCAACATCCTGGAGCAGAACTGGCTTGTATTCCTAATGCAGATTTCTGGTTCTGGTTCCAGAGAGAGGAGAGTAACTTTATGCACACAATGGGAGCAAGTACCTCCAACCCAATCTGTCTGGAGTGGCCTGGGGGCTTGCAGTCCCAGAACTTCCCTTGCATATAGCAGGCATGTACTAGCTAGGGTTCTCTAGAGAAACAGAATCAACAGGAAATATCTGTAAACATAAAATTTATAAAAGTGTCTCATGTAACTGTGGGAATGGAGACTCCAAAATCCGTAGGGCAAGCAGTGAACCTGACAACTCCAAGGAGGGTCTGGACGAACTTCACAGGAGAGGCTTGCCGGCTGAAGCAGGAAGAGAGACTGATTCTTCTGAATCCTCCTTAAAAGTCTTTCAATGATAAGATTAAACATCACTCATTGCAGAAGACTCTCCCCTGGGCTGATTACAAATGCAATCAGCTGTGGATGCAGCCAATGAGATTATGATCTAATTCTCTGAAATGTCCTCATAGCAACAGACAGACCAGCACTTGCCTAACCAGACAACTTGGACAAGTTGACATATGAAACAGACCTTGAAAGTTCACCCCTTGTCAACCTGGCAGCTATACTCATCACCTTTAATCACACTTAATCTCTAAATAGAAAACAATAAAAGACACATGTCTTTTTCCTCACTTAATAATACTCAACTGTCCCTCGCACAACTGGAAACATGGTAATTCTTCCCAGAATAGAATGCAAGTCCTTGGGTAATATTCATTCTTAAACTTGATATCTTAAAACTTAAATACTATAACATGAACCAAACAGCATTACAGTCCTCATTTTTGTAACTGATTTCGTGGTTGTAGTACATATTGATCACTACCTTCTTCACCTATCCATTCTATGTTCCCTTTACCCTCAGCAAGTATTCAGTTGGCCGTGGTTCTTTGGCTGGTGGGGTGACCCAAACCTTCATTCCCGAAGTTTCAGAGCCACTAATAGTCCTGCTTGGAATGGGCTGTTGTGGTTTTCCATTGATTTTAATCACAGGGCACAGTAATACTAAAAGATGTCCTAGGGGATCTCCTATATTCCAGGAAAACTCTTCTTGACCTCCATTGTATAGTTGCAGTTCTATTTCCCCCTGATAGTTAGGGTGAATCAACTGAGACAGTAAAGTAATCCCCTTCTTGGCTTGTTGATCCAGGGACATGAGTAGCCCAAAGTGACCAGGTGGCAGCCTTACATTCCAGTGCAATGGAATCACTGTTGTTTCTTCTGGTTGAAACACTCCCCCTTCTGGAACTAAAACCTGTTGTACAGCAGAGCTCAAGTTCGCAGAGACAGGAAGCAAAAATTTTCCTACTGGATCACTAGGGGAAATAGTGAGTGGTGCCACTCCCAATTCCAGTTCTTGTTTCCTGGACCCATGGATCCTGGCTATGGGAGAAACAGCAACATACAGTGGATGCTGGTTCAGATTACACAGCTTCCTGGAGAACATTACTCCAGCCCTGCAAGGTATTGCCACCTAGTCTGCACCATAGCTAACTTTTTTCAAAAGGCCATTCCACCGTTCTATCAATCCAGCTGCTTCTGGATGACGGGGAACATGGTAAGACCAGAGAATTCCATGAACATGTGCTCATTCCTGTACTTCATTTGCTGTGAAGAGTGTTCCTTGATCAGAAGCAATGCTGTGTGGAATATGGTGATGAGAGATAAGGCATTCTGTAAATCCATGGACGGTAGTTTTGGCAGAAACACTGTGTGCAGGGAAAACAAAACCCATATCCAGAGCACATGTCTATTCCACTTAGAACAAATCGCTGCCCCTCCAATGAAGGAAGTGTTCCAATGTAATCAATCTGCCACCATGTAGCGGCTGGTCACCTAGAGGAGTGGCGCCATATCAGGGGCTGAGTGTGGGTCTCTGCTGCTGGTAGACTAGGTACTCAGCAGTGGCTGTAGCCAGGTCACCCTTGGTGAGTGGAAGTCCATGTTGCTGAGCCTGTGCATAACCTCCATCACTACCACCATGACCACTTTGTTCATGAGCCCATTGGGCAATAACAGGAGTTGCTGGGGAAAGAGGCTGACTGGTATCCATAGAACGGGTCATCTTATCCACTTGATTATTAAAACCTTCCTCTGCTGAAGTTACCCTCAGGTGTGCATTCACAAATATCCTCATGTTTTTAGCCCACTGAGAAAGGTCTAGTCACATACCTCTTCCCCAGACCTCTTTGTCACCAATTTTCCAATTATGGTCTTTACAAGTCCCTGACATCCAGCCAAACCATTAGCAACAGCCCATGAGTCAGTATACAAACACACCAATGGCCAGTTCTCCTTCCAAGCAAAATGAACAACCAGGTGCACTGCTCGAAGTTCTGCCCACTGGAAGGATTTCCTCTCACCACTGTCCTTCAGGGGCACCCCAGAAAGGGAGTGCTACAGCTGCCACTTTTGGGTGGTATCTGCATATCGTGCAGAACCACCTGTAAATGAGGCCCGAATTTTTGCTTCCTCAGTAAATTCACTGTAAGGAACTCCCCAAGAGGCCATACCTCTGGTCTGGGAAAGAGAAGGTAGTATGGTAGGAGTGGAGACCATGGGCATTTGGGCCACTTCCTCATGTAACTTACTTGTACCTTCAGGACCTGCTCTGGCCTTATCTCATATATACCATTTCCACTTTACGATGGAGTGCTCCTATGCAACACCCAACTTTATGGCCTGGTGGGTCAGACAACACCCAGCTCATGATAGGCAACCTAGATCTCATGATAATCTGGTAGCCCATGGTTAAACGTTCAGTCTCTACTAAGGCCCAGCACTAGGCCAAAAGTTGTCTCTCAAAAGGAGAATAGTTACCTGCAGCAGATGGTAAGGCTTTGTTCTAAAATCTAATGGTCTGTATTGTGATTCTCCTATAGGGGCCTACCAAAGGCTCCAGACAGCATCTCTATTTGTCACTGACACTTCCAGCACCAGTGGATCTGCTGAATATGGTCCAAATGGCAGAGCAGCTTGTACTCTCCTGGACCTTTACAGGCCTGGACTTTTCACGAGGTCTCCCCTTGTTCAGGTCCTCACTCAAAATTAGCAGCTTTTCTGGTCACTCGTTAAACAAGCCAGAGTACCACACCCAATTGAGAAATACGTTGTCACCAAAATCCAAAGAGACCAACTAGGCACTGTGCCTCTTTTTTGGTCTTAGGAGGGGACAGATGCAGCAACTTATCCTTCAATTTAGAAGGGATCTCTCAACAGGCCCCACACCACTGGACACCTGGAAACTTCACTGAGGTAGAAGGCCCCTATATTTTTGCTAAATTTATCTCCCATTCTCTGACACGCAAATGCTTTATCAGTAAGCCTAGAGTAGTTACTACTTTTTGTTCACTAGGTCCAATCAACATGATATTATCAACATAATGGACCAATGTGATGTCTTATGGGAGGGAGAAATGATCAAGGTCCCTGCAGACAAGATTATGACAAAGGGCTGCAGAGTTGATATACCCTTGCAGTAGGACAGTGAAAGTATATTGCTGACCTTGCCAGCTGAAAGAAACTTTTTGGTGGCCTTACTAACAGCTATTGAGAAAAAAGCATTTGCCAGATCAACAGCTGCATACCAGGTACAAGGGGATGTATTGATTTGCTCAAGCAATGATACTACATCTGGAACAGCAGCTGCAATTGGAGTTACCACCTGGTTGAGATTATGATAATTGACTGTCATCCTCCAAGACCCATCTGTTTTCTGCACAGGCCAAATAGGAGAGTTGAATGGGGATGTGGTGGAAATCACTACCCCTGCATTCTTCAAGTTCTTAAGAGGGAAGTAATCTCTGCAATCCCTCTAGGAATCGGGAATTACTTCTGATTTACTATTTTGTTAGGTAGGGGCAGTTCTAGTGGCTTTCACGTGGCTTTTCCTATAATGATAGCCCTCACTGCATGAGCTAGACAGCCAATGTGGTGATTCTGCCAGTTGCTCGGTATGTCTATTCCAATTATACATTCTGGAACTGAGGAATAACTACAGAATGGGTCCAGGGGCCCACTGGACCCACTGTGAAACGGACCTGAGCTAAAACTCCATCAATCACCTGACCTCCATAAGACCCCACTCTGATTGGTGGACCAGAGTGATGTTTTGGGTCCCCTGGAATTAATGTCACTTCTGAACTAGTGTCTAATAATCCCTGAAATATCTGATCATTTCCTTTTCCCCAATGCACAGCTACCCTGGTAAAAGGCCATAGGTCTCCTTGGGGAAGGCTTGGAGGAAGATTAGCAGTACAAATTTGTGATAGTGTAACAGGGTCCTTTCCCAAAGGGACCTGGCCTCCCCTCTTTCAAGGGGCTCTGGATCTGTAAACTGTCTAAAGTCTGGAAATTGATTAAGGGGCCGTGACTCCATGCTTTTGTAATTCAAGTTAGACTTCCATTCACTTGGCCTAGAACTCTTTTGTTTATACAGTTCAAACAAGAATTTAGTAGACTGCCCTTCTATTGTATTTCTAGGTACCCGATAATCCACTAGCCCATGCCACAAGTCTCTGTGTGTTAGATTATTCTGACTCCTGCTTTGAGCCTGCTATCTATTATGTTAGCCATGCTCCACCTTGCCTTTAGCAATTAAGTGCTGCCACCTGGCTTCTGCCAACCTAGGATCCAATCATCTCTATCGTGTTTAAGGATTCCAGCTAAGCGACAGCAGTTCCCACAGTAATATCTGACCTACAGAGAAATGCAACTACAGAGCTCTTCAGGGATGATAGCGCTTATCTCACAAATTTATTTCTCACAGTTCTGGTAAAAGGTACATCCTCTGGACATTCCCGGGGTGTAAGAGCAGGCTTTGCATGATAAATCCACTCTAACATTCCAATATCTGTAAGCCTCTGGATCCCCTCATTGACATCATACCAGGGCAGTTCTGGCATTTCAACCTCAGGTAATGTCGGCCACCTTTTGATCCATATTTCAACCAGCCATCCAAACAAACTCTTAACACCCTTTCTAACCCCTTAAACTATAGCATTGAATGCAGAATCTCTGCTTAGTGGGCCCATATCAATAAATTCAGCCTGATCCAGCTTTATATTTCTCCCAAACGCCCTTAAAATCCATTGCCACACATATTCCCCTGATTTCTGTCTATATAAATTGGAAAACCCACGCAGTTCTTTTAGAGTATAATGTACCTCCTCATGTGCAATGCTTTGTATCTCACCTTTTGGGGCCTGTTGGGGCTTTAGTCTACTTATAGGTCTGGAAGAAATGAGGGGTGGTGGAGGTGGGTCATGAAAGGAATTAGAAGTATCTTTCAAGCCATTTGCTGCAGGGCATTCATTTGCAGTTTCATATGATGAAACAAAATAAATCACTCTAGGGCTAATCCCTTCAGGTGGAAGTTGGGTAGTCAACTCCTCAGTGCAGGCTGGAAGTAGGGCGGCTATGTTCTCAGGGCAGACTATTACAGAGTTATCTAAAGAAGACTCAGCACAGCCTAGGGTTTCACCCTCTCCATGGACATCATTATCAATCCATATGTCACCACCCCACTCCCATTCTTTTCCAATCAATGCCCTTACTTTAACGGCAGACATAATGCAAGATTGAAATTTCAGTTTACATTGTAAAGTTGCTACTCTAACAATAAGATTCTGAGTCTGATTTTTGGAGACCTCAAGTGTACAGCTACAGGAAATAAGATCTTCCTTCAGGACACTCACAGAAACATTTACATCTGTTAGACGGTGTGTAAACTTCTCATTCGAAGCCTTAAGCCCATCCCTTTCACTCATTAATGTATACAGTGTATCTAACAACAACCAGCCAACATATCTATACCTCCTACTTCCACAAAACTCCATAAAGGTGTCAAAAACATTATTCCCCAGAGCCTGGCTTCATACAAGTGAAGCAATCCAATGGTGATATTTTGACTATCTCTTTTGCCAACTCACCCCATGGACTGGCAGTATCATTCTGATTATGGGAATCAGAGTCCTTGGTGCCTTTGAGTCCAGTCAGAGTAGAAAACCAATCATAAAAATCTATTTTTAAGATTCTGTTTCTTAAGAACCACCCCTAGTACCAAGCTGTATTGGCTAGGGTTCTCTAGAGAAACAAAATCAACAGGAAATATCCGTAAATATAAAGTTTATAAAAGTGTCTCATGTAACCGTGGGAATATAGACTCCAAAATTCGTAGGACGGCTGTGAAGCTGTCGATCCCGATGGAAGGTCTGGATGAACTCCACAGAAGAGGCTCGCCAGCCAAAGCAAGAAGAGAGACTGTTTCTCCTGAATTTTCCTTAAAAGCCTTCCAGTGATTTGATTAAATATCACTCATTGAGGAAGACACCCCCCTTGGCTGATTACAAACGCAATCAGCTATGGATGCAGCCAACATGATCATAATTCAATTCTACGAAATGTCCTCATACCAACAGGCAGGCCAGCATTTGCCTAACCAGACAAACCACGTGGCCAAGTTGATAGATGAACCTGACCATGACAAGGGAACACACAGAGCTCTCCCAGAATGTTGTGGAAGAGCAGTCAAGTAACTGCCTGGGGCAAGGGATTGCTAGCTGTAGAACATACAGTGCAGTACCTAGGACCATGAAGGAACTGTTTCCTAGGGAAGAGAGGTCATTCAGATCTGTGTAAATGGGGGAATTTCTAGGGCAACGCTCACATGCCCAAGATAGGACATGTGAAGAAAGGAGGACCTCTACACTTTGGCCTGGATTTATTCTCTAAATTCATTGTATGGAGAAGCTCCACAAGAAAGTACTTATGCACTTCAATCTACAAAGACTGAGAAAGGCATTTCCCTTTTTCCTTCTTCATTTTTTTGATAGTTCCTGGCATTCAAGGAAAATTAAGATATAACACTAGCTGGATTCAAGGAACAGATACCACAGAGTATAATTTCAGCGATAACACATTAAAATATCAAAATATCCAGGATTTTTACAAAAGATTACACAACAATCAAAGAAAAAGGAAGTGATGGCCCAGGTAGAGCGGAAGATTAAGGCATTAGAAACCATCAGCGAGGAGGATCAGCCCTGGGACATTTCAGACAAAGACTAAAAAAAAAAGCCTTCAGTTTAGATAATGATATGGGTAAATATAAACCCAAGTACTATTGTATATTTTATTTGTAACTCCACTTTTTATTTCCTACAGCATATAAAAGGCAAATGCATAAAATTTAAAGATAAATCAATGGTTTGGGACTCAATGTGTAAATACGTAATTTGTAACAAGAAACTACAAAAGGGTTGGCAGACAAAGTGTTACAGGAATGTAGTGTGTTTATACTATTGAAGTTAAGTTGGTATCAAAGCAAATTAAACTGTTATAGATTTAGGTTGTTAAATTTAAGCACCATGGTAACTACAAAGAAAATATCAGAGAATATGCAAACTCACAGAGACAGAAAGTAGACCAGCAATTACTATGGTTGGGGGGCAGGGGCAATGGGGAGTTCATGTAAAATGAGTGTACATTTTTTGCTCAGGGTGAAGGGAAAATTCCAGTAACAGATGGTGATGAAGATATGACAACACTGTGAATACAATTATTCTCACTGAAAGGTATGCTTGGGAGGGGTTGGGATGAGAAAATTTATGTTGCATATATGCTTCCCCAATTTTAAAAAAAGAGAGAAACTAAAGAAATAATGACAATTAAAAGCAAGACATGGTACTGGATAGGAGCTAAGAATGCAGGATATAAGAAAAACTTGGAATATAGAAATGCAGTCTTTATATTCTTGTTGAATTTCTTGAGCTTGATAACTGCACCTAAGGTTATTACATAAGTGAACGTCCCTGTTTAGGAAATGTGCAAAAAGTACTATGTGTTCAAGGAGTAAGATGTGTGCAGCCTGCTCTCAAATATTCAGATGCTAGATAGATGATAGACAGAAAGAATAATATGGCAAAGGTTGCAGAATGTCAAAATTGGTGGATCTGGGTATCTGAGGGGGTGAGAGTATGTTAGAATTATCTGTATGGGGTTTGTATTATTTTAAGTGTCCTGTAAGTTTGAAATTATTTCAACATGAAGTTCACAAAATGAATTACATAATGAAATGTAATGAATTCAATAACAGAAAAAATTGACAAATTCCTTCCTTGAAACAAACAAATTATCAAAGTTCAATCAAGAAGACATAGATAACCTGAATAACTCTATATCTATTAAAAATATTGAAATGGTACTTAAACCCCTTCCCACAGTGAAAACTCTGGGCCCAGATAGCTTCACTGGTGAATTCTACCAAACATTCAAATAGAAATAATACCAACATTACACAAACTCTTACAAGACAAAAATGAAAAAGAGAGAATGCTTTCCAATAATTCTGAGTTCAACAATTCCCTAATACTAAGAACCAACAAAGACATTACAAAAAAAGGAAACTACAGATCAATATCCACCATGAACATAGAAGTAAAAATCCTAAACAAAATTTTAGCAAATCAAATCTAACAACATATTAAAACGATAATACAACATGGGGTTTATTGTGGGAATGCAGGTGGGTTTAGCATTCAAAAATCAAAATAGCTTGCCATGCCAATATTAAAAAGAAAAGCCAACAATCTTCTCAATAGATGCAGACAAAGCATCTGACAAGATTCAACACCTATTCCTGATAAAAACTCTCAAGAAATTATTAGGAATAGAGGGGAACTTCCTTAACCTGATAAAGGGCATCTATGAAAAATGTACACTAAACATCATAATGAAATTTTGGTGAAAGACTTAATTCTTTCTATCTAAGATCAAGAACAAGACAGGAGATACCCACTCTCACAACATTTATGCAGATTCTAGCCATACAGTAGGAAAAAAATAGAAGAAAGCATCTAAATTGGAAAGGAAGAAATAAAACTCTTTCCATTTGCAGATGGCATACATGATTTTCTATGTAGAAAACCCAGTAGAATCTACAAAATAGCTACTAGAACTAATACCTGAGTTTAACAAGGTACAGTATACAAGATCAAGATAGGAAAACTAATATTTCAATACACTGGCAACAGATAATCAAATTGAAATTTAAAAAACAACCACTTTTATTAGCATCAAAAATACCAAATACTTAGGGATAAATCTGACAAAAGATGTGAAAGTTCTGAATGCTGAAGCCTATTAAATACTGCTGAGAAATTAAAGAGGACCTAAATAATGCATCTGAAGACTCAGTACTGCTAAGATATTAATTCTTCCCTAACTGATCTATAAATTCAATGCAATAAAAAATTCCAGCAGGCTTTTTGTGTCAATTGAAATGGTGATTCTAAAATTCATATGGAAATGCAAAGTACCTAGAATAGCCAAAACGAACTTGTACAGAACAAAGCTGGAAGGCTGCATATTGGCTTCCAATGACATGAAATTTTAGAAACGGTAAAACTATAGAGATAGTAAAAACACTGGGGGGGGGGGATGTAAGGGAACGGTTGAATGAGTGAATCAGTTTTTAAGATGTTGAAATAATTCTGTATGATACTGTAATGGTGGATATGATATAACGCATTTGTTAAAACCCAAAACCCTTACAGTACAAAAAGTGAACCTTAAAGATTAAAAAAATGAAAAGGTTAAAAGTCAAAGTTAAAAAAAAAATCCTTTAGGAGGTTCAGGGATGCCAGGATGGAATGAAGGATATGACAAAACAATTTCTTTATTACAAATGTAGGAAAAAAAAATCACTGAAAGAGGTAGGGGAAAGAAATGCTGACCTAAGTACCTTTAGAGATAAGTAAGTTCTGTAAGACTAGAGGCAAAAGAAAGTGTATGTAAGCACTGTACTCTAGTTGACAAAGTTTTTTTCCCAAAATGGTACAAGTTAATAATTCTGACACCACTATACATATAATGGAAATGAACAGTTAAGTAAACGGATGATGGGTGATCAAAGCCAGGTTTCTCATTGTTGGAGTGAGAGATTACAGAAAAGCAAGATAGAAGGTCAGAATGGTCCACATGGGAATGGATTGCAGTTGGAGACAACAATATGAATTCATGTTCAGCTTAATATATAGAGATAATTACACATAGAAATATTTATAAATAAGAATATATACATATACACTTCCTTGGTCTGTCAGCTGAGAGGACCTAGAAGCAATGAGCACATCTACCACCAGATTTTGGTTTCTAATACTCTTCTCAAACAGAAGGACCTAGAGCTCCTTGTAGAAATGATTGAGTCTAGGAATGGAGCAGGAAATATACAAGATGAGCCTGGAGCATCTCATAGTGCCAGAAAGTAAGGAAATGCTTAAAACAAAAAACAATAACAGAATACCCCACAATGATGGGGTATGTCAAAGGGACCTAGGAAACAACTCTTTCTGTAACAGGATCTGTAATCAGACCATCTGTTTGAATTTTGCCTCTACCCTTACCAGCTTTATCTGGACCTCAGCATTGTGTGTAAAAAGGGGTTAACAGTAGTTTCTTCATAGAGATATTGTGAGGATTAAACAAACCAAACATTTAGAAAAGTTCCTGAACCATGGCAAGTGCTCAATAAATATTTGTTTTTGTTTACATAGCATTTTCAAAATATTGTCTAGGAAAATAAGGTCCATTCACAGAAGCATGAGTTTATGTCTAGCAATAACAAAGAAAGTCTAAAAGCTACAGAGCATACCTATCACATGTTGGTACTAAATGGCAAGAGAGTGATTCAGGACAGTTACTTACAGTTAACCCCACAGAGTTTTTCTCAAAGTTACACACCAAGCTTCACTTATGAAAGAGAAAAGTGGCATTTCAAAAACCTTTGGGATACATATGATGGAATACTACACAGCTGCAGAAAGGAAGGAATTTGTGAGGCATGCAATGAGGTGAATGAACCTTGAGAACATTATGATGAGTCAAACAAGCCAGAAACAAAAGGACAAATATTGTATGATCTCATGAATATAAACTAAGGATAATGAACAAACTCTAAGAAGTAAAGTCAAGAGCATGCGTTGTAAGGAGATAGAAAGTGGGGCAAAGATTGGGCAATAGATGATTAAGGATACAGAATGTTCAATAAGGCTCACTGTAAAGGTTCCTAGTTTATAAATTCTTACAGCAGTTACATTTGCTCCTGAGTTAGAGTTCTACAGCTCTGAAAGACAGCATTTCAGAATTTAGAAACAGCAGTTAAAACTCAGGAAAGAAGTTAGAATGGTTCATTGCCCAGACAGCCCTGAAGATTGAGAGAATGATCAAATGAGTGGGAGGACATGTAACTGAAAAGTTAGGATTTAACAAATGATTATAAATACTGACTCATAATACAGATATTTCTTTGTAGTTTCTATTGCATTTGAATAGCCAGAAGGAAATACCTGAACTTACTGAACTGTAATCCAGTAACTTCAATCTTTGATAATGACTGTATAACTATATAGCCTTCATCTTATGAGTGTGTGATTGTAAAACCCTTGTGGCTGACACCCCCCCCCCCCTTTATCCAGTGTATGGGTAGATAAGCAATAAAATAAAGACATTCATGAAAAAAAATAAGACTTTGGAAACCACAAATCCCATCCATGGTTATCAGAGAAGGAACCAATCTTTTTCATATGCCATGCTCTCTCATCTCTAGAGTACTGAATCTGGCAGTTATCATGCTGTAATAACTACTGCTATTTTTTTGGTGAATCTTCCACTGTTCCCTTTACACGACTACCACCACCCCTTGCCTACAACAAATGATGCCCTACCTATGTGCTCCCAAGCACTCACATTATAGCACTTCTCCAATTGTAATGTAATTTACTGTTTAACTGTCTGTAAAACCCACCAAACTGTGACTTCCTTGGATCAGAAACTATATTCCCATTGCCTGGCACATAATAGGAACCAACACAAATGTATGTTCTGAATAAATGAATGAATGAATGAATGAATGAATATTAAGAGCGGCTACATGATCTGTCTAGAAACACACAGCTAGTTTGAGTCCAATCCCTTTCTCTTCTCATGTGCCCAAGGCGGGCAGGGGAAAGATAAGATAAACTGTCTCAGCCTGGGTTCCTAGTCCAACCTACCTATCATGGAACCCCTCTGACAAGAACTCACGCAAGGGCCCCACAAAAAGCCAGCCAAGTATATTTCAAAACCACTGTGGACTCAGATATTATTCTATTATTGTTCTTCAGTATTTTCTCCAAAACATAAATACAAATCACCTACTTTTTCATTGAATTCATAACTGATATTCTCAGTTAAAACTATAAACACAAAATTCAAAATGGCTAAAAATATACAGATAAAATTTGATTTAGCTAAAAACTCAAACCATGAAAGAATTTAGACCTTCAAAATTTGATCTAGGAAAATCAGACACAGTGGAAAAAGAGCTACAAAAGAAAATTACAGTGGGTGAAGCCAAAATTAATAAAACTTGATATTTTTAAAGGCCCAGTTATAGGATTTACACCGAAAAAATGAATCCCAATGAAAATACTTTAGGAAAATAAATATGAAAATGGAAAAATTACATCAGAACTAGGACCTAAACTGTGGAAATAAGAGTAACATCTTCCATTCACTTCCTACTGTCTATATTTCTTTTCCTTCCAATCATCATGGTTCAAGAATGCCAAATACATTTTTAATTCAAATGAAATACTTGTTTACTTCTGGGTTTTTTTTCACAATAAGTAAATTTTACTAATTGTTCTTCAACAACTACTGTTGTTCACTTTTTAAAACTTTTTTATTGTATAATATAATATATATACAAAGCAAAGAAAGAAAAAAAGTAATTTTCAAAGCACTCTTTAACAAGTAGTTACAGGACAGATCCCACAGTTTGTCATGGACTACCACTCCATCATCTCAGATTTTTCCTTCTAGCTACTCCAGAATATTGGAGGCTAGAAGGAATATATATTTTTTTATCATCACAATCGATTTTTTCTTTTTTATGAAAAATAACATACATACAAAAAAGCAATAGATTTCAAAGCACAGTGCAATAATTAGTTGTACAACAGATTTCAGAGTTTGGTATGGGTTACAATTCCATGACTGTAGGTTTTTACTTCTAGCTACTCTAAGGTACTGGAGACTAAAAGAAGTATTGATACACTGATTCAGCAGTCATACTCATTCGTTAAACCCTACCTTCTCTGTTTAACTCCACAATCACCTTTGATCTTTCTTCCACTCTTTAGGGATATTTGGGCTATGCCCATTCTAACTTTTACATGTTGGAAGGGTCTGTTGATAGTATGGGGTAGGGAGATGGAACTACCCGATGTTCTGGCCCCTCTAGATTTCAGGACTTATCTGGTCCAGGGACCAATCTGGAGGTTGTAGGTTTCTGGAAATTTACCCTAGTGCACAGAACCTTTGTAGAATTTTATATACTACCCTAGGTATTCTTCAGGATTGGCTGGAGATTACTTCTGTTTTTAATCATCTTTTTATCCCTATCATATTTCCCAAAGTGTGTTTTGAGGCTCTATTACTGGAAGGTTCCATAAGGGTTAAATAAATCTAGGAAACATTGTATAATATCCCTATCTTAAAAAAAATCTCAATGCACATTTACAGACTTAAGGCTCTGATAGTTCTATGGTAAAGAGACTATTAAACTTCATTAAAGCTAACATTTCTGAAACTTCTGAGCATACAATTTTTTTTTAATGAAACCAATATCCTTTGAGGCATATTTTGGAAGATGTCCTATAGCCAAGCTCAAGGTATCTTTGGAACTGAATTCAACTAAGAACAAATCAAATTAAGTATCAACAAAAAGTAAAGCTACCTACTAACTACACATTTAATTCTTAAGGGAGGAGAATGTATAACAAAGTATAGAGATGATATAACCCTTCAAAATGAAATATTAAGTTCTGGAAAATCTTTTATTAAAAAAATTAGCAAAGTTTAAAGTCCTGTGAGCACAAAAAGTAAAATACTGTGCATGTTCTGATATGAAACGTGTTCATTACATGGACTCAATATAATTAAGATCATAATAATGACAGAAGTAGACTAAACACATATGTGCTAGTTCAAGTGTCATCTTGGCCAGGTGATGGTGCCTAGTTCTGAACCTATGGATTTGAACCACTAGTGTGTGAAACTCATCACGTATGGCTGATTACATCTGCAACTGGCTAAGGGGAGTGTCTTCCTTAATGAATGATGTTTAATTTAATTAGCTGGAGGCTTAAAAGAGAGAGGTCAGAAGAGAGATCAACACAGTACAGCCCAGCCAGCTCAGTGTATCTCATCTCAACACCTACAGCTCAGCCAAGACGTTGGGACATTCAGAAAGGAATGGCGCCAGAGAAAGCTGTTGGAACCTAGAAGTCTGGAGAGGTCAGAAGACGTCGTGCTGTGCCTTCCTGTGTAAGAAAGAACCTCAGATGAAAGTTACCTGCCTTTCCTCTGAACAACTGTAAGTCTTTAAATAAATACCCTTTTATGTAAAGCCAATCCATCTCTGGTATGCTGTACTCTGGCAGCTTTGGCAGACTGAAACAGCATGCTACTCCTACTCCAAAGAACAAATATTCCTAAGACTGAACTTCTCTCCATGGTTTTGGGAACAGTCTTTCTGTTGAAGTGATTATATGTATTTGGTGGTAACCTGAAGTGATTGATTATACAGGTTTCCTGCTAATCTGAAGGCAGCAGGGTTGGCCAAGCCTACCGAACAATCAGGACAGCATTCTGTTAAGTCTCCTCCCAAGCGGTGAGTTTTTGGAATTTGAT
Source organism: Tamandua tetradactyla (assembly GCF_023851605.1). Lineage (NCBI taxonomy): Eukaryota > Metazoa > Chordata > Mammalia > Pilosa > Myrmecophagidae > Tamandua > Tamandua tetradactyla. The sequence goes on along the minus strand of NC_135353.1, from coordinate 130,206,781 downwards.
ATAAAATGTAATTACATAAACCCTATGTAATTTGAAATGTTCCCTCTATTAGAACTACAATGGTGAACTATGGGAAGATATAGTTTAAAATATTTCCAAACTTTTTAACAGTTGGGCACTAGATGACACACAATTTTTAAAAAGTCCTTCTATCCTACTGGGTAGATTGGTCTTAGTAATAAGCCTCTGTTACCTGAGAAAGACATGCTCTAACGTTGTATGGGAGAGTCCTTGCTCCACTGAGGAGGTGTTTACCCTTAACCATAGATCCATGTGACCACTTGGTAATCTTTCAATTCTGCTTACACAACTACATGAAATTCAAGTATTAGAGAAAGATTAAGATAAGCTTCTTTTCATGGAAGTGTTTTAATTTATATTACCTTATGCTGCATTCACATTTAAGACACCTTCTACAACAGAAATGTAGATTCTCCCATCTTACCAGTGAATAGGTTTCTCCTTGATGTGGAAAAAAGCACTCCCACTCATACAGACAGCCACCTACATACCTTCCCCAGATCATCCATCAAAGCAAATTAAACTTGGCCCAGAAGATGTAGAAATAAAACAGTTTTGGTGAGGAATTGAGTGTCCTATGACAAATGAGGGAATCCTGCATCTCAAACTTGCACTGTTGGTAGCATTATTCCAAGACAGATGCCTGGCCAACTCAGCCCTCCTCTGCTTAGTCCTAGGCCATGGTCAAGACCCAGAGCTGGATATCCACAATGGAGCGCAGTCTGAAGTCACTGGCACTATGGAACCAAATAGGAAAAATTCTTCAATGCCCAAGCACATCCATGAGAATATCATTCAAATAATAACTGGCTCTAATTTTGCTTCCAGTCAGTTTCTTTTTTAATTCTATTTTACAATCTGGAAATCCTATGCAATACCCAAATATGTAAGTGTAGCTGCTCTATTTGTGTCTTCTTTATAATGGTACCGACTACGTTAAGGACTTCCCACATAAATCACCAAATAACCAAAAGATTTACTAAACTTATGAGTTCAACAGAGAATTTTAAATATCAAAGACAAAAACAGCCAAATAAAACAATATAAACTTATAGAAATTAAAAATCATAGTTCACTGTCTATCATTTACAGGTAAATTTCAGAACAGATCTTAAGGGGAATCAAATAAAATGCCTGTAGAGGGAGAAATTATTGAACTGGGAAGCAAATATACCTGATAGAAAAATGCAGAATTACTGCAGTGACTAGATCTTGTGTTGTTTGTTAGAAATGGTACTCATTGGCCTGTTATTACAGTAAATAAATATGAAATTTTTTTAAAAGGGCTATAAGACTATGCAACTTCATTTATGATTACACAGCAAGAAAGCAATTATTCAGCTAATAGTATTAAGACCATGAAGGAGGATTTCCTGCCCTAAAAGCATTCATTAGCATTCAGGTTACTATGAAGAAACTCAACATCAGACCTTTTGAAACCTCAACAGAAATATCTGGTGAATTTGAAAATGCGGTCATTTTCAAAATGCAACTAGCTTTTATTTCAGGGAACTGCCATTACTAGAGTATCCTCAAATATTGAGAAAGCTCTTATATTTGTTGAACATGTAAAATTATACAAGTTGCTCTAAAATTCTAATGATACTTTGTAGGAACATAAGGCGTCACATGTATTGTGGCCATTTATATTTATGACCAGTTTTAAACAACTGCTTTGTTCTCTGTTTTGTGGTTTTCTCTTCATCCGCTCCCAATTTAACAGTCATTAATAATACTCTAAGTAAGACCTACCCTCTATAGAACTTTGAAAAACTCCTATATCTAACTCCTAGTGCTAGAGCCATCTCCTGAAGTGCATAACACCCTAAGAGAGATCAAGGCATCTTCTTATTTGTCTTTTCACAGCACTTCTGAAAAGTAAAGACATCATTACTCCAATTTTAAAGAAAGTAAACAGAAGGGCAGAGCATACACAGAGGGTTTCTGATGATATTCTAGTTTCATGACCTGGGCAGTGGTTACTGGGTGTGTTCAGTTTGTAAAAACTCACCCAGCTACATACTCATCATTTGTGTATTCTTCTATATGTTATATTACACTTCCATAAACATTGGAAAAAACTAAAAATGTGTAGTGAGATTCCAAAACATCCAGTAACTTGCCTAAAGTCAGTGGTAGAGGCAGGCTCCGATGCAAGCTGTGATTCTAGGTAGTTCTCAGTGCTCTACATCAAAGTGCCCATGTTGCTATTAACTGTTAATAATTTCCTTCCACTTAACCTTTTATTTCTCTTTCAACTGGTAACAAATAAAATATTCTGCCTCAACATGAGAACGTGCCTGCAATACCATACTTAAAGACATTTTCTTCAACTACCTCTCCTGGCAACAAGCAGAAATACTAGGAGCATTCCAGTTGACTGAATCACAGGGGGTAATATGCATTCTTACAGCACCCTAGTCTGCCTAGCTAGGAAATCCAAATGTACTTCACTCATCAATAGCCCTTATGTGGTAGTCTGACCAGAAAACCTTAAAAAACAGTTATGGCATCATATACAATTACATTTTTTAACTGTAAGATATATTATTATCCAAATCATTTAAGTATATCTTAAGTCAATTTATTTAAAAATACTAACATTTAAAATAGAGAGAAGAAAAGAAAACCTTCCTCTATCTCCCACATCTCTTAGATCTTCTGAAATGAAGGGGAAAGGTTAGAACAACTCTGCAGAAGCCAGATTGGTTACATAAATATGTCTCATCTTCGACCCACATTTCTAGTCTCATCTCTCAACCCCACCCAGACACATTTTGTATCTAGCTATGCTGATCACAATTATTTTTGAAAGATCATCTGCCCCCAATGCCTTTGTACAAACCATCTCTACCTAGAACACCCTTCCCCTTGTCCAATACCTCCACTAATCCTTCAAGAGTTAGCGCATGTATCTAAGAATTCCCCTCAAAACAAGTTAAGCTCCCTGTCTTTCCCTAGAACTTATAAAACACACAACTGCAATATACTGGTAGAAAGAACAATCAAGAGTCACAAAATACTGAAAAAATACTAAAGTATATTTTGGAGCTTGAAAGATCTCTCTACTCAGAAGTTGGATCATTTCCTCAATTTTCAAACTTGAATTAGATCTGGTTCATAGCTATGTTCTTCTTTCACAGCACTCACCATAGTTGAATATTAAATAATGTGTATAACTAATGTCATTCTCCCCTTTTAGAGCCCAAATATCATAACAGAAAAATTCAACTTCTATTATTCAAAGCTGTATCCCCAAGGTCAAGAGAACATGGAACAAAGTAACTGCTCAATAAATTTTGCTAAATTAATGTTTTCAAGAACCTCCATGACATTTTGTTTAATTTATTATGCCATTTTAGTTCACTACTTCAAAATGATATTCTGACAATGTGCCAATGTTGCTTCATATTTACTACTTATGTTTATAGACATTATGAAATGATCATAACAATTATGGCCAAAGCAACAAAATGAAATAATTCAATTTATATATTTGCATGTTTAGTTCCTCTGTTAAGCTGAGTTGTAAATGGCAGGAACCATGTACAATTATAATATGGGCACTGAACAGTTCAAAATTGAGAATCACACTACTTTAGGTTCCCAGTTTTATCACTTAAGAGCTTGGTAATTCTGGGCAAATAACTTCAACCTGAATCTCAGTTTACATATATATCTCTAAAGTGAGGCTAATACCACCTGCCTCTTGAGATTATTGTGAGGATTCAATGAGATAATATATGTATAATGTTTACCATTGTGTCTGGCACTCAGTAAAAATAATCAAAGAAAACTAGTAAGGGAGAAAAGTCACAATATTTAAATATCCCAAGTTAAATACCACAAAGGATTCTCTATTAGAACTTGTATTTAAATAATAACTCTAGGTCTAGGACACTGACAAAAGATAGACTTTACAAACTAAAGAAGTCTTACTAAAGCTGGTTAAGCATATTTACATAAAGGTAAATGTAAGAATATATACGGTAGGTACTAAAGAAAGCAGTCACAAACAACTTACTTTTCATTTAGAGTAGATAATTATTAGGCACCACCAATAGGTTCTAACAATGGAGAAATATAAACTGTTAGTTGATGACTTTCTTCTTAACATAGCTCCTCTCACTGTGAAAAGGATTCAGGACAGGAGTAAATCCCATCATTTGGTGGGTGAAATAAGAAAATGGCTGACCAAATATCTCTGTTGCCTTAAAAAGATCATACAGAGACAATGCAGCACATTCTTCCTTAAACATTTACCTATCACTTATTAACTCCCTTCTTGGCAACTATTTACATACAGTTCTTCTCTCACACTTTTTCCTTGTTTTTTCCAAATTTTCCTGTCCTTATGAACATCACTCCCCTTGTCCTAATTTACACCAATTTATTAGTCTAAAAATTGAAAGCATTCCAAGACATCCATTAAATGCTTGGAATATACCTATATCAAAGAGAGACTTTAAAGAAAATTAGTCATTGGAACTAATGCTATCAGCCTTTAACCAATTTGGAGTAAGTGACACTGGAAGCTTGTTACTGTTATGTGGTGGCAAAACATTTACTAAGACCATATGCCAACTGAGGATACATGTAAGACATTTTCAGAATATGGGTGTATGATGGCTTCTTCTTGCAGCTTTTAAGACTAGAGCTAGCCATTCTATGCCAGCAGCCTTCAATCTAAATTAATGAAGAGTCAATAATTTAAAGCTCTGCAGGGCTACAAACACCAACAGCCTCCATGCCCTCAAACTGAGGTAATTATCTGCAGTAACTCAGAGAAGGAGCTGCCTTAGCAACAGATAAGACCAGAGCCCCAAGCTGTTTTAACAGTTCTCTTTAGGACAAGAACAAAACCAGCCAGCAAATATCAGATTAAGAGTGTTGCATACTTTAAGCAGATGGCTATTAATTTAAATGCTAAAAGCAAAGAGCAGAGCAGAGACCAATAAATAAAAGAATTTTCAGGCTTACAAATTATGTCTAGATGTGGCTTCTCCCCAATGGAGCTTACCAGAAGCAAAAAAAAAAAAAAGGCAAAAACAAAAACAAGCAAACAAAACTACAAAGGGGCTTCTGGTCAAAGAAGATTGCAGCATAAGAAGCTCCAGGGTACTGTTCCCACACAGATCTGCAAACACTGCCAGAACCATCTACCTCAAAACTGTAGAAAACAGTTAAAGAATTACAGTAATTACATGAGGACCAAATCAAGAATACACAGATTTTTAAAAGGTGAGAGAGGCTTGCGGGACTTTGCCAGCTCTTCTCCTACCCCCAACTCAGTCCAGCATGGAGCCAGATTGTGCTCCCAATATAGGTCCCTTGCCCTTTCCTGAGGGAGCAGAGTAACCCCTATGCCCACACTGGAATGTCTATATGTCACCTCCAATCTATTGGGGGGCACCATGAAAGACTGAATCAGAAACCCATCTCAGGCTTGTCCTCCCAGAATTTGCACTGCAGGCAGAAGCAGCTTGTAGACAACTAAAACAACAGAAGAAAAAATTAAGTCCAAGCAGCTAGGGCAAAGGTCATCAAAAGATCACCCAGTAGGAGAAGAAAATCTATTTGATAGGTAGTAGAGGGAGTATTTGAGTTTCCATAAATAGGGAATTCTTAAGGCCACAAGCAAGCACAAGCCCAGAAAAAGAAGCAGACTAAGAAAAGATGCAGAGGGCCTTGCACTTCACATGTGCCTCAGACTGATCTTGATAGGAAAACTAAACTCTGAAGAAAAGCACCAGAAAAATCACAGCCAATCTGCAAAGACTGTAAAAGGTGTTTTTTGCATTGGTTTGTTAGTTTTTGTTACCTTCTGGCACTCTAGGAAAGCTATGTCATTATCAGTAGCTGGATACAAAATTAAGAAATAGATACTTCAGAGACTAAATCCCAGAGTTAACACCTTAAAGTATAAAAAGATACAATGTGCAACAAAAGACTATAAGACAAACAAAGAAACAGAAAACAATGGCCAATTGAAAGGAATAAGATAAAAATCCAGACACCATCACAAAGAAGTCCAGAATCTGGAGTTACCAGAAAAAGACTTTAATAAACTGATCTTCAATATCTTCAAGGAGATAAAGGAAAGCACAGAGAAAGAACTGAAGGATATAGGAAAACAATGCAGGTTCAACTCAAGAATCTCAACAAAGAGATAGAAATTTTAAAGAGGAACCAAATAAATAATGAAACTGAAGACTACAATAATTGAAACGAAAAATGAAAATTCCCTAGAGGGTTTCAAGAGCAGATGGGAGATGGCAAAAGTAAATAAATAACAGTGAACTCAAAGACAAGGTAATGGAGTTGAAGCTGTGAAACAGCAAGAAAAAAATCATGAAAAAAGTGAATAGAGTCTAAGAATCCTATGTGACACCATCAGGTATACCAATACACACATTATGGGAGTTCCATAAGAAAGGGGATGAAGAATATTCAAAGAAATATTGGCTGGAACTTCCCAAATTTAACAAAAGACATGAATATGCACATTCTGGAAGTCCAAAGAACTAAAGCAGGATAAACTCAAAGAGAACCGCACCCAGACACATAGCAGTCAAACTGCAGAATGCCAAGGATAAGGGGAGGGTTCTGTAAGCTGCAAGAGAAAAGGAATATGTGTGTGTACAAGGGAGTGCCAATAAGACTAAAAGCCAATTTATCATCAGAAAACAAGGAGGCAAGAAGGCACGGCAACAAAATATCTAAAAGCACAGAAAGAAAACAATTGCCAACCAAAAATTTTATATCCAGAGAGACTGTCTTTCAAAAATGAGGGAAGATTAAGATAGATCATAAACTGGGGAACAAGACAGGTCTTTATAAATTTAAAAACACTGAAAGTATTCAAAGCACTTTCTCTGATTACAATGGAATGAAGCTAGAAATCTATAATCATGAGAGAAAGAGAACTTCCACAAATATACGGAGATTAAATAACACACTCTTAAACAACCAATGGGTCACAAAAAAATTGCTAGAGAAATTGGTAGTTATCTGGAGACCAATGAAAACAAGAATATAACATATCAGAACTTATGGGACATAGTAAAGGCTATGCTGAGAGGCAAACTTATTGCCCTAAATGCCTATATTAAAAAAGAACAAAAACTTGAGGACTTAACAGCTCACCTGGAAGAAGATGAGAAAGAACAGCAAACTAACCTCAAAGCAAACAGAAGAAGAGAAATGACAAAGATTAAAGCAGAGTTAAATGAATGGGAGAACAAAAGAACAATAGAAAGAATCAGTAAAACCAAAAGTTGGTTCTTTCTGAAAATTAATAAAATCAATGGACCACTAGCAAGACTGACAAAGAAAAAAAGAAGATGCAAATAAACAAAATCAGAAATGAGAGGGGGTGCATTACCACAGACCCTGAAGAAATAAAAAAATCACAAGAGAATACCATGAACAACTATATGCCAACAAACTAGACAACTTAGATGAAATGTACAAATTCCTGGAAACAGAAACAAGCTACACTGACTCAGGAAGAAATAGAAGATCTCAACAAGCCAATCACAAGTAAAGAGATTCAATCAGTCTTCAAAAATCTTCCTACAAACAAAAGCCCAGAGCCAGATGGCTTCACAGGGGAATTTTATCAAACATTCCAAAAAGAACTAACACCAATCCTGCACAAACTCTTCCAAAAAACTGAGGAAAAGGGAACACTACCCTAATTCATTTTATGAAGCTAACATCACTTTAATACCAAAACTGGGTAAAGATGCTATAAGAAAGGAAAACTACAGGCCAATCTCCCTAATGAATACCAATACAAAAATTCTAAACAAAATATTAGCAAATCATATCCAAAAACACATTAAAAGAATTATACACCACAACAAAATGGGATTTATACCAGGAATGCAAGGATGGTTCAACACAAGAAAATTAATATAACGCAGCACATTAACAAATCCAAAGTGTAAAATTCCACAATCATCTCACTTGATGCTGAAAAAGCAGATCACAAAATTCAGCATCCTTTTCTGATAAAAACAATTCAAAACACTTCTTCAATACAATAAAGGGCATATGTGAAAAACCAACAGTCAGGATAATACTCAATGGACTGGGTCTGAAAGCTTCCCCCCTAAGATCAAGAACAAGACGAGGATGCCCTCTGTCACCACTATTATTCAACATTGTACTAGAAGTTCTAGCTAGAGCAATCTGGCAAGGAAAAGAAAGAAAAGGCATCCATATTGAAAAGGAAGAAATAAAACTTTCATTATTTGCAGAGGACCTCATACTAGGAAAATCCTGAGAAATCTACAACAAAGTTGCTTGAGCTAATAAACAAATGCAGCAATGCGGGGGAATATAAAATTAATGTGCAAAAAACAGTAATGTTTCTACACAGGCAATGACCTAACTGAGGAATCAATTAAGGAAAAAAATCCATTCAAAATAGCAACTAAAAGAATCAGATATCTAGGAATAAACTTAACTAGGGATGTAAATGAACTGTACACAGAAAACTATATAACAATGCTAAAAGAAATCAAAGAAGAACTAAATAGGCATAAAGACATTCCTGGCTCATGGACAGGAAGGTGAAATGTAGTTAAGATGTCAAGTCTACCCAAACTGATCTACAGATTCAGTGTAGTACCAATCAAAACTCCAACAACCTATTTTGAAGATGTGGAAAAGCTAGGAACCAAATCCATCTGGAAGGGAAAGAGACCCCAAAAGCTAAACATATTTCAAAAAAAGAACAAAGTAGGAGGATTAACACTTTCTGATTTTAAAACTTACTATAAAGACACAGTGGTCAAAACAGCATGGTACTCCTGGTGCCTGCCCATGCAAAAAAAATAAAAAGGAAAAAGTAGCATGGTACTGGCACAAAGCTAGAAGTACTGACAAAGGGAATCAAATTGAGAGTGCAGAAATAGACCACCAAATTGACAGTCAAATGATCTTCGACAAGGATCCCAAATCCACTGAAATGGGACAAAATACTTTTTTCAATAAATGGGCATGGGATAACTAGACATCAATAGTGAGAAGAATGAAAGAGGACCACTTACCTTACACCCTATACAAAAATTTACTCAAAGTGGATCAAAGACCTAAATATAAGAACCAGTACCATAAAGCTCCTAGAAGAAAATATAGGGAAATAACTTCCAGACCTAGTAATAAAAGGTAGCTTCCTAACATTTACACCCAAAGCACAAGCAACAAAAGAAAAAATAGATAAATAGGAATTCCTCAAAATCAAATGCTTCTGTGCCTCAAAAAACTTTGTCAAAAAGGTGAAGATGCAGCCAACTCAATGGGAGAAAATATTTGGAAATCACACATCAGATAAAGGTTTGATATCCTGTATACATAAAGAAATCATACAGGGGCGGGCCGCGGTGGCTCAGCGGGCAAAGTGCTTGCCTGCTATGCCGGAGGACCTCGGTTCGATTCCCGGCCCCAGCCCATGTAACAAAAAACGGAAAAACAAAATACAATAAAACAAGAAAATGTTTAAAGATGTTTCCCTTTCTTCCTTCCTTCCTTCCTTCCTTCTCTCTGTCTTTCCTTTAAAAAAAAAAAAAAAAAAAAAAAAAAAAAAAAAGAAATCATACAACTCAACAACCAAAGAACAAACATTGAAAGGGGATGTATACTTATAATTTAGCCCAATTCCAAAATGGGCTAAAGATATGAACAGGCATTTTTATGAAGAGCAAATTCAGATGGCTAAAATGCACATTAAGAGATGCTTATTTTCATTAGCTATAAGGGAAACGCAGATCAGGACTACAATAAGATATCATCTCACACCTATAAGAATAGCTGCTATTTTTTTTTTATTAATTAAAAAAAGAATTAACAAAACAATTAGAAATCATTCCAATCTACATGTACAATCAGTAATTCTTAATAACATCACATAGTTGCATATTCATCATTTCTTAGTACATTTGCATCGATTTAGAAAAAGAAACAAAAAGACAACAGAATAAGAATTAAAACAATAATAGAAAGAAAAAAAAAAAACCTATACCTCACATGCAGCTTCATTCAGTATTTTACCTTAATTGCATTACAATTGGGTAGTATTGTGCTGTCCATTTCTGAGTTTTTATATCCAGTCCCGTTGTACAGTCTGTATCCCTTCAGCTCCAATTATCCCTTATCTTTTTTTTTTTTAATTAACGGAAAAAAAGAAATTAACCCAACATTTAGAGATCATACCATTCTACATATGCAATCATTAATTCTTAACATCATCACATAGATGCATGATCATCATTTCTTAGTACATATGCATTGGTTTAGAAGAACTAGCAACATAACCGAAAAAGATATAGAATATTAGTATAGAGAAAAAAATAAAAGTAATAATAGTAAAATCAAAACAAAACAAAACAAAAACCTATAGCTCAGATGCAGCTTCATTCAGTGTTTTAACATGATTACTTTACGATTAGGTATTATTGTGCTGTCCATTTTTGAGTTTTTGTATCTAGTCCTGTTACACCGTCTGTATCCCTTCAACTCCAATTGGCCATTATCTTACCCTGTTTCTACCTACTGCTGGACTCTGTTATCAAGGACATATTCCAAATTTATTCTCGAATGTCTATTCACATCAGTGGGACCATACAGTATTTGTCCTTTAGTTTTTGGCTAGACTCACTCAGCATAATGTTCTCTAGGTCCATCCATGTTATTACATGCTTCATAAGTTTATCCTGTCTTAAAGCTGCATAGTATTCCATCGTATGTATATACCACAGTTTGTTTAGCCACTCTTCTGTTGATGGAGATTTCGGCTGTTTCCATCTCTTTGCAATTATAAATAACGCTGCTATAAACATTGGTGTGCAAATGTCCATTTGTGTCTTTGCCCTTAAGTCCTTTGAGTATATTCCCAGCAATGGTATTGCTGGGTCGTATGGCAATTCTATATTCAGCTTTTTGAGGAACCGCCAAACTGCCTTCCACAGTGGTTACACCATTTGACATTCCCACCAACAGTGGATAAGTGTGCCTCTTTCTCCGCATCCTCTCCAGCACTTGTCATTTTCTGTTTTGTTGATAATGGCCATTCTGGTGGGTGTGAGATGATATCTCATTGTGGTTTTGATTTGCATTTCTCTAATGGCCAGGGACATTGAGCATCTCTTCATGTGCCTTTTGGCCATTTGTATTTCCTCTTCTGATAGGTGTCTGTTTAAGTCTTTTTCCCATTTTGTAATTGGGTTGGTTGTCTTTTTGTTGTTGAGATGAACAATCTCTTTATAAATTCTGGATACTAGACCTTTGTCTGATATATCATTTCCAAATATTGTCTCCCATTGTGAAGGCTGTCTTTCTACTTTCTTGATGAAGTTCTTTGATGCACAAAAGTGTTTAATTTTGAGGAGTTCCCATTTATTTATTTCCTTCTTCAGTGCTCTTGCTTTAGGTTTAAGGTCCATAAAACCGCCTCCAGTTGTAAGATCCATAAGATATCTCCCAACATTTTCCTCTATCTGTTTTATGGTCTTAGACCTAATGTTTAGATCTTTGATCCATTTTGAGTTAACTTTTGTATAGGGTGTGAGAGATGGGTCTTCTTTCATTCTTTTGCATATGGATATCCAGTTCTCTAGGCACCATTTATTGAAGAGACGGTTCTGTCCCAGGTGAGTTGGCTTGACTGCCTTATCAAAGATCAAATGTCCATAGATGAGAGGGTCTATATCTGAGCACTCTATTCGATTCCATTGGTCGATATATCTATCTTTATGCCAATACTATGCTGTTTTGACCACTGTGGCTTCATAATATGCCTTAAAGTCAGGCAGCGCGAGACCTCCAGCTTCGTTTTTTTTCCTCAAGATGCTTTTAGCAATTCGGGGCACCCTGCCCTTCCAGATAAATTTGCTTATTGGTTTTTCTATTTCTGAAAAATAAGTTGTTGGGATTTTGATTGGTATTGCATTGAATCTGTAAATCAATTTAGGTAGGATTGACATCTTAACTATATTTAGTCTTCCAATCCATGAACACGGTATGCCCTTCCATCTATTTAGGTCTTCTGTGATTTCTTTTAGCAGTTTTTGTAGTTTTCTTTATATAGGTTTTTTGTCTCTTTTGTTAAATTTATTCCTAGGTATTTTATTCTTTTAGTTGCAATTGTAAATGGGATTCGTTTCTTGATTTCCCCCTCAGTTTGTTCATTACTAGTGTATAGAAATGCTACAGATTTTTGAATGTTGATCTTGTAACCTGCTACTTTGCTGTACTCATTTATTAGCTCTAGTAGTTTTGTTGTGGATTTTTCCGGGTTTTTGACGTATAGTATCATATCGTCTGCAAACAGTGATAGTTTTACTTCTTCCTTTCCAATTTTGATGCCTTGTATTTCTTTTTCTTGTCTAATTGCTCTGGCTAGAACCTCCAACACAATGTTGAATAATAGTGGTGATAGTGGACATCCTTGTCTTGTTCCTGATCTTAGGGGGAAAGTTTTCAATTTTTCCCCATTGAGGATGATATTAGCTGTGGGTTTTTCATATATTCCCTCTATCATTTTAAGGAAGTTCCCTTGTATTCCTATCTTTTGAAGTGTTTTCAACAGGAAAGGATGTTGAATCTTGTCAAATGCCTTCTCTGCATCAATTGAGATGATCATGTGATTTTTCTGCTTTGATTTGTTGATATGGTGTATTACATTAATTGATTTTCTTATGTTGAACCATCCTTGCATACCTGGGATGAATCCTACTTGGTCATGATGTATAATTCTTTTAATGTGTTGTTGGATACGATTTGCTAGAATTTTATTGAGGATTTTTGCATCTGTATTCATTAGAGAGATTGGTCTGTAGTTTTCTTTTTTTGTAATATCTTTGCCTGGTTTTGGTATGAGGGTGATGTTGGCTTCATAGAATGAATTAGGTAGTTTTCCCTCCACTTCGATTTTTTTGAAGAGTTTGAGGAGAATTGGTACTAATTCTTTCTGGAACGTTTGGTAGAATTCACATGTGAAGCCATCTGGTCCTGGACTTTTCTTTTTAGGAAGCTTTTGAATGACTAATTCAATTTCTTTACTTGTGATTGGTTTGTTGAGGTCATCTATTTCTTCTTGAGTCAAAGTTGGTTGTTCATGTCTTTCCAGGAACCCGTCCATTTCATCTAAATTGTTGTATTTATTAGCGTAAAGTTGTTCATAGTATCCTGTTATTACCTCCTTTATTTCTGTGAGGTCAGTAGTTATGTCTCCTCTTCCATTTCTGATCTTATTTATTTGCATCCTCTCTCTTCTTCTTTTTGTTAATCTTGATAGGGGCCCATCAATCTTATTGATTTTCTCATAGAACCAACTTCTGGTCTTATTGATTTTCTCTACTGTTTCATATTTTCAATTTCATTTATTTCTGCTCTGATCTTTGTTATTTCTTTCCTTTTGCTTGCTTTGGTATTAGTTTGCTGTTCTTTCTCCAGTTCTTCCAATTGAACAGTTAATTCCTGCATTTTTGCCTTTTCTTCTTTTCTGATATAGGCATTTAGGGCAATAAATTTCCCTCTTAGCACTGCCTTTGCTGCATCCCATAAGTTTTGATATGTTGTGTTTTCATTTTCATTTGCCTCGAGGTATTTACTAATTTCTCTTGCAATTTCTTCTTTGACCCACTCGTTGTTTAAGAGTGTGTTGTTGAGCCTCCACGTATTTGTGAATTTTCTGGCATTCCGCCTATTATTGATTTCCAACTTCATTCCTTTATGATCCGAGAAAGTGTTGTGTATGATTTCAATCTTTTTAAATTTGTTAAGACTTGCTTTGTGACCCAGCATATGGTCTATCTTTGAGAATGATCCATGAGCACTTGAGAAAAAGGTGTATCCTGCTGTTGTGGGATGTAATGTCCTATAAATGTCTGTTAAGTCTAGCTCCTTTATAGTAATATTCAGATTCTCTATTTCTTTATTGATCCTCTGTCTAGATGTTCTGTCCATTGATGAGAGTGGGGAATTGAAGTCTCCAACTATTATGGTATTTGTGTCTATTTCCCTTTTCAGTGTTTGCAGTGTATTCCTCACGTATTTTGGAGCATTCTGGTTCGGTGCATAAATATTTATGATTGTTATGTCTTCTTGTTTAATTGTTCCTTTTATTAGTATATAGTGTCCTTCTTTGTCTCTTTTAACTGTTTTGCATTTGAAGTCTAACTTGTTGGATATTAGTATAGCCACTCCTGCTATTTTCTGGTTCTTATTTGCATGAAATATCTTTTCCCAACCTTTCACTTTCAACCTATGTTTATCTTTGGGTCTAAGATGTGTTTCCTGTAGACAGCATATAGAAGGATCCTGTTTTTTAATCCATTCTGCCAATCTATGTCTTTTGATTGGGGAATTCAGTCCATTAACATTTAGTGTTATTACTGTTTGGATAATATTTTCCTCTGCCATTTTGCCTTTTGTATTATATATATCATATCTGACTTTCCTTCTTTCTACACTCTTCTCCATACCTCTCTCTTCTGTCTTTTCGGTTCTGACTCTAGTGCTCCCTTTAGTATTTCTTGCAGAGCTGGTCTCTTGGTCACAAATTCTCTCAGTGACTTTTTGTCTGACAATGTTTTAATTTCTCCCTCATTTTTGAAGGACAATTTTGCTGGATATAGGAGTCTTGGTTGGCAGTTTTTCTCTTTTAGTAATTTAAATATATCATCCCACTGTCTTCTAGCCTCCATGGTTTCTGCTGAGAAATCTACACATAGTCTTACTGGGTTTCCCTTGTATGTGATGGATTGTTTTTCTCTTGCTGCTTTCAAGACCCTCTCTTTCTCTTTGACCTCTGACATTCTAACTAGTAAGTGTCTTGGAGAACGCCTATTTGGGTCTAATCTCTTTGGGGTGCGCTGCACTTCTTGGATCTGTAATTTTAGGTCTTTCATAAGAGTTGGGAAATTTTCAGTGAAAATTTCTTCCATTAGTTTTTCTCCTCCTTTTCCCTTCTCTTCTCCTTCTGGGACACCCACAACACGTATATTTGTGCGGTTCATATTGTCCTTGAGTTCCCTGATACCCTGTTCAAATTTTTCCATTCTTTTCCCGATAGTTTCTGTTTGTTTTTGGAATTCAGATGTTCCATCCTCCAAATCACTAATTCTATGTTCTGTCTCTTTGAATCTGTCATTGTAGGTATCCATTGTTTTTTCTATCTTTTCTACTTTGTCCTTCACTTCCATAAGTTCTGTGATTTGTTTTTTCAGTTTTTCTATTTCTTCTTTATGTTCAGCCCATGTCTTCTTCATGTCCTCCCTCAATTTTTCGATTTCGTTTTTGAAGAGGTTTTCCATTTCTGTTCGTATATTTAGCATTAGTTGTCTCAGCTCCTGTATCTCATTTGAACTATTGGTTTGTTCCTTTGACTGGGCCATATTTTCAATTATTTGAGCGTGATCCGTTATGTTCTGTTGGCGTCTGCGCATTTAGACAGATTTCCCTGGGTATTGGATCCAAAAGTTTGGAAGGTTTTCCTGTGAAATCTCTGGGTTCTGTTTTTCTTACCCTGCCCAGTAGGTGGCGCTCGTGGCACACGTTTGTCTGCGGGTCCCACCAGTAAAAGGTGCTGTGGGACCTTAAACTTTGGAAAACTCTCGCCGTCCGGGGGGTTCGCTAGCCGAAGCAGCTTGAGCCGGCCCGGGGTCCGAACGCAGGGAGGGTTGCTGGTCGCCGCAGCCCGGGAAAGAGCCCGTCCGAATTTCCTAGTCGGCCCTGGGCGACTAGCGTGGCGGGAGGGCGCCAGCGGCAGCGGCCCGCCCGAGAGAGTGCACGTTCCCCGGGAGTCACAGGTTTGGAAGGGGCCTCCCCCACCCGTCACCGTTCTCCGCGGCCTGGGGGTTTCCGATCCAATTCTCTCAGTTGGTCCGAGGGGCTGCGCGTGGTGTGGGCGCCAGCTGCCTTGGTTTCAGGGGACCGCCTCTCCAATTCTCCCAGCCAGCCCGGGAAGGGGGAAGGGAGTAACTCCGGCCGCTTCCCGCCCCGCCCGGTGAGGCCCGCGCGCCTCGGCGATCTCACCCGAGCTGCTTCTCTCAGCCAGCCAGCCGTTCCAGGATGGGGTACGCTGTCTTTTTTATCTCTGTTGTGGCTTTGGGCGCTTTCTGTATCGTTTCTACTCCCCTAGTAGCTGTCCTGGGGAAGAAACTAAGATCCGCGCATTTTACTAAGCCGCCATCTTCCAGGAAGTCCACCAATAGCTGCTATTAAACAAACAAGAAACTATCAATGTTGGAGAGGATACAGAGAAATTGGGACATTTATGCACTGCTGATGGGCATGTATAATGGTATAGCTGCTATAGAGAACAGTTTGGTGGCTCCTTAGGAAATTAAATATCGAGTTGCCCTGTGATCCGGCAATACCATTACTTGGTATATATCCAGAACAGCTGAAAGCAGTGACACAAACAGACATTTGCATGCCAATGTTCATAGCATTATTCACAATCACCAACAAATGGAAACTACCCAAGTGTCCATCAACAGACAAGTGGATTAACAAAATATGGTATATACATACAATGGAATATTATAAAGCAGTAAGACCAAATGATGTCCTGACAAGACGGATGAGCCTTGAGGACATAATGCTGAGTGAAATAAGCCAGACACAAAAAGATAGATACTGTATGAGTCCACTTTCATGACCATGGTAAAGGTAAAATCAGAGGCTTATAATACAGAATACAGGGGACCTAGAGACTCAAGGAAACTAGAGATGGGTGAACAGATAGCTAATGTGGTTGAACTTAAACGTAAGGGAATACACAGACATGAAGGCAGTTCACTAGTCAGTCTGTAAGTAATATTACCATATTAAAGGTGAACATCATTGAAAGGGGATGTACAGATCCTTGTGCCCCACTGATTAACACTACAAATATAAATTTTTGCATGAACTAGTGTAAGGGTATGAATCTTGTATAAAGAGTGTGTAAGGTCAAGGTTTAGGGGGAAAACTACTATTGCATGCTATAGGCTATGTTTAACAGAAAAAACATCAACAGAACCACAGCAACACTAGGGGTAAATAATGGTGAGGAAGGGACAAGAGTTAAGGGGAAGTTTAGATTTTCTATTTGGTGAGAGTGTGTTTATTGGTTGTCTTTCTCTTGAGAACAATGAAATTATCTAAAATTGAGAATGCTGATGGACTGTTGACTTTGGCCATTATACATGATGCCCAATGAATGGAGGTGGCTGAAGGATAACCTGACTGAGAAGTAGATTGGTGAACAATGGTGGATACATATGATTGAATGGTGTGCTGTTATAAGAAGGAATGAAGTTGTGAGGCATGTAACATGGTGAATGAACCTGTGGGACATTTGGAGAGGCAAAATAAGCCAGAAACAAAAGAGCAAATATTATGTGGTCTCATTCAGAAAATACTTACAAGAAAACAGGGGCCTAAATTGTAAGTTCTTACAGCAGTGACATTTAGTCTGGAGTGGTAATTGTTATTTCTGGATTTTGAGAGGCTGTTTTATATATGTATAACCTGGTGTTTACAGATAATAACAAAGCTGATCAGGTCTGGATTAGAATAATTCAGGATACAGGGGTAAGGAAGACATTGTTTATATTTTATAACCTCATCTTCTCTTTGAAATCAAAGGAAGAATGATTTATTTTGTCCAGAACCTAAATTTTCTATAGCACATAATCTAACTCAGACTGTCTGGATAGATCATTTAAACAATCCAAACACAGAAAGCCCAGAATAAGAATGAGGGCCTTTAAGCCTGTATACCTTAATGTAATGCCTGGATACATCCCACAGTATATTAAGCAGATAATCAATAAGTATTAGCAAAGTCCCTTGAGGTATGCAAGAAAAATTATGAAACTATTAAACTTTATCACTGGGGAAACCCCTGATACTGTGCCAAACATTAGGGACACCCAAATCAATAGGCCAAGCCCTTGATCTTGAAGCTTGCTTACATATGTAGCAGAGAAGCTTATCCTACCTATAGATATGCCAAAGAGTTACTTTCAGAGGACCTCTCTTGTTGCTCAGATGTGGCCTCTCTCTTTCTAAGCCTAACTCTACAAGTGAAATCATTACCCTCCCCCCAACTGGGGTATGACATCCAGGGGTGAACGTCTCTCTGGCGGTGTGGGAGGTGACTCCCAGGGTTGATCCTAACCCTGGCACCGTGGAATCAACAATGCCATCTAGCCCAAAAGGGGCAAAAGAAGTTTAACAAATAAGGTATCAGTGACTGAGAGAGTTTAGGGTTGAGAGGTTACTCTGGAAGTCACTCTTACACAAGCTTCAGTTAGAAAGTGCTACCTATTACAGCTTGCTAAATCCCAACCAAAACCATTCGTTCCACCCTAAAGAACACCTGGGGTATTATATAAGATTCTACAAAGGTTCCATGCGCTAGGGTAACTTTCCAGAAACCTACAACCCCTAGATGGGTTCCTGGACCAGATAAATTCTGAAATGCAGAGAGGCCAGCCTCTCCAGAACATCAAACAGTTCCATTCCCTTATCCCTTATAATCAACAGCCCCTTCCAACTTGAAAAAGTTAGAATGGGCATAGCCCAAATACCCCTAAAGGGTGGGAGAAAGATCAAAGGTGATGGTGGAGTTATACAGAAAAGGTAGGATTTAACAAATGAGTATGATTACTGAATCATTATATTGATATTTCCTTTAGTCTCGAGTATCCTAGAGCAGTTAGAAGTAAAAACCTAAAATTGTAGAATTATAACACATACCAAACTCTGAAATCTGTTCTACAACTAATTGTTGTGATATGCTTTAAAATTTATTCCTTTTTGGTATATATGTTATTTTTCACATAAAAGAAAAAAAAGTCAATTATGATGATGAAAAAAAAAATCTGGGTGGAAATAGGTCCTCCACAAAATTGAAAGGAGGAATACCTGAATAAATTAGTTGCAAAGAAAAAAAAAAGTAAAGTGCAACAGACCCTTGGCAAATGTAGATTCTCTTCCCTTTTCCTCTTAGAATTGCTTCTATGAAAATAATTTCACTTATCTATATAATTCATATACAATGATGTAATGAATAGCAAGAAATTAAAATACGTTTTTAGCACATAGAATTTGTTAAAACAATAAAAGTTGCATATTATTTCAAAAACAAAAATGAGGAAAGATTAAAATAGTCCCAATAAACAAAAGCTAAGGGTTTTGTTACCACTAGACCTGCTCTGCAAGCAATGCTAAAGTGAATTCTTCAGACAGGAAGGAAAGGACACCAGACAATGGATCAAAGCAGCATAAGGAAGCAAAGACCTCCAGTAAGAGTAACCATATGGGTAATCATAAATGCAAGTACTACTGTATGGGATATTTTGGTATATAACTCCACATTCTACTTCTGACAGATTATAAAAATGCAAATACATAAATAATAATGGCAAATCTATTTTGGACAACAATGCACAAAGATTCAAGTTGTAACAAGTACAACAAAAAAAAGGGGAGGATTAATTAATTGGTAGGAACAGTGTATATATACGTTATTGAAGTTAGCTTGCTATCAAATCAAATGTGATTGTTATAGATGTAGGATGTTAAGCTTAAGTTTCATGGTAACCACAAAGAAAAGACCTGAAAAATATATATAGAAAGAAACGGGAAGGGACTCAAAAGGATGGAATACCAAACAATCAAAGAAAAATGAAAGTCAACACTAAAGAAAGAATTGAGGGACAAAAAAAGTATAAATTACAAAGACCGCATAGCAAAATGGTAGAAGAAAGTCCTGCGTTATCCACAGTTATTTTCAAAGTATATAGATTAAACAATCAGTCAAAAGGCACAGATTAGCGGCACAGACGAAAAAAGCATGACTCAACTAAATGCAGTATACAAGATACTAACCTTAAATTCAAAGAAACAAGGATGAAAGTGAAAGGATGGAAAAAATACATACCCATGTAAATTGCAACCAAAAGACAGTTAAAAACAGTTACAAGGAACAAAGATGGTCATTATATTTCAACAAAGGGTCAATTCAACAGGACAAAATTATAATTAT
This sequence comes from Tamandua tetradactyla, assembly GCF_023851605.1. Taxonomy (NCBI): domain Eukaryota; kingdom Metazoa; phylum Chordata; class Mammalia; order Pilosa; family Myrmecophagidae; genus Tamandua; species Tamandua tetradactyla. Next base: position 130,186,710 of record NC_135353.1, on the reverse strand, counting down.
AAATATATAGTCACCTAAAATCAGAGGCTCAGGGCCACAGTGGCTCAGCAGGCAAAGTTTTCACCTGCCAGAGACCCGGGTTCGGTTACCAGTGCCTGCCCATGTGAAAAAAAAAAAAAAAAAAGCAGAGGCTCAAAAATACATGAAGCAAACATTGAGAGACTTGAAGGGAGAAATAAACTGCTTTACATTAATAGTAGAAAATTTTGATACACCAATAATGGACAGAATATCTAGAAAGAATATAAGGAAATAGAATACTTGAAGAATACTCTAAACTAGCTAGAACTACGAGACATACATAGAACATGTAACCCAAGAGCAGTATCATACACAATCTTCTCTATTGCATATGGATCATTTTCCAAGATAGACCATCTCTTAGGTCATGAAACAAGTCTCAATAAATTAAAAAATTTTGAAATCATACACTCTATCTTCCCCAACTACAATGAAACGAAGCTAGAAATTAATAACAGAAGGAGAACTGGGAAATTCAGAAATATCTAGAAATTAAACAGCACACTTTTCAACAACCAATGGGTCAAAAGAAGAAATATCAACCAAAATTAGGAAATATCTTGAGGTAAATGAAAATGAAAACACAACATACCAAAATCTATTGGCAGTGCTGAGAGGGAAATGTAAAGCTCTAAAATGCCTACATTAAAAAAGAAGAAATACCTCACAACAGATATCTAACCTATCCTCACAACTGGAGGTTCTAGAAAAAGAAGACCTAAACCCAAAGTAAGCAGAAAGTAGGAAATAATAAAGAATAGAGGAGATACAAATGAAATAAAGACTGAAAAAAAATAGAATCAACAAAAACAAAATGGGTTACTTAAAAAGATCAATAAAATAAACAAACTTTTAGCTAGACCAACAATAAAATGAAAAGAGTGGACACAAATAACTAAAATCAAAAATGGAACAAAATAAAGTTTCAGTGGCTAAGAGATTTCAAATAAGAGTAGAGAGGTCATTCTGGAGGTTACTCTTATCCAAGTTTTAGCCAGATATTTCAAACTACCACAGACTGCCAGGAACCAACCAACAGTATTCCTGAAAACCCTAAGGAGTACCTTGGGCTCTAAGTCTCTAAAACAGTTTTTCTTATTAAGTTTATTTTTTTCAGAAACTTAAAGCCTCCAGATTTATCCTAGGCCAAATAAATTATGAAACCCAGAGGTACCAGTCACTCTAAGAATAACTACCCGATTCATTCTACTATCCCAGAAGGTTAACACTCCTTTCCAACATGAAGAAGTTAAAATGGTCATTGCCCAGATATCCCTGCAGATTTAGACAAAGATCAAATGAGAGGAAGGAAGTATAACTGAGAAATTAGGATTTAACAAATGATGTGACTGCTAACTCATTATATAGATATTTCTTTTTAGGGCACAGTGTTTTGGAGTAGCCAGAAGAAAATATTTGAAGTTGTTGAACTGTAATTCAGTAGCTCTGATCTCTGATAATGACTGTATAACTATATTGAAGAAGATAAAAAAAACAGTTCCCCATGTTTGTATGATCTACTTCTGGATACTTGATTTTATTCCACTGTCTTAGTTAACCTACTTCAATGGTAAGTCTTAAAATTGGGTAGATTGAAAATACTTCTGGTCAATAAGGAGGGATGAGGGGTATGGGATGTATGGGGTTTTTATTGTAATTTCTTTTTCTGGGGTAATGCAAATATTCTAAAATGGTCATGATAATGCATACACAACTATGTGATGATATTGTGAACCACTGATTATATACTTTGGATGGACTGTATGGTATGTGAAGGTATCTGTGATGGTTGGGTTCATGTGTCAACTTGGCCAGGTGATAGTGCCCTAGAGAACACTGACTAACACAATTATCTTAATAAAAAAATATATAGGGTCCTTTCCTTCAAGATGGAAAAAAATTTTAAAAAAGAGGGGATATTACTACCAACTCTACAGAAGGAAACAAAGGATACAGGATGCTATAAACTATAAACCAGCAAATTAGATAACCTATATGAAATGGGCAAATTCCTAGAAAAACCACCCAATACCTACACTGATGTAAGAAGAAGCAGAAGATCTCAACAGACCAATAACAACTAAAGAGATTGAATGAGTAATCAAAAACCTTCCAACAAAAAAAAGTCCACGGCCAGTTATCTTCACTGGTGCATTTTTCCCGACATTCCAAGAAGAATTAGCACCAATCCTGTTCAAACTCTTCCAAAAAACTATAGAGGAGGGGAAAATTCCCTAGCTCATTGTATGAAGCCACCATTACCCTAATATCAAAGTTAAATTACAAGAAAATATACAGATCAATATCCTTTATGAATGCAGATGTAAAAATATCTAAATAAATTGCAACAAATGAAATCTACAACACTTTAAAAGAATTAAACACCATGACCAAGTGGGTTTTATCCCTCATATGCAAGGACAGCTCAACAGAAAAAAATCAGTTAACAGGGGGAAAAAAGATCATCTCAACTGAGGCAGAAAAGTATTTGACAAAATACAGCACCCACTCTTGATAAAAACACTGACAAAAGTAGGAATAGAAGGAACTTCTTCAACATGATAAAGGGCATATATGAAAAACCCACAGCTAACATCATCATCAATGGTAAAAGACTGAAGGTTTTCCCTCTAAAAACAGTAACAAGACAAGTATGCTCACTGTGACACTGATATTCAACATTTTACTGGAAGATCCTGCCAGAGCAACTATGCAAGAAAGAGAAATGAAATGCGTACAGGTTGGAAAGGAAGAAGTAAAACTTTCCCTATTTGCAAATGATATGATCCTATCTACAGAAAATCCTGAAAAATTGCAGGGAAGCAACTAGAGCTGATGAACAAATTCAGTAAAGTGGTATGGTACAAGTTCAACACACAACAAAATCACCAGTATTTTACACACTAGTAATGAACAATCTAAAGAGGAAATCAAGATATATTCCATTTATAATACCAACTAAAAGAATCAAATATCTAGGAATAAACTTAACCAAGGATGCAAAAGGTGTATACGTGGAAAACTATAAAACACTGCAAAAAGAAATCAAATAAGACCCAAATAAATGGATAGATAGCTTGTGTTTATAGACTAGAAGACTAAATATTGTTACAATTTCAATTCTACCTAAGGTGATTTATCGAGGCAACATACAATTCCAATAAAAATTCCAACAACTTTCTTTGCAGAAATGGAAAAATCAATCATCAAATCTATATGGAAGGGTAAAAGGACCTGAATAGCCAAAATCATATTGAAAAAGAAGAATGAAGTTGAAGGACTCATATTTAGCATAGGGTAATTTTAGTAAATAATATTTGTGCATTCTTTTTTATTTTATTTTTATTTTGTGTATGTATGTGCATATATTCTTTTGGGGAAAAAACTGGATCAAAGACCTAAATACAAGAACCAAAAATATATATAAATAGAAGAAAACATAGGGAAGCATTTTCAAGATCATGTGTTCGACAATGATTTCTTAGTTTTTACACCAAAAGTACAAGCAACAGTAGGAAAAATGGATAAATAGGGCTTCATCAAAATTAAAAACTTTTCTACAAAGGATTTGATCATGAAAGTCAAAAGACAACATACAGAACAGGAGAAAATATTTGGAAACCTTATTCAATAAGAGCTTAATATCCAAAAAATATAAAGAAATCAAATCAACAACAAAAGAACAAACAATCCAATTTAGAAATGGGTGAATGGCTTAACATTTATCCAAAGAAAATATACAAATGCCAAAAAGCACATGAAAAGATGCTTAACATCGTTAGCCATTAGGAAAATGCAAATCAAAACCACAATGAGGGGCAACTTGACAGTGGCTCAGTGGCAGAATTCTTGCCTGCCATGCTGGAGACCCAGGTTCGATTTCTGCTGCCTGCCCAAGCAAAAAAACAAAAACAAAAAACACAATGAGACAGCACCTCACACCCCACAGAATGATTATTATTTTAAAAATGGAAAATAAGTGTTGGAGAGGATGTAGAGAATAAGAAACATTCGTTCACTGCCGGTCAGAATGTAAAATGTGCAGCCATTGTCAAAAAGTTTGGAGATTGCTCAGAATACAGAATTACCACATGATTTGGCAATCTCACTTCTAGGTACATACCCAAAGTTACCGAAATCAGAGACTCAAACAGACATTTGCACACTGCTGTTCATAGCAGCATTATTCACAATTGCCAAAAGTTGGAAGGGACCCATATGTCTATCAACAGCTAAATGGAAAAAAATCATGGTACAAAGCCATAAAAACAATAAAATTCTGATAGATGCGACAATATAGATGAACCCTGAAGACATAATGTTGAATGAAATAAGACAGATACAAAAGAACAAATATTGTGTGATCTCACTGATATGAAATAACTAGAATAAGCAAATTCATAGAGTTAGAAAATAAGATATAGGTAACCAGGGGCCAGGGTGGGTGTATGGAATTGAGAGTTAATGCTTAATGGATATAGAGTTTCTGTTTTGGGTGATGGAAAATTCTATTAATGGATGGTGATGATGGCAGCACAACATTTGTAATGCAATTAAGACCACTGAATTATATAGTTAAATATGGTTAAAACAGGACAGTTGTTGTATATGTGTTACTAAATAAAAAATTAAAAAAAACAGAACTGTACAACACAGTGAACTGTAATATAAACTATGGACTACAGTTAACTGTATAATTAAAAGTAATATTGCTTCTTGAATTGCATCAAATGTACCACACTCATGCAAAATGTTAATAATAGGAAAAACTCTGTGAGGGAGGGGCAGTAAATGGAAACTATGTATTTTATGCATGATTTTTCTGTAAACCTACAACTTCTTCTAATAAAAAAAATGAAGAAAAAAACAATAAGGAAAACAAAGACATAGGCAAAAAGAGTAAACTCATAACTTATACGTACCCAGTAACTTGAGGAGAACTATCAAGCTAAGCTACTAAAAACCAAGTATGTGAGGAAACTGAATAGAAGGAAGGACTTTTTGCAAATCAGCCTTCCTTCTAATGAGATGCAAATAATAAGTTGTTTGATATTAAGGAAGTACTAAAAAATAAAGTAGATGAAAATGACCATTCAAAAAGCTTTGCAAAAAGACCAGGACTCTCCTATACACAAAATATCAATACTTGGCAATTTCAAAATTTTCCTGACAGGCCGTTCAAGAAACTCTCTGTAGGGCCAGAGCACGGAATCTTTGCTCAGCAGGATTTAATCATTGCCATGGTGTTCTAGTTTGCTAGCTGCTGGAATGCAACACACCAGAGATGGATTGGCTTTTAACAAAAGGGGATTTATTTTGTTGGTTCTTCAGACGAAAGGCAGCTAACTTTCCACTGAGGTTCTTTCTTACGTGGAAGGCACAAGATGGTCTCTGCTGGTCTTCTCTCCAGGCCTCTGAGTTCCAACAACATTCCCCGGGGTGACTTCTTTCTGCATCTCCAAAGGCCTGGGCTGAGCTGCTAGTAAGGAATGAAATAAGGAATGCCGAGCTGCTAGGGCTGTGCTACATTGTGTTCTCCCAAGCGCCACATTGTGTTCTCCCAGTTAAGCACCAGCCAATTAAGTCAAACATCACTCATTGCAGCAGACACACCTCCTAGTCGACTGCAGATGTAATTAGCAACAGATGAGGTTCATGTACCATTGGCTTGTGTCCGCAGCAACAGAACTAGGTATGCTCACCTGGCTAAGTTGACAACTGAATCTAACACACATGGCTAAGTGACTGCTATGTGTTTCCCATTCTCCACCCCTTTTTCAGGTAGAAAGTTTTACTACAGTTATTCTACTCTTTCTCTATCTTGTAATAATGGAGGAGGACACAATTTATGGGAAACCAGACCACAAGAAGGACTGTATATCACCAAGAAATTGATGACTTCGAACTGGATATAGTAACTAGATAAGACTTTGGAGGTGTTTCCATTAAGAAGCAGGTGCCAATGTTCTTTATACAGGAAGAAGACTGAGTAAGGATTAGATAGCTAATAGAATGAACTGCAGCAAAGACTGTTAATTGTACACCCAATATCCGTTCTTCCCTCCTTTTTTGCTATTAGAAGCCCAATGATGTTGTGCTCCAATGTGCTCAATAAAATCACATTTCCAATCTACCACATTTCTTTGCTGTAGAGGAGGTAGTCATATGTTTAGTTTGGACAACAACATAAAAGCAGACTTCACTGGATGTGGCTTAGAGGAATGTTCTTTTAAGAGATCTTACTCAGCTGGCAAGCACCACTCTGCTCCTTCCATTCTTCCAGTCTGCATGGAACACAGATGTGATGACTGGACCCTCAGGAGCTATCTTGTAACCATGAGCGCACACTAAAGATGGAAGGGGCCTACGTCTCTAAGGAGATCTTGGAGACACCCTACCAGCCTGGGAATGCTTAACTTTGGAATTCCCATTTTGTGACAGAAAATAAACTCAAATTTATTTAGGCCACTATTTATGTTTTCTGTACCATGTAGCCAAACTCAATTTCTAACTGTATAGAGAGAATCCTATTATTACTGAGTAATTAGCCAAATTAATCCAAATTTGTTGAGGAAAAAAACAGAACTTTTACAAAGCTATATTAGGTGTCTTAGGTTTACTTCATCTGAGTGCCATATATTTGCCATATATTGGTTGCACGCATGTCCACTTCAGACATGGTTAATCAATTAGGGCATTCTTTCCCAATAAACTGGGAATATGCTTACAAAATATCTCAACTCTAAGCCTCAGTAACTACAATTTATCTATTAATCTGGCACCCAACATAAAACCTATTATCCCCTTGTATTAAGTTTAGGTTCTCCCAATCATAGAATTCTAGGATTAGAGGATATAATTATAGACCTTACAATGGGGAAAGCATGTTAAATAAAGATTTCTACACATATGAAGTAACTCAGAAGATCTAAATATAATTTAATTCTACAACTTTAGTCACATTTTATCAAAAACTTTCTTCATTTGTGAGATGGAAAAAAATAATAGGAAAACCTACCTTACTAATAGGGTTGATATGAAGATCATCTACAAAATGCATGTGAAAAAAACTGAACCTTAATGTACTCTGAACATGTAACTTACTAATAAGCTGCAATGTATACTTTATTCTTAATAACTAGCAAAAATAATTTGTTACCCATTAGGAATGCTTAACATCTAAAATTAATTCAAGATCATGGATATATTGTCTTATGTAGTGGTACAGAGAACTCTATTGAGTTCATTCTTTTGAATTACACCAAAGAAATAATAGACTGAGAGAAAAACCAAGGGTATATTTTAATATTTTCCACTGCTTTAATTCATCAGGCAGAAATAACACTAGCAATCACGTAAGAAGTCACAGTTTTACCCTATTGGGCTAATCTATTAATAAGAACAAAAAAAAAGTAGTTTCATTGGGGAAGGAGATAATGATCACACAAATGTGCTTTCGTTTTTTTTAACTCAATGGAAAGGTAAGAAATCTTTTCAGCTCTACAGATTGAAATTTACAATAAGGTGCAAATAACTACTCAAGTTTAATTAAATCAGCAAAATGTTTGCTTTCCAAACAAATACAATGATCTATAGATATCAGAACAGTGAATAACATATGATCCTCATCATCAAGGAGAACAATGAAGTAACCCCTGAGATCCAAGTCTTAGTATCCAGGGTAAAAATGTAATTGAAGTTTTTAATGCTTAAAGAAACTTTGGTAATATTAAAAACTGCACTCATTCACATCTCACTATCAGTGATCTGAGATAAAACAGACGCCATCACGTCTATTTCCAGCTGAAGCTCATTAAGGTTTTCCAACGCTTACTTCAGTTTCCTCTTCAACACTTCAGAACTATTTGGAAAATCTAGAAATGAAACTTAACGAAGTTCCGGAAACTCACAAAACAATGAACTGACTTTACAAAGTAAACAGTAATAATGTAGAACTAGTTAAAAAGATCAAACGCATTCATACAGAGCACAACTGGTGGTTCTAACCTGAGTACTATAAATCAATAGGTCTAAATGCTAAAGGACCTTAGCTTTTAAAATGAACAAATAAGAGCATGCAAGCAGAGTTAGGAAATTTGCAGTTAAAATCAGTCATAAGAAAACTAAACATTCTGGCTAGATAAAAAGATAAAAGCTTCTTTCAAAAAATTAGCTACTTGCCAGAGATAAAAGCACTAGATATATCCTGTTGCCTAATTTATCCTCCTACTTGGCTGAGATCGAAAGGCCTCAGTAACTTTGCAAAAGCCTCTCTACCTAACAGTATGCTGTAACATACCTCTGGATACTGAGCGCACACATACACACAATCATGAGACATATGCTCAAAGCTGTAACCTTAACAGCTTTCTACCTAGCTATTACTACTATTCACAATGGCCACCATCTGGGCTGATTTAGAGTCATACAAGTAAAAACAGAAGGTTACAAAAAATGTTTTATATTTTCCTGTACAAATTTACCTATACACAACTATGTAATAAACACTCCCAGAGTTTGTCAAACTGTAACAACATCTAAGGAAAACGGTCAAGAAATAAAATTTGTAGCAAAACATAGAAATTATATACTAAGTAGTATTCAAGTTCAGCCACGTGGAAGAGAAATTCCAAACTAGGTTCTCATAGGATTTCCCCCTGACTTCTCACCAAGAGGAATTTATCTTTCTTATAGGCTAGCTCAACCTATATGTTTGTTTTATTTTTTATACGAATGTCAAATTCCTAAGCAAACATTCAACTAATAAATATTTCTGAAGTCTTTATCTACATCTAGGCAAAAAAAAAAACTGGGTATGATACATTTCTACATTTCCAAAATAAATGCACCTAAAGTATTTTAGACATATCCTAGATTTAAAAATGTCAAAATTTAACTTACCAAGTTGAAGAATCACTTTGGACTCAAAAGGAGCAGTAAGCAATAGAGAGTGCTTGAGTAGAAGGGAGGGTTAAGATCAGGATCATTTTAGTTTTTCTGCAAATCATAAGACTTTTTGTTTTAATGTATCTGGTATGGCAGGCTCAGCAAATATTAAATTAAAAGCTTAACAACACTCTTTTTAAGACTTATACAAAGCAGTGATATCTTTCTTATTAGTTTAAACCATGTCTCTAAAGGCACCAAAACCAAAGCCATATCTATTGACACCATCATTTCATTACAGATGCCACTTTTCTTCAGCTAGTTCCAGGCGAAGAAATGTGTTTCAAAAGGAAAAACCCAAAGCAGTAACACCAATCTACAATAATATTTTACTATATGAGAAATGTCAATACTTCTTAAATTCAAAGAAATTATCATAGCCTTCAATGACTTCTTTCTCTATCTCAATTTTATATTCTGCAACTGAAAAATAAGATAAAGTCCTGCCCCAAGGGTTTCAATTTAGCCATCTGCATAGATCATAAAGCCATCTGAAGTTCTGGATTACACAGCAGCCATACATAACTCCCTCTATATGTTCTGAAACCTTGGGGACACTGGCTACATGTGCTCTGCCCATGTCTTCTAAGCAAGAATCCTCAATAAACAGGGAGAGGTGGAAAGGCTTGAAATTGGTGCCTTCCAGTGCAAAGGAAGAAACCAACTTTGAGAAAAAAATATGGCCCTCTAGCTACAACAAATCTCCCATGTTGATTGGTTGGCTGGTTGTGTTTAATGCAATGCTGATTAGTCATTTTGAAATGACAGTTACAAATAACTGTTGGGAAGATTAAACAGAACTCATCATTACCAAACAGTAATATTTTGAAAGTAAAATTTATATAGGGGTCTCATAAAGATAAAACATTTGAAAACTTAAAACCAGCATAAATACCACTATATAATAAATTTTCCTCTGTAACATCTGCTTCATATCAGTTTTTTAATAACCCTTATTTTCCATACATTACTTGGAAGCTGTCCACAGCCTTAACCAGTATTAGTCCCAATATTTCACTAATTAACCTGATGCTAAGGCCCAGGAAAAAGCAGTAACTGCACTAAAAGAAAGATTACATGAAAGGATTACAATAAAAACACTGTAATTCAAAGGACTGAGGAACTGTTATAAAGAATTTACCAGTAGAAACTGGTAAAGTAGATGGGGACAAATCATGCTTTCAAGTTTGACAGTATCTGTAGAACTTTGCTTAATCCCTTCTTTGTTGGCATTCTCTTTATAATAAACTGCTTATTTTTAACTGTTTATAGCCATTGGTTAAATTGCTTAATAAACTATAATAAATTACCTCATTTTATCAGTCAGGGTCTACATATAGATATAGATATAGACAGATAGATAGATAGATAGATAGATGATAGATAGATAGATAGATAGATAGATAGATAGATAGATAGATAGATAATAGATAGATGATAGATAGATAGAGAAAGAGAGCAAGAGAGAGATTTAAGGAATTGGCTCATGTGATTCTGGGAGCTGGCAAGTCCAAAATCTTTAGAGGAAAATGGCAGGTTGGAACCTCAGGCAAAAGTTGATTCTTCAGTCTTGAGGTAGAATTTCTTCTCTGGGAAACCTTAGTTTTTATTCTCAATGACTTTCAAATGATTGGATGAGTCCCATCCACATTATCAAGGGTAAACTACTGTGGTAGTTAGATTCAGTTGTCAACTTGGCCAGGTGAAAGCACCTAGTTCTGTTGCTGTGGACATGAGCCAATGGTAGGTGAATCTCATCTGTTGCTAATTACATCCGCAGTCGGCTAGGAGGCGTGTCTGCTGCAATGAGTGACGTTTAACTTAATTGGCTTGTGCTTAAATGAGAGAACGCAATGTAGCACAGGCTAGCAGCTCAGCATTCCTCATCTCAGCACTTGCAGCTCAGCCCAGGCCTTTGGAGAAGTCACCCCAGGGAAAGTTGTTGGAACCCAGGGGCCTGGAGAGAAGACCAGCAGAGACCATCCTGTGCCTTCCACGTAAGAAAAGAGCCTCAGTGGAAAGTTAGCTGCCTTTCCTCTGAAGAACCAACAAAATAAATCCCCTTTTATTAAAAGCCAATCCATCTCTGGTGTGTTGCATTCCGGCAGCTAGCAAACTAGAACAACTACTTTACTTACAGTCAACTGATTTATAGAGGGTAACATATCTACAAAATACCTTCACAGCAACACCTAAATTATTGTTTAATTAATCAATTGTGTACTATAGTTTGGCCAAGTTGCCTGTAAAACTAACCATTAACTCACCACTATAGAGGTCATCTCCCACTTTAAATCTCCATTTGGGACAGGGCCTGGATTCTAAAAAGGGAACCTTGAGAAATACCTACTTCTTACTAGCTCTGCTCATACCCAATTTCCTAGGTCTCTGTTTCTCCTTATTGTGTGTGTTAAAAAATCTACTCTGTTCTCTATTTGCCCTGCCCCAACCCCAAGGACCACATTCACCTTCCATTCCAAAGACCCCAGGTCCACTTAATGCCTGTTTACACTGTTGAAATCTAAAAGCAACACTACTTTTGATCTGTCCCTTTTAAGAAAGAATTTGCCTGGCATAGCCCAAATACCCCTGAAGAGTGAGAGAAAGAACAAAGGTGATGGTGGAGTTACACAGAGATGGTAGGATTTAACAAATGAGTATGACTGCTGAATTGTTATATTGATATTTCTTTTAGTCTCTAGTATCTCAGAACAGCTAGAAGTAAAAACCTAAAATTGTGGAATTGTAATCCATACCAAACTCTGAAATCTGTTCTACAAGTAATTGCTGCGATGTGCTTTGGAATTTATTGCTTTTTTTGTATATATGTTAGTTTTCACACACAAAAAAATTGCGATGATAAAAATATTCCTTCTAGACTCCAATGTTCTGGAGAGGCTAGAAGGAAAAATCTGAAATGATGAATGGTAGCCATGATAAACTCTGGGATATGCCCTGTAACAACTTGTTGAAGAGTGCTTTGAAAAGTATTGCTTTGCTTTTCGTATATGTTATATTATACAATAAAAAGTTTTAAAAAAGCATTTGCTACATTGAAAAAAAACTAGCATGTTATTTGAGGGCGGAAATCAATTTAGATCATTACATCCTTTACAAACTAAATTTACAAACTAAATTTCAGATCAGAGTTAAATGTAAGAAATAAAAAAAAAACTAAGTGAATTTTCATGTGATTCCCAAGAAGGGAAGGACTTTCTAAGTATCAAACAGTTACAGAAATAATAAAGAGAAAGACTGATAAATTTTGACTATGGTAGAACCTCTCTTAATTCCCACTTAACCAACCTGACAGACTGACCCACTCGCCAGTCCCTGTGTAGAAACCTAATAAATGCCCATAGTATTCTTACACAGTCATTTATGTTTGTTCCCAAATTTTTTCCTCTCTAGGCTAGCTGTGTAACTGTTACTATGATTCTTAATTATATGTTATGTATATGCTACATCATATATGCACACACACACATATATGCTACATCAATCATATATAAGTACAAAAAGATAGGAACTGGCAGGAAAGACCAGATAAACGTGATATTGAATTAAATGTTGGTGAAAACTGCAAAAGATTGGGGGAGGGGCTGAGAGGATACTGGAGTGGGGTGGGGGGAGGTCTTGTAAAATACCTGAAAGGAGTTTTCACTCAGATTACAGCCCCTTAAGTTATAGCTCCACTTTAAAGAAATCAAAACCAGAAACTAGTGATGATGCATTTTGGATGAGATGTATAAAAGAAAAGCATAGAATATTTGTAATTAGACTTATAGTCAAAGAAAAGAGCAGCCCAGTAGCAAAGGACTAGCTACTAAATATATATTTTGAAGCTTTAAGTTAAGTTTAAGATATATATGTAGACTTTTTTAGGATACTCCTCCTTAACGGACCAGCCATAGAATCTAGTCACATCGAATAAAGAAGCCTCTTCTATATGGTTTTTAGTTTCTGTATATCTAGTTCATCAGAAACAAAATTAAAAAGTAAGCTGAAAAATATACCTTAATATAAAGTATGGATTATAATTAATACTATAATTGTAATATTCTTTCATCGATTGTAGCAAAGGTACCACACTAATGCAGTGTTCATAATGGAAAGAGGGATATATGGGAATGCTGCATTTTTTAAATGAGTTTCTGTAAACCTACAACTTCTCTAATTTAAAAACTTTTTTTTTAAGTAAACAAAAAATATTTGAAAACAGCATATTAAATTAGTATTTGGGTATATAAAGTTTACATAAATCAGTAAGAAAAACACTAGGCAACTGTTCTAGTTTGCTAGCTGCCTGAATGCGATAAACCAGAATTAGAATGGCTTTTTAAAAGGGGAATTTATTAAGTTGCAAGTTTATAGTTCTAAGCCCATGATAATGTCCAAATTAAAGCAAGGCTATAGAAATGTTCAATCTAAGGCATACCTTGGTTCAAAAAGGCCGATAAAGTTCAAGGTTTCTATCTCATCTGGAAAGATACATGGTGAACATGGCAACATTTGTTAGCTTTCTCTCCAGGCTTCTTGTTTCATGAAGCTCCCCCAGGGGTGCTTTCTTCTTCATTGCCAAAGGTCTCTGGTTGCATGGGCTCTCATGGCTCTGTTACTCTCCAAAATGTTTCCTCTTTTAACGGATTCCAGTAAACTAATCAAGACCCACCTGGAATGGGTGGAGTCACATCTCCCTCTTCTCAAAAGTTAATACCCATAATTGGGTATGCCACATCTCTGTGAGATAATCTGATCAAGTTTCCAACCTACAGTACTAAACAGGGATTAAAAGAAACAGCTGCCTCCAGAAGATGGATCAGTATTAAAACATGGCTTTTTAAGGGTACATAATCCTCTCAAACCAGAAAAGCAACTAATAGAAAAATTGGAAAAATAAATGGCCAATTTACAGAAGGAATATAAAAAATTAAACTAGAAGAAAATGTATACTTTCATTGGCTATCAAAAAAACACACAAATAGTTCAATGAGATAACTTTTTTTTGCCTATCATGTCAATATAATTTAAGTAGTTAGCACAGTCAGTCTTGCCAAATGCACAGCGAAATGGATAGGGATACCTCTTGCTGCTGAAAGAACATATCCTGGAGGAACCTTTCTAGAAATCAATCTAGCAGCCTGTGGCAAGAGGCTTAAAAATATCTATATCCTTTGACAAAGCAATTCCATTTCTGGAACTCCATTCTTAGAAAATAATCTGATATCTGAATAAAGCTTTCACAGTAAGACATTACTTGAAGTGTTACTTAGAACATTTTAAAACTTGGGGAAAAAACATTTATTCAATAAAAACTTTGTGTCAGGCACTGAAGTAAAGTAATAAACAAAACAGTCCAAGGTCTCATTGAATTTAGAGCCTGTTGGGAAAGATGAACAAATTAAACACGCAATTATCTCAGGTTCAACAACAGAGTAATCACCAAATATATTATGAGGTTCTGGGTACAGCAATGACTAAGAGACACATGGTCCAAGCACTAAAAGAGCTCACAGAAAATAAGAATCTACCCAAATATCTAATATTATGAGACTAGATGAGTAAATTATGTCAGAGAGTCACCCAATAAACATTTGTTGAAGAAATGGATGGATAGCCAGATAAACATATAAGAAAAGCACTAAGTAAATTAGTGAAGATAAGGGATGGAGGGTAGAAAGGAGAGGTAAAAAGTGCACCCAGTACAATTCCAAGTTCAAAATCATTCAGAATCCAGTAGAGAGCTTAATACAGCAAGGAAACTGTTTTAGACAACCAAAGGAGGGGATGGTGGTACTCAGACTGAATATTTTCCAGGTAAATAAGGTGACAGAGAAGTAACAAGAAAGTGCCTAACATTTAAAACAAGATAATGACAAAAGTTTGTATGAGTAGTTGCTTTAAGTGGGATTCCAAATGGTATAGTTAAGTTACTAATTTATGTACAGTATATTGTTTTTTTAAAAAAAGATTTTATTTTCAAACACCATTAGCAAATCTTTGAAATGGTATATCCCACCTGCTCTTTATCCTGCTGTACTTGTTCTGTGCTAGGCAGAATAGTGAATATACCAGGACCATTAGGAGAGAGAAAGACAGACATAGTATCTAGAAGCCATGATAATACCTTTTTAGAACCTCCACAAGTTAGTGCTAGAAACATGCCCAATTTACTCTTATGTGGCACATTTGAAAAGCCTTGAAAGTCAAAAATTTCAAACAGTGAAGGAACAAAGAAAGAATTACCTTTTCTTTCTCTACCTGAGACGGTGTCTTAGTTGGCCAGGCTGCTATGACAAATACCACAATGGGTTGGCTTAAACAATAGGAATTTATTGTCTCACAGTCTTAAAAGCTAGAAAGCTTGCTCCCCCCGCCCCCACCAAGTTCAGTAGTGTCTGGTGTTGGCTTGCCACAATCTTTGGGGTTTCTTGTCTTGCATCTCTGCATCATATCACATGGCAGTATCCTCTCCTTTCTATTCTGAGTACCTGCTAACTTTCTAATTCTCCCTGTGGACTTCTTCTGAAAAGGCCTCCAATAGTCCAGATTAAATCCCATCCTGGTTCAGTTCACCACACCTTAATTGAAACTAACATCTTCAAAAGGTCCTATTTACACTGGGTTCACACTGACAGAGGCATGGATGAAGATTAAGAACATGTTTTAACTGGGGTTCATAATTCAGCCTACCACAGAAGGATTCTGAATAAGGAATAAGGGATAAATAGC
Source organism: Tamandua tetradactyla (assembly GCF_023851605.1). Classification (NCBI taxonomy): domain Eukaryota; kingdom Metazoa; phylum Chordata; class Mammalia; order Pilosa; family Myrmecophagidae; genus Tamandua; species Tamandua tetradactyla. Next base: position 130,171,011 of record NC_135353.1, on the reverse strand, counting down.
AATCAAGGAAAGAAGAGAGCTTCCCAAACAGAAAGACTTACTACTATACTTCACTATTTTTGAAATTATTTTCAATTCAGAGAAATCTACAATCAAATTTAAGAACATGTTCTTTCATTTAATCCTACTATACCCCAAGTACTAAAGATATAAAAATCCTGCCTTTGAGAAGCTCATTTCTAATTGTGGAAGCAGATGCCCAAGAAATAGTTAGAACATCAAGAAAAAAAAAAGAGTTTCAAGGAGGGAGGTTTTTTTTTTATTAAGCATAGATAACTGATACAAGCATTTATCTACCGCCTCTAAAAACTATGAAAGTAAAAAATTAGAAAAGATATAAACCAATAAGATGAAGAGAGTGGGAGAGACTCTGACAGCAAAGGAGAGATGTCCAAGAAATGTAAAATGAAAAGCATTTGGAAAAAAGGTAACTAACTGGCTGTACCTTTCTGTCTGCAAAGTACCTGCAATGGGGGAAGCTAAACTGAGCTAGTTCATTCCCACCAAGAGCCCTGGAAAAGCAGAAGGTAAAAACTCCAGAATTGCAGCTTCCAGGTACATTTGAAAGAAATTAAAAAGAGGATGGGGGTGGTTGAAGGATCAGTAAGACTTTCAGATTCTTTCTCCCCAGCCAAAGCATTTGGCAAGTGCCTCTTCCCCATACAGCAGAAGACTCTGAAAAGTCCCTGGAGAGTCTACTTTCTACAGATGTTGAACCAAAAAGTCCCTGAAATCAGAAATACCAGCCATAACTGAAAACAGAAATAAGATGCCTTACTAAAAAGAAGGATTCAATAAAAGTCAGAGAGGTATGTTTTTTTTTAATTTTTTTTGGAGCAATGAGAATGTTCTCAAATTTATTTATGGTGGTGAATATATACCTCTATGATTATACCAAAAGCCACTGATTGCACACCTTGATGGATTGGATTGTGTGTGAATAAAACTGTTTTTTTAAAAATTAAAAGTTGATAGAGTCAATGATGAAAGATCCAGCCCTTTCTAGGTTGGACTCCTGCATGCTAGATGCCAGCTTATCACCCCCAAACCTCCTATGCCCAAAATATTCAAGGATTCCTACTTAGAAAAACTGACTGCTTTAAGAAAAAAAAAAAACCTGACAGGACTCATTCATAAATACCTAGTTTTCTCTTCAATCACATCCACAATGAAGTCCACCAGTTAAGCCCCACTCGTGAACACAGTTTCCAATCAACTTTTCCTCATATAAACAAACAGCTGAAGACACTTGAGGAATGCCTCTAACATGAAAGGTAGGTACCAAAACTAACAAAGTGGGGAAAGGAAATCAGACAATATGAACAATATAGGGAAAAGAAAGTGTCAAAATAATTATAATTCCCTTCTTTTTCTTCTTGAGGATATTAGATATAGCATACAAGAAAACAAAACTATGAAGCTATATAAAAGGAACAATTAGAGAATAACAACAACAACAAAAACCTCTTGGCAACTAATTATAAATTAGAAAAAAACTTGAAGTGGCCTCCCAGAAAATAGAACATGATGACAAAACAGAAAACAGGAGAGAAAGCATAAGAAAGCTGGAGGGTCAAAATTCAAATAATACGAGTTCCCAAACAAACGGAAAATAGAAGGGAAGAAATTATCAAAGAACTAACATAAGATAATTTTCCAAAACTGAAGAAAACGAGTATTCAAACTGAAAGGCCCACTGAGTATTTAGCAGAGTGATATCCATACCAGGGTACATTATCATGAAATGACAGAAAAAACTTACAGAGAGAGAGAAAAAAATCAATTCACAAAGACCTGCAATAATGTAGCACTGCCTTAAAAACTCTGAGAGTAAATTATTTCCAACATAGAATTAACTATATCCTATCTACATAAACTATATTAGACTACATAAATAATCAAATCAAAGAGCATAATAAAGACATTTTTGTATGTGATATTCTATTTTCCTGCTGTAACAAATTCCCACAAACTAAATGGCTTAAAACAATACAAATTTATTCTCTTACAGTTCTGGGGATCAGAAGTCTAAAATCAAGGCACTGGCATGGCTACATTCCTTCTTAAGTTTTCAGGGTAGAAGCTATCTCCTTACCCTTTCCAGTTCTGTGCTGGTTTGAAAGGAAGCATGTCCCCTAAGAAAAGCCATGTTTTAATATAAATCCCATTTCATAAAGGTAGAATAATCCCTATTCAATACTGTATGTATGAAACTGTAATGAGATCATCTCCCTGGTTGATGTGATTTAGTTAAGAATGGTTGTTAAACTGGATTAGGGGATGACATGTCTCCACCCATTTGAGTGGGTCTTGATTAGTTTCTGAAGTCCTATAAAAGAGGAAACATTTTGGAGAATGACAGATTCAGAGAGAGCAGAACGATGTAGCCATGAGACGCAGAGAGTCTACGAGCTAGCAATTGTTGGAGATGAAGAAGGAAAATGCCTCCCGGGGAGCTTCATGAAACCGGAAGCCAGGAGAGGAAGCTAGCAGATGATGCCGTATTCACCATGTGCCCTTCCAGCTGAGAGAGAAGCCCTGACTGTGTTCGCCATGTGCCTTCTCACTTGAGAGAGAAACCCTGAACTTCATCGGCCTTCTTGAACCAAGGTATCTTTCCCTGGATGCCTTTGATTGGACATTTCTATAGACTTGTTGTAATTGGGACATTTTCTTGGCCTTAGAACTGTAAATTAGCAACTCATTAAATTCCCCCTTTTAAAAGCCATTCCGTTTCCGGTATATTGCATTCCAGCAGCTAGCAAATTAGAGCAAGCTCCTACAGGTCACCTGCATTCCTTGGCTCCTGCCTCTTCCTCCATCTTCAAAATGCATCACTCCAACCTCTGGATATGCTGTCACATCTTTTACTGACTTTGATCATCCTGCCTTCTTTTTAGGACACGTGATTAAATTGGGCCCACTAGATAATTCAGGATAATATCCCCATTGCATGATCCTTACTTTAATTACATCTATAAAGTTATTTTTATCATGTATGGTAGCAAATTAAGAGAAGACAAGGATATCTTGGGGGAGGGGCATGCATTACTCAGCCTACTACACATGGTCTCGTTCAACCTTTCTCCAAAAGCTACTGAAGAATATGTTCCACCAAAACCAGAGAATAAACTGACGTTAGCATAAAGTCAGAATAAGAATTAGACAAAGCCATGAAAGAATTCCAGAAGTCAATCAAAAGTCTTTTATCACTAAGAGGTTTATGGACTGAAAAAATATATATGAAAATATGGCATCAAGTTCAAAGACCCTAAGCAGAAAATAAACAGCACAGAAATGTAAAGTTTAGTCAAATATTATAGCAATTGGGTAGGGATTGCAGACATCTGTGGGTGGAAAGGAAGTAAATATAAATCAAATTAAGGGTCTGGACTAGAAGATCACTTCCTTGTTAGAGTCTCAAACACAGCAGCTATAAATAGGGTTCAGTGTGTCCCAGTGTCACAAACAAAAATAAGGTCAGCAGCCTAGCTTATATCTTAGGACATTATGTACCCTCAACCAGGTGAGATGGTAGCTCCCAAAACTTCTTGGCATGACATAACTCTTTCCTTAGTTGGTAAATATCATTAAATCTTGGGAATATTTAAAAATTAACTACAGAAATGGAAACACAGAAAAGAAAGCTGCTAAGCCTGGAAGGGTATAGGACAGCTTCACAAAGAAAGAGATATTTGAGCTGTGCTTTCAGGTAAGTGGGGCCTGTAAATGTGTGCATGTGTACACACTAGTATTGGGAGAAGGCAGAAGGAGGAAGGAGGGTTGGCTAACAAATAGCCCCATTAACACTGAATGAAGCTGCATGTGAGAATGACAAAGGGAGGAGGGCTGGGGACATAAATGAAATCAGAAAGAAAGATAGATGTTAAAGATTGAGATGGTATAATCTAGGAATGCCTAGAGTGTATAATAATAGTGACTAAATGTACAAATTTTAAAACATGTTTTTGCATGAGGAAGAACAAAGGAATGTCATTATTGCAGGGTGCTGAAAATAGATGGTAATTAATATTTTAAAATGTCACCTTATGTTTGAGACTAAAGCAAAAAATGTTTATTTGGTACAAAATTTATATTTTGACTAGTGAATTTCCTAATATAACTTATGTAGACAGTTTGAGTGAACACCATAAGTACTTACAATCTCAGGTAGGACATGCAATTTTGTTGGTTTGTCCAGAGTGATGCCCCGATGAATCCCAGAGTGATTCAATCAGTGAGTGGAAAAGTATTTGCAAAGCCCCCTTTGGGGAATGGTGAGAATGGAGAGAAATACAACTTCCCCAAGTTGAATTCTTGATATTCTCACAAGCAGTGTGGACAACCAAAGCTATAGGCTGAGCCCCCAGTCTTGGGGTTTGTTCATATGAAACTTAACCCCACAAAGGATAGGTCAAGTCTACTTAAAATTCAGGCTTAAGAGTCACCCCCAAGAGAGCCTCTTTTGTTGCTCAGATGTGGCCTCTCTCTCCAGCCAACACAACAAGCAATCTCACCACCCTCCCCTTGTCTACGTGGGACATGACTCCCAGGGGTGTGGACCTTCCTGGCAACGTGGGACAGAAATCCTAGAATGAGCTCAGACTCAGCATCAAGGGACTGAGAAAAACCCTAGAATAAGCTGAGACTTAGCATCAAGGGATTGAGAAAACCTTCTCGATCAAAAGAGGGAAGAGGGAAATGAGACAAAGTGTCAATGGCTGAGAGATTCCAAACAGAGCCGAGAGGTTGTCCTGGAGGTTATTCTTACGCATTAAATAGATATCACCTTGTTACTCAAGATGTAGTGGAGAGGCTGGAGGGAACTGCCTGAAAATGTAGAGCTGTGTTCCAGTAGCCATGTTTCTTGAGGATGATTGAATAATGATATAGCTGTCACAATTGTGACTGTGTGATTGTGAAAACCTTGAGTCTGATGCTCCTTTTATCTACGTTGTCAACAAACGAGTAGAACATATGAAATAAAAATAAATAATAGGGGGAACAAATGCTAAAATAAATTAAGTTTGAAATGTTAGTGATCAATGAAAGCTAGGGGTAAGGGGTATGGTAGGTATAATCTTTTTTTTTCTTTCCTGTGTTCATTTTATTTCTTTTTCTATTGTCTTTTTATTTCTTTTTCTGAATTAATGCAAATGTTCTAAGAAATGATGACTATGCAACTAAGTGATGATATTGTGAATTACTGATTATATGTTTTAATGTTTTATTTTGTTTGTTAATTTTCTTTATTAATAAATAAGTTTTAAAAAAACAAAAGAAAAATAAGGAATAGGGGGAACAAATGTTAAAATAAATTTAGTTTGAAATGCTAGTGATAAATGAAAGTGAGGGGTAAGGGGTATGGTATGTATAATCTTTTTTTTCTGTTATTGTTTTATTTCTTTTTCTGTTGTCTTTTTATTTCTTTTTCTGAATTGATGCAAATGTTCTAAGAAATGATGAATATGCAACTATGTGATGATATTGAGAATTACTGAATATATATGTAGAACGGAATTATATGTTAATGTTTTTGTTTGTTCTTAATTTTTTAAATTAATAAATTAAAAAAAAACTAAAAAAAAATAGCCCCGTTAAGGCACAAAAAGCACTGTACATTTGGTTATTATAAATAACTCTACTGAGCTAGTAACAAAGTGGGAATGAAGTATGGATGGCAAGAAAACCAAACATCATAAAAATTGGAAAGTAATATAGCACAGAAGCTGTAATTGTGCTTTAGAGTAACACAACCTAGATTAGAAACTTGGCTTTGCCCTCACAGCTATGTAAATCTCTTGAACTCAGTAACTAAGTCTCAATTCATTTGTAATATGAAAGTATAACTACCTATCAAATGGGTTTGTTTTGAGAATTAAATGAGATAATTCATGTATGGTAGATGTTCCATAAATATTACCTATTTTTTGGTTATTAAATAAACTTTCTATCGCCATTTTGGATTACCTACACCTGTCTTTTTATTAAAACAGAATACAAAGTCTACTATATCTGAATTTTTTGATCTAATGCTCATGAATCCCTTTCACTGACCCATAATGCCCTCATTATCTGTTGACTTTTAATAGTAAAGAAACTGTTTTACACTTCCCTCAAAAAGAAGTGTGTTGTACTTAATAGTAACACACAAGTTTTGATTATACCTTTTAGAGAATCAGAAAATTCAACATCATAACCAGAATGTAACTGCCCATAAAACACAAACAATGTCCCCAAATCATAAAGGTCCCATAGGTTCATTTGTTCAACTTGGAATATCTTTGTCCATAAACAGAGATTCTACTATGTCCCCATTTTATAAATGGGAAAATAGTTTTAGATTAGGTAAACAAGTATTATTAATTTTACTTACTATAAAATTCTCCATTACATCTCAACCTTAGAAACTTTTTCTCCATCTAACTCAACTATAACAATGATCTTTTAGATCTCAACTAGGAGCACTATTATTTAGGAATCCAGCAGTAGTCAGCATATACTGTACAATTCTATGTCTACTAACCTATCTCAAAGACAAGTAGATAGTTTTTAAAGCAGCAAAATATTAGCACTAAATGAAAATATGAATTCCTGACTGTGCATTATGGGCCAGAATTTTTCTTTTTTAATGTGTTCAGCCACTTCCTCCCCTTCTTTAAATTGGCTTGACAACTATATAATGAATATCTACTATGTCCTAAATACTATCTAGGTGGTAGACATGCAGCAATGATTAGAATACCCATGAATCATGACCTAATGAAACTTAAAATATATATTAAAGTACACAAGCTCCAATAAATTTATGTCATATGGAGGCCTTGTCCTATTCCTACAGAATAAGTACCCTTAAATCACACTCTATCTACTCAGAAATTCTGAATCTGAACATTGTAGTCTTTAAAATGGCTCTATATCTACAACAGTTACTTCTCTGGAGCCCAAGTCCCCAGCTGCCAAGGAATGGGGAAAATTACTAAAGCTTACCTCTAGTTCCATGGGACTGTCCCAAACTCCCATGCACATGAGGAGAGGACAACACTGTTAAGATTCACCAGAGCATTTCTCTTGCCTAAAGTACAGCTAGATTGCTCAAGCTTTTATTACTACCCACCCCTGACCCCTTTTCAGGTTGATAAAACAGAAACAATGTGGTTGTTCAGATGATTTGTCTGGGTGGCTATTGCGCTGACTGGGACAATAAGGCTGCAGAACACTGCTCCTTTTTAAAGAGCTTACATTTTATTTACCTCTATAAATAACAGTTTAATTTTAAAAGTACTGCATTTCCACACTATATTGCAAAAGAACAGTGAAGTTCAAATTCTCCTACAGATGGGCTGCTTTTGGCAATAGTACTAAGTCACCACACTCTGAGGGTTGGTTACTGTTGGACCCTCTCTCATTGTACCTCACCTCTGGGATGAATAAACAGGGCAAAAGGTATGAATTAAGTTGCTTGGGAAGATCTAAATGAAAGGTCTTACTCAAACACTTGCAGTCTCAAGCTCACTCAACATTTCTTGTGTCTTCCTCAGCATCTCCTACCAAAGTGCTCACCCTGAAACAAATCATGAACCAAATTCACAAGTAATATAGATCAGTATCATGTGGCCAAGTCATGTTTCCTAACCTAAAACATCAGCCACAGAAGAAAAATACAATCACAACTGCAAAACAATACTTTTGCCTGATCTTACTATGAAAAATACAACCATGGAATCACAACTGCAAAAACAACACTTTTGCCTGATCTTACTAGTAGAGTGAATGGAAATTGCAAGAAGGCATTTCTTTCAAAAGCCATTATACTTTTATCAGACCATCAATAAGAAAAATGTTAAAATTAACTGCATGCATTTTATATGAAGCTGACAACCAATCATCTTAAAGGCTAAGAACAAAGACAAGAAAAATTAAGAATGTGCCATGACATTCTAAGGATAGAAGCATCCTTCCTTGGTTGTGGGAAGACCAATGAAAACAAATACTCATAAATATCAAAAGATTGCCTACAATATGTGGTATCTTTGTTCTTACAAAACACTAAAGTTCCCAGGTGCTGCTGCTGCTGGTCCACACTGTGAGAACCACTAATCTAGGCCTTATTGACTAAACAGGACATCCCAAATTGCAATTAGCTGCCAAAGTTCACATCTGACTGGCCACAAAAATTCATCATTTCTATTACGTTCCAAGGTGTCAAAAAACTCAAACAACATAAAAAATGTTAAAAGAAGTAGGGGGAAAAACACACACACATAAATAGCTGCAATGTTTTCTTTGCTTTGACTTCAGTATAAAGTTAGCACTGCTCCATCAGTAAAATAAACAATTTTTACTCAAATCTCCTTATTCAATATTTTCATTTAATAAGCTTTAAGTGTTATAAAGGGTTGAGAAGTATTAAGCTCTATAAACCAAACAAGAAAATAAAATCAGTTTCATAAAAAGGTAAATGAGTTTTGCAAAATCAAAGAAAATCCAACAAAGCCCATTCCTAATCAGAAGTGTTCATTTCAAAAAAAAATCTAGATAATACATAAGGTAGTTTAAGAGTTTTAAGAATTATGTCATTTTACATTCATAAGAATCCCAAGAGGTAAACAATATAGCCACTAGTATAATTGGATGAGTTGTACAGTATACGAATTATATCTCAAAAAAACTGTTACCAAACAAAAACAGGCATCTGATTGATCAACCTGCTAAAGCATCCAAAATCAGAATATTGGAGTCTTACATTTACAAATACCTCTTAAAAAACAACCAGTGTCTGCCCATACTAGGTAAGAGGTAATAAAGCACAATGCTGAATAGCAAGGACTTAGATGGGGTCACACATGCTCAGGTGCCACTTATTATTGCCACTTTGCCTAAGCCAAATTACTCATCTCTCTCTTCTCAGTTTCCTCATTTGTAAAATGGGAGGGAAAAGTTGCTGCCAATACAGATAAATATACAAAATTTAACACCATGTCCAGCACATAGTGAGCACCCAAGTCACAAAATATTAGAACAGCAAACATCCTAAAATTGTCCCTGAAAACTTTAGCTTTATCCCTATTTTTTTAATTTCTTAAATATGTGTTTGCTGTGTTACTAAAAATAAAAAATAACTTTCTTTAAACATACTTAACATTTCTTTAATTTTCTAAATCTGTATTCCTCAACCTAAAAAGATTGAGTGGACTTCCAGGAAGATGGCCAACTACAGCAGCTTGAGATTAACCCAGCTCCACAGAAAAGCCAGAGAAGGGACAGGAGGGCGACTGAGGCAGCAATTTGGGAGTGCGGATGACCTGGGAGAGCCTTCTGCACCACAGGTGGCTGCCCTGGTTGCAGAGGCCAAGGAACTGAGAGACAGAAAGCTGGAGCCTGCTGTGGAGGCACACAGCAGCAGAGACCATGGGAGTGCACAGACGGGTACACAGGACTAGAAAGTAAGCCAGGCCACATTTCTTGGGCCCGCTAACCTCACCAGCACAGTCTCGTGACCAGCAACTCACCCCACACCCCCACACCTGAACCCCCTCACCCGCTCTTGTTTCCTGTCCTCCAGGCACCCCCCACCCTACCAGTCCCCAGTGCACAAACCTGCCCCACAACCCCACCCCAAATGCAGCCCAACACACCTCTCCTACACCCCTCCCAAGCACTACCTCCCACTCCTAGTTCCCTGTAGGCTGTTACCAACCCATAAAGGTTGCGGGCACTAACCTCCATAACTGGGCTACCCCCACCCCACCCCCCACCCATAGTGTCGCACAGCCTCATCCCCCCTTCCCTGAGCTCAGCGTATCCATTTACGGCACTCCCAGGCCCACGCATGTACATGGTGCCCAATGATGTCATTCAGCTCTAGGAACTCCACATTACAGCCGTCCTAGAACCGTGCATGCGCACAGCCCTCAGTCTCACTTCCCAGCTGTGAGAAAGTATCAACCTGCACAGCTGGGTCACATCTGCCCCCGATCCACAAAGGCATAATGCCAACCTGCTGCCACAGCTCTATACATGCACACAAAGGGTCCCATGCCTTAGACCAGTGCACACCAGGGTTACGTCCCCCAGACCAGTGCACCCGCAAAACTACATCCTCCCTGGCCGCTGGGTGCCCACATTCACAAGCACCAGTGTAATATCCCCAACCTGCGCCCATACCTGCCCTAAAACAAATCACAATACTGAGTGCTCCATCCCGTGCCCTGCTCCCTGCTGTACAACCATCCCGCAAACACAAGGCCTTAAACTACTGAAAGAAATCAACTCCAAAAGTAAATCCATCAAGCTATCTACATGCCACAAAGACAGCAGAAGATCACTAAGCATAACACAATGCAGACAGATATAGCCCTACCTAATGACTAAACTAAAATGACTGAGGAGACACAGACATTGGAACTACTAATAAGAAATGCTCATATAACTCTACTTAATAAAATAAATGGGATAGCAAATGCCATAAAGGAGATCAAGAAGACAGCAGAAGAGCACAAAGAGAAATTTGAAAGAATAAGCAGAAAAATAGCAGAAAAGTAGCAGAAATCACAGAGATTAAAGATTCTGTTGCCCAAATAAAAAACATACTAGAGGCACAAAACACCAGATTTGAAGAGACAGAAGAAAGAATAAGTGATATAGAGGACAGGATAATTGACTTCGAAGACTCAAAACAGCACATGGCAAAAAACATGGAAAAAAATGAATGGGAACTCAGGGAAATGACAGACAAAACAAAGCGCACAAATATAAGAATCACTGGTATCCCAGAAGGAGAAGAGAGGAGTAAAGGGCTAGGAAGAGTAGTTGAGGACAAAATGGGGGAAAACTTCTCAAGCCGCATAAAGGGCATAAATATACAAGTAAAAGAACTCCAAAAAGAATAAACCAAATAGGCCTCCCCAAAGGCACATACTAATCGGTCTGTCGAATGTTGAAGAGAAGCAGAAAATCCTGAAAGCCGCAAGAGAAAAACTATCTACTACATACAAGGGAAATCAAATAAGACTGAGTTCAGACTACTCAACTAGCACCCTGGAGGCGAGAAGGCAGTGGTATGGTATACTCAAGATCCTGAAAGAGAAAAGCTTCTAGCCAAGAATTCTGTACTCAGCCAAACTGTCCTTTAAAATTGAGGGAGAGATTAAAGCTTTCACAAACAAAGAAGTCCTGGAAAAAACTGTCAACAAGAGACAGGTCCCACAAGAAATACTAAAAGGAGTTTTGCCAGCTGAAAAAAAAAAAGGAGTGGAGGAGGGCACATAATTGAAGAGTACCACTAAGGGTAATTTAAAGAATACAAAGAGAAAGAGGAAAAGAATATACAGATCTGACAAAGAAAATTAAAAAGATAACATGGTGGAATCAAGAAACACCTTTTCATTAGTAACTTTGAATGTTAATGGACAAAACTTACCAATTAAAACATACAGATAGGCAGAATGGATTAAGAAACATAATCCAGCTATATACTGCTTACAAGAGACTCATCTTAGACACAAGGATAGAAATAGATTGAAAGTGAAAAGATGGAAAAAGATCTTCCACACAAGTTGTAACCAAAAGAAAGCAGGAGTAGCTATACTAATATTGGACAAAATAGACTTTAAATGTAAAGACATCATTAGAGACAAAGAAGGACACTATATATTAATTAAAGGGTTAATTCACCAAGAAGATATAACAATCATAAATGTTTATGCTACCAATCAAGGAACTCCAAAGTACAAGAGACAGACATTGGCAAAACTAAAGGGAGCCATATATGTTTCAACAATAACAGTAGGAGACTTCAATACACCACTTTCCTCTATAGACAGAACAACCAGACTGAAGATCAACAAAGAAATAGAGAAGTTAAATAACTTGATAAATGAATTACACCTAACAGACACATACAGGTCATTGCACCCCAAAGCACAAGGATATACATTCTTCTCAAGTGTTCATGGAACATTCTCCAGGATAGATCATATGCTGGGGCACAAAATAGGTCTTTATAAATTTAAAGATATTGAAATTATTCAAAGCACTTTCTCTGATCACAATGGGATGAAGCTGGGTTTCAATAACCACCAAAGAATGAGAATATTCACAAATATATGGAGATTAAATAACACACTCTTAAACAACCAGTGGGTCAAAGAAGAAATTGCTAGAGAAATTAGCAGCTATCTGGAGATGAATGAAAATGAGAATACAACTTATCAGAATTTACGGGATGCGGCAAAGGCTGTGCTGAGAGGGATATTTATTGCCTTAAATGCCTATATTAAAAAACAAAACAGAGCAAAATTGAGGACTTAACAGCAAACCTGGTGGAACTTGAGAAAGAACAGAAAACTAACAGCAAAGCAAATAGGAGAAGAGAAATAACAAAGAATAAAGCAGAGATAAAGGAATGGGAGAACAAAAGAACAATAAAAAGACTCAATAAAACCAAAAGTTGGTTCTTTGAGAAAATCAATAAAACTGATGGGCCACTACTAAGACTGACAAAGAAAAAAGAGGGATGATGCAAATAAATAAAATCAGAAATGAGAAGGGGTGCGTTACTACAGACTCTGAAGAAATAAAAGAAATCTTAAGCGGTTACTATGAACAACTATACGCCAACAAACTAGACAACTTAGATGAAATGGACAAATTCCTGGAGACACACAAACAGGCTGCACTGACCCAGGAAGAAATACAAGATCTCAACAAACCAATCATAAGTAAAGAGATTCAATCAGTTATCAAAAATCTTACTACAAAGAAAAGCCCAGGGCCAGATGGCTTCACAGGGCAATTTTATCAAACACTCCAGAAAGATCTAACACCCATCTTGCTCAAACTTTTCCAAAAAATTGAGGAAAAAGGAACTCTACCTAACTCATTTTCTGAAGCTAATCTCATTTAATACCAAAACCGGGCAAAAATGCTATAGGAAAGGAAAACTACAGGCCAATCTCCCTAATGAACATAGATGCAAAAATTCTCAATAAAACATTAGCAAATTGAATCCAACAGCACATTAAAAGAACCATACACTAGGATCAAGTGAGATTTATACCAGGAATGCAAGGATGGTTCAACACAAGAAAATCAATTAGTGTAATACAGCACAGTAACAAATCAAAAGGGAAAAATCACTTGATTATCTCAATTGATGCTGAAAAAGCATTCAACAAAATTCAGCATCCTTTTCTTATCAAAGCATTCCCAAAGATAGCAATCAAAGGTAACTACCTCAATATGATAAAGGGAATATATGAAAAACCGAGAGCCAACATCAACTTAATGGAGAGAGACTGAAAGCCTTCCCCCTAAGATCAGGTACAAGACAAGGTTGCCCACTGTCACCACTATTATTCAACATTGTGCTAGAAGTTCTAGGTAGAGCAATCAGGCAGGACAAAAAAAAAAGGCATCCAAATTGGAAAGGAAGAAGTAAAACTCTTATTATTTGCAGATGATATTATACTATACTTGGAAGATCCTGAGAAATCCACAGCAAAGTTACTTGAGCTAATAAACAAATTCAGCAAGGTGGTGTGATATAAAATTAATGTGTAAAAATCAGTAACATTTCTATACACAAGCAATGACCTAGCCGAGGACTCAGTTAAGGAAAAATTTCCATTCAAAATAGCCACTAAAAGAATCAAATACTTTGGAATGAACTTAACAAGGGATGTACAGGACTTGTACACAGACAACTACATAACATTGCTAAAAAATCAAAGGAGATCTAAATAGGTGGAAAGACATTCACTACTCATGGATAGGAAGGTTAAATATAGTTAAGATGTCAATTCTCCCCCAAATTGATGTACAGATTCAACACAGGACCAATCAAAATTCCAACAACATACTTTGAAGATTTGGAAAAGCTAACTACCAAATTCATCTGGGAACGAGCCCTGAATAGCTATAAGTATCCTAAAAAAGAAAAACAAAGTGGGAGGATTAACACTCCCTGACTTTAAAATCTATTATAAAGTCACAGTGGTCAAAATAGCATGGTACTGGCACAAAGACAGAAGCACTGACCAATGGAATCAAATCAAGAGTACAGAAATAGACCACAAATACATGGTAACCTGACTTCTGACAAGGCCCCCAAATCCTCTGAACTGTGACAAAATAATCTTTTCAATAATTGGGCATGGAAGAACTGGATATCAATAGCCAAAAGAATGAAAGAGGACCCCTACTCAAAAATTAACTCAAAGTGGATCAAACACCTAAATATAAGAACTAGCACCATAAAGCTTCTTGAAGAAAATGTAGGGAAACATATTCAAGACCTAATAATAGGAGGTAGTTTCCTAAACTTTTCACCCAAAGCACAAGCAACAAAAGAAAAAATAGATAAATGGGAACTCCTCAAAATCAAATGTTTCTGTACCTCAAAGACTCTGTCAAAAAGGTGAAGAGGCAGCCAACTCAATGAGAGAAAATATTTGGAAATCACATATCAGACAAAAGTTTGATTTCCTGTATATACAAAGAAATCATACAACTCAACAATAAAAGAACAAACAACCCAATTATAAAATGGGCTAAAGATATGAATAGGCATTTTTCTGAAGAGCAAATACAGATGCTCAAAAGCACATGAAGAGACGCACTTTCACTGGCTATAAGAGAAATGCAGATCAAGACTACAATGAGATACAACCTCACACCTATAAGAATGGCTGCTATTAAACAATCAGGAAACATAAATGTTGTAGAGGATGTGGAGAAACTGGGACACTTATGCACTGCTGGTGGGAATGTACAAATATCAAGCTGCCCTATGGCCCAGCAATACCACTATTTGTTATATACCCGGAAGAGCTGAAAGCAATGGCACAAACACACATTTGCACACCAATGTTCATAGCAGCATTATTCACAATCGCCAAAAGATGGAAATAAACCAAATGCCCATCAAGAGACGAGTGGATCCACAAAATGTAGTATATATATGATAGAATATTATGCAGCAGTAAGACAAAATGAAGTCCTGAAGCACATGTCAAGATGAATGAGCTGTGAGGACATAATGCTGAGTGAAATTAGCCAGACACAAAAGGACAGATACTCTATGATTCCACTTTTATGACCAGCATAGAGGTACAATCAGAGAGTTATAATTCAGAATACAGGGGACTTAGAGATACATAGAAGCTAGAAATGGGTGAACTGTTACCAAATGAGATTGAACTCCAATGTAAAGGAATAGATAGCAGCAAAGGTGATTCTCTAGTAGGTCTAGATGTAATATTACCATACTGAAGATGAACAAGATTGAAAGGGGCTGTATAGACCTACGTATCCCACTGATTCACACTAGAAATATGAATGAGTTCCTGTAAGAATTACTTCAAAGACATGATTCTTGTATAAAAAGTGTTTAAGTCCAGGGTACAGGGTACTGCATACTATGAGCTATGTTCAAAAGGAAACCATCAGCACTACCACAGCAACAGCAGAGGTAAATAATGGGGGGAAGGACAAGACTTAAGAGGAGGTTTAGATTTCTTATTTGGTGAGGGTGTGTATACTGGTTTTCTGTTTCTTGGGAACAATGAAATTATCTAAAATTGAGAATGTTGATGGACTGTGGACTTTGGGCCCTCTACATGATGCCTGATGCATGCAGGTGGCTGAAGGATGCACTGATGGAGAAGTAGAATGGCGAACAATAGTGTGCTGTGCTGCTACAAAAAGGAACAATGTCGTGAGGCATGCAACGATGTGAATGAACATGTGGGACATTTAGTGAGACAAAGTAAGCCAAAAGTGAAGAAAACAACAATGGTATGGTCACCTTTTGAAAACGCTTATAAGAAAACAGGAACCTAGATTGTAAGCTTTTAGAGAAGACAGATTAAGTCCGGAGCAGTGATTATTATTTGAAAGGCTATTATATATATATATATATATATATATATATATAAACTGATATTTAGAGTTAAGAACAAAGCCAAACAAGTTGGGGTTAAAGTAATTCAGAACATAGGGGTAAGGAAGACAGCGTCTATATTTTAGAACCACATATACTCTTTGAGTCCAATGGAAGAAAGGTTTATTCGGTCTGGAACTGAAATTTTCTGTAGTGCATAATCTAATTCAACCTATCTGTATAGCTCATTTGAACAACTGAAACACAGGGAACACAGGATGAGAAAGAGGTCCTTTAATCCTGTATAGATTATTGTAATGCCTGGAAACATCTTAGAGCATATTAACCAGATAATCAAAATGTATTGGCAAAGTACCCTAAGGGAGGGGAGAAAGAATATGGAACTATTAAACCTTACAATCACGGAACCTCCTGACACTGTGTCAAAATTTAGGGACACCCAAATCAATAATCCATGCCCTTGCTCATGAGGCTTACTCTTGTGAAGCTTATGTAGGTAACACAGAAGCTTAGACTACTTACAGGCATGCCTAAGAGTTACTTCTGGAGGACCTCTGTTTGTTCTCAGATGTGGCCTCAATCTAAGCCCAACTCTGCAAGTGAAATCATTGCCCTTCCCACTACGTGGGACATGATATCCAGGGGTGAAAGTCTCCCTGGCTGACCTGGGAGAGGACTCCCAGGGAAGAATCCAGACCTGGCACTGTGGGATCAACAATTACATCTTGACCAAATGGGGGAAAAGAAGTGTAATTAATAAAGCGTCAGTGGCAGAGACAGTTCAAATAGAGTCGAGAGGCTACTCTCATGGTTGCTTTTATGCAAACTTCAGGTAGACCTTGCTACCTATCATAACCTGCCAACGCCCAACCAGGACCATTCCAGCCAATCCTAAAGAACACCTAGGGCAATTTATATGATTCCACAAGGGTTCCAGGCACTAGAGCAACTTACCAGAAACCTACAACCTCCAGATGGGTCCGTGGTCCAGATAAGTCCTGAAACCTAGCCCAGCCTCTCCAGAACATCAGATAGTTCCATCTCCCAACCCCATGTTAGTGACAGACCCTTTCAACCAAAAATTTAGAATTGCCATAGTCAAACAATCTCAATGAGAGGTATGGAAAGATCAAAGGTGATGGTGGAATTATACATAGAAGACAGAACATAACAAATGAATATGAATGCTGAATCATTAAATCGATATCTCTTTTAGTCTCCAGTATTTTAGAGAAGCTAGAAATAAAAACCTAAAATTGTGAAATTGTAACCCATGTCAAACTCTGAAATATGTTCTACAACTAACTGTGGTGCTGCGCTTGGAAATTTATAGCTTTTTTGTATATGTTATTGTTCACAAAAAAAAGAAGGAAAAAAAAGTAGATTGTGATAATGAAAAAGTACTTAAGCCCTCTAGTCTCCTATATTCTGGATCAGCTAGAAGGAAAAATATTAGAGGAAATATATTAGAAGGAAATATATTGTATAGTAGCCCATGACAAACTCTGGGATCTATCCTGTAACCACTTATTTAAAAGTGCTTTGAAAACTATTGCTTTTTTATTTCTTTGCTTTGTATATATGTTATACTATGCAATAAAAAAAGTTTAAAATAAAATAATTAACAATTAACATTATTGATTTGAATACTTGAAAGTGGTCAAAATGGGAAATTTTATATTGTGTGTATATATATATTAACACAACAAAAATTTAAAAAAAGATTAAGTGAGCTACCCAAGAAGAAGACCATGAATTATTCAAGCCTCACCCTCCCGTGCAAAGATTTCCCCAACTCTTCACATGGTCCCTGGATTTCTCACTTAACACACTCACTCATTCACAATCACTGACTCAGTACTTAGTATTTGTCATTTACAAGTTAAGCAGAAGATAGAAAGGTAAACAGGTCAGATGTGACCCTAGCCCTAACAAGACTTATGGACTATCTAGATTAGATTTTAACTAATTTGTCATATTCTCCCACTGACAGGGAGCTCCTTAAATAATAACAACAACAATAGCTACTATCATGATCTATGTAAAATGTCTAAAGGTTGTTTAAGAAATTATATATTCTGTGACTTGAGTTATTCAATCCTGGCAACAATCCTGCAAGGTATGTATTAACACCCTCATTTTACAGATAAAGAAACTGAGGCTCTGAGAAGTTACCTAACTCGCACAGGGACCCACAGCAAGAAATGAATGGGTAAATGAATGAATAAATGTTAACACCACTGACAATTTTATGCACATGGTAGGAAAAGAATGCTCATGTCATCATATTATTTATGAAATAGAGCCTGTGCTTAGCCCTGGAAAAGTTGCAAATTTGGAAACTGTTAAAACTTATCTACATAGCTGCCAAAAGTAATTTGAGTATCTCAAAGACGTTCTAGAGATAAAAAGTACTGGTGCTGCACTTTATAATCACTAGTCCATGCAAATGGCTTGTGAAACAGGTATTTCTTCTAGCAATAAGAGGAAACTAGCCACACCATGTTCAAAGATCAGAATTTAGGGGGCTGCCTTACAAGCCACAAAGCAATGGTGATTCACATGCTTAGGGGAAAGTACATATCAAGGGTAAACAGAAAATCTGAAAACCTATGATGTTTACTAAAAACACAAAATAGAGTCTACAAAAGAGCTGTAGTCTAATGGTAATTTGCACACCATAGCAAGGCTAGAGACATTTGTACTGAATGAAGAGCAAGTGTTTTAACAAAATACTAAAATCTGAATATGGTTAAATGGTAATTCTTTCATCTTAGATTTAAGTACACCAAAATACTTCAAATTCAGGGTTAAAAGCCTGAAATATAGACTCAACATAGTATATTTGGGATATTATTAAACTGACCAAAGGGGGGGGAAGGAGGAAGAGAGAAAGAGAGAACAATTATGTCTACCTGTAAATGATTCAAATGTTCAAAACAATGGCTATAGTGCAAAAAAAAGTGTAAAAAGAAATCAAAGGATAACATACAAATGTGGAACAACAGCCCAGTAACAGAATGAAAGTAGCTAAAATGAAATAGTGGGCACTTAGATACAAAAAAAAAAAAAAAAAGGCTTAAGTGCAGTGAAGTAATCATTTCTTATTATGAATAAATTTGGACAACTTAAAAAATACAATGAACAAATTTAGCTGGGCGATAGGAAGGATGTGAAAGGAGGAAAGAATACTAGTATTTTACTTATACAACATGGTCCAAAAAAATCGAGGCAAGAATTAAGTTCCCTATAGGGAAAGGATTTAAGAAAAGAACAATGGTTTGAAAAATAACAAGAGTTAAAATTTAAAAGATCTAAAATTTACTTGATTACTTCATGAAAGGCTTCCATTTAATTGAAAGTCATGCACCAAACTCAGGAATGAAAAGGACCTAATTTTAGGAAAACCGAATAATTTTATCGAAAGCCAGCCATCAAAATCTGCAAAATACAATTACAGTGAAAAAGAATTCTACTCCTTTTTTTTTAACCCTAAATATGTTACTTTTGAGAGTGGCACAGAATAGCATAATATTACAAACATCAACAGAAATGAAGCCAAAATCTTCCTTTTTGGTTATGCCACGAACTGAATATTTAACGCTATATTCGTGCTTTTAAACTGCCTCTTTGTTACCTTTCTTGGTTTTCAATTTCAATAATGGCATTTTACATTATTGATCCTCCCCATTTTTCAACTTCTGTGACATCCAACTATCCTGATTTTTCTAATGCTTAAATTATACTCCAAACCACAACCTTCAAGCTCAGTCAACCCCCAAGACCTCATTCACTCATAACTTCACTTCCACATCAGTGATTCCTAAATCTTCACTGTCATTCCAGATCTCTCACCCCAAACTCCAGTACTCTAGTCCCACATTTCCAACACATGTCCATTTAGAAATGGCTTGCATCTAATCCAAAGCCAAAGTACCAATCCATAAATGGATTAAGATGCAGCAATTAAAAAGGAGACAGAGACAGATATATAATACATAAATAGTCCAATATGGAAAGATCATCAGATATACTATTTTTCAGTGAAAGCTGCAGGTTTTATTATAGTGTGCAAACATGATTCCATGTTGTTTAAACAAAAAACTTCAAGAAAGAAGTACAAGAAACTGAACAGTGGTTACCTCTGTAGAATGGGGCTATGCATTAGAGAATGGGAGGCTTGTGATTTACTTTGTACCGTTCATATTTTTTAATCTACCATGAGCATCACTACTTCTATAATTTATTTTGTTAAAACTAGATAATTAATAAAGAGAAAATAGAAAATTATTAAATATCAAAATTGGAAATACAATTTTAGTCAAACTGTCTATAGAAACTATTCCTCCCTGTGTAGAAAGTAATAGAGAGACTCTCTTATACTGACTATGGTTCTATAATCATTATTAATATAGGGTTCTATAATCATTAATACAGTGAGCAATTAGGGTAATTACATTTGTCCAGTTGAAGGAGGGGATACCTGGGTGGACCCAGAAGAGAAAGATAGGATAGCAGGTCAGACAGCACTTTGAACCCACTAGAGTAAATCGAGAGCCAGGTTTGGTGGTGCTAGAATCCGCACTGCCAATAGCAACTGAAAGAAAAAGAAATGTGAGGGCAACACATCCCATCGGTTTGTTGGCTGAAGTCAAGTACCTGCTCTGTAGCAGTAACTCAGCCATTTGATTATTTAGGTGCACAGTCCTGGAAGACAGCTAAAATATCCACAGACTCAGCAGCTGCTCTTCTGTACAGAGTTCTCAGTCAGAGAGAAAAATTTCACTATTTTTATCATATGTCAGGATATATCGAAACCACCCCTTCCAACCTCCCAACACACTCTGAAACCTCATTACTTCTGGTTTGGCAAGTTAGGAGTAATTAATCAACTATTCTGTTAGTTAAGGGAGGGAAATTGTAAGGAAAAACTTGGAGAATAGATGGGGTAGACCACAATTCAAAACTAATTATATTTTGGACAGATATGCAGCTTCTATATTTCCACTACTTAAGAATTCACAGACTTTTCAGTTTGGCAACAAACACCAATACTTCATTAAAGAGAAAAACGTTAAAGAAAAATGAAATAAATGAACAAAGGAATAGTGGTATGAAACCTCTACTGAAGAGGTAAGAAATTTACCTAAAGTCCAGCAATTAAAATTTGCACTATATAAACTCTGAAAATGAAGATATGTACCTTATTTTAAGGAAACTCAATGTAGTATATTCGCAATTTGAATCAGCAGCAGAATGCACCATAAAATGAATGAACTTGAGAACCAACTGGAATTCCATGTGATCCTGGGAAAATTACTCATCACCCCCCTCCAATGAATCTGTGTTCTCTGCAAAATGGATACCATTAAATGAGATAATACATGTAAAATACCTAACATTAGATGACATAAATGTTAATTCCCTTACAAAACAGGTATTAAGCTATATAAGTTTTCTCTACTTTTAACATAGTGCTCTTACCACACAAAATATGAAAGCATTTACAAAAATGCAATAATTCAAGAACAATCTCAAAAAACAAGGTATACTTGCTTCTTTATTCTTCCAGTACTTACATAAAGATTACTGAGTAGAGTAAAAATTGTAGATGGAAGAAATTTCAATTTAAAAGAAATATCCAAGAACACAATTTAAGGAATATTATTTCGTTAATCAGGTGAAATTGTTGCAGGTATAAGGAAAAAATGGAGGTGGGGTAAGCAGCATATGTAAAGGATATAGAAGTGTGCTGGTTTGAAAGGAAGTATGCCCCCTAAGAAAAGCCATGTTTTAATATAAATCCCATTTCTTAAAGGTAGAATAATCCCTATTCAATACTGTATATTTGAAACTGTAATGAGATCATCTCTCTGGTTGATGTGAATGGTTGTTAAACTGGATTAGGGGATGACATGTCTCCACCCATTTGAGTGGGTCTTGATTAGTTTCTGAAGCCCTATAAAAGAGGAAACATTTTGGAGAATGAGAGATTCAGAGAGATTCAGAGAGAGCAACACTACAAAGCAGAGAGTCCACCAGCCAGCGACCTTTGGAGATGAAGAAGGAAGACACCTCCCGGGGAGCTTCATGAAATAGGAAGCCAGGAGAGAAAGCTAGCAGATGATGCTGTGTTCACCATGTGCCCTTCCAGCTGAGAGAGAAGCCCTGACTGTGTTCGCCACGTGCCTTCTCACTTGAGAGAGAAACCCTGAACTTCATCGGCCTTCTTGAACCAAGGTATCTTTCCCTAGATGCCTTTGATTGGACATTTCTTTAGACTTGCTTTAATTGGGATATTTTCTCGGCCTTAGAACTGTAAACTAGCAACTCATTAAATTTCCCTTTTTAAAAGCCATTCAGTTTCTGGTATATTGCATTCCAGCAGCTAGCAAACTAGAACAAGAAGCATGTCACAGTCATTGAAGTTAGGAAAGTTCAGAGAGAGTATTTATGAAGACAATGTGCAAATAGCACTTCAAAAGCCCCAACTTTTACAGCAGTCTCTTAAAGCAGACATGAGGAAACTGAGAAGGTCATATACATGTGGAAAAGCAACCAAGTAGCTCCCTGTCAAAAAAAAAAAAAAAAAAAAAAAAAGAGGTCCCAGAATCAAACCTCATAATCAGGAATCAACATTGCTCACCTACTCCCAGTAAAACCTGCCATGTGTAGGAATACACATCCTGTGTTTAACAGGTTTTTACTAAATGGAAAGTGCAGCTTAACTCCCATAGTTTGGACACTTTCTGGGATACCAGCAGTTTAGCTGGTGACTGTTACTTTTACCTTGTTGCATGCCTGTTGCTGTGATCAAGCACTTCTTTCATGGAACATCTTTTACTCATTTCTGGAAAATTTCTGATCCCTTCTGGCTCACACTTTGTCTTTTCCTAACATTAAAAACTAGTTTACCTAAAATGTTTAGTTAAATTTTCCAAGAAATGTTTTCCAACATGATGTAATCCTCCTTGCAATGCTAGAAACCCAAATCACTGGGCCAGTCAATATATGTGGAAACTATCACACTTAGTACAAATTAGTAAAGCTGAATTTTTCTCTATGCTGAATTTTATATTTTACAGATTATTCTTCCAGTATTTACATAAAGATTACATTTAAACTCAATTCTCTGGCTACTGACTATTTAAATCACGAGTATAGAATTTAAAGTATATAAGCAACTTAACCATACTCTTTCAATAGGGTACATATGCAAACACAATCCAACTAAATTGATAAAGTTCTTACTATTACATTAAGTTGTTACAATAGACACCCACCATCTACTATTATTGAAGCAATCCTTGTTCTGTGTTGTCCTAAACATCTGACAATCAACGTTAGCATTAGATCATAAATCAATGTGAATCTTAAAGGCACAAGAAATTAAGGCCAAATACAGGCTGAAACAAAATTCTCACATAAAAAGGCTCAGAAAAACAAGCACACAGAGGATAAATCCATGTTTGGGTTTTTTAGCTCCAATAGCACTCAAATTTGACTTTTTAAAAATTATAGGCTTTTAGAAAGCCTGTTCTAAAATATTACATATATAACCCAAGTTTTAGGCCAGTAACTCATCAATCGTAGTTGTACATTAGAATCCCTTGGCTTAAACATATATACACATATACACACACACACACCAATGACCAGGACCCACTCCCAGAGATTCTGATCTCACTGATCTGACACAGGGCTCTGGTAGTGATCTTTTTTAAAAGCTCCCCTGGTTATTCTAATATGCAGCCAGGTAGAGGACCACTACTTTCCACTAATACAGACTTTTGGGACAGTAATTGCTTTGAGGTTGAGAAACACGCTTTCTTTTTGCCTTTAAATGAGATTTTACAAAAACTGTTCAATTCATTCCATAGCTAATGAGTGGCTATTACACTGCAGGCACTGTGTTAAGTAATGGAGAAAGATGGATAAAAAATGTTCCTTGCCCTCAAGAAGCTCCATATTAGGTAGGTAGAGGGACCCATAAATAAATAACTATAATTAAATACAAGTGGTCCTGAGGTATAAGCAAATACACAAACTTGCACGTCATCCTTGAGCAGGGGTCATGCTACATCATTCCAATTTTAGGAATGACCAGACCAGTAAAACGTACTAAACCTAGTAGTTCCAGGTTATTAAATACTCTAAATACCAGGGCAAATATTGAGCTTCCACAAAGTGGATACTGCCTGTATTTTGCTATTCTCTTTCACAGAAACTGCTGGGCCAACAAAGTAGCCACTTTTCTGTTTTAATTCGGAGGAATCATCTCAACATTTCCTTCCTATAATAAGTGATTGTACACTTACGTACAAAACCATACGTTTGCAAAAGATGCAATAAATGATCACGATATAAAATTAGCCAATAACCTATATGTGCATTATACCATTCCTTTATAGTAATTCCTACATTTGCTAAGACAAGAAGTTTGGAGACTATGATCAGGTTCCATCACTGGAACTTTGTTTCAGTCACTTGAAAGATGCCACATGGGAAAATGCTATGGAAATGATAGGTATTCAAAGGAGCTTTTGCAAGACTTTTAAAAATAAGAAACAGAGAAAAAGTTTCAATTAAAAAAATAAATAAGATTCTCCTAATATTCATAATGAATCAGGATCACGAATCTCTCAAAGATAGTGTTAACAAAGGCTTCAACCACCAGAAAGACCTTATGCTCTAGAACTCTTAACTCTGCAAGATGTTGTTCTCAACCAAGGGGGAAAAAAACAGAGGGTCTAAAGTAAACCGGAACTTTAATTTACCGCTACCAAGTAAGATCTAGTACACAGTAGATGAGTAGGAGGGTAAGTAAATGGGGGGGGGTGTGGATAAGCAGGGGAGTGAGTGGGTGGTCAACTAGTCTTGGGAAATTAAATCCATTTTAAAGAGGCCTTAGTAAAAATTTAAAGCTATTAAAACCCTAGTGGTCAAAAACAACTGATGGTACTTATTTGGTATAGAAGAAAAACAAAATTCCACAGACCTTGGACAGACATCAACAAAAATGTTTTTAGTACAAGTGAGCATCTTCAAGGCCTTTCTGTTTAAATTCAGAGTTGAACAAATCCTAAGTTAAAATGATATGCTGTCAACTGTCCCTACAAGAAAATCTCAAGTGAATTTCAATTTTCAGATCAATATATGCTGAGACAATTTACTAGAAAACCTTCAACCTTTACATGGGGTAAGGAAGACTATCATTACATTCGTTACCAATAAGATTACCTGGAATTCATTATTCACGGAGTGGCATATTGTCAATGGAACTGACCAAGTCAGATTTTGTAGGATATGAACAAGATTTCACAGATCACAGTAGTCAAGGTAGCCATAGAATGCCTATCACCTCAAAATTAGCTTGCTCTCTCTCCTCAAGCAGCTTCAAAACCACAAAAGAGATGGATTTGGCTCTACCAGGAGTGTTTCCTAAAACTATTCTATCAATTAAGTCAGCAAATACTGATTGTGCTAATGTGATGCTGATCACTTATTTTAAATATCCTAAAATATCATATCACCACTCTTAAAAATGTTAAGTAATCAGAACTAGCTATCAAAATTGATTCAATGCTGGCTATTTTCAGTCATCACAATATAACCAACATTTTATTCTCACCTTTTCCAATTATGACTTTGCTGGCGCATTTACATCAGATATAACTAAGATGCAACAAACATAGTTCACCCACACACACAGTCATTTTGCTGCTTTGGGGAAACACCTAATTTACCTTCACTGGGTGCTCCTAAAAATAAAGAAACCAAGGAGATTTCTGGCATATTTGTCTCTCTAGAATGGTGCTATTCACATGTGGCCACTGAGCACCTGAAACATCTGACTGAGGAACTGAATTTTGAATTTTATTTAATTTTAAATAATTTAAATTTAAATTTAGAAACACACGCTCAATTCTGCTACTGGAAAACTTTTAAGTATGTTTGGAGCAACTTAGATATGTGAATCTACTTTTTCAAATGTAAAATTTATGAAACCTAAATACAGATAAAGTATTTTCGAAAAGAAAATTAGCTTAGTATGATAATTGATATGTGCTGTTCATGTAAAACATAAACTGGATTTCAAAGACTTCACATGAAAGAAAAAGAAAGGAAGTAAAAAAAATTTTATACTGATTACATGTTGAAACGATAACATTTCAGATTTATTGAGTTAAATAAAATATTTTATGGACAATAGTTTCACCTGTTTTTACTTTTTTTATGTGGCTAATAGAAAATCTTAAATTACATATGTGGCTCACATTCTATATCTTTGGACAGTGCTGCCCTAGAGTACTTCCTCAACCACTTTACCGGGTTATATTTGTATATCCTTCTAGTAGAAAGGCTGGTCATGTAACAATAGGGGCAAGGAGTAACATGTCCTCCTGGCAATTGGGTGTGAGTAAAGTGTGTAGCAACCTCTACTCACAGTTTCACCATTTCATGCAAAACTGTAATACCTCAATATGGAAGGAAAAAAATGAGTTTTCAGCACTTAAACAAATTGAAATTCAGTACTGCAGACAATTTAAAAGAAATAGAGCCTACTGTTCTAAGGTTTCAATTCCCAAATACAGACCTCTGAATAGGCAATAAATATTTCGATGTAGCTACCCAGCAATCTTTATTAAATAAGCCAAAATTACTCTTAAATCTTATCTCCCCAACTTCTAAAGCCAGAGAACACAACGCTGAACTAGGAAATCAACTTCAAACTGCCAGCCAGCATTTCTCTCACAAGCAAACTGCCAGCATTTCCCTTCCAAGAATTGTGCACTTGGAATAGTGTTTGACAAGAATGAAAAGGAAACTATTCAAAACAGATTTAAGGAATGGACAATTAGATGAAGAACTGCAGATTTAATTCTCAATCAGCACTGTGATTAATCTGATTCCATGCCTTTCCCTAGTGTAATTATACAACAAAGATGAAAGGATGAGCATTTGGACTGTCAGTTCTATCTTCTAGACCAGCCGGGTGACTCAAAGCAGACAGCTCTACCACGCTAACCACCACCACCATCAACACTCAAGGAAAGCTTCGAACAAAGTCACCGTATAAATGAGGCATTAGAAATTACGATGTCTCCAACTCTTCCCATGTTCATCTACGCTAGGTGAGGAATTTGCTGAAACTAAACGCACCCCGTCTTAAATGACCCCCTCCAATCCGGACATGGGGTGAGCACAAAGGCATCTAATATCCTGCACAATAGACACACACCCCATAGTTGAAAATCCTGGACGTTCTTCGTCTACCTCTCCATGCAAGCAAAGGAAATGCAAGCTGCTCTTTTCATTACTGGTCTGTGCTACATTCAAGGTAACAATAAGCCCAACTGTTCCCAGGAAACAACTATAAAATCGGTTCTGCCACGTCCCTGTGCAACCATCAGATAAAACGCAGGCAGCAGATTTCTGCCGCCCCGCGCCTCATGTGCCCGACATCGCCTCGTTTGCCTCAACACATCGCAGAGAACCCCAGACCCCGGTCCAGGTACTTCTATAAATACTCGTGGGTGAGGAGGATAAGGGAGGTGGAGGGTTGGGAGGGCAGGGGGCAGGCCCGAAGCGGGTGCGGGAGGACCAGGGCATCCCTGAAATGCATATTCCCACACTCCCGTTGCCTCGCGTGGAGACTCACTTGCCGATCACCTCGCACAGCTCGTACACGTCCTCGAACAGCACGTCGTCGTCGGCCATGGTCCGAAGAGGACAGGGGCCGCAGAGGTGGGGAGTGGGCCTCCGAAAACGGGGGTGGGGGCGCCAAAGAGCTCAGCGCCCGGCCCGGAGATCGTCTCCTCCCCTCGGGACCCGCGAGCCCTCGGTGCTGAGTACGCCCGAGCCGGGCCGCAGCGGCGAGGCCCGGAGACTGCAGCGGAGCCTGCCTCTGCGGGCGACCGCCCCGGCGCGGGCGGCGGGGCCGGGGCGCGGAGTGAGGGCGGCCCGGGCCCGACGCCGCCCGCCCGCCCGCCGCTCCTCGCGCTGCTGGGGCCGCACTGCCCGGAGTGCGGATCCTCAGGGACCGCGCACCTCCCCGCTTTCAGCTCGTCAGCCCTCGGGGGCCGCGAGATCGCGGCCGTTCCCTCTGCCCGAGGCCGGCTCCGGCGCGACGCGGGGCAGCTCGGGCTACAGGGGGGGCCGCGGCAGGACCATGGAGGGAAGATCACCGCGGAGGGAGGTGGCGGCAGCTCGGCGCTGGGGACCAGGAGGCGGTGGCAGAGACGCTCCCTCCTCCTCCTCCTCCTCCTCCACTACCTCCTCCTCCTCCTCTCCCCGCCGCCGCCCGCCCTAGAGTGGGAGGGAGGTTCGTGAGACGCGCGCTCTGTGCGGGCGGGAGCCGCAGCCACCGCCTTCTGCTCCTCCTACTGTGCCTCAGCCACCGAACCTTTCGCTAGCTCGGCGCACGGCTTCACGCACACACCCTCCTCCCTCTTCGGCCGCGCGGCTTTCCAGAACCCCAGACCCCGCCCACTCCAGCCGGTTGGGAGGTGGTGGCTGAGAGAAGTGAACCGGACTGGCCGGCGCATGCGCTCGATGCAGAGCCACGTCACAGCTAACTGGCGGGCGCCGGGAATCTAGAGTGGGAGGGGGGTTGGCCCGCGGGGTTCGCCGGCAGCAGCTGCGGAGGAAGGGGTTGTCTGGGTCATCACCTCCACGCCCTGCCTGCGACCAAGCCGCAAAAGGAGTCTTGGACAGAAGGCCCACCATCGTGCGCACGCTCTCGGCTGTCTGCTGCGACGGGCTCGTAACCACTTATGCACCCCCCTTTCTTTTGTAAGGGCAGGAAGCCTTTCCCAGTTTTGCTAGAAAGGAGGCAGGGAAAGGATACTGATGTATGAAAAAAGAAGACAGGTAGAGAGAGTGTCACTCAAGATTGTGCCAGGCGGCGGATGCTTTTAGTGCCACTTTCTACTTCCTTTATGAAGATGAGGGCTGGGAGAAGGGGTATGCCCACTTACAAGAAAAGGACCAAACAAAAAGCGTCTGGGAAGGTATGCAACAACAAACGGTAATTTCTACAGACAGCTTCTCCCGCCTTTTGCTCCAAACTCAGCAAATACCTATCCAGCTCTTACCCGCAGTATGGACACCTAGAGAGCTCAGGAATGCAGGGGCATACTGAGACTTTAAGCCCTTTTGTATATCCTCCTTCCCTCAAACCCCCAGCACCTAGTCTGCTGCCTATACTCCCTGTAAGTGTTAGACATATCAGGATAAAAAAGCAACTAGAGGGAGTGGATGCACAGGGTCAGCCAGGGAAGGCGGTTCTGCGTGTTGCCACTGAGCTAGGTTCCATTCAAATATGAAGATTTCTGTTCAACTGAGCATGTGCGGAATGAGCAAAAACCATCAGACAGGTATATATCTCACAGTTAAAGCGCAATAAAAAAAAAAAGTCTTTGTTCCTCCGCACAGCAGAAGTGCCCAATTACTTCATAAGTCAGCTTTCAGAAATCATGTGGTAAAATTCTCAGTGTGGTAATTTAAAAATATAATGTTTACTAAAGTTGAGGGGTGGGTGAAGATCCACAGCCTTTTTTTCGCTTCAGTGGTATTTGGTGCAAAGCCTCGACCACTCCCTCAAGCAGCTGAGGAATTTTCCAGCGTTAAGGATCTAGGAACTAAGTCCCCCTTTATACAATGCGGATCAAAGGAAAATTATAATTGCACAAGAAGGCTTTGCTTTCCTCCTTTCCCAAAGAGCTTGTGCACTCTCTAGGGAGGGGAGCTCCAGAGCCTGCGAAACATAGGCCTTCTTTAAGGTACAAGTCCAAATCACTCACCCCCAATAAATAGGTCACTCCCTTCTGCCCTGAAGTGCACAACAACCCTAACAAGTCACCTTGTCGACTTCACTTCCTTTTCCCAGCCCAAATGGGAACTATGCCAAGGCTGTTGACTACTTCATTTTGGTTTTTTATCTTTCACAGGGACCTATGCTCAAAGGGAGAAAAGGACAATTATAAGGTAAAACAGAAAAGAAAGTAGAGGTTAAGGGGAAAAAAAAAGGCGAGGTAGGTATGCTCTCTGCTCATGGAATCATGAGTTTAGATCTGGAAGGAGCCTTAGAGCTAGTCCAATTTCCTCATTATTCCCTCAGATGTGGGGGGATATGGTGGTTGCTCTCCCAAGAGCCAATCTTCCCCTCCACCATTGGATAGTGGCCATGAACTTGAGGTGGGATTGTAATCACCTCACCTGGAAAAGTGGATCCTGATTCATTAAACTAATAAATCCAGCCCTTTTGTCACAAAGATTGACCTAATTTATTCAGCTCTTGGCATTCCATGGCCATGGCTTTGAATGGTTCAAGGTCTTCTGGTCAGCACAAAGCTCAGGACTTTCCCCAACATCACTTCCAACACCCTCTTTCTCCTCATCCCACCCCCCACACCCCCATCAAAATCACCACTCTGGCTTTGAATAAAGAGGCAGCCTCAATTGCTGCTGGCAGTCATCTAGTACCCCTGAGAGGAAGCAGGCATAACATGAAGGTGGAACTCAGGGCAGCAGGGGGGGAGATGGAGAAAAACGGTGTCCTTAATGACATTATTGATCTCCTTGTTCAGCCAAACCTCCAGACATCCTAGTTATATAAGGCAATGAATTCCCTAATTGTTTAAGCCATTTTGAGTTGAATTCCCTGTTACTTTCAAAGAAACCATCCTAAAAATGACAGGTGAAAAATTCAAAGACAAATAGATGTCCACGTCACATAATTAGCTAAACATTGAATCTGAATCTAGATCTCCTAGTCCCAAGTGTGGTATTTTGTCATAAAGAAGAAGTCCTCTGTAATACACATCCCTAAGAATTTGTACTATGCATTATGGCTGGAGGTAGTTCTATGCATCTAAACTAAAATAACTAAGACTTCTTAATGAAATTAGCTCTTTTCTGGATTTCTTCCAAAAACCCAATACTCAATGTATTTATACCCAATGTACAAATGGTCTGGTGTCAATTTAGTTCTGTTTTAGTTTCCACAAAGAAAATTTTAAAGTGACTAAGTGTATCACTTAGATTGTGTTGAGATATAAATAACAATCCTCAACTAACAGTGATTTAAACGAATTAGGGGTTTGGGTATCTTTCTCATGTAGCAAGGAATCTGGAGGTAGGTGGTTGCTACCATTGGTTCAACTACTCAACTTTGTTACCAGGAACCTAGGTTTTTTTTTTTTTTTCACTCTACCATCCTTTACATGTTAGCTTTTCATCCTCAAGCTTGCTGCCTCATCATCACACTATGGCTGCCACAGTTTCAAATACCAAACTGTATTCAAAATCAGGAAGCAAGAGGGCAAATGGGAGTAAGGAAGGCATTTTTTGCTCCTCTCCCATCTGTTATTAAGGAAAGAAAATATCTCTTCCCATTTCACTAGCCAGAACAGTCACATTGCAACCCTCAACTTCAAGGGAAGCTTGGGGCAAGAGTATTTGACTATTCTTGCCTCTTCTTTGGAAATAGGCAATGGAGAAGCAGGTAGGGAATGGCTTCTGGTAGCCAGTCAGCAGTATCTCCAACACTAGGAAAATTACCAATGAAATAATTTCGTATCTCCATCGTAATGTAGATATATACCTTTAGTATATAATTTATAGTCCTTTAAAAATTAGGAAATATCTCATAACTCATAAGACTGAGTTTGGTGCTAAACAAATTTGTTTCTGAAATGTCAGTGAATATCCTCAATGGCTTTTAGGTGTTGGACTTATGGTTGCATTTGATAGTCTCTGGCTGTTGGATTCCCATAAAATTTCAACATGATCCAGAAATAAAAGGGAAAACAAACCCTAGAGAAATATTAGCATGAGAACAATACTGAGGTCAGTGTAGTACAGAATTAATTTAGGCATTTTAGAGTTCAGCCTCATTCTGTAGCTAGATTGTTTAAACATATAAATTATTACTTAATTAATGAATAAAATTTACAGCAACACAGCTCTAAACTGGAATAAAGTTATTGCCTCTTATTATAAATAGGATGTTCTAAGTTCAAACAAAAGACATCATTAATTTCTCCAAAAAAAGGCTACATATACTAGACTTATACTCTGATGCCAAGTTGCAAATCATTTATTTTATATTCATCCAATGAATGTCCATGCTAATCACCAGGCTACAGCTATAAATAAAGCAAACAGGGTCCCTGCCCTCTTTGAGCTTTGTTCTAGAAGAAAACACCTATCATGCAAGTGATACAATGAAAAGTGATGATTGTTAGGGTTGGGGAAGTACAGATAGAAAATAGGGAGGGGACTTAACCCACCCTGTTGGTTAGGGAAGGCCCAACTGAAGAAGTGATTTTTTTTGTTAGCAAATCTACTACTTTATTCCTTTAAAAGCATTTAAAATTATTCCTTTGAATGCTGAACTTCTAAGTTGTGAAATGTGTCAACATTTACAGTCTTTCTGTTGAATAAATAACAACAACTAACTCTCTCTTTGGGGCTGTGAACTTGGACCAATTCTTAACCTCTCAGAATCTCAGTTGTTTACCCAACTCTATTAGTTATTATTATTATTATTATTATTGCAATAATGCTGCATAACAAACATTCCCTAAACTCAGCAGCTTACAATACAAGCATTTGTTTCTGATTTAAAGGGTCATATGTGACTGTGGTTCTGCTGTGATTGGATAGAATCAGTTACATATGGCTCTAGACTGTGGGTTGGATTTATATCTGCTGTACATGTCTCCTCATTCTCTGAAGTAGTGATGTTTAAACTCAGACTGTAGAAACTTATGAAGTGAAAGGAGAGGAGGCCAGATGATCCTAAGCAAAAGGAACAGCATTTATGAAGTCCTGGAAGTGAGCACAAGCATGCTTTTTCAGAAGAACATCTTCTTTTGGAGACGTAAAACCTAGCTGAATCATAGAGTATAGGAAGAGAAAGGCCAAAGTGTGCTAGAGAAATAGGCTGGCAACAGATAGTGGAAAGTGCTAAACACTATTTTAAAGAGTGCACCCATTAAAAGACTGCAGATGTTAATGGCACTAGTCTTATATATAGACTGAGCCCTCCATAGCTCCATGCATAAATGAAATTCCACTTTTAAGTAATTCTTCCCTTTGCAGTAAGTGCATACTGTCCTCTCCCTCAGTTACTTTTTAAAATACAGATACTCCTGTAGAAAATGTTAAGTCCCTTAAATGGTTTTAGTACACACTGTAGGTGCACCACTCAAATACCCTCAGATGCCTGTTACTATTTCTGTGTGCCCCTCCCCCACTGTCAGCTTGTTTTTGCTTCCTTGGAGGACTTCCTACAGGCTACCAGAATCATTTTGACTACCTAGAAGTGTCTGGGAGTTTAAATGTCCCCCATCCTGCCATTAGCCAATGACTGATAGTGAAGGAATATGAAAGTCCAGCTTCCTTGCATGGAGGAGAAGAGGCAACTCTGAGGGAGTTCTTATCAAGCTGAAGCTACCCTTTTCGGGACTTTGCCTGAAATCAAACCCTTGCTTGGTTCCCTCCTTTCTGTTTTGTTTCTCCTATTCCCTAATCAGTTTCTCCTGGGAGTACTTCCTTAATAAATTGTTTCCTCATTTTTCTAGTTTGCTAGCTGCCAGAATGCAATATACCAGAAATGGAATGGCTTTTAAAAAGGGAAATTCAATAAGTTGCTAGTTTGCAGTTCTAAGTTCTGAGAAAATGTCCCAGCTAAAGCAAGTCTATAGAACTGTTCAATCTAAGGCGTCGAGGGAAAGATACCTTGGTTCAAGAAGGTCAATGAAGTTCAGGGTTTCTCAAGTGAAAAGGCACATGGTGAATGGTCAGGGTTTCTCGCTCATCTGGAAAGCTATGTATCAAACACAGCGTCATCTGCTAGCTTTCTCTCCTGGCTTCTTGCTTCACGAAGCTCCCTGGGAGGCATTTTCCTTCTTCATCTCCGAAGGTCGCTGGGTGGTAGACTCTCTGCTTCTTGTGACTATGTCATTCTCTGCTCTCTCAGAAATCTCTTGCATTCTCCAAAATGTTTCCTCTTTTATAAGATTCCAGTAAACTAATCAAGACCCACCCAAATGGGTGGAGACATGTCTAAACATGTCTAGACACCTAAACAACTACTCTTGATTGAGTCACATCTCCAGGGAGATGATCTAATTACAGTTTCAAACATATAGTACTGAATAGGGATTAGAAGAAATGGCTGCCTTTACAAAGTGGGATTAGGATTACATCCTTTCAAACCAGCACATTCATGAATCCCTTTATCAGGATCTGCTTTGAGGAACCCAACCTAAGACAGTGGTGTTTCTCTAAGTGTGCCAATTCCATCAGAATCACCTGGGAGCTTATGACAAGTGTTACAAATGTTGATTCCTGAGCCTTGACCCTGGACTTACTGAATATCCAGGAGCATGTCATGAAGATCTGTTTTTAATAAGCTTCCCAAATGAGACTTGTACATCCCCCAAAATTAAGAACCACTACACTAACATTGACCTCTGAATAAGTTCTCTCTCCCTCTCTCTCTCTCCTGCCCATGCCAAAAAAAAAAAAAGAATTCAGGGTTGACTTCATCACTAGGGTGGAAAAAACATAGGAAATGCAAAAGAACACTCCAGGGAACTGAATACAAATGTGTTTCCTTCCCATTTTCTTCTAGAAACAGTCCTGTAAACCTCTGACTAAAAATTCATTTTCCCCTTCTTCATTTAATATCACTGAAAACTTTTGTTTGACAGTGGAAAGAATATTGCCTTTGTACACAACACAGTGTCAATATCCATTGAACGTGTTGTAGCTCAAGAGTTACCAAAATAATTTCCTTTCAATGAGCCACTCATGATTACAAGTATTCACAGCCCTCCTGGATGTTAAACACTAACAGGTATTTCATTAGTGAGGGATTTGGGGTTGCAAGTGACAGAAAACTTAAGCCAGCTTAAACAATAAAGAGACTCTATTAGTTCACATAAATGAAAAGTTGAGATGTGAGGTTCAATGATGCCATCAATGATTCAGTTTCTCCCAGGCTCATTGTGTATTCTATGGTATTCATCTTTAGGTTCCACAAGATGTACCCCAGAGCTCCAGGCTCTCCTCTCAAGGTAGCAAAACAGCTGCCACTGTTCCAAACTTATATATCCACATCAAGGACAAAAGGAGTCTTATCCAGTAGGCCCTGTACATGTTCTAGTATTCACTCTCTCATTGGCCTGGCATTAGACCAGATAACCATCCCTGAACAAATCCTGTAGCCAAGAAATGAGAATCACTGAATAACTTAACCAATCAGGATCTACTTTTGAGCTGTAGGTGGGAGTCCATCTAACCCAAACCACATGGCTGAGAGTGAAAGGTTAGGAAAAGGCCCCAAAGGAAAATCAAGACACTTTTAGCAGGAGAAGAGTAAAATGAATGGGGGAAGGCTCCCTGTTCTCCTAGACACCTAGACACTGGCATTGACTTTGGCTCAACACTCCATTTCGTTCTCCATGTTCAACTAGTCACCACGCCCTGTTAATTTTTCTTTCAAAATTTCTTTTTGATTCTCCATTTTTATTCCATTTCTTCAGTCACCACCCTAGTCCACTCCTCAATCAACCCATAATTAGATGTTGACTCAACTTACTCACTCATTCCCTGACTCCAACTGCTTGTCCCATCCTGCTCACCATGGGAAAGCCCAGTTCAGGTCCATGAGCAAGAATTCTCAGCATCTAGGACAGTGCCTGGCATGCAGTAGGCAATCAAAAGATGGTTGTTGAATGTTGGGTGAGTGAATGAAATTATTAATGAATGAGTAAATGGCTTCATAGTCCTTATCACTTACTGACATTTTCTTTTATTTGTTTTGTTTATAGCTTTTCCTCCACAACCCTAGCAACTAAAAAGTGCCTAGCACATGGTAGGTACTCCATATATACTTGTTAAATAAATGCTTATATGTTTCTTGGATTAGATTAGAGAATCATTCATATTAGAGAGGAAAAGAAATGAGGAGCCAACAGAAACAATTAAAGTGGTTGAATTCTTATGAAAGAATAACAGAAGAAACAAGATTTTCACAGAGGAGTGAAATAATCAGTGGTATCAAAGAGAACAAGGATAGAGCAAAGGGCACTGGGTTTATTTCTGCTAATTGAAAGTTATTCTACTAGCCATCTTTTGCATAAAGAAACAAATTTAAACCTCACACAACATTCAGAACTTTTCCTTCTGTCTTAGGTAACAGATATATCCAAGATAAAAGAGGGAAATTATATTGGGATCTCTTTCTTAAGTTCCTTTGTTTGCATTTCCTTGTGCTTTCCTTTTAGGCTGCCACTAATCTGTCACACCACATAGTGAAAGTATGTAATCATGTGCAAATGTTCAATGGGTGATTTATACTGAGCCCAGGCCTGACTAAGTTGCAAAGAATAATGTAAGTCATCCAGGCTTCAATAGAAAGAAGTATAATTTACTATTCCAAGTGCACTGTGGAAAAGGTCAAATGATTAATAAGTCACCAATATGAAATATAAGCCTATCAACACTGGAATGTTTAGTCATTTGCCCTCCTTAGGCAAGGGTGAATCAGGTACTCTTTGGGGGTCTTTTCTAGTGGTATAAGTGAACAAAAATTTCAAGGAGAAGTAGTAGTTTTTTTTTAATGGACGCTCTTTTCCTGAAAAATCTTTATTCTCATAGAGATAATCTACAATGTCAAGATCTGCACTAATAAGACATCTTCCATTTGGAATAGAAAAAATAAGTATTAGCTTTTCCACAGGCTGTTTTTTGGTAATTTCCAGTCTGATAGGAACTCTTCACTGATATTTTGCCTTAAGTGTCCTAATCATATATTTTCTGTTCAAGCTTGTTTACCCTTTTTATCTGTTTTAAATTGACTTATAAATGGAGATAATAGCTAAGGAAGAAACCTTTTTAAAGACAATAGCAAAACCAAATTATAAGGAAGAGATAGAGATTCTAATGATCTGTAAAGAAATAAGGTAAGAGACGATTTATTGAGGGCTTATTATAAATGCCAGTCACTATGCAAAGATGTTACACATATTCATTTAATCCACATAACAACCTTATGAGGTAGCTATTATGACCCGCATTAACAGATGAGGAAATTGAAACTTGGGGAGAGGTTGTGTAATGTTCCAAGGATCATGCAAGTAGAAGGATATGGGGCCAAAGTTTGAACCGTATCTGCCAGATCCCAAAACCCAAGCCATTATATACCCTCCTGTTGGCTTTCCTGTCTTTTTCTGAGGCAGGAATTTTCATTTTTTCAGATTAAGAAAAGTGTACCCCAAGCAAAGGGTGCAATGGTTTGAATAACAACATCAAAAATAATAGTTCCTGCTTATTGAAGTTTTACTTAGTGCCAATATGCTAAGTATTTTTTTAAGCATTTATTTGCCCACCTAGTAAAACTTTATTGAACTCTTATGTATAGGCCCAAAGAGTACAATAATGAGTAAAATCAACATGATTCTTGCCCTCTTGGGGCTTATGGGTAGTGAGGGAAGCAGACATAAATCAAATAACCACAAAAGGAAATGTATAATTAAACCATTTATCTCATTAAATCTTTCCCACAAGTCTATGAGATAGCTATTATTATACTCATTTTATAGAGAAAACTTAGGTTTAGCAACCTGCCCAAGATTGGTTAGCTATGGGTGGAGATGGAATTTGAACCGTTTCCTGAGCCTAAAGTTCATACTCTAAACATATCACATAACTCAGATAACCAATCTTCAAGAGAATGAAAAAAAAAAAACCGCCTCTTGCTGGGTTTGGTTACTGTAGTTTATGAGAGCACAGTGCACCAAGTTTAGAGCCACATGTGGGTAACAGCAGGTATCAAGGGTACTGATGAATGGACTGTCTTCCATAATTATGCACAGCCCCACCCCCATGAGAAATGCATTTAAGTGTGGAATCAAAATAGCAGCTTGGTTTCCTTTGTTTTCCAAAAACAATGTCTTTCTTTCTTGACTGAAGATAGTTACATTATAACCAAGTAGAGGTAGAGCTTAAGAAATTTTTAGTAGAGCAACTGCCTTCAAAGCTATTGGTACGGCAGAATGGCAACCAAAAGCATGAGTTCCTAGAACAAAACCCTTGGTTCATCTCAGAGTTCTAGTTAAATCACAGATCAGTTTAGCCCAAGTTGGGTAATTGTGAATGTGAGTGAATGAGCAGTATTTCCAGGGAAAGGAGAAAAAAAAGGTGACCGCTTCTCTGGCCAGATGATCATGGGGGGTTGTGTGAGATATATGCCCTGTTGAAGCATCTGAGGAACTTTAGAGCGAAGCTACTTAATGTTTAAAAAAGTGTTTTTGGTGGTTTGTTGCTGTATGTACCCCAGTAAAACATGTACTTAAATTTAATCCATTCCTGTAGGTGTGAGCCAATTTAAAGTAGGACCTTTTGATGAGGTTACTTCAGTTAAGGTGTGGCCCACCTCGATCAGGATGGGCCTTAATTTTATTAATGGAGTCCTTTATAAGCAAAATGAAATTCAGACAGATGGAGAGAAAGTCATGGGAAGCAAGAAGCTGAAGGTCAATGGAAACTAGAAAAGAATGGAGAGGCCAGGAGAGGCTGCCACGTGCCTTGCCATGTGACAAAGATGCCCAGGACCAAGGATTGCTGTCAGGTAGCACAAAAATGCCAGTCTTTAGTGACAAGCCATTGCTTTGATGATGCCTTGACTTGGACTTTCTCTTAGCCTCAAAAATGTGAGATTTTAAAGTTCTCATTGTTTAAAGCAACTCATTGCATGGTATTTGCTTAAACACGGTGGAAACTAAAACAGCATTTTAGGTGGAATGATTGGGCAGACCGAGGCTGATACCATTATGAGGACTGTGTGCATGACAAATGTGGACTGGGATTGTGCAGAGGGTGGCAAAAATGGATGTGTGGATAGGCTGAAGCACTATGGACTTAAAATGGAACCAAACAGGGATAGGACCTTGGTGAAATGAAGGAATATAAGTCTGCCACAAGTGTAAAATTACTTAGGTGATATTGAGTCTAGGTATAGCTTGCAATTGCACAAGCAGATTATAGCTTCATTCCCAGAAGGCCTAAGTCTCTAGAAATTATTTACAGTCATGAACTAGAGAACTAAAATCTGCTGGTAATTTTGATAATGAGGCATCGCTACCTAATGTAGTGTTTTCGATAAGAAGGAAAAACCTGGGCAAACTGTCTCTCCCTTTAGCCTGGGAACTATTTTTCTAACAATTACTTTTTCTTGAAAGCAATATAACAAATGCTAAAAATAACAGTAGAATCCATGATGGTCTAGAATACATGTTCTAAGGAGACAAAGGATATCATTTGAGTTGACTTATCACATAGAAGACCATATAGACTACTTGAAATAATAAATTAAAGCTCTAAATACAAACCGAAAGATACCCATTCCCTTATGAATAGTTCAGTTAGGGTAACTAAATTCGTAATAGACTTGTGGGAAATCCACTAAATGTGAATATTTAGAATTCAAGGAACTTTAAGGCATAGGGGTCATTTTTTTTTAAACCTGAGATTATTTGAAGTCATACAACCCACCACTAAAAGTCATTACATATCAACATACACAAAAATAACTATACCATCTAGTGCTATGATCTACATCAAGCTCTCTAACTGAGAGAAGTAAACACTGTAGCTGTCCTATATGCTGAAATTTCCTGAGTCATGAATCCTTGTCCTTCGTGATCTGGGAGGTAGGACAAATGCTGAGGAAGGAGACAGGGAGAGGCTTCTGGTTAAGTCATCATTTTTGTCTGGAACACTAAGGCAGTTTTATTGTACCTTACCAGGCACTTGTGGGAAGCATTGCCTCCTCTGGGACACCAGGCGCTGAGGCTGTGCTGGAGAAAATGGTTACAACAGAACGATGGAAGGCATCATAGCTCTTGGCAATGAAGGGACAGAACACATTTTGGCAAGGAAAAAACTTCCTTCTTTAGCAGGTTCCTATATAACTGGGTTTTAAAGTTAATTTCTTTTCTCATATCCACTTTAGCTTCTACTTGAATTCAAAGAAATAAGCTCAATTGCTAAATAATTGGCTAATACTGTCTTTCATCGGTTCTTTGTTTTAGTGCCTATTTAAGTGCCTGGCACTGTGTTCAGCACTAGAGTTACAATAGGCAACAAAACAGGATGGCAGCTCAATCAAAGAGTCATGTCAATGTATATAGAATTTTAAACTAGGATAAGAGCTCTCAGGGAAGACAGACACCATTATGTGTAAAGTGGGAAGAGACTGGGCATGGTGGGGAGATCAGATAAGGTGTCCTAGAGGAGGCATAGAGTGGGCCAAAGGTTGAGGTTAAGGTAGGGAATTCTGGTCAGAAGAAGTAGCATGTGCATATGTCCTGGGATTGGAAGATACAAAGTTTACTGTAGGAACTAAAAGAGGGCTGGTGCAGCAGGAACAAAGGCAGATGGAGGAGAGAAAACCCAAGATAAGATTGGGGGCATAATAAGAATTCTGATCTCTTTGGGAAGCCATTAATAGGTTTTAAATAGGGATTTGCCATGATCAGATTTGCAAATTGAAAAGATCATTTCAGCCATAGTTTGGAGAGTATATTGGAGGGGAGCCAAGAGTGGATCATGAGAAACTATTTAGACTTTAGTTTAGTAGTGAGACAATGTTGGGTTTTACAAGGATGGTGTGCTAAACGTTCTCCATTTGCCCATCCTAATTTACTTGCCACCTTTTCCCTCTTGACCCATGCCCTGGGAAGCTAATCTGTATGAACAACATAAACAACAGCCCCCTTTGACTCTAGTTGATTTTGGCCAATATGGAGCCCCTGTAGAAAACTGGAAATATGGAAGAGAATGAGATCAGAATTTATTTCCTTCCTTTCCTTCTGGGTTGCTGCTGTCTGTCTGTGTTCTTTAACAGAAGATCATATCCTTCTCAAATTTACCTTTTCTTCATCACTCTCTTTCAAAGTTTCAGTAACTGCTGAAACTTCAGGTCTAGGGGTGGTGATAGATTTGCTCCAACTTCACCTTTTTTCTTCCTGTTGCCAAAGAGTTCTGCTATTACCTCCCCACACATCAAAATCTTCCTTATACAATGGCAATTAAACAATTACTTTCTGGGTATAGTGCTACACTTGGGCACATAATGGTGAACACAAAAGCTAATATATCCTTTTTCTCTGAAACTTCACATTGTACTTACATTTTGAGGGAGAGACTGGAGGAAGGGAGACTGGAGGTGGGGAGATGGAAGGAGGGTAGGTTTCTACTAACTGGAGCTGTGTTGATGAGAATATATATCTCATCTTCAAATTCTTACTGCCCTGGTCATTTCTCATTTTGCCTTTTTACAAAACAAAACATTTTCAGCTACGTTGTGAATCTCCATATATATATATTCTCTCCATATCTCCTTAGTTTTAAAATTGGTACAAGATACACTTTTCTAGTAATGTCTCAAATGTTACAGAAAATAATCAAAGACAGTGAATCAAACACATTATTAATATCTTTGCAATCATAGAGGAAGGAATAATTCTAGCTGATTTTCTTTATACTGCATGTACTTGCCAGATTTTCCACAAGAACAAGTATTTTTCTAACTAAATAGAAATGTAAGAAGAAAAAGCAAAATTTTTATGGTTTCCAGGTCTTAAAATCCAAATCAATAATAACAGCTAACACTAGATTTTGCATAGGCCCAGAAAAGAAACGTGGATCATCATTTAAGCAATTGGTTGTAATCAGGATTGACTACGTAATTTCTGGGGCCCAGTGCAAAATGAAAACATAAGTCCCCACATTAAAAAATTCCTTAGACTTTGAAGACTGTGATGGCAGAGCATTAAATCAATAGTGGGGCCCCTCTAAGTTTGGGGCCCTGTGCGATTGTATTGGTTGCACATCCATGAAACCAACCCCAGTGTAATTGTTGTCACATAAAGCTACAATGGCCTTTTCATCACATTAGGTGAAATCTGAGAACCTGAACTAGGTTTTGCAAAATTTAGTGATGAGGAACAAACTTCATGCCTTTACATGTAGTAATAATCACCTTTGCCACTTTTTGTTGTTTTCTTCTTTTTTGTAAAGTTTTGATAATAATTAGTTTGAGTATGTCTGCCCGATACCTAAATTATTTTAAAATGTGACGCAATCAGTCATATATCTGTATCTAGTACAACCTTCAATGACTAGACTCAACCTCAGTGTGCTACCTCCATAATCTCTTACTTTACCAATCCCACCCTCAGCAGATTGGAATATTTTATTCAACTGACAAACAGTTTGAGACTGGTAATTGATACAGTGGTTACAATATGTGCTCCCAAGATTACTGAAGTTTCTTCCTGCCCCTGTTGTTTAAATTACCACAAACAGCTTATTTTCTCTGCTGCAAAAGGGAGATAACTACATTCTTCAATGTCCCTATTCAGAAGGTACCTGTGATGGTTTGAAGGCTTTATGGACCCCAGAAAAGGATGTTCTTAAAACTAATCAATTCCTGTGGGTGACGACCAATTGTGGGTGAGACTTTTTGATTAGATTATTTCAGTTGAGGTATGCCCCAGGTGGGTCTTAATCCTCTTACTGGAGCCCTTTATAAATGGGATGAATACAGAGAGAAAGTCACAGAAGCAGAGAGGAAGTCACAGAGACCAAAAGCTGAAAGCAACAAAACCCACCATGTGTTTTGCTATGTGACAAAGGACGTCAGGATTGCTGGCAGCCTGTTTTCAGGAAGAAGGTATTGTTTTGATGATGCCTTGATTTGGACATTTTAAAGGCCTTAGAACTGTAAACATGTAAACTAATAAATTCCCATTGTTAAAAGCCAGTCCATTTCTGGTGTATTGCATTTTGGCAGTCCAGCAGACTAAAACAGTATGAAATGAAGTCAACATTTGGAGAATTTCAGATAAAATAATACTGAAAATTTCAATCTCTATGCATTTCTTTAGCCTCTAGCTCCTAGTTAGCTGAGGGGTCACCTCTTCCAAGAAGCCTTTTTTCAGATGCCTTTGCCTGGTCCCTGCTCTGTGCTTCCATAGCAACCTGCACAAACAGGTATCACAGCTTTTCCAACATTGTGATAAAATTACATTTGGGTATATTCTTACTACTGGAGATAGGCTGCCCAGATCCCACTTCAAGGAGATACTGCTGCCCAGCTGCAAGAAAAGCAGTAAGTCCCTTCAGGGTCTGCTTCCACTGCTGTAGATCACATCCCTCCCACAGTCAACGACTGATCAACCTGGGGGTATACAGGCCCAGCCAGTTCAGCCGGATTCGGGAGATTTCTGATGGACGATTCTTGTTCCCGAGCTACCTACTAGGTTGGTGGAGACTCTGTTGGGCCTGCATTGCAGTTCAAATTCTCCCTGTGCCCAATCCTGCTCCCCCATGCTCCATTCACAGGTGTCAATCTCTAGTAAACATCTTGCACTCTAAATTCCATCTCAGGAATTCTGGAGAGTTCCTCCCCTTTCCTACCTTTGTATTCATGACTTTTAGCATCTTGCTAAGGCCAAAGTCCGCACCCAATAAATGCTGGTTGAACTGAAGTGAATAGTTTGATGTGAATTTAAGAAATACAGTATTATTCTTTGTTTTCTCTCTCCTTTTCACAGAGAACTATATATTGGAAATCATTATGAAGCTTTTTTAATGCTGTTAAACACACAACTAATAGAGAAAAATGTAATAAAGTGATATTGAAATGTCTTTAAACAAATTATTCAACCAAAATAATCTTTGTGTGTTATCTGTATAATTTTTAAGTATGATAATATCAGTGTTTTGGTATAGTACCAGACTTT
Source organism: Tamandua tetradactyla (assembly GCF_023851605.1). Classification (NCBI taxonomy): domain Eukaryota; kingdom Metazoa; phylum Chordata; class Mammalia; order Pilosa; family Myrmecophagidae; genus Tamandua; species Tamandua tetradactyla. Next base: position 130,127,280 of record NC_135353.1, on the reverse strand, counting down.
GCCAGTCTCTTTAAAGACTGTTAAAGTGGTTCCTTTGTTTAGGCTTTGGGAAAATGTTTATTTGTTGGCAGAAATGAAGGTGATCCCCAAAGTGCGTTTTAATATGAAGAATGCAGTGTGGATTCTTAGTTATGAGTTTTCCTTATAATATATTTTTGCTTGATTGTTTCTGAACAAGATGCTTTAGAAGATAAATTAGGTTGGGGTAAATTGAAGAAAGCAATGAAGAGAAATAAGAAACAAATTGCTAGCAATGTCAAGAAGCCAAGAGTGGCTTTACACAGCTACTAAGTCAGTTCCTACTGCAATTAGTATCGGGAGGAAAATTGAAAGAAATACCAAAAGAAACCAAGAAACAAGGGCCAAACAACATTCCCCCCACTACCACCTTCCTGAAGGTACCTCCATTTCAAAATTACTTAGCCAATAGTCTAACATATGTCAAGCATAGCAGTGTTGAATTCTAACTAATAGGCAGTATATTAATCTAACTGTAATGGATTTTGCAGCTCAAAAGATGCCAGAAATCCAGATAGAGGGGCATTCAAGTGCAGAAGGGTGAGAAGAGGCCAAATGGGGTAAGACCAAATTTTGAGAACACAAGACTTGATCTAGAGGTTGTCTATTGAGAAAAGCAAGTTTTTCAGTTTGTAAAATAGTGCAGGCCATATTTGCATTAGGGAGACCCATGTTTTCAAGGGAAGGAAGAGTAGGGTTAGTTTGATTGGCACCAAAGGACTGACATCTTCTCCATGCCTAACACAGAGCTCTGGCTCCTACCTGGACTCTGAGGGGCTTCGCCACCAGGATGACTTTGATGTGTCTCTTCTTGTTTGTCACTGTGCTGCTCCCTTTGAAGAACAAGGAGAGGCTGAGCGGCATGTCTTGCGGTCTTCCTGTGAAAATGATGGAATTTTTGGTTAAATTAAAGCAATAGTCTTCAAATTCTTTATTTAAAACAATATTGCTGCCTATGTTAGTGTCTGCTAAAATTGAGATTCACAGGTTTGGATTTGTCTGACAAGAGCTCTTTCTTCCTAACTTCTGCTGTTAACAGTCCCCCCATTACTCTCTCAGTAAGTGAGTAAATGACCCAGGTTGGCCACTTTTCTTTGGCTACAGAAATTGGTCCACAGCTTGTGGATCAAAGCTGGACCCTTCACAGACCTTCCCTGGCATTTTTCAAACTGAAATTTGGAGGCAGAAGTTCTCTTTCCATCAGGAATCTGCCTGCAGCTCCGTGCTCTGAGCCATGAAGAATGTCTCAGAGAATTAAATAGGGATGAAAAAACAAAGGAAGGTGTTCAAAAGCCCTGATACAGCCACGATAAGGCTAGCTTACCCATGTTCTTTGATCAACAACCCAATAAAAGCCCCTTTCTGCTTAAGCTTGTTTGGGTTGAGTTTATGTCAATTATAACCAAAAGATCAACAAATCTTTTTGTTTCTTCCACTTTGAGCAGGTAACCATTTATTGAGTGCTTACCATGTGCCAGGTTCTTGCTACATAGTATCTCATATGATTTTCACAGGAAACTTCTGGAGGTTGTCACGTTTTATGTGTCACAAAATGGGGCCTCAGAGAGGTTAGGTAGCTTGCTCAAAGTTGTACACTAAGTACGCTAATAAAAGGCAGAGGTAGAATTTGAATCCAGGCCTGATTCAATCCAAAATCCATGCTCTTAACTAATATGCAAAATGTACATTACATGCTTTTCTTGTCTGCTGAAGCACAGCTGCTTCTACCCTGGGACACACCTATTAGGATCCCTTTTGAACCCATAAATTCTGTTCTTGATCTGGATTTGTTCGCAGTCTGGATTCAAACCTCTGTTCTAAGACTTTTTTTTTTTTTTTTTTGCGTGGTCTCTGGCACGGCAGATGAAAACTCTGCCTGCTGAGCGACCATGGCCCACCCACTAATACTATTCTTAAACCATAGCTGATATTTGACCATTTTTGAATTGCAAGAATGGCAACTTCATACAGTCAACCTAATAACTATGTGGTAGAGTGTGTTACTTCAGTTTTTAGAGTCTCAGTTTCTCAAGGATGATGTCATATTAAAGATGATGTCATAGCCTAAGCAGATAATAAGTTAAATATTTGGTCAACATGCCATGAGACAAGGATTTAGATGCAGGTTTTTCCACTCATGATATTTTACAGGAAGCCTATTGAGGGAGTGGGGAAAGTGAGGCAAGGAAAGGAGAAAGCCAACAAAACCTGTATTTGATGAGCAGGTTAGTGCTGTCGGTGAGGGCTCAATTCTGCTAGGAACTTTACGAGAAACTATAGAACACACCTTGAAATCACTTCCCCCAAGAGCTAAGGAAATCAGGGTATTTATCCAACTCCTGTCACTCATGGGTTGAGGGGGTTTCTGGACTAGTAACTCCCTGGCACTTTCAGCCCATACATCATGTAGGCCAAGCACGTTCCTGTAGAAAACACCCCCCCACACACCCCCAGGAAAAGATGCAGGAAGCAGAGTCTGTATGGGAACTTTTTATAGGTGACCTCCAGGATGGGTCATGGGTATGAGCAGGATACTGACAGTGACTGCTTTAGATGGGATTATCACCCATTTTATGGGGTTTTTAGTAAGGGTGAAATATATGTAACAAATAGTTGCCAAAATAATCAATCTATTTAACTGGAAGGTGTAGTCTAGATTATATGTAAAGGATAGATTTGGAAACTCAGTTATTTGATTTCTAGGTATTTTATCTGTACAAATAAGTATGTATATGTTATAAATATATAGCTCCCCTTTGTTTTATACACAAGAGTTCATATTGAATATACCATTTGCAATTTGCTACTACTTTCCTTTAATATACCTTAGTTATTTTTTTCTGTTAACACATATGGATTGAATATACTTTATTCCTTTTAATGCCTGCTTTGTATGCACAGTATTTCATTGTATGGACTTGCTATAATTTATTTAACCATTGCATTATTAGTGGAAAGTTCATTTATTTCCAGTTTTTCACTGTTACAAAGAATGTTACAACAAATATCTTATACTCATATTGTTATACCCTTATGCAAGTGTGCCTGTAATATAAATTTCTACTAGTAGAATTGTTGAGTCCAAGAATATGTACATTTAAAATTTTAATAAATTGGCCTCCAGAAAGCTTGCTCCTATTTACACACTCACTAACAGCATGCACATTGCTATTTCCTCATACCCTTGGCAATACTACACAGTTTCTTTAGACACTATTTTGGGAGGAAAGCACATTTGGAAATAGTTTCAAAATTATGTGATGAGCTTTTGCTTCTTTTAAATTATAAATAGATTAAATAATTAAATACATCATATGTTGATTCATTCAACAAATATGTATTAGAAGCTACCATGGGATGGCACTGTACAAAGGCCTATGAATTCAGTTATGAATACTACAGACATTGTTCCTCTTCCTATGAAACTCTGAGTTCAGCAATTGAGTTCATAAGGATTTATAAATACGGATATATTCACTACTTCAGTGGAAAATTGCAGCATGCAATGATAAAGGGTAACAAACCATAACAATTGTTAATGGTGCCCTACCTAAATCCCATCACTCTTACCATTTCAGAGCACTCTGGCCTGAAGATTTCATTGGCTGCCAGAGCCTGCTTTGCAATCCATGTAGTAGACCAGAGTGCCCAGAAATTAATCCTCTGTGGGAGCATTCCTCAACCAATAAATAAAAATACCCCAGCTCCTTCACCCCTGGGGTGAAATTACTCAGAAGTACATGACATTCACTCTTAGTGGTCTGCAGTGGAACTGAACTCAAGTAGTCCACTGTAAAAACAGGAAACTTGATTGGGTCCTTTTCCTTCCCTGTCTCACTTCCTACTCTGCCATTCTTTCTTTCACCTTCCAAATAAACTACTTGTACCTGAGTCCATGTCTCAGGATCTACATATAGGGAAGGCCAAATTAAGCCCTATGCCTAACCTACATTTTACTTTGGTCAGTTTTCCTGTAATTAATCCTTACACTTATATGTAGTGTTCATAATCTCTGGATAATTTAAACTCCAGGAAAAAATCATTTGTTCCCAATAGAATCCTAAGAACTTATTTTCAAAAATATCTCATAAATTCAGAATTTATAGTAAGCAGTGGAGAATTTAGTCTCAGGATTAAAGGAAACTTTTCAAAACAGTCATGATAAGTTTTATGGGAAGATGGAGGAGTAGTAAGCTCCAGGAATCAGTCCCTTCACCAGAACAAATATTAAATAGTCAGGGACTATCTGAATCAACTATTTTGAAACTCCTGAGTCCAGGAGAGCACTATGAAGCATCCAGGGAAGAGGAGGAGGAAAAAGCTGGTTAATTGCAGTAAATACCAGTGAATTGCTCTCTGCATAGTGGTTATTGGTGCCTCTCCCCCATTCCTATGGCAGGCAGCTTTGGGTCTGTGTCCTGGTATAGCTTGCTGGTGCCAGAGAGGGACATAAGAACCTAATTCACCAAGATCCTTGAGGGATTGAGTACAGTCCAATTGCAGATTACTGCTTTAATTTAGTGATTTTGGATTTGCTGGGGGCATAGTGCTGAGGGCAGCCATTGTTCTAACCCACATGGGACATGGGCAGCAGAGGGAACTTAGAGATGGTATGCTACCTCAGGGCTGCAGAGCAGAGTTGAAGGGTTGAATTTTCTGAGCATGTGCTGAGTCAAGTACCAAGAATTTTATATCCAAGTAGACTTTCTTTCAAAAATGGGGAAGATTAAGACATTCCCAGACAAAAACTGAGGGAGTTCATTAACACTAGAATTTCCCTACAAGCAATGCTAAAGGGAGTTCTTCAGATTCAAAGGAAAGGACATTACCCAGTGGTTTAAAACAGAATAAAGAAATAAAGACCCTCCAAGTCAAGGTAACCATATGGGTAATTATAAATACCAGTACTATTATATTATACTTTTGGTATGTAGCTCCATTTCTTATTTCCTACAGGAGTTAAAATGTAAACACAAAAAAGATAAATCTTACAGATATAGTTTGTAAGGAGAACAAAAACAGTGGGAGGATGGAGAGGTATATTAATTGTATATGTATGCTATTGAAATCAAATTGGTATCAAATCAAAATATGATTATTATATATTTAGGATGTTAAATTTTAACCTCATGTAACCACAAAGAAAATATATGAAAACTATATCCAGAAGGAAATGGGAAGGGACTCAATATGGTATAATACAGAGAAGTAAAATGAATATGAAAGTAGGCATTAACAGAAGAATTGAAGAGCAAAAATGGTGTAGGATTTACAAAGATTAAATAGCAAAATGGCAAAAGAAAGTCCTGCATTATCAGAAGTGACTTTAAAGATAAATGAAATTCTCCAGTCAAAGAGTTTGGAAGAATGGATTAAAAAGCATGGCCCAACTATGTGCTGTTTTGAAGAGACTCACTTTAAATTTAAAGACATACGTAGGTTCAAGGTAAGGATAGAAAACAATATAGCATGCAAGTAGTAATCAAAAGAGAGCTGGGTAGTTATACTAATATGAGATAAAATTAACTTTAAATAAAAAACTGTTACAAGGACCACAAAAGACCACAATATACTGACAAAGGGGTCAATTCAACAACAAGAAAGAACAATTACACATATATATTTATCTAATGGCAGTGGTCCAAAATATACGAAAGAAATATTGAAAGATTTGAAGACAGAAATAGATGGTTCTACATTAATAATAAGAGGCTTCAATACACCACTTTCAATGATAGATAGAATATCTAGAAAGAAGATTAATAAGGAAATAGAAGATTTGAAGGACACTTTAAACCAGCTAGATATAACAGACATATATAGAACAATTCACCCAAACTCAACTGAATGCACATTCTTCTCCAGTGCACGTGAATCATTTTCCAATTAAAAAATACTTAAATCATACAATGTATTTTCTCTGACTGTAAGGGAATGAAACTAGAAATCAATAACAGAGGGAGAACTGGAAAATTCACCAATATGTGGAAGTTAACCACAGCATTCTTAAAGAACCAAGGAGTCAAAGAAGAAATCACAAGGGAAATTATAAATGTCTGGAGGTGAATGACTATGTAAGCACAACACACCAGAACTTATGGGATGCAGAAAAGGCAGTGCAGAAAGGGAAATTTATAGCTCTAAATGCTTTCATTAAAAAAGAAGAATGATTTCAAAGCAGAGACCTAATATCAAAATTGGAAGAACTATTACAAAGCAAACTACACTGTAAGCAAGAAGAAGGAAGAAGATGAAAGAGATTAGACCAAAGATAAATGATATGGGGAATAAAAAATAGAATCAACAATGCTAAAATTTGGTTCTTTGAAAAGATGAATTAAATCAACAAACCATTAGCTAGAGTGGCAAAGAAAAAAAAGAAGCTGAAAATAACTAAAATTAGAAATGAAAGGGGGATGGAGTACTACTGACCCCACTGAAATAAAAAGAATTAAATGAGGATACTATGAACAACAGTATGCCAACAAATTAGGTAGCCTAGATGAAAAGGACAAATTCCTAGAAACACACAAACTACCTACACTGACTCAAGAAGAAATAGACAATCTCAACAAGCTAATAAAAAGTAAAGAGACTGAATCAGTAATCAAAAACAACCCCCAAAAGGAAATCCCAGAACCAGGAGGTGTCACAAGTGAATTTTACCAAACATTCCAAGAGGAATTAATACTAACCTTGCTCAAACTCTTCCAAAAAATTGAGCAGGAGGGAATACTCCCTCATTCATTCTATGAGGGCAGGACCACCTAATACCAAATCTAGATAAAGATACCACAAGAAAGGAAAATCACATACCAATACCTTTTAGGAATATCGATGCAAAAATCTTCAACAAAATACTGAAAAGCCAAATTAAACAATACATTTAAAGAATTATATACCATAATCAAATGGGATTTATCCAAGATATGCAAGGCTGGTTTAACATAAGAATATCAATTAATGTAATATACAACATTAACAAATGAAGGAAAAAACCCATATGATTGTAATAATTGGTGCAGAAAAAGCATCTGACAAAATCTTGCAAACTTTCTGGATTAAAACACTTAGAAAACTAAGAATACAACTTGTTCGACACAATAAAGAGCATATATGAAAAACCCACAGCTAACATTATATTTAATGGTTGAATAATGAAATATTTCCCTCTGAGATCAGGAACAAGACAAGGAACCCAACATCACCACTGTTATTCAACATTGTACTGGAAGTTCCTAGTCAGAGCAATTAAGCAAGAAAAAGAAATAAAGGCATCCAAACTGGAATGTAAGAAATAAATCTTTCCCTATTTGCAGATCCTATATACAGAAAATCCTAGAAATACACAACAAATCTCCTAGAGCTAATAAATTCAGAAAAATGGCAGGGTACAAGAGCAACACCCCCAAATCAATAATGCTTCTATACACTAATAATGAGCAATCAGAGGAAGAAATCAAGAAAAAAATTACATTTGCAATAGCAACTAAAAAAATTAAATATCTAGGAATAAATCTAACAAAGATATAAAAGACTTGTACTTAGAAAACTACAGAACATTGCTGAAACAAATCAAAGAAGACCTAAATTAATGTAAGGACATTCCATGTTCATGGATTAAAAGACTTAATATGGTTAAGATGGCAATTCTACCCAAAGCAATTTACAGATTTAATGCAATCCCAATAAAAAATCCAGCAACCTTTTTTGCAGAAATGGAAAGCAAATAGTCAAATTTATATGGAAGAATAAGGGGCCTTGAATAGTGAAAGCCATCTTGAAAAAGAAAAACAAAGTTGGAGGACTCATACTTCCCGATCTTAAAACTTACCATAAAACTACAGTAATCAAAACAGCGTGGCACTGGCACAAAGAGACTCATATAGACCAATGGAATCAAATTGAGATCTCAGAAATCAACCCTCATATTTATGGCCAACTAATTTTTGATAAATGGGCAAAGACCACTCAATTGGGAAAGAATAGTCTCTTCAACAAATGGTACTGGGAAAACTAGATCTCTATATGCAAAAGAATGAAGGTGGACCCCTACTTCATACTATATACAAAAATCAACTGAAAAAGGAATAAAGACCTTAATATAAGAGCCAGAACTATAAAATTACTTGGAGAAAGCACAGGAAAGCATCTTTAGGACCTTATGTTAGGCAATGGTTTCTATGCTTTACACCCAAAGCACAAGCAAACAAAAGAAAAAATAGATAAATAAGATCTCCTCAAAATTAAAAACTTTTGTTCATCAAAAGATTTGATCATGAAAGTATAATGACATCCTATGAAACCGGTAAAAATATTTGGAAACCCCATATCCCATAGGGTTTTAATATCCAGAATATATAAAGATATCTGTCAGCTCAAGAACAAAAAGACAACACATTACGAAATGAGCAAGAGATTTGCATAGATATTTCTTCACAAATGATATACAAATGGCCAAAAAGCACATAGAAAGATGCTTAACATCATTAGCCATCAGAGAAGTGCAAATCAAACCCACAATAAAATATTTCACACCCACTAGGATAGCTACTGTTAAAAAAAACCAAAATTACAAATGTTGGAGAGGATATAGAGAAATAGGAGCACTCCTTCATTGCTGGTGGGAATGTAAAAGGGTGCAGTCATTGTGAAAGACAATTTGGCAGTTTCTCAGGATGTTAAATATATAATTACCATATGACCCAACAATCCCATATCTAGTTATATATCCCAAAGAATTGAAAGTAGGGGCTCGAAAAAATATTTGTACAACAATGTCATGGTGGCATTATTTACAATATGCAAAAGATGGAAGCATCCCAATTGTCCATCAAGTGATGAATGGGTAAATAAAATGTGTTGTATACGCACAATGGAACATTATTCAGCCATAAAAGGAATAAAATCCTGATTTAACAATGTGGATGTGACAATATGAACTGTAAAACATTATATTGAGTGAAATAAGACAGACACAAAAGAATAAATATTGTAAAATCTCACTGATAGGAAAAAATCAAAAGAAGTAAACTCATAGAGTCAGTATCTAGAATATAAGTTCCCAGGGGATGGAGTGGGAGTAGGGAATATACAGTTAATGCTTAAAATGTAGAGTTTCTATTTGTGATGATGGAAAAGTTTTGGTAGTAGACAACATTGTGCACAACATTGTGAACATAATTATCTGCACTGACATATATTTGGGTATGGTACAACGGGAAATTTTAGGCTTTATATATGTTACTGAATACAGATTAAAAAATAAAAACAGTCACAATGCTATTTTGTCTTCCATTTTACAATAATCTTCTCCTGAAGTGCAAATGTCATTGTTCTCATATGATGTTGTATTTAGCATCCTAAACATGACAGATGCATGTTTCCTTTGCCCTCTGGAAGTTTTATGTATGCAACGTTTGGCACATAGAGCTTCCACTTGTAAGTCTTTACAACTCTCTATGGCCTTACTTGACTGGTATGTTTAAAAGAGCTAATGATCTATTTTTTTTTGCCTGATTCTGCCCAAGCAACGTGAGTGCAAATATTTAGGGTTCATTTGTATTCTCCAAATTTAATCCCATCATGTAAGCAGTCAATGACCAAGCTGTAAAGATTTCTTTGTCCCCAGTGGACTGATTAAACATGGAATTCCATAAAGCTACTACTGTCCTGTGAACTGTGAGAATACAATACACCGAGTTAATTTGTTTCAACAAAACTTTATAGGACCCATTATATGTCATGACTTTTAGATATAGCATAGTGTCACCTTCTGAAGCAAAATCATTTCTTTTTAAAATGGAATACAATTTAGAGTTATCCTTTCACATTTCAATTACTTAAATTTCTACCTCCTGGGGGTTTTGAGGGATAGGAAGGGACAAAAATAAAGGACACATTTCAGAAATTGAGTCATTTAGAAACAACGTGGGTGGAAAGGATGTATACAATCTCAGGGTTACCATTTTATCAACAGGGGATTTTTTTTTATTATTTAAAATTTTTTTTAATACCAAAAAACAGCAAAGAAATGCAAACATTCTTAACTTCTGATCATTCCGTTCTACATATATAATCAGTAATTCACAATATCACATAGTTGCATATTCATCATCATGATCATTTCTTGGAACATTTGCATCTATTCAGAAAAAGAAATAAAAAGAAAACAGAAAAAAATTCATACATACCATATCCCTTACCCCTCCCGTTCATTGATCACTAGCATTTCAAACTAAATTTATTTTAACATTTGTTCCTCCGTTATTTAGTTTTATTCTATATGTTTTACTCATCTGTTGATAAAGTAGATAAAAGGAGCATCAAACACAAGGTTTTCACAACCACAAAGTCACGTTGTGAAAGCTATATCATTATACAATCATCTTCAAGAAACATGGCTACTGGAACACAGCTCTACATTTTCAGGCAGTTCCCTCCAGCCTCTCCATTACATCTTGACTAACAAGGTGATATCTACTTAATGCATAAGAATAACCTCCAGGATTACCTGTCGACTCTGGAATCTCTCAGCCATTGACACTTTATTTTGTCTCATTTCCCTCTTCCCCCTTTTGGTCGAGAAGTTTTTCTCAATCCCTTGATGCTGAATCTCAGCTCATTCTAGGGTTTTCTCAATCCCTTGATGCTGAGTCTCAGCTCATTGTAGGATTTTAGAGGGGAATTTTTAACTTACAAATAAAAAATAAAGAGATGCCTTTCCAGGGAAATGCTGGGGCAGGGTACTTTTGAGCAGATTGTCATCCTAATAAGGCCTAAAATTACTGATGATCCATGTGAGTCTATTTGGTGATTAGTTCTAGTGCGAAAAGGAAAGCCAGGCTTATGAGAAGAGCAAAGGCATAATGCAACAAGTAACTTTGCTTGCCTAACACTGGGTTTTAGCCTGAGTACAGAGGCCGTACTCTAACTGTAGCTCATTCTCAGCTTCCTGGCTCTGAAAGGAGGTAATGACGCCTTTAAGAACAGAGAAAACAGGAGAATGGAAGCATCCCTATCTAACCCTCTGGACCAGAGCCTTTTTCTCCTCTTATAATTTCTCTCCCATTTCGTCCTCCCCCTGCAGCACTAAATACAAGGCTACCACAGAGAAGAGGCAAGCAGAGACACTTCTATCTGGAGAAGCTTCTGTGTGTCAACACTGGAAGCCTTTAATGCAGTTGCTGTCTGGAAGCCCCACACTTTGAAAACATTTATGTTGAAGGTTTGAGGATAAACTTGGTTGTCGTAGCACTAGACAGATTCTAGTGGGGCCTGATGACTGATACCCAAATTCCTTTTCCTAGCCGTGTTCTGCCATTAAGTCAGTGACATCCTTTATACCCAATTCAACTCCCAATAATTGTAGTTGCTTTAGGGAAATAGAAGATGGTTATATGCTACGTTCTAGTTACAAAATATAAAATAATCAGCTCTGGATAAATATATAAAATATATAGAAAATGTTGTTTCAGGATAGAGCATTGAATCTACTCTACATGCTTGGCATGAGCCAAAAGTAGTGATGTCTTTCATTTAAATGATTTTCTCATGTTTCCTTTCCTGGTTCAATCAGGCTTCTTATACTGCTTCATTCTTTCTTTAAATCCTAAATATGACTCGCATTTCTCTTTGTGGTTTCCATCCACTTTTATTTTTCTTCGCTATTACCTTTTTTGGATTAACAGGCAGTGACACACATCTAAATATTAGTTCCTTGTGATGGTTAATTTCATGTGTTAACTTGGCTAGCTTATAGTATCCAGTTGTTTGATTGTTACCGTGAGAGTTCTTCATAGATGGATTTACATCATTAGTAAGTTGATTAGATTCATGGTTCATTACATATACAGTCGACAAAGGAGAATGCCTTCAGCAATGAGAGGAATGTCCTCATCCAATCACTTAGAGGCCTTAAAGCCAGAAGTGAGTATTTCAGAAGTCAGAAAGAAGAATTACTATCTCTATATCAGCCAGCCAGCTACTCCTGGGAAATTCATTGTCAACTTTATCGAGTATAACCTGTGACCTGTACTACTGAATTTGGACTTGCCAATCCCTACAGTCCTGTTGGTTCTGTCTCTCTGGCAAACTTCAATTAACACACTCCTTAACCAAAAATTTTGGAAATAACTCCCAAATAAACCAGTTTGTATATGCAAGTATTTTCCATCATCTCTCAAACCACTTCTTCCCCTTTCCTTTGCACCCATTTATCATCCAGTAGACCACCTATATTTAAATAAGCATTGCTAGATAGATGATAGGTAAATAGAGAGATGACGAATAGCAGTTCTTAGATAGATAGATAGATAGATAGATAGATAGATAGATAGATAGATAGATAGATGGTTCAAAAGTCAATAGGTATAAAAATCTATACAGTGAAAATTTCTATTCAATTCTTATCCTCAATCATCCAGTTTCCTGAAGATGATCATGTTACCAGTTTTATTTTTATGTGTATAGTTCCAGAGAATTCTATGTATATACAAGTTATACATACACACGCACACAACATTTCCTTCATTTTAAAAAAATGGCAGCAAACCATGCATACTGTTTTGTATATTGCTTTTTTCAGTTATATATATAGTGAAATAATCCCAATTGAATGCATAAAGAGTCTCCTTGTTCTTTTATATGGCCACATAGTATTCCATTGCTTGGATATGCCATAGTTTATTTAATCATCCCCTTATTGATGAACAATTTGTATATTTCCATTTTTTTCTGTTACAAACACTGATGAAATGCATAACTTAGTTCATACTTAATTTTCCCATATTTGTAGGATACATTCTTAGAAATGTAATTGCTGGGATAAAGGTCTTGTGCTTTAGTAATTTTGATAGATGTGGCCAAATTGTCCTTCACAGTTATTGCAATTGACTGGTATTATATTTACTTCTGAGTATCACAAGTGTATTTGAAGCACATTTGTACATTTGCCTGCTTTCTATTCATCTGCCACACCCACAGACCCTCTGGGTTTTTTGTCAAACACACATCACACTAATATTCTGAATAACAATTTAAAAAACAAAGAACAGAAGAAATTATAGACTTGGTCTATAATCATATAGATGAAGAAATGTATAGACTTGGGTGCAAGTCTTGGCTATACTTTTTACATGCCATGTGACATTGGGAAAATTTCTCATGTACTATGAGCCTAGTTTTTCTCATCCAAAAAGTGGGATAAGACTACCTTCTCAAAAGTTTTGTGAAGATGAAAAGAGACATTGCATAAGTATCATCTTGCATTGTCTTGGCTTGCAGTCAAATTCCTATAATTGATAGTTCACTTCTCTCTTTGCCCTATTCTTATCATGGTTTCTTTATTTAAAAAACAGGCATATGATTTCCGAGTGTGAAATGATAAATCATAGATACATGTTTTGTAAACTATATGTAGTATGTAGAATTCTAAGATGATTCCCTATGACTCATGCCCTTGTATAATCTCCATCCCCAGAATGCGGGAAGGAGCTGTCAGTATGATAGGATATCACTCTCATGCTTATTTTATGTTGTATTGCACAATTCACTTTAAACTAGGAAGATTATCCTCAGTGGGCCTTGTATTAGGGTTCTCCAGAAAAACAGAACCTACATGAGTGTGTATATATATATATATATATAAATATATATAGAGAGAGACAGAGAGACAGAGACAGAGAGAGATAGGGAGACAGATTATAGGAATTGGCTCATGCGACCATGGGGATTGGCAAGTACAAATTTCACAGGGCAGATCACAAATTGGACACTCCGATGGAGGTGAAGTTGAAGGCAATCTCTTTTGTTGATTGTAGATGCAATCAGCCATAGATGTAATAAACTTGATTATACATGCAAATTCATCTATGAAATACCCTCCCAGTAACAATCAGGCCAGAACTTGTTTGACCAAAGAACTGGACACCATAACTTAGGCAACGTGAGACATTAACCATCACAGGACCTGACATAATCAGGTAAGCCCTTTAGAAACAGACATTTCTCTGGTTGGTTTCAAAAAAGAAAGTCAGAGAGGCACACTCAGGTTGGTCTGGATGAAAGCAAACATCCATGTGAACTGCCTATGGGGGCCATGTGGCAAGGAACTGTGGGTGGCCTCCAGATGCTATGAGAAGACCTCAGCTGAGAGCTAGCAGAAAAATAGGGACTTCAGGACCATAATCACAGGGAAATTAATTGTAACAACTGTGAGCTTGGAAGAGGACTCTAGCCCCAGATGAAAATCTCAGCCTGGAGTGACACCTTGATTTTAGCCCTGTGAGGACCTGAGGCAGAGAATCTAACTACTTCATGACACTCTGACTTACAGAAACTGAGATAATAAATTTGTGTTGTTTTAAGCCACTAAGTTTGTGGTTATTTGGTTCACAGTGATGGAAAACTAACACACTATATGAATCCTGAATCAGGTGAGATAAACCAGTCTTGAGATTAAATAAAAACCACCAAAAAGAAAGCTTGAATTACTGTCCTTTAATATTATATTAGCATCATTTAATTTGTGCTTCAATTGCAGCAATGATTATCTTCTTTCTAAGAACACATTTCCCCAAGCAGAAGCATGGATATGATACCTTAATATGTCTCTTACATTTTTAAGGCATTGTATTCACCAAATTCCCACTGCTTTCTTCTAAATAAGCATTTTTTCTTTTTGTAAAACCATTTTTGACCAATTTGTGAATAATTTAACTGCACTATGTTTTGAATGATAAATTTTCACTTCGAAACAGCACTGAAATGATTTTTGATTGTTTCATATTATTACTCTGAAATTGTAGATCTGTAGTCTACACTGAGGATTCCATGTTCTGGTTGTCACTCTTTATTATCCATTCACTTTGCATCTGTTTAGTGCATTTTCAATCTCTTTTAAGGATAATTGTTCATTCTAAGATGAGCAGCCATTAGGTGACTTTATTTAATCTGATATCAGTAGTGTCCACAGGAACAAAACTATGAATCAGGAGAGCATGTAGAAACTTAATTTCAAAGTTTATGAGGGATATAACACCAGCCAATATATGGTAACAATGACCTGAGAGATAAAACTGATAGTTTCTTACAAATGTTGTAAGTGTGCTGGCTAAGAGTTCTAACTTTTCAAATTATTGCCTTACTCCAGTTTTTTAGAAACCTGAAATTAAAGCAATTATTATTAATTAATAGTGATATCTAGCCAGAACAATATAATAATCAGATATATTTTTGTTGAATTTTAAATACTTGATGATATTTTAGCACACAATATTGTTTTGAAACATTATGTTTACAATTTTGCATTCAGAATCCACATGCTAACATGCAATCTTATGCCTTGAGATACTTGTATGATTACAAAAACTATTTGAGAGGGATCCAAGATGGCGTCTTAGTAAGGTACATGTGTCTTAGTTCCTCCGACTCCAAATCAACTAATAGGTGAACAGAAACAGTACAGAACAGCTCCCGGGGCTACAGCAGGGAATGGACACACAGCGTAACCCAGTCTGGGCTGGTTAGTCTGACTGCGAAACTCGGCTGCGGTGAGTGAGATCCCCGAGAGGCGGGCGATTTCCCGAGCAGCCGCAGCTGCGGCGGTCCGAGCTAATCCCTCCCTCCTTCCCGGGCTGGCTGAGGGACGCGGAGAGACAAGCTACCCAGCCAAGGCGGCCGGCGCCACACTTTTGCGGGCGGCTTCAAGTCTCGGTTTCGAGTCCGCGACTACGAGTCTCGCATCAGAGGGCTATCCAAAGTCTGGGCTGGCAAGTCTGATTGCGAGACTTGGCTGCGGCGAGACCCCCGAGCAGCTGCAGCTGCGGCGGTCTGAGCTAATCCCTCCCTCCTTCCCGGGCTGGCTGAGAGACTCGGAGAGACAAGCTTCCCAGCCAAGGTGGCCGGCGCCACACTTTTGCGGGCGGCTTCGAGTCTCGGCTTTGAGTCCGCAGCTACGAGTCTCGGATCAGAGGGCTATACAAAGTCTGGGCTGGCAAGTCTGACTGCGACTCTTGGCTGCGGCGAGACCCCCGAGCAGCGCGTGATTTGCCGAGCAGCCGCAGCTGCGGCGGTCCGAGCTAATCCCTCCCTCCTTCCCGGGCCGGCTGAGAGTATCGGAGAAGCAAGTTTCCCAAGCCGAGGCAGGCGGCCCCCTTCTTCTGCGGGTGGCTTCGAGTCTCGGCTTTGAGTCCGCGGCTACGAATCTCAGATCAGAGGGCTATCCAAAGTCTGGGCTGGCTAGACTGACTGCGAGACTTGGCTGCGGTGAGACCCCCGAGCGGCGCGTGATTTCCCGATCAGCGGCAGCTGCGGTGGTCCGAGCTACTCCCTCCCTCCTTTCCGGGCCGGCTGAGAGTATTGGAGAAGCAAATTTCCCAAGCCGAGGCAGGCGGCACCCCTCTTTTGCGGGCGGCTTCGAGTCTCTGCTTCGAGTCCGCGGATACGAGTCTCGGATAGGAGGGCTATCCAAGCAGCGGTAGCCCCCCCCCACGGGAGGCTTCCTGGTCCGGTGGGGAATCCCCCAGGCCCGCTGCGGCCCGCAACCAGCCACAGGGTCCCCTCAAGCCGTGGCAGCTGATGCCCCCACCACGCGCGGCCCCTGAACCAACGGAGAGAATTGGATCCGAAATCCCCAGGCCACGGAGATCGGTGACTGGGGGAGACCCATTCCAAACACTTGAGACAAACGTGTGCCACGTGCGCCACATACTGGGCAAGATAAGAAAAACAGATCCCAGAGATTTCACAGAAAAATATTACAACCTTGCTGGGTCCAACACCAAGAGAAATCTGAATAAATGCCCAGACGCCAGCAGCAGAAGATAACTGTCCACGCTCAAAAGATTGAGAATATGGCTCAGTCAAAGGAACAAACCAATAGCTCAAATGAGACACAAGAGCTGAGACAACTAATGCTGAATATATGAACAGAAATGGAAAACCTCTTCAAAAATGAAATCGATAAATTGAGGGAGGACATGAAGAGGACATGGGCTGAACATAAAGAAGAAATAGAAAAACTGAAAAAACAAATCGCAGAACTTATGGAAGTGAAGGATAAAGTAGCAAACATAGAAAAAATAATGGATAGCTACAATGATAGATTTAAAGAGACAGAAGATAGAATTAGTGAATTGGAGGATGGAACATCTGAATTCCAAAAAGAAACAGAAACTATAGGGAAAAGAATGGAAAAATTTGAACAGGATATCAGGGAACTCAAGGACAATATGAACCGCACAAATATACGTGTTGTGGGTGTCCCAGAAGGAGAAGAGAAGGGAAAAGGAGGAGAAAAACTAATGGAAGAAATTATCACTGAAAATTTCCCAACTCTTATGAAAGACCTAAAATTACAGATCCAAGAAGTGCAGCGCACCCCAAAGAGATTAGACCCAAATAGGCGTTCTCCAAGACACTTACTAGTTAGAATGTCAGAGGTCAAAGAGAAAGAGAAGATCTTGAAAGCAGCAAGAGAAAAACAATCCATTACATACAAGGGAAACCCAATAAGACTTTGTGTAGATTTCTCAGCAGAAACCATGGAAGCTAGAAGACAGTGGGATGATATATTTAAAATACTAAAAGAGAAAAACTGCCAACCAAGACTCCTATATCCAGCAAAATTATCCTTCAAAAATGAGGGAGAAATTAAAACATTCTCAGACAAAAAGTCACTGAGAGAATTTGTGACCAAGAGACCAGCTCTGCAAGAAATACTAAAGGGAGCACTAGAGTCAGATACAAAAAGACAGAAGAGAGAGATATGGAAAAGAGTGTAGAAAGAAGGAAAATCAGATATGATATATATAATACAAAAGGCAAATAGGAGGAGGAAAATATTATCCAAACAGTAATAACACTAAATGTCAATGGACTGAATTCCCCAATCAAAAGACATAGATTAGCAGAATGGATTAAAAAAACAGGATCCTTCTATATGCTGTCTACAGGAAACACATTTTAGACCCAAAGATAAACATAGGTTGAAAGTGAAAGGTTGGGAAAAGATATTTCATGCAAATAACAACCAGAAAAGAGCAGGAGTGGCTATACTAATATCCAACAAATTAGACTTCAAATGTAAAACAGTTAAAAGAGACAAAGAAGGACACTATATACTAATAAAAGGAACAATTAAACAAGAAGACATAACAATCATAAATATTTATGCACCGAATCAGAATGCCCCAAAATACGTGAGGAATATACTGCAAACACTGAAAAGGGAAATAGACTCATATACCATAATAGTTGGAGACTTCAACTCACCACTCTCATCAATGGACAGAACATCTAGACAGAGGATCAACAAAGAAATAGAGAATCTGAATATTACTATAAATGAACTAGACTTAATAGACATTTATAGACATTATAGACTTAATAGACATCCCACAACAGCAGGATACACCTTTTTCTCAAGTGCTCATGGATCATTCTCAAAGATAGACCATATGCTGGGTCACAAAGCAAGTCTTAACAAATTTAAAAAGATTGAAATCTTACACAACACTTTCTCGGACCATAAAGGAATGATGTTGGAAATCAATAATAGGCAGAGTGCCAGAAAATTCACAAATACGTGGAGGCTCAACAACACACTCCTAAACAACGACTGGGTCAAAGAAGAAATTGCTAGAGAAATTAGCAAATACCTCGAGGCGAATGAAAATGAAAACACAACATATCAAAACTTATGGGACGCAGCAAAGGCAGTGCTAAGAGGGAAATTTATTGCCCTAAATGCCTATATCAGAAAAGAAGAAAAGGCAAAAATTCAGGAATTAACTATCCATTTGGAAGAACTGGAGAAAGAACAGCAAACTAACCCCAAAGCAAGCAAAAGGAAAGAAAAAACAAAGATTAGAGCACAAATAAATGAAATTGAAAACATGAACACAATAGAGAAAATCAATAAGGCCAGAAGTTGGTTCTATGAGAAAATCAATAAGATTGATGGGCCCTTAGCAAGATTGACAAAAAGAAGAAGAGAGAGGATGCAAATAAATAAGATCAGAAATAGAAGAGGAGACATAACTACTGACCTCACAGAAATAAAGGAGGTAATAACAGGATACTATGAACAACTTTACGCTAATAAATACAACAATTTAGAGGAAATGGACGGGTTCCTGGAAAGACATGAACAACCAACTTTGACTCAAGAAGACATAGATGACCTCAACAAACCAATCACAAGTAAAGAAATTGAAGCAGTCATTCAAAAGCTTCCTAAAAAGAAAAGTCCAGGACCAGACGGCTTCACATGTGAATTCTATCAAACATTCCAGAAAGAATTAGTACCAACTCTCCTCAAACTCTTCAAAAAAATCGAAGTGGAGGGAAAACTACCTAATTCATTCTATGACGCCAACATTACCCTCATACCAAAACCAGGCAAAGATATTACAAGAAAAGAAAACTACAGGCCGATCTCTCTAATGAATATAGATGCAAAAATCCTCAATAAAATTCTAGCAAATCGTATCCAACAACACATTAAAAGAATTATTCATCATGACCAAGTAGGATTCATCCCAGGTATGCAAGGATGGTTCAACATAAGAAAATCAATTAATGTAATACACCATATCAACAAATCAAAGCAGAAAAATCACATGATCATCTCAATTGATGCAGAGAAGGCATTTGACAAGATTCAACATCCTTTCCTGTTGAAAACACTTCAAAGGATAGGAATACAAGGGAACTTCCTTAAAATGATAGAGGGAATATATGAAAAACCCACAGCTAATATCATCCTCAATGGGGAAAAATTGAAAACTTTCCCCCTAAGATCAGGAACAAGACAAGGATGTCCACTATCACCACTATTATTCAACATTGTGTTGGAGGTTCTAGCCAGAGCAATTAGACAAGAAAAAGAAATACAAGGCATCAAAATTGGAAAGGAAGAAGTAAAACTATCACTGTTTGCAGATGATATGATACTATACGTCGAAAACCCGGAAAAATCCACAACAAAACTACTAGAGCTAATAAATGAGTACAGCAAAGTAGCAGGTTACAAGATCAACATTCAAAAATCTGTAGCATTTCTATACACTAGCAATGAACAAGCGGAGGGGGAAATCAAGAAACGAATCCCATTTACAATTGCAACTAAAAGAATAAAATACCTAGGAATAAATTTAACTAAAGAGACAAAAAACCTATATAAAGAAAACTACAAAAAACTGCTAAAAGAAATCACAGAAGACCTAAACAGATGGAAGGGCATGCCGTGTTCATGGATTGGAAGACTAAATATAGTTAAGATGTCAATTCTACCTAAATTGATTTACAGATTCAATGCAATACCAATCAAAATCCCAACAACGTATTTTTCAGGAATAGAAAAACCAATAAGCAAATTTATCTGGAAGGGCAGGGTGCCCCAAATTGCTAAAAACATCTTGAGGAAAAAAAACGAAGCTGGAGGTCTTGCACTGCCTGACTTTAAGGCATATTATGAAGCCACAGTGGTCAAAACAGCATGGTATTGGCATAAAGATAGATATATCGACCAATGGAATCGAATAGAGTGCTCAGATATAGACCCTCTCATCTATGGACATTTGATCTTTGATAAGGCAGTCAAGCCAACTCACCTGGGACAGAACAGTCTCTTCAATAAATGGTGCCTAGAGAACTGGATATCCATATGCAAAAGAATGAAAGAAGACCCATATCTCACACCCTACACAAAAGTTAACGCAAAATGGATCAAAGATCTAAACATTAGGTCTAAGACCATAGAACAGTTAGAGGAAAATGTCGGGAGATATCTTATGAATCTTACAATTGGAGGCGGTTTTATGGACCTTACACCCAAAGCAAGAGCACTGAAGAAGGAAATAAATAAATGGGAACTCCTCAAAATTAAACACTTTTGTGCATCAAAGAACTTCATCAAGAAAGTAGAAAGACAGCCTACACAATGGGAATCAATATTTGGAAACGACATATCAGATAAAGGTCTAGTATCCAGAATTTATAATGAGATTGTTCAACTCAACAACAAAAAGACAGCCAACCCAATTACAAAATGGGAAAAAGACTTGAATAGACACCTCTCAGAGGAGGAAATACAAATGGCCAAAAGACACATGAAGAGATGCTCAATGTCCCTGGCCATTAGAGAAATGCAAATCAAAACCACAATGAGATATCATCTCACACCCACCAGAATGGCCATTATCAACAAAACAGAAAATGACAAGTGCTGGAGAGGATGCAGTGAAAGAGGCACACTTATCCACTGTTGGTGGGAATGCCAAATGGTGCAACCACTGTGGAAAACAGTTTGGCGGTTCCTCAAAAAGCTGAATATAGAATTGCCATACGACCCAGCAATACCATTGCTGGGAATCTACTCAAAGGAATTAAGGGCAAAAACTCAAACAGACATTTGCACACCAATGTTTATAGCAGCGTTATTTACAATTGCAAAGAGATGGAAACAGCCAAAATGTCCATCAACAGACGAGTGGCTAAACAAACTGTGGTATATACATACGATGGAATATTATGCAGCTTTAAGGCAGGATAAACTTATGAAGCATGTAATAACATGGATGGACCTAGAGAACATTATGCTGAGTGAGTCTAGCCAAAAACTAAAAGACAAATACTGTATGGTCCCAATGATGTGAATCGACACTCGAGAATAAACTTGGAATATGTCATTGGTAACAGAGTTCAGCAGGAGTTAGAAACAGGGTAAGATAATGGGTAATTGGAGCTGATGGAATACAGACTGTGCAATAGGACTAGATACAAAAACTCAAAAATGGACAGCACAATAATACCTAATTGTAAAGTAATCATGTTAAAATACTGAACGAAGCTGCATTCGAGCGATAGGTTCTTGTTTTGTTTTGTTTTGTTTGTTTTGTTCTTATTATTATTACTTTTATTTTTTTTTCTCTATATTAACATTCTATATTTTTTCTGTTATACTGCTAGTTCTTCTAAACCGATGCAAATGTACTAAGAAACGATGATCATGCATCTATGTGATGATGTTAAGAATTACTGATTGCATATGTAGAATGGTATGATGTCTAAAAAAAAATGGTAAGCACAATACTGCCTAACTGTAATGTAATTATGTTGGAACGCTGAATGAAGCTGCATCTGATCTATAGTTTTTTTTTTTCTTTCTCTTATATATTTTTGTACTTTTTATTTTTATTTGTGTTTTCTCTGTGTTATCACTTTATTTCTTTTTCTGTTGTCGTGCTGTTTCTTTCTCTAAATCGATGCATATGTACTGAGAAATGATGACCATACACCTATGTGATGATATTAAGAATTACTGATTGCATATGTAGAATGGATTGATTTCTAATGTTGTGTTAGTTAATTTTTTTTAATTAATAAAAAAAAAGAGGTCAAAAAAAAAAAACTATTTGATGTACATGTTAATGGATAGCATCTATCCCTCATTTAGGATTCAAAACATAGAAGAGTAATTTCTAGATAGTGCATTTACTTGATGAATTAATTGATTGGGAGATTTTAACATAGATGCATTACATCTGACAGTGATAAATGGTGCTTTTGTTGATTATTTTTTATTCAAAAGCAGTGATTGTTTAAAAATTAGTGTTTTTTTTTCGGGTTTCATTTTTGTTTGTGTGTGTGTGTGTGTGTGTGTGTGTGTGTGTGTGAAAAATAACATATATGCAAGAAAGCGATATATTTCAAAATGCCCTGCAACAATTAGTTCCAGAACAGATTTCAGAGTTTGGTATCGGTTACAATTTCACAATTTTAAGCTGTTACTTCTAGCTGTTTTAAGATACTGATAACTAAAAGAAATAGTTTGTTAAACTGTAGCTTCTCTGTGTAACTCCACCATCACCTTTGATCTTTCTCCCACCCTTTTTAAAAATTTTTTTAAAAAAATATAACAACAAGCACAAACATTCTTAACATATGATCATTCCGTTCTACATATATAATCAGTAATTCACAATATCATCACATAGTTGCATATTCATCATCATGATAATTTCTTAGAACATTTGCATCAATTCAGAAAAAGAAATAAAAAGACTCTTATGGGTTATTTCGGCTATGCCCATTCTAAGTTTTTCATGTTGTAAGAGACTGTTGATAATATGGGATGGGGGATGGAACTAGTTGATGCTCTGGAGAGGCTGACCCCTCTGGGTTTCAGGACTTTTCTGGTCTGGGGACATACCTGGAGGTTGCAGGTTTGTGGAAAGTTACCCTCGAGCATGGAACCTTTATAGAATCTTATATAATGTCCTAGGTGTTCTCAAGATTGGCAAGACTTATTTTTGTTGGGGTTTGGCAAGTTATGATAAGGAGGAATGTCTAACTGAAGTTTGTGTAAGAGTGACCTCTAGAGTAGTCTCTTGACTTTATTTGAACTCTCTCAGCCACTGATAACTTATTTGTTACATTTCTTTTCCTCCTTTTGGTCAAGATAGCATTGTTGGTCCCACTGTAACAGGGCCAGACTCATCCCTGGGAGTCATCTCCCATGCTGCCAGAATGACTTTCACCCATGGATGTCATGTCCTATATTGGTGGGAGGGCAATGATTTCACTTGCAGAGTTGGGCTTACAGAGAGTGAGGCCACATCTGAGCAACAAAAGATGACCTCCAGAAGTAACTCTTAGGCATACCTAAAGTTAGGCTAAGCTTCTCCACTACCTACATAAGCTTTACAACAGTAAACCTCAAGATCAAGGGCTTGGCTTATTGATTTGGGTGTCCCTAATGTTTAACACAGTATTAGGGATTTTCCCAGTAGTAAAGTTGAATAGTTTCATAATTTTACTCCCATTCTTCAAGGGACTTTGCCTATACTCTTTGATTATCTGCTTAATATACTCTGGGATGTATCCAGGAATTACATTAAGCTATACAAGATTAACATCCCTCATTCTTATTCTGGGCTCCCTGTGTTTGGATTGTTTAAATGATCTAACCAGACACATTGATTTAGATGATGTGCTACAGAAAATTTAGGTTCCTGACAAAATAAACCTTTCTTCCTTTGGTCTCAAAGAGTAGATGAGGTTCTAAAAATATAGACAATGTCTTCCTTACCCCTGTATTCTGAATTACCTTGATCCCGACCTGATCAGGTTTGTTCTTATCTCTAAATGCCAGGTTATACATATATAAAACAGCCTATCAAAATCCAGAAATAACAATCACCACTCTGGACTAAATGTGACTTTTATAAGAGTTTACAATCTAGGCCCCTGTTTTCTTGTAAATATTTTCTAAACAAAACCATATAATAACTGCTCTTTTGTTTCTGGCTTATTTTGCTTCACCAAATGTCCTACAGGTTCATTCACAATGTTGCATGCCTCACAACTTCATTCCTTTTTGTAATAGCACAATATTTGATCATATGTATATGCCATTGTTCGCCAATCTGCTTCTCAGTCAGTGCATCCTTCAGCCACCTCCATTCATCGGGATTCATGTATAATGTCCAAAGTCAACAGTCCATCAACACTCTCAATTTTAGAAAATTTCATTGTTCCCAAGAGAAAGATAACCAACAGACACACCCTCACCTAATAGAAAATCAAAACCTCCCCATAACTCTTGTTTCTCCCCCCATTATTTACCCCTGGTGCTGCTTTGGTACTGTTAATGTTTTCCTATTAAACATGGCCCATGGCATGCAATAGCAGTTTTCACCCTAAACCTTGAACTTATACATTCTTTGTACAAGATTCATACCTTTGAAGTAGTTTTCCAAGAACTTATTTATATTTCTAATATCAATCAGTGGGACACATAGTTTTATACAACCCCTTTCAATCATGTTTGATATCAATATGGTAATATTACCATAGCCCTGCTACAGAACCACCTTTACTTCACTCCTTTTCATTATAAACCACATGCTTGCTTTTTGGATGAAATGGAAAACTAAACAGAAGAGGTCTTTTGTCATACTCTTTTTATCACATTATCACTGATTAATGTTTATGTTTACAAAACCATTTCTGTATAGTACTTTATCATCACCCTTTTGTCCCACTATGTGAAGATGTTAGAAAGAAATCACGTGGTCTATCAAATTCTTTATTTTTTATAAATACCTTTGGAATATTGCATATAATAATAATATACAATTTTAAGGTGTAGGGTTAACATGGAATTATCCTCCTGTATTAGTTTCTTAAATGCTACCAGAATGCAATATACCAGAAATCAAATGGCTTTTATAAAGGGAATTTAATATTACAAGTTTACAGTTCCAAGGCTATAAAAATGTCCAGGTAAATATACCTTAATTCAAGGAAGGCTCAGGTCAGGAACCCCTCTGTCAGCTGAGTTGTCACATGGCTGGCATCCGCTAATACCTTGTTCCTGGGCTCTGTTGCTTTCAGCCTCTGTTCCTGTGGGTATTCCTCACTTTGCTTCTATGGGGCTGGCTTTCATCTCATGGCTTCTCTTAGCTCTCTCCAGGTTCTGGCTTGCCTAACATCTCATGGTGAAGTTTGCTGGGCTCCAAGCATCTCCAAACATCCGTGTCTTTGTTCTCTGCCTTTCAGCTCTGCTCTGAAATTTCTGTTGGCTCTCTCTGTAGGCTCCGAGGCTTCTGTCTTTTCTGAGGTTTCTCCAAAATGTTTCCTCTTTCATAGGATTCCAGTAAACTAATCAAGACCTACCTGGAATGGGTGGAGTCACATCTTCATCTAATCAAAAGACCACACCCACCACTGGGTGGATCACACCTCCATGGAGATAATCTAATCAAAGTTTCCAACCTACAGTATTGAATAAGAAACAGCTGCTCCTGCAAAATTGGATCAGAATTAAAACATGGCTTTTCTAGGGTACATAATATTTTCAAACCAGCACACCTCCCAATAGCATTAACATAGCTGAATACCAAAGAAAATATTTTTATTCCATGGGTATTTCATGGATATGAGCTTCTTGTTGAATCCTTTATGTCTGCTAAGACACTGAAAGTTTTTTTAAAAATATTTTTAATGAGAAATATCCACACATATACAGTCCAACCATATTATACCCAATTTTGCCCTTATCTCCTCCTATTATTTATTTATTTTTCATCATTATTTTTTTTTTTTACTCATGTGCCCATACCCTGAATAAAAAGAGCATCAGACACAAGGTTTTCACAATCACACAGTCACATTGTAAAAGTTATGTCTTTAAATAATCATCTTCAAGAATCAGGGCTACTGGAACACAGTTCAATAGTTTCATATACTTCCCTCTAGCCACTCTAATACAGCATAAACT
This sequence comes from Tamandua tetradactyla, assembly GCF_023851605.1. Lineage (NCBI taxonomy): Eukaryota > Metazoa > Chordata > Mammalia > Pilosa > Myrmecophagidae > Tamandua > Tamandua tetradactyla. Next base: position 130,100,975 of record NC_135353.1, on the reverse strand, counting down.
AAAAAAAGATATCTATATAATGCATAAGAATAACCTCCAGGATAACCTCCCAACTCTGTTTGAAATCTCTCAGCCACTAAGCCTTCATTTTGTCTCATTTTTCTCTTCCCCCTTTTGGTTAAGAAGGCTTTCTCATTCCCATAATGCTGGGTCCCGGTTCATCCCCAGGAGTCAGGTCCCACGTTGCCTGGGATATTTACACCCCTAGGAGTCATGTGCCATATAGCGGGGGAGGGCAATGAATTCACTTGCCAAGTTGGCTTAGAGACAGAGGACATATCTGAGCAACAAAAGAGGCTCTCTGGGACTCTTAGGCATATTTATCAGTAGGCTTACCTTCTCCTTTGCAGGAATAAGTTTCATAGGGGTGAGCTCCAAGATTGAGGGTTCGGTCTATTGAATTGGTTGTCCCATTGCTTGTGAGAATATCAGGAATTCCCCAGATGGAGAAGTTGAATATTTCCTCCTTTCTCCCCACTCTCCCAAGGGGTCTTTGCAAATACTTTTTTTATTCTCTGCCCAAATTGCCCTGAGATATATCGGGGCATCACACTAACCTGGAAAAACCAACAAGATTTCACGCACTATTCAAGATTTTATGTAATTACAGTGTTCAAGTAAACTGACCATACAAGTTAAATTAGATAATGTGCTACCCAAAATACAAATTTTGCATCAAACAAATGTCTCTCCCTTTGGTCTTACACAAAGGTTGAAGTTTGAAAATATGGGCCATATCATCCTTTACCTGGTATTCTGATTTACTTAGTCCTATCCAGATAAGCTTCATTCATATCTGTAGATGAAGTCTGATCACTTTTTCAGCTTTTTAAACAGTTCCTGTATGGGATACTGCTGAAGTTTATAGTTTCAGTGCTCTAACTCCTAGTCTCAGGTGTCACATAAATACCCAAAGTTTCTGGATATGACCAGATTATATACAAACAGCTCAGAATTTAGAAATATCAGTTACAACTCCTAAATATATGTGACTGCTGTAAGAATTTAGAATCTAGGAATCTTTACAATAGACCCCAACCTGATAACCCATGCTCTCCAACTTCAATTATCTGAGTTTGTATATTATAGTTAATCTATATGAGTAAGACATGGGAATATTTGTCTTTTTCTTTGTGACATTTTATTCAACATACTGTCCTTAACATTCATTCATTGACTTAGTTGCATGCCTCAAAACTTCATTTCTTCTTGCAGCTGCTCAGTAGTCCATTGTATGTAAACGCCACAGTTTCCCTGTTCCATTCCTCAGTCATTGTACCCTTAGGCCACCTCTATCCATTGCAAATTGTGAACGTTGCTGACATAAACACCAGTGTGCAAATGCCCATTCATTCCCCATTTTCAGTTCCTCCAGGTATATACCTAGCAACAGGGTTGCAAAATCATATGGGAACCCCACTCCTAACCTCCTGTGGAACCACCATACTCCCCCCCAAGGGCTGCACTTCTCAGTTTCTCTACCAACAATGAATAAGCACATTTTCTCTTGCACTTGTTTCTCTCTGTTCATTTTTAAATAATTTTATTTGCACATCATACAATCAAACCTAAGTAAATAAACATGGCTTTGCCACCATAATCTATATGAAGATACTAACTTTTCTTCAGCATAGAATCCATACCTCTCCCCCATGCCTTCCGCTTGTTGACATTAGTTTTGGCATAGTGCCTTGGTTACATTCAGTGGAAGCATATTATAATTTTACTGCTGACTAAGACTCTAGCTTGCATTGATGTACTTTTTCCTATATACCATCCATTTTTAACCCCTTGCAATGTTGACATTCATTTGGTCTCCCTCATGCAAAAATGTTTTTATATTTGTACGTTTAATCACCATCATTGTCCACTCTAGGCATTCCCAAGTTATACCATCTCGGTCTTTACCCAAGACACTGAAAGTTTTTATGCAGTCATGATTATGAAACAAGTCTCACAATCATGGGAAACATCAAAAAATCTTAAGACCACATTGTACAATTATAGTAGTCCCATTGTGTTATAAAACAGAAGGAAGTAATTGCTGGCTATACTTTGAAGATATCAAACATGAAAATTTCACTCAAGCTGCCCCCCCTCTCTCCAGCTGGCAGCATCACCCCCGGAATCACAAGCGACAGCGGGTAATTTTAACAGAATGTGTCTCATACAAAAAAAAAAAGGGAGGCGGGCAGGCCACAGTGGCTCAGCAGGCAGACTTTTCACCTGCCTTGCCTGAGACCTGGGTTTGATTCCCGGTGCCCGCCCATGCAAAAGAAAAAAAAGTTTAGTTGTACCAACAGACACAAAAATTCAAAAATTAAACAATTAATAAATAATGTGGCATCACTTCTATAAATAATTAAAAATTGTAACTGAACTTGGAAAAATGCAAATTAACTTTGCTAAGAAAAATTGATCCTAAATACAGAAAGCTCATAGTTGTCTAATGTGGTTAAGAAATAGAGTGTTCTTATAAATGAATGTTTTGATTAATCCAGGCAGTATGGTATTCTTTATGCAATTGTGGGTCAGAATATCACCTTTGCTTCTAGCTTAGCTGTGTTGACACTCGTCTGTTCACTTGACTTCCCCGAATTTGTTTTTTCACTGTAAAATGGGATGTTGGTGGTAGTAATTCATATTCTTTCTAACTCACAGTGTTATTACAAGGAAAAAATGTGATTGTAAATTATAAGCTTTTCTCCACACCATGCATGGGGGTCCAGTTTTCAATTACTAGGCTAGAATCAACTCCATATGACATGAAAAATAAACTGTATGTAAATACAATTTTGATATTTCATAATGCAAGAATGTAGCATTAATGAATCTCAATCCACAAAACCACAGGTGCAAGAAGTGACTTTAAATTTTCTAAAATCTTACCTCTGTCATTCTTGGATTTTCCTTTCCTAAAGGCTGCTCCCTATTTCTGGGACCCTACACAGATTCGAGGTGTTGTGTGTGCTTGCGGGGTGAATCTGTAATGTGCATAAGTATGTGTCTTTAGGTTTTCTGTGATTGATTCAGACTGAAACATATGCTGACCTTGACCACATGGCCCCCTTTCTTCTGTTATGTCTTCCTCCTGCCATGAGGGCATTGCTGAAAAACCCAGGTCCTTTTAGTGTTAGGGCCCCTCAACATGTTTCTTGTTCTTTACCTCTGCCAGACTGGGGAAATCTTTTTCTAGTCAGAGGGAAATTACCTCTAGTAGTTTCATTGTGGACTTTTCAGGATTTTCTATATATAGGAGCATGTCATCTGAAAATGGAGAAAGTTTTATTTCTTCCTTTTCCTTTCCATTTGGAGGTCTTTTCTTTTTCTTGCCTAATTGCTCTGGCTAGAGCTTCCAGTGTAATAGCAGTAACAGTGGATATCCTTGTCTTGTTCCTAATGTTAGAGGGAAAGCTTTCAGTCTTTCACCATTAAGTATGATGTTAGCTGTGGTTTTTCTATATAATTCCTTTATCATGTTGAGGACATTGCCTTCTATTCCTAGTTTTCTGAATGTTTTTATCAGTAAGGGATATTGGATTTTGTCAAAATCTTTTTCTGTATCGGTTCAGATGATCATGTATTTTTCTTTCCTTCATTCTATTAATATTGTGTATTACATAAATTTACTCATTTATGTTGAGCCACACTTGCATACCTGGGATAAATCACCCTTGATTATGATGTATAATTCTTCTAATGTGTTGTAGAATTTGTTTTGGTAATATTTTGTTAAACATTTTTGCATGTATATTCATCAAGGATATTGGTCTATAATTTTCTTTTCTTGTGTTATCTTTATCTGGCTTTGGTGTTAGGGTGATGATGGCCTTGTAGAATAGTTAGGGATTGTTTCTCTCCTTTTCAATTTTATGAAAGAGTTTGAGCAGGATTGGTGTTAATTCTTCTTGGAGTGTTGGGTAAAATTCCCCAGTGAAGCCATCAGGTCCTGGGCTTTTCTTTTTTTGGGCATACACATGTTCATAGTTTCATCTTATACACCTTTTTATTTCTGTGGAGAGACCTACTGAAGGTGTTTATTTAGTTATGACCTCCTTTCATTTCTCATTTTAGTTATTTGCATCTTCTCTCTTTTTTCTTTGTCATTCTAGTGAGATGCTTGTTAATTTCATTGGTCCTTCCAAAGAACAAATTTTTGTTTTCATTGATCCTTTCTATTGTTTTTTTTTGTTTTGCTTTGTTTTTGGTTCTCTATTTCATTAATATCTGCTCTAATCTTTGTTATTTCTTTCCTTCTGCTTGCTTTGGGTTTAGTTTATTCTTCTCTTCCTAGATGTTCCAGTCGGAAAGTTTGTTCTCTGATTTGAGATCTCTTTTCTTTTATTTTGTATGCTATATGGCGGGGTCACATTTCATTATTTTTCCATGTGAGTATCCCGCTATTGCAGCACCATTTGTTGAATTTTGTTTATTCTTTTGCTTTTGTTTATTTTGTTTGTTTGTTTTTTTGGGAAGTGCATGGACCAGGAATTGAACCCGGGTTCCCCACATAGCAGGCGAGAATTGTACCACTGAACTACCTTTGCACCCCCTCTCTACTTTTATAATGTGAGCATTTAGAGCTTAATTCCCTATCAGCACTGCCTTTTCTGCACCCCATACATTTTTGTATACTGTGCTTATGCTGTCATTCAGTTCAAGGTATTTCTTAATTTCCCATGTGATTTTTCTTTGACCTATTGGTTCTTTAAGAGTATATTGTTTAACTTCCACATATGTGTGCATTTTCCAGTTTTTCCTCTGATATTGATTTCTGTCTTCATTTCATTGTGGTTGGGGAAAATACGTTGCATGATTTCAATATTTTTAATTTATTGAGATTGTTTTGTGGCATAAGACATGGTGTGTCCTGGAGAATTATCCACGGGCACTAGACAAGAATGTGTCTTCTCTTCTCATTGTGGGATGTATTCTCTATATGTCTGTTTGTTAGGAAACAACAAGGTGGGAAATACAATGAAGGTTTTCAGTAATTTCCCAGGAGAAGCTCACTGGCTGAGTAGAGATGGAAGTTCTCCCTTCTGACTGCTTAAATCATCACTTCTTTTAAATCCTTCAACTGATTGCATGAGACTTCTCTCAACGTTGAAGACAATCTCCTCAGTTGATTGTAGATGTAATCAGCCACTGATAAAATCAACTTACTGATGATTTGAGTCCAGAAAATGTTCTCACAATATCAATCAGGCCAGTGCTTGCTTGACCAAATAACTGGACACCAAAACCTGGTCAAATTGACACATGAACTTAACCATCATAACTATTATGTGTCTGGACATGTCTGTCTTTGAGTTTATCATTTTTGGTTTTGATAAGCTCTTGAATATATGTGTTAATGTCTTTCACTAAATTTGAAAATTTTTCTGCCATTATTTCTTTGAATATTCCTTCTGCCTATTTCTCTTTCTTTTTCTTCTGGGACTCCCATAATGCACATACTGGTGTCTTTGATGGTGTCCCACAACTGTCTTAGGCTTTCTTCACTTTTTAAAATTCTTTTTCCTTTCTGCTCCTCAGCCTGAATCATTTCAATTGTCTTGTCTTTTTGTTCACTGATTCTTTTTTCTGCCAGCTCCAATCTCCTGCTGAAACTCTTTGGGGGAAATTTTCATTTTGGTTTTTGTGGTCTTCAACTTCAGTATTTCAGTTTTGTTCCTTTTAAAATTTATATCTCTTTATTGAGATACTTGTATTGTTCATTCATTGTTTCCTGATAGCCTTTGGTTCTCTGTGTTTTCCTTTACTCCTGAGCATACTGCAGATCTTTTTTTTCGGGGGGGTGGTGCATGGTCTTGGAATCGAACCCAGGTCTCCCGCATGAAAGGCGAGCATTCTACCACTGAACCTCCCGTGCACCCTGAAGATCATTTTTTAAAAGTCTTTGTCTGGTATGTCCAAACACTGGTCTTCTTTGTTGATAGTTTCTGGATTTTTATCCTTTTACTTTGGATGTGCCATCATCTCCTGTTCCTTTTATTGCCTTGTCATCTTTTGTTGAACCCTCTACATTTTAACATTTTAAAGTGTTACCTCAGGGATTTAAACCCTGTGTTGTCCGTTAAATTTTTATTCAGCTATCGATATAACAGATTTCTCTGTGTTCCCAGAACTGAGAAAAACAAATAAACCAACACAAGAGACATCTTTCACAGTCTTTGAAAATTGACTGTGCTTTGGCTGGTGCTGTCTTTTAGAGTTTAACCCTCCTATCAAGAAGATCCGCTGAAGTAAATGAGAAGTTTAGGGTCTTCTCCATCTTTTTTGAGCCTGTGTCTTGTCTTGGACTTGTGCTTGCTTATGGCCTTAGGACTTTTCCCATTTACAAGAATTCAAATGTCCCCCCCCCCCCATGAAATAACTTTCTCTCCCTCTCTGGTGCTCTATTTTATGATATAAAGCATGCAATCCTTTGTCCCAGGCCACTTTGACTTAATGGTTTCTTACACTGCTTTAGCTGTCTGCAAGATGCTTCTGCCCGCAGTGCAAGTTCTGGAAGGTTGAGCCCTAGATGAGTTTCCTGGTTCAGTCTTTCAGGCTGCCATCTGATTGCTTGGCACTGACACATAGGTTCTCCAATATGCAGATAGGTATTACTCTACTCACTTCAGAACAGGACCAGGGACCCACAATGGGAGTGCAGGCTGACTCCACACTTGACTGGGGAGTGGGTGAAGGAAGGGTCAGCAAGATTGCCATGAGTTTCTTCTACCATTTGTAAAGCTGAGTTTTCTTGCTTTAGCCCTGGCCCAGTTACTGAAAACTTTTAACTGTTTTCCAGAGTTTTGATGAAGATGGCTCTGCCAGTTTTTGCTAGTTGTTCAAATATTCTGTGTGGAATGGCACCCTGAAACATCTTACACTGTCATCTTAGTTGACCAGAAGCCAATCATTACCTCTATTTTATAATTTCTATCTCTTTATTGCCATTTCTTTATTTGGTAGGGCATTGTTCTCATACTTTATTTTTATAGTTTAGACATGTTTTGCTTTAGATCTTTGATCATATTTAAAGTAGCATTTCAAAGTCTTTGTTTAGAAATTCCAACATGTGCTCTTCCTATGGAATATTTTGTGATTGCTTTTTTTTCCCTGTGTATGTGCCATACTTTCTAATTTCTTTACTTGTCTCATAAAGTTTTGTTTAAAGGTGGACATTTTGAATATTATAATGTGACAACTCTGGGAATCATATTCTCCTCCTCATTCTAGGGTTTGTTGGGTTGTTCTTCCCTATTTTGTAATTTAACGACTTTTCTGACTATATCTGCAAAGTCTGTATTCTTTGCCATGTGTGACCACTGAAGTCTCTGTTCTCTTAGCTTAGTGGTAAACTAATGATTAGATAATGATTTCCTTAAATGCCTGGCATAAAAAATCTCCCTGTCTTTGCTGAATGGCTCTGTGTTGGGGACATATCTTCAACACTCAGTCAGGAAGTTTATAACTTTGCCTTCACCTTCACTTCCTGCTCACACAGTGCCTTGAGGTCTGTCAGAGGTGAAGGCTTAAGACTGTCTCGGTTATTTTCTGAGCATGCATATAGTCTATGCATGCAGGTTAGCTTTCTAGATTCCCAGGAGTATGTCTGAGCTTTCAAAGTTCTATGGACATCTCATTTTCCATCGTTCCATTCCAAGCATTTTGGTTAATCTATTATTTTCCCTGTTATCCATTATTCCAGACAGAAGTCATTAAAACATTTGCTTGTAAATGTTTTCAACAAATTCTACACCCTGGGTAGCAGCTTTAATTCTAGGTGAATTCTGAGTCTGTTGAATTAGTGCTTTTGAGCCAGTCTTCCTGGGCACCACCAGACAGGTGAAAAGACAATTCTTTGCAAATCAGGTCCATTCCACTCCTACCAGTACCAGGAATGTAGGCCCTTATTTTCAAGGCCATTCTGAGCTGGGCAGCTGGGGATGGGACTGGGTAAGTTTACCATGCTTGCTGAGATTCAGCTGCTTTTCCTTGAACAGGTGCTCCTCTCCCCTGGTTACTGCAAGCCTTTTGTTAATTTCCAGTTTTCAGAAAAAGTTGATTCTGACATTTTTTGCTGAGTTTTTTCATTTCTTTCATGGAGGGGTGGGATTTAAGAGTTTCTTACTCCATCATTTTCACTCTTGATATTCTTGGATTCTCACTAAAGAATCTTGGAATTTATAATTCTCCCACTCCCTAGATCTTGACCCCAAGGGGAAGATCCCAGGCACTCATGTGAAACTTGCATCTTCTACTCTCTGTAGAACAGAGACTAATGGAAGAGAGACAAGAGAGACAAGAGAGCATAGGATAAATGATGACAGTTGTTAGACCAGAGAGATAGCAGTGGTGATGAAATAAGTAGATGAATTTAAGACATAGAGAGAAGAGAGAATACAGGCATACCTCAGGGATATTGTGGGTTCAGTACGAGACCACTACAATAAAGTGAATATTGCTATAAATTGTGTCACATAATAGTAAGTGTGCAATAGCATTATATCTAAAACATAATGTACACACCTTAACTAAAAATATTTTGTTGCTAAAAAATGTTAACTATCATCTGAGCCTTCAGCAAATTGTAATCCTTTTGCTGATGGAGGGTCTTGCCAAATGTTGATAGCTGCTGACTGATTCGGGTGATGGTTGCTGAAGTTTGGGGTTGCTGTGGCAATTTCTTAAAAGAAGAAAACAGTGAAGTTTTCTGCACTGATTGACTCTTCCTTTTGTGGGAGATTTTTCTGTAGCACGTGATATGGTTTGATAGCAGTTTATCCACAGTAGAACTTCTTTCAAACTTTGAGTCAATCCTCTTCAATCCCACCAATTATTTTTCAACAGTTTAGGTAATATTCTAAATCCTTGTTGTATTTCAACAATGTCCACAGCATCTTTTCTGGGAGTACATTCTATCTCAAGAAACCACGTTCTTCCATAAGAAGCAGCTCCTTGTCTTTTAAAGTTTCATCATGCTATTGCAGCAATTTAGACACATCTTCAGATCTAATTCTATTTCTCTTGTTATTTTCACCACATTTGCAGTTACTTCCTCCACTGAAGGTTTGGACCCCTCAAAGTCATACATGAGGGTTGGAATCAACTTCTTCCAAACTCTTGTGAATGTACATATTTTGAACTGCATGAACCACAAATGTTCGTAATGACATCTAGAATGATGGATCTTTCCCAGAAGGTCTTCAGTTTACTTTGCTCATATCCATCAGAAGAATTGCTATCAGTGGCAGCTATAGCGTTTTTTTTTATTAATTAAAAAAAAATTAACACAACATTTAGAAATCATTCCATTCTACATATGCAATCAGTAATTCTTAATATCATCACATAGATACATGATCATCATTTCTTAGTACATTTGCATTGATTTAGGAAAAGAACTAGCAAAACAACAGAAAAAGATATAGAATGATAATATAGAGAAAAAAATTCAAATAATAATAAAAATAAAAAATAGAAAAAATATATAAAAAAGAAAAAAGAAAAAGAAAAAACCAAAAAACACAAACAAACAAAAAAACAAACAAAAAACTATAGCTCAGATGCAGCTTCATTCAGTGTTTTAACATAATTACATTACAATTAGGTAGTATTGTGCTGTCCATTTTTGAGTTTTAGTATCTAGTCCTGTTGCACAGTCTGTATCCCTTCAGCTCCAATTACCCATTATCTTACCCTGTTTCTAACTCCTGCTGGTCTCTGTTACCAATGACATATTCCAAGTTTATTCTCGAATGTCGGTTCACATCAGTGGGACCATACAGTATTTGTCCTTTAGTTTTTGGCTAGACTCACTCAGCATAATGTTCTCTAGGTCCATCCATGTTATTACATGGTTCATAAGTTTATCCTGTCTTAAAGCTGCATAATATTCCATCGTATGTATATACCACAGTTTGTTTAGCCACTCGTCTGTTGATGGACATTTTGGCTGTTTCCATCTCTTTGCAATTGTAAATAATGCTGCTATAAACATTGGTGTGCAAATGTCCGTTTGTGTCTTTGCCCTTAAGTCCTCTGAGTAGATACCTAGCAATGGTATTGCTGGGTCATATGACAATTCTATATTCAGTTTTTTGAGGAACCGCCACACTGCCTTCCACAGTGGTTGCAACATTTGACATTCCCACCAACAGTGGATAAGTGTGCCTCTTTCTCCGCATCCTCTGCAGCACTTGTCATTTTCTGTTTTGTTGATAATGGCCATTCTGGTGGGTGTGAGATGATATCTCATTGTGGTTTTGATTTGCATTTCTGTAATGGCCAGGGACATTGAGCATCTCTTCATGTGCCTTTTGGCCATTTGTATTTCCTCTTCTGAGAGGTGTCTGTTCAAGTCTTTTTCCCATTTTGTAATTGGGTTGGCTGTCTTTTTGTTGTTGAGTTGAACAATCTCTTTATAAATTCTGGATACTAGACCTTTATTTGAGATGTTGTTTCCAAATATTGTTTCCCATTGTGTAGGCTGTCTTTCTACTTTCGTGATGAAGTTCTTTGATGCACAAAAGTGTTTAATTTTGAGGAGCTCCCATTTCTTTCTTTCTTTCTTCAGTGCTTTTGCTTTAGATTTAAGGTCCATAAAACCGCCTCCAATTGTAAGATTCATAAGCTATCTCCCTACATTTTCCTCTAACTGTTTTATGGTCTTAGACCTAATGTTTAGATCTTTGATCCATTTTGCGTTAACTTTTGTATAGGGTGTGAGATACGGGTCCTTTTTCATTCTTTTGCATATGGATATCCAGTTCTCTAGGCACGATTTATTGAAGAGACTGTTCTGTCCCAGGTGAGTTGGCTTGACTGCCTTATCAAAGATCAAATGTCCATAGATGACAGGGTCTATATCTGAGCACTCTATTCGATTCCATTGGTCGATATATCTATCTTTATGCCAGTACCATGCTGTTTTGACCACTGTGGCTTCATAATATGCCTTAAAATCAGGCAGCGTGAGACCTCCAGCTTCGTTTTTTTTTCCTCAAGATACTTTCAGCAATTCGGGGCACCCTGCCCTTCCAGATAAATTTGCTTATTGGTTTTTCTATTTCTGAAAAATAAGTTGTTGGGATTTTGATTGGTATTGCATTGAATCTGTAAATCAATTTAGGTAGGATTGACATCTTAACTATATTTAGTCTTCCAATCCATGAACACGGTATGCCTTTCCATCTATTTAGGTCTTCTGTGATTTCTTTTAACAGTTTTTTGTAGTTTTCTTTGTATAGGTTTTTTGTCTCTTTAGTTAAATTTATTCCTAGGTATTTTATTCTTTTAGTTGCAATTGTAAATGGGATTCGTTTCTTGATTTCCCCCTCCGCTTGTTCATTGCTAGTGTATAGAAATGCTACAGATTTTTTAATGTTGATCTTGTAGCCTGCTACTTTGCTGTACTCATTTATTAGCTCTAGTAGTTTTGTTGTGGATTTTTCCGGGTTTTCGACGTATAGTATCATATCGTCTGCAAACAGTGATAGTTTTACTTCTTCCTTTCCAATTTTGATGCCTTGTATTTCTTTTTCTTGTCTAATTGCTCTGGCTAGAACCTCCAACACGATGTTGAATAATAGTGCTGATAATGGACATCCTTGTCTTGTTCCTGATCTTAGGGGGAAAGTTTCAATTTTTCCCCATTGAGGATGATATTAGCTGTGGGTTTTTCATATATTCCCTCTATCATTTTAAGGAAGTTCCCTTGTATTCCTATGTTTTGAAGTGTTTTCAACAGGAAAGGATGTTGAATCTTGTCAAATGCCTTCTCTGCATCAATTGAGATGATCATGTGATTTTTCTGCTTTGATTTGTTGATATGGTGTATTACATTAATTGATTTTTTTATGTTGAACCATCCTTGCATACCTGGGATGAATCCTACTTGGTCATGATGTATAATTCTTTTAATGTGTTGCTGGATTCGATTTGCTAGAATTTTGTTGGGGATTTTTGCATCTATATTCATTAGAGAGATTGGTGTGTAGTTTTCTTTTTTTGTAATATCTTTGCCTGGTTTTGGTATGAGGGTGATGTTAGCTTCATAGAATGAATTAGGTAACTTTCCCTCCACTTCAATTTTTTTGAAGAGTTTGAACAAGGTCGGTACTAATTCTTTCTGAAATGTTTGGTAGAATTCACATGTGAAGCCGTCTGGTCCTGGACTTTTCTTTTTGGGAAGCTTTTGAATGACTAATTCAATTTCTTTACTTGTGATTGGTTTGTTGAGGTCATCTATTTCTTCTTGAGGCAAAGTTGGTTGTTCATGCCTTTCCAGGAACCCGTCCATTTCATCTAAATTGTTGCATTTATTAGCATAAAGTTGTTCATAGTATCCTGTTATTACCTCCTTTATTTCTGTGAGGTCAGTGGTTATGTCTCCTCTTCCATTTCTGATCTTATTTATTTGCGTCCTCTCTCTTCTTCTTTTTGTCAATCTTGCTAAGCGCCCATCAATCTTATTGATTTTCTCATAGAACCAACTTCTGGTCTTATTGATTTTCTCTATTGTTTTCAATTTCATTTATTTCTTTTTTTTTTTTTTTTTTAAAGGAAAGACAGAGAGAAGGAAGGAAGGATAGAAGGAAGGAAGGAAGGAAGAAAGGGAAACATTTTTAAACATTTTCTTGTTTTATTGTATTCTGTTTCTCCGTTTTTGTTACATGGGCTGGGGCCGGGAATCGAACCGAGGTCCTCCGGCATAGCAGGCAAGCACTTTGCCCGCTGAGCCACCGCGGCCCGCCCCTAATTTCATTTATTTCTGCTCTAATCTTTGTTATTTCTTTCCTTTTGCTTGCTTTGGGGTTAGTTTGCTGTTCTTTCTCCAGTTCTTCCAAGTGGACAGTTAATTCCTGAATTTTTGCCTTTTCTTCTTTTCTGATATAGGCATTTAGGGCAATAAATTTCCCTCTTAGCACTTCCTTTGCTGCGTCCCATAGGTTTTGAAATGTTGTGTTTTCATTTTCATTCGCCTCGAGATATTTACTAATTTCTCTTGGCATTTCTTCCTTGACCCACTCGTTGTTTAGGAGTGTGTTGTTGAGCCTCCACATATTTGTGAATTTTCTGGCACTCTGCCTATTATTGATTTCCAACTTCATTCCTTTATGATCTGAGAAAGTGTTGTGTATGATTTCAATCTTTTTGAATTTGTTAAGACTTGCTTTGTGACCTAGCATATGGTCTATCTTTGAGAATGATCCATGAGCACTTGAGAAAAAGGTGTATCCTGCTGTTGTGGGATGTAATGTCCTATAAATGTCTATTAAGTCTAGCTCATTTATTGTAATATTCAAATTCTCTATTTCTTTATTGATCCTCTGTCTAGATGTTCTGTCCATTGATGAGAGTGGTGAATTGAAGTCTCCAACTATTGTGGTATATGTGTCTATTTCCCTTTTCAGTGATTGCAGTGTATTCCTCACGTATTTTGGGGCATTCTGGTTAGGTGCATAAATATTTATGATTGTTATGTCTTCTTGTTTAATTGTTCCTTTTATTAGTAGATAGTGTCCTTCTTTGTCTCTTTTAACTGTTTTACATTTGAAGTCTAATTTGTTGGATATTAGTATAGCTACTCCTGCTCTTTTCTGGTTGTTATTTGCATGAAATATCTTTTCCCAACCTTTCACTTTCAACCTATGTTTATCTTTGGGTCTAAGATGTGTTTACTGTAGACAGCATATAGAAGAATCCTGTTTTTTTATCCATTCTGCCAGTCTATGTCTTTTGATTGGGGAATTCAGTCCATTGACATTCAGTGTTATTACTGTTTGGATAATATTTTCCTCCTCCTATTTGCCTTTTGTATTATATATATCATATCTGATTTTCCTTCTTTCTACACTCTTCTCCATACCTCTCTCTTCTGTCTTTTCGTATCTGACTCTAGTGCTCCCTTTAGTATTTCTTGCAGAGCTGGTCTCTTGGTCACAAATTCTCTCAGTGACTTTTTGTCTGAAAATGTTTTAATTTCTCCCTCATTTTTGAAGGACAATTTTGCTGAATATAGAAGTCTTGGTTGGCAGTTTTTCTCTTTTAGTAATTTAAATATATCATCCCACTGTCTTCTTGCCTCCATGGTTTCTGCTGAGAAATCTACACATAGTCTTATTGGGTTTCCCTTGTATGTGATGGATTGTTTTTCTCTTGCTGCTTTCAAGATCCTCTCTTTCTCTTTGACCTCTGACATTCTAACTAGTAAGTGTCTTGGAGAACACCTATTTGGATCTATTCTCTTTGGGGTGCGCTGCACTTCTTGGTTCTGTAATTTTAGGTCTTTCATAAGGGTTGGGAAATTTTCAGTGATAATTTCTTCCATTAGTTTTTCTCCTCCTTTTCCCTTCTCTTCTGCTTCTGGGACACCCACAACACGTATATTTGTGTGCTTCATATTATCATTCAGTTCCCTGATCCCCTGCTCAAATTTTCCCATTCTTTCCCCTACAGTTTCTGTTTCTTTTTGGAATTCAGATGTTCCATCCTCCAGTTCACTAATTCTAGCCTCTGTCTCTTTAAATCTACCATTGTAGGTATCCATTGTTTTTTCCATCTCTTCTACTTTGTCCTTCAATCCCATAAGTTCTGTGATTTGTTTTTTCAGACTTTCTATTTCTTCTTTTTGTTCAGCCCATGTCTTCTTCATGTCCTCCTTCAATTTATTGATTTGGTTTTTGAAGAGGTTTTCCATTTCTGTTCGTATATTCAGAATTAGTTGTCTCAGCTCCTGTATCTCATTTGAACTGTTGGTTTGTTCCTTTGACTGAGCCATATCTTCAATTTTCCTGGTGTGATCCATTATTTTTTGCTGGCGTCTGTGCATTTAATCAGATTTCCCTGGGTGTGGACCCAGCAGGTTGAAAGATTTTCCTGTGAAATCTCTGGGCTCTGTTTTTCTTATCCTGCCAAGTATGTGGCGCTCGTCTGTCTGCGGGTCCCACCAGTAAAATATGCTGTGGCTCCTTTAACTTTGGAAGACTCTCACTGTGGGGGAGGGTCGCCAGCCGAAGCGGCTTGGGGGAGTGCCGCTCCAAATCTCCCAGCCAGCCCGGGAAGGAGGGAGGGAGGGCCTCTGGCCGCCAGCCACCACAGCCCGGGGAAGCGTGCGCCCCTCGGGGATCTCACCACAGAAGATTCTCCCAGCCGGTTCTGCCATTCCAGAATGGGGTACGCTGTCTTTTTGGTCTCTGTCGTGGCTCCGCGAGCTGTTCTGTACCGTTTCTGTTTCTTTAGTAGCTGTTCTGGAGGAGGAAATAAGACCCGCGTGTCTTACTAAGCCGCCATCTTCTCCAGAAGTCAGCTATAGCCTTTTGAAAGCTCTTCTTTTCACTTGAACACTTAGTGACCATTTAAGGGTTATTAATTGGCCTAATTTCAATATTATTATGTCTCAGGGAATAGGAAGGCACAACGAGAAGGAGAGAGATGGAGCAATGGCCAGTTGGTGGAGCAGTCAGAACATACAATGTTTATCAATTAAGCTTGCAGTCTTTTCTGGGTGTGGTTTGTGGTGCCCTCAACAGCCCCCTCCAAATTACGATAGTAACATCAAAGATCACTGATTAGAATGCTATAACAGATATAATAATAATAAAAAATTGTGAGAATTCCCCAAATATGACACAGAGACACTAAGTGAACACATGCTATTGGAAAGATGGCGCAGACTTGCTTCACACAAGAATGCCACAAACCTTGTACAAAATGCAATATCTGTGAAGTGCAATAAAGTAAAACAAAATAAGATGAGATATGCCTGTAAATAGAACTTGGTAATTTGTTGGATATGTGTGTAAAAGTGTGGTGAGGGCAATTCTGGGTTTTGGGGTAGGTGGTACTGCTACTTACTGAGATATTACAAACTGGAGAAAGACCAGGTTTGGAGGAAGAAAATCGAGGAGGATTTTCTAGTGGCGGGGGAATTATTGTCAAAATGGTTCTGTTGAATTGGCATCCTTTGAATTTAAGTCTGGTGATTACTCGGCTAGACTTTCCACTGGGTTTGACTCAAGAAAAGATCCTGAGGATATTCTGATGATTCAGCTGCCTCATCAGCATGTCCACTTGAATATGAAATTGTCAGCTCAAACTTTACATGTCCCAAGTAGAGTTTCCAGTCTTTCCTTCTATACCTTCTCCTCTTGCAATGCCATCTATCTCAAGAAATAATGCTTTTGTCCTTCCAGTTTCTCTGCCCAAAATCCCATCTCCAGATTTTTTTCAAATTCTATCCTATTTGTCTGGAATGCTTTCCCTCCATATATATATACTTGGCTCACTTTTTACCTCCTACTCAATGATATCTTATTAATGAGGACTTCCTTGGCATCCTATTTAAAATTGCTGCCCTCTTCTCACATTTGTCTTTAACCCTCTTCTCTGCTTAGATTTCCTTCTGCTTAGATAGGAATTGTAACAGTTTAACATACAATATATTTTACTTTTATATAATCTGCCTCCCCACTTTCTGGCTTGAATGAGAGCTCTTTAATGGCTGGCTTTTCTCTCTTTTTCTCTCTGCTGCAATGTTTCCATTGCCTAGCTTATTTCTTGACATATTTTAGGGGCTTCAGTGGTTCTTGTTCGTACCTAGTCCAGCTACATCTCAGGTGTGGCTTTTTGTTTGGGGGTATCGTCACATTTGCTGAACTGAAATGGTTCAGTTGGAGGAGTCTCATGATTCAGAGTTTTTTAATTCCTCTGGCTCCTCAATACTCTCATTCCAACGACCAAGATTTGAATCTTTCCCAATTAAGGCTTTAATTTTAACCCAAGGAAACAAGCAGAGCATAGAAGTCAGAGAGTGAATTTCAGCCGGTATCACAATTGCATCCAGCTAGGCTCACATTGTCTCCTTCTTGGGGTTCCAGTGGACTCAGACCTCCAGTATACTAAGTCAGTTACAGCTTAAAATCAATAGTGGATGATTTTATGAGCCTATCTTATACATCAAGTTCTTTTCCCACTGAACAAATCCTTATGGAAATAGTTTTGTTCTTGGTTTCAGGGAAGGCAGCAGTCAAAAGTGAAATTATATTGTGTCAGTCTGGTCCTCTGTGAAGGAGACCTTGAGATGGAATTAAGAGTGCAATAGCTTTTTGGGGGGTTAAAACTTGTGAAAGAAGAAAGGGGAATGAAACAGAACAGGACAGGAAAAGCCTCCAGATTACAACGTAGATATGGCAAATTCTCACCCAACTCAGCGATGAGCTCTGGAGCAGAGATTGTCCATTACAGGAGTCATACATTTGGCAGAATTGGCATGTCTCTGGTATTTCTGCCATGCTCAGTCATTGACTAGGGTTTCCTAAGAAGAGCTTAGCCTCAGCTCCAAAGCTGGAGCTAAAGCTGGAGACTATCACTTAATTGAGCTCCTCGAAGCTGAATAGCAAGTTCTTTCTTGAAAGGCAATCTGAGCCGATCACCTCCATGACTGCAATACATGATCATTTAAATTTTATTTTGACTACCTCCAGATCTCCAATTGGTCCTTTGTTGATTGGGGAGGGAAGAACAAGAAAGCAAGCTTATGTGCTCAGATGCTGCATCTGGGGGATATAGGCTTAACCTCCAATTAGCTGGTGGAAGGATTTCTTTACTTTTTTTCCTTTTGTTTGGAGTTAGTATAAGAGCCAGTAACTGTAAAAATCTTTATGAATTTGCTAGCGGTAACTGTTCCATTTTTGTCAGGGAAGAATGGTCTCTTGAATAGGAACTTTTGAATACTAACCAAAGCCTAATCCTTTAGACACAGATATGGCATCCAGGGCTATGGGAGAGAGTCAATTCTGTTTACACATTTAAAAATATCCCTCACAACTAATGAAAATCAACATTTTAAATCATTTCCATCACTGTGTACTTCAAATAACAAACTAACATTGGCAGTTATTACATCATCTTTTAAAAAGACCAACAAAAACAAACCACTCTCTCCTAATCATTTAAATGCATTACTCCTAACTAATCATTACCAATGAAGTGTAATTTAAATAACTCTACAAGATGATTTATTTATAACTGTCAGGCATCCTAACAACTTTCTAAACTATCACTCAGTGAAACATTACAAAGTTTCCTGTTGAGGAAATTTCAGATCTCAGAGAATTTCCAATATTGCCTTAGGACAAACTGTTATAGACAGACAGAGCTGCACATGAAAATGACATAGATGCTATACTTTGGCTTATATTCCTCCAGCTGGGACTCTGGAGGGAATTTCTCTCTTTCTTAATTTTCTTTACTTAAGTCACCAAATGTGTCCAACTCACTCAGATATCCTTGCATTTAGCTACCAAGTTCCCCAAACCCTTTTCCTCCATGAGTATCCATACTGAGCCCCATAAAGCTGTGGGCTATAACTTAACCAGTTGCTTTGCCATCAATACATGGACTATCATTTTCCCATCCTGGGGATTAGGGGCACCTTATAGCTACTGATTCTACAATCACTCCAAAACCAGTTTCAGATTTTCTCTGAAGATCTATTTTATGTGGCTTCACTCCAGTTGAAGCATGTTTGATAGCAAGTGATAGAAATCTATTTAAACTAGTTTAAAATGAAGCAGGATATATTATAGCATTAAACACTACAATTTCATGGGTACTCAAAGATAGGAACTGGAATTGTAACCAGGCCACCCAAGAATGTGAACTGGGATGTCAGGTATTGAAGGGGGTCTTACTAACTCTTGTGGAACCAAAGCAAACTTTCCTTTCTTGGTTGCTTATTCCTGTCTCTTGTGGCTTGTTCACACCTCCAGAACTTCAGCTCATATGTGGCTTTGGCTTGCTATGGCATTGACTCCTGATCTGTCTTTACTTGTTTTTCTGTTCAAGATTCAGTCTCTCAGTGACTCAATTCCTGAATTCAGTTTCGTAGTTTCTAATTCTGAATTATCAAGAGAAAATACTTGATTGATTCAGGTTGGGTCAGGTATAAACCCCTGGTCCAATCAACTGTGACTGAAAATGAGAATGATAAAACATGATACATAAGCTTGCTGCTTCTATGGTGGAACATGAGGCAGGTTTTCTAAGAGGATGATATGTGGGTTGGGTAATGATTGGCATGTAAACTGAAAGTGGGGGTTCAGTTTCTTAAATTCCAGTAAGCAATTAGGAAAAAGAATTTGCATAAATATTTAGAATAATTGTAATATCAAGATAGTCTGGAGTAGTGATTAAAAGCATGGACTCTGGAGTTGTATAACTTATAAATTATGTGACCTTGGACATATTTAACTTTTCCACACCTTAGTTTCCTCATGTGTAAAATGGAGATAGGTACTTATTGTGTTGTAAGCAAACTACTTAGAGTAATTTCTGCTTCTTACTAAGTGTAAAACAAGCGTCTGTTATTGTGATCTTAGCTACACAATTCCTAGAGTTTTTACAGAATACAGTAGCAGTAGAAATTTCATTTACATTTGATTGTTAAAATTCTATTTACGTAAAAACAAATATCATTTGTGTTATCTTTGCTATCGATTGGTTGATACATGGCTGATGTGGGTACATAGGTATGGTAAGTGCAGTTTCATATCTATTGGGTTTACTTGCTTTATTATTTAGCATAGTACAGTATTTCACTTTTTAATCATATATGTAATCACTTGTTATATCTACCACTTCTCCTACTAGTTAATTAATAATTTTCTTTAAATTAACACAATTAAAATGAAAAATGCCTTAACTATATTTCCTTAAAAGAGAAAATTTTTATCATTAAAATAAATGGATCACCTGTACCACTTGCTTTAAATAGAAGAGAACCATAGATATAAATGCAATGAAAACAGCACAGTATTGTTGAATTCTAACTAGATATACTTGGCTATTCAGAATCTGAAGCTGGCTTTCTGTAAAAAAAGGAGCTCAGTAAGTGTTAGAGGGTGTTAAAGACAAACACTGAACTGAAACTTTTTTAGTGATGTAGTCAGACAATTAAAAATAATTGAACAGAGAATAATGTTCTTACTATATAACTTAATGTTATCTAATGGTAGGTGTGAGTCTCGCCTAAAGCCATCCCTAAAATGATCTCCCCTCCTACCAGTACTACAAGTTCCACACAGTGGGAAACCAGTTTTAAAGCTACTAAATGTCTATAAACAAGGAGAAGGCTAGGATTGGTATTTAACTCTTTTTAACTTAGTTTTCACACTTTCTAGTTTTAGTAGTTACTTATCATCTCACTTCCTCACACATAATGTGGGGGATAATACAGTATCTAACTTGTAGAATTATTATGAATCTGAAATACAACAACACATGGAGTGTTTAGCATAGATCCTGACTACAGTAAGTCCTACTATTATGTGTTTTATACTATAAATAGGATCATACATATACTGACTTGCTTTTTTCTCTTAATACTAACTTATAGATATCTCCCCATGTGAGTTCATATAAATCTAGCTCCTTTTAGAATAACTGCATATATTCCCAAAGTATGGATATTCCATACTTTCTTAAACCAATCTCTGTTGGGGACATTCAAGGTGTGTGTGTGTGTGTGTGTGTGTGTGTGCGCGCGCGCTTGTATGTTCATTTCACAAATGAGGAGACTGATGTTTACGGAGGTTGAAAAGCAACTGAAGCTCAAAGAGCTTAAGGCAGTTTGAGCATACCAAAAGTAATACCACATTCTGTTCCTCTGTACAATGAAATATTGTCGACAGCAACTTCATTCCCACTAATGGTGATGCTTTATATACATATGCCAGAAATAGCAGCTGTCCTTGGGTGCCAAATTCATGAACTGGAGTCAAGGTGAGTTTTGCTCACATATAAAAGTAGAGAAGATATCATTTAAGGGGGGTTATAAGAGGCCTCCTGCCTGTGGTAGGGGCTTAAGGGAGAGGGGGCTGACCAGAGATCAGAAAAGGCTGAGAAAGACTTAAACATCTTTGTGTGATGGGGGAGGAAAGATAACCTCAAGACTCAGCAGAAGAGAACTAAAGAGAAGAGGCAGGAAAGCTTTACAGGCTCATTCAGCTCACATCTCAATTTTTGATCCTCCTTTGTCACCTGTTTATGGTGCAGAAGAATCAGCCAACTCTGTTTCAGTGCCTGTCTAGCACAATACCTCATCTGTGAATGCTCAATAAATATTTATCAAGTGAATGAATAGATTTACATTCCTGATTACCTAATATTCAGGGAATCTTAAACCAAGAATTTAGGCGTGGCAGGGATGCCATCTGGAAATGAAAGCACAATCAAACTGTCCCACATGAATAAGCGAAGTCAGAGAATAGTTGGCAGAGGCTAGTACTGAACTTTATGATTGTCACATGGAGTCGGACACAATAAATAGCATTTTTGCAAGTGCTAGTGGAGAACAACTCTTGAAAGAACTATTATAAGACTTCACATGCCCTTTGTGCAGCACCATAAAAACAGGATATCTCACACAGTTTATGATCCCATTACAACAGAAAAATAAAGCCATTAGTAAATCTAAGGAAAGAAATTGGATACATACCTATTTGTTCAAGTCAGTTTACAAAATATACCGAATTGGGCAGTGTGCCCCCCAAGAAGAAAAAAAACCTGGAAGTTATTTTTAATGGAGTTAGACAAAGCCTAAATAAGTACAAAGCTGTCTGCTCTTTATGTGTAGCAGTATCATCCCTTTTATATGCTAGACATACTTTCAATGTAGTATACTTTGAGCACAGATGGTGTATACTCCAGGCCAAATAATTGTGAATGAATACCTTCAGAGCAGTGGTTCAGACTGTGGGCTATGGAGTTTGACTTATGATTGTGCCTCACCTTAGCTGTGTGTATTAGTCATGATTTTGCTGAAATAATGCTGTGTAACAAATAACTATCAAATCTCAGTGGCTTATAACAGCAAACACTTACTTTTCTTACACACAAGCCTATGGGTAGTCTATGATTTTGTTGGGAGCAGCTGGACTTGGCTCCAGCCTGAAGGTTGTGCTCAGTTCTGCTACATGTATCTCCTCATTCTGGAGAAGTTACCCAAGGTATGTTCTTCTCATAGTGGATAGTAGAAGCACCAGAAAGAAAGCCAGCCCACACAGGCACATTTCAAACTTCTACTTGTGTCATACCAGTTAACATTCACTAGGCAAAGTCTGTATCAATGGAGTAGGGAAGTATACTCTTTCCATAGAAGGGGGCCATAGCAAATGAGGAAAAAAGGAAGATTATGAGCAAATAGTACAATCTTCTATTCCATGTGGCCTTGATTAAGATGCTGAACTTCCTTTTGCTTCAGTTTTGTTTTGTTTTTCAATTCTGAGATATATATTTATTTACATTTTAATAGGCTGAAATTGGGATGCATCCTATAATCGTGCCTCAGTTTTCATCATCTGCAAAATGAGGATTGTAATGTCTACTTCAAAGGGTAATTTGAAGACTTAAGTGAGTTAATATATATAAAGTGGTTGGAACAGGGCCTGGCCCATATCAAGCTATTATTTTAGCAAGAAAATTGAGAAGTTCTTGGTTTCTCAATTCCAAAAAATTGGAAACCCAAATTCCAAAAAAAATTTGGCATAATAATATAGTTCGTACTGATGAACATATTAGCCCAGAACGTTGATAAAATACAGCTGGAGTAAGTAGAACCTTGATTAACCAGATCCCAAGTAGCCTAGCTGTAAGAACTTTAGACTGTGGGACATTGGAAATCTTCTTGCCTCTGAATGAGTTTGGAATTGGAATCTGAAGATAAAGGTTAGGATTAAGTTTTAGGATTAAGTCTCTACCACTTGGGCAAGACCCTGAAACTAATTTGAAACATCTAGAAAACTGGAATAATGAAGTTGCTGTGTTATGCTCAGGTCAGGTAATATATAAAAGTCACATTGAAAAATGTAAAGCACTAAACAAACAGTATTGCTGTTGATACAATCCCTTTCATTTTAGAGATGGCAGAATCAAGACCCAAGAAGAGACCCAAGTTGCACAAAGTCATCTAACTTGGAGCAGAACCAAAACTATTACCTTGTCTACTGACTCAATATGTATTCATTTAAACTTTAACAGATTTCTTTTAGCATTACCCTTTTTGGGGAAATTTAAAGGAACAAAATGGGTTTATATAAAGTATGTAATAACAATTTTATAAATTACCTTCCAGAATATGTTCTAGGACCTAATTTACTACCTAATTTCTACCTAATTTACTCAATTTTCTCTATATAATGCTACACTGAGAATCTATTGTGCTTCATAGAATAACCCTAAGATAAGGAAAACCCTGAATCCTCAAGAGATTGCTATTGCTGTTCTTATAAAAGCAGGAAAAGTAGCTCATGTATTTTAAAATTATGTTAAGAGTAAAGGTTGAAACAAACAAAATTTTCTGGTTAACCCTCAATATCACATTCTGCAGTGGTTATCAATAATCAAGGTTTTACTATGTTTACAAAATGTGAGAGTTTTGGTGTTGAGAATTTTTGTGTTAGAAAATGTGAGTTATTCACTGAAGTGATACTATGAGAGGCAGCTTGATTTAGTAGCAAGGGTATAAGTGTTGGGGTCTGAGAGTTAGTTTGAAATTTCAGGTGGGCCACTTATTCACTGTGTGGTTTGGAGCACGTTACTTATCTTCTCTGAGCCTCCTTCCTGATGAATCATGGCACAGACTGTGAGAGAACATAATCTGTTCAGGAACTTTCAGGCAGGAACTTTGGTTCACTGCTGCATCCCCAATACCTGGGACAAGGATTGGCATAGCAAGCATCAGAGATAGCCTGTCAAGTGTCCAGCACAGCATCCCGCACATAGTAGTTGTCAATACAAGGTAGCCACTTTAATTTTTATGAGGAGAAGAGTGTTTTTAGAAAAATTATATGAACTTCCTTTTTAGCTAAGTAGGGGGCCCAGGGCTCAAATCCAAGGTAGAATTGCAGGAACTTGAGGAAAGACAGGTAATGGAGCCAAAGTTATTCAAGAGAACACAACCAGGGCCAGAGCTGGAGCAAACAAGGAAAGAGTTGGTCCAAATGTAATCCTGCTCCAAAGAAGTTGGGCAGAGAATGGAAAATTCCAGCATGAAATTCAGTGCCTGGCATATAGAAGGACTAGACAATATTTGTTGAAAAGTGAATGAATGGAGCAATGAGTCTTTCGTTTGAGGCCACAGGGTAAACCCATGACTTTGGGAGATGAATAAATGGAAGGCCTGGAGAGGTACTTTCAAGGAATGGAGACACAAGGATTTTTTTGTAGGGCTCCTACAACTTTGCCCACAGTGGGTGAGGAGGCTGTGCAGGATGTTGAGCTAGTTCTGATAATCTGAAAGAAAGCTGGGTAGAGGGATGATCTTCCAAAAAGCCTTTGAATGAGGAATAAGAGGCCAATTTCCAGGCTGTGTGTCAATAGGATATGTTCTGCCAATAGGGGAAAAAATATGGGAAAAGAGCAGAAAAGTTCAGCATTGTGAAGAATTACATGACAGTATGAAGGGATCTGGGGAGAGGCCAGATGGACTGGTTACTATGAGAAAAAGCTTTGATCTTAGTTCATAGGAACTGCTGTGATGTTCTGAAGACAGGATCAACATGGCTAAACAAGTGATGATTATCCTATGAAAGTTGCTCAAGAAATAGAGAAGTGATGCCTTCACTTGGGGTCACCATGGTAAGCAGAATAATAGCACCCTCGAAGATTTCTATGTCCTAATCCCTGGTGTTGGGCCTGTGTATGTTACATTATACAGCAGAAGAGACTTTATAGATGGAATTAAGTTTATGGATCTTAAAATAAAAAGATTATTCTGAGTTATCTGGGAAGGCCCTGTCCAAATTCCTGACCCACAGAATCTGTGAGCATTAAATGGTTGTTTTATGCCACTAAGTTTGTTTTTTTTAAATTACACTGCAATAGATAACCAGAAAAAGTGTGAAAGAAGGAACATAATTGTATTGCATCCACAGGGAGACAAGGGAGTAAAGAGACAAGGATCATTCCAGTGTCTCTTGCTTGAACGCTAGGGGAATAGTAGTCCTCATTACTCATAGGCTACACATTGTCAGGAATGGAGATGAGAAAAGGAAGGAGAGCAGTGTGATTATACCTCTGTGAAACAGCATCGAAACAAGGGATCCCTTCAGTTTTGATGAAAGTCTTCAGATTGGGCTCCCTATAGCTACTCTCAGCACTATGTTGAATACCATTGTAATTCTAAAAAGTGTTGACGTTTCAATTTGTTGCAGTAAAGATGACCCTGAATCAGGGTTGACCAACCCACAAGAATTATTGTCAATTGGCTAAAGTAGAGTACAGACCTGCATATTGAAGTGCCAATGAAGAATGTGTTCTAACATATTGAATTCTTATAAAAAAATTGTTAAATACTGAAAACTACCACCGATGCTTACTGTTTTTCAAATAACTTAAATTATGACTGTTCAATAAATATAAAACTGAAAAAATTATGAGGTTAAAGAATTATGTCCAGAATCATGCCATACTCACAGGATCCAACAAAAATAAATGCTCTCATAGAAAGCAGCCTTAGCATCCACAGAATTAACTGTGAAAAAAACAGGAAGTGATTTAGATTAAAATAGAAGAGCCTCTAGCTGAACCAGACAGAAATTGCAATTGGTACCCATGATCTTGGCTACAGGACAAATCAAGGAAAAAGTAGACAGTAAACTAACAGTGAGATTTGACAAAAGAATCTCCAAATTAAAGCTCAGAAAAAGCAAATTAAAAAGATCCCATCAAGTGGCCCCACCTGTGTTCTGAACACTCTGGAATTCACATAATTCATTAGAACTTGGTCCTTTAATAGCACACTAAGAGCATTTGGCCAAAGCCAGTGGTACTAATTCAACTTTTTGTTCTTAACTACTCAGCTCTGCTGCAATAAATAATTTTTAAAGCTCTCCTCCTTTATATTTTAGTGCACTATACGCAGTTGTATTTTTTCTTATCTGTTTGACTCGCTTGTATTTTTGTTCATTTGTCTCCTCTATTAATTGTAGTGCCCTTTAAGCCCCATGCTGTGATTTCTATTCTTAACTTACTGTGCTTCATACCTTCTGGGATTTTATTTACATATACAATGCAAGTTAGCCATTCTTCAAGAACTACTTAAAGATTCTTATATCTGTATTTCCCAGTTCTATCTCCTAACCCATTCTTCAGTTCTAAGCTCCACTTAGATATTTTTTCCCAGGATTAAAAAAGAAAATGATAGGGCGGGCCATGGTGGCTCAGCAGGCAGAGTTCTTGCCTGCCATGCCAGAGACCCACGTTCATTTCCCAGTGCCTGCCCATGTAAAAAAACAAAACAAAAAAAACAAAACAAAAAAAAAAAAAGAAGAAAGGGAAAGAAAATGATAGCCCATTATCAAAAGTGGTTGGAAAGATTTTTAAGTGTGCATGGTCAGTATACTTTTGTTTTTTTCAGTATTTAACTTTTTATTCTCATCATTTTCACATTCGTCTGTTTTCCTTCTCCCAACTTTTTTCATTGCGAATATTCAGATGTACCTTGCTTTCTCTTTTTTTGGTAAACTTTCCTTTATTAAATTTTTTTATTGTGAAAATTAAGACATATACAAAAAAGCAATAAATTTCAAAGCACACCACAACAATTAGTTATAGAACAGATTTCAGAGTTTGGTATGGGTTACAGTTCCACAATTTTAGGTTTTTCCTTCTAGCTACTCTAAGACACTGGAGACTAAAAGAAATATCAATATAATGATTCAGCAGCCACACTCATTTGTTAAATCCTATCTTCTCTTTTATAACTCTACTTCCTCCTTTGATCTTTCTCCCAATTTTAAGGAGTATTTGGACTCTGCCTATTTAAAATTTTTCACGTTGGAAAGGGCTGTTGATTATATGGAGTACAGGAATGGTACTAGTTGATGTTTTGAAGAGGCTGGTCCCTCTGGATTTTAGGACTTATCTGGCCTAGGAACCCATCTGGAGGTTGTAGGTTTCTGGAAAGTAATCATAGTGCATGGAATCTTTGTAGAATCTCAGCTAGAGCCCTAGGCATTCTTTGGGGTTGGCAGAATGATTTTGGTTGGGGGTTGGCAAACCATGGTAAACAGCAATATCTAGCTGAAGATTGCACAAGAGTAGCCTCTAGAATTGCCTCTCAACTCTATTTGAACTCTCTCAGCCACTGAAACCTTATTTTGTTACCATTATTCCCCCTTTTGGTCAAGAAGGCATTGTCAATCCCACAGTGCCAGGGCCAGGCTCATCCCTGGGAGTCATATCCCACATTTCCAGAGAGACTTTCACCCCTGAATATTATGTTCCACATAGAGGGGAGGGTAATGATTTTACTTGTAGAGTTGGGCTTAGAGAGAGAGGTCACATCTGAGCAACAAAAGAGGGCCTCTGGAAGTAACTCTTAGGCATAATTATAGGTAGGCACAGCTTCTCTGCTACAGAAATAAATTTCATAAGAACAAGCCTCAAGATCAAGATCAAGCCTATATACATAAATAAGCTTTACAAGATCAAGGGTTTGGCCTATTGGTTTGGGAATCCCTAATGTTTGAGACAGTATCAGGGATTTCCCTGGTTATACCTTTACTTTTAATAAATTTGCTTTTCAAATCCTCTTTATGATAGCAGCATTCAAGTAAACATCCATTCAGACACTCTGATTTAGTGTGAACCAAATTATGAGGATTTTTAAAAGATAAAGTCAATGTTAGATAACATGGATAGTATCTTGCAGATTTGGGGAGAGAAATCTAAATTCTTTCATCATCAATGACAAGGTTGGTGTAGGTCACTGCATTTCAAATTGGGCTGTGAGCACTAGGGGCCCCGTGATCTCCCTTTAGGGGTACCAAAAGGATTAGAGAGAGGGGTTACCCAGCAGGTAAAGCTCCTCCCAACTCTTGCCCCTTACAAGCTTCAACCAGAATAACCCCACTTATATCTGTTTTGCATATTGTAGGATTTGATTTTTTTTTTAAACTTGTAGACTGACTGATCTCTAAAAACCCTCTAGTTCTTATGTTCTATGGTTCTGTCAAGTCATTGAAAAAGAGTCTACAGAATCAGGACTATAAACAAAATGGTTCGAATACATCTTCACAATATACCTCTGTGCATTAGACAAGTTCAGACAGCAAGTGCAAAAAAGAGCTTTATTGTATTGTACAGCTCTACTGATGCTCTTGATTTGCAAGGGCAATAGTGTTCCTGCTTCACTACAATTCTTTAGCAAAATAAAGGTGTCCACATTTCATAATCTCCTGTGCTTCTCAAGGCTTCTTTGAAGTTTTAATAGCTAGATCATAAGAACTCTAAGATCTCATAGAGGTAGAAAATCTAAGAAACAGCTACCACTCCTAGGGCAGGGGAAACAAAAGAAAAATGGTGGAATTATTAAAATTTAGGAACTTGAAGGAGGTACCACATGAAGCTGAAATTTAGATTCTTGAGGTAGGGACACCAATCTGCTGGTATTGATGGCTGTACTCAGAGAAGGGGTTCTCCTGGGACCTGGGCTCTGATTCCTGAAGATGGGGTGCAGGCCAGTTAGTGCTGGTGTCTCTGGAGCAGGGGTGTAATTAGACTGGTTCTGCAAATGTTGGAAAAAATGAAAACTAGATTCAGCTTCTGCTACAGAAAGGAACTTCTGGTGCTGGGATTAAGAAGTGAGGTTGGGGTAACTCTCACAGGAATAGAATGTAGATAGGAAAACCCTTGACGCAATCAGGAAGTCAAAAGGAAGGAGCATGTTTCTTCTTCCACTGGGCTGGCATTTCTTTCTAGGGCTCCCTATGGACTGAGCCCAGCAGGGAGCAGCTGACAAAGTAGAAATGTGGTCTGTAAAATCCCAGTCCCAACATAGTAAAGTGCATCGTAAAGCAAAGAATAGAAATCTGGGTTTGGAGCTGAGAGAGAATAGCTTAATAATTGGCACACCAACCTTAGACTCAGAAAGATTTTTCTCTTTGGGATAAAAACTAAGATTAAGCCTAAGCAACATCAACGTGGGGGCCTGACTAATGGCAGTTAATGAGGCAGTATCTGCATGAGGAAGAAACACCTTATACAGAAGTGTGACTATAAAATAATGTGATTGAATTTTTAACAGCATACCAGAGCTTCAGCATACAAATGAGAACAATTCTCTGCAAAGCAGTTTCATGGTAATCTTTTCAACTCATTCTTTCAATATGGTCATGGCTCAAAGAATCTTTGGAACTCCTCTTTGGAAGTCTAGGGATGCAATTTTGATTCAATCAATATTGTCAATCCTTTGTCTTTTGAAGGTGAATTAACTTTTTGGAAACAACTTAATGTCATCTCTAGCTAATCCTGGTGAATAAACATGACCAGATTACTTTTTTCTACCTTTTTTTTTTACTTTAATAGGTGAGGAGAAGGGATTGAAATGAGGTGTGTCAAAATCAAGGTGTAATTTCTGTCTTAAAATGTTATTTGACCAGTGGTTTCTAATGCCCTAATGTACCAGTTGTCAATAAAATGATCATGAACACAGAAAAAGATAAAAGCTCACAATAACGAAGAAAATCAAAACTAACCTTTGTTTTTTGCCAACTCTGTTTAGAATTTACCCTATTATAAGGGTGATGTGTTTATTTGAAAAATACAATTAGTGATCTACAGATGCTTTGCTATCAGTTACAGAAAGTAACCATCAACATAAGAAAGGGATCACTTCATGCTTTCTTCATCATCTGTTCCATGGCTCACAAACAAGTCCAGGCCTGCCAGACAACATGGCAGCTATCGAATTACTTTTGTAGTGCTTTTATGAGACAGTCAGAACACTTTTCCTTGCTTAGCTCCTTATTTTGTTAGTATATATCTTCTTATATTTAGTGGAGACCAGAAGACTTTTAGAAAACTATTTGCAAGGAAGTAGAGGGGGGATTTATAGTACTTCATTGCAATTGAAGAGAGCAGCATTACAGTGCATGTTGGCAAATATACTTTCTCATGTTCTTTATTCATTCACGCTGTAACAGAACTAAGCTACAGGGGTAGGAGAAGGTCCCAGCGTAGTATATCCGAACTGCCCAAAATGAGTAACTTTTAAGCCCTGAAAATTAGATTGGCAGCAGTGCACACCAACACTATTGAACTCTCAGAAGGTGAAGTGAGCGATACCTGTGGACAAAGACAACCAAAGTCATCTGTTTTTGGGAATAAACAGCATCAGACCAGATTTTTCTTCATTCTGGAGATGAGTAAATAGTAAAAACCTACAAGTGGTCTGTGAAAAACATTGAAGAACAAGAGAAACACCACCCCAAAGACTCAGGAAAATAATGCAACTGTGAAAATGATTTACAATTGAAATTAGTAGAAAATTATATCCTTAAGGCTACAAGAGGATGTGACTTTTATGGCACAGGAGCCAGAAGATAGGATGATATCATTTTTAACTTTAAAAACTGGAATACTAGGCTAAAGACGGTCTCTCAAAAATCAAATATTCTCTTTAATATAAACAAAAATTTTTATATTTTCTAAATGACTACATGAGATAAACACAAACAATTCATGGAATATATGCAACTTTAAAGGAACCATAAGGACTTGATAAATGGCATAAAGGCAATCTAACTTAAGTTATACCAATAAGCATAATGATTAAAACTTCTAGCTAAAGTAGGAATACGTTCTGATTAGATTATAATGTGAAATATATCTACATATTGCTTATAAAAGCTAAAAGACCACTACATTTTAAAAATAAAATAGACAAAAATTTACTTTGTTTGCAAGTGCAAACAAAAGGAAAGCAGAGGTGGCAATACTAACTTTAGTCAAAGTAGAATTCAAGGTAAAGAACATTATATAGAGGAGAGATATAACAGATATGAACTTTATGTGTGAAATAACTTAGTAGCAATATTTAAAAAGCAGAAGCTGTCAGAAACTCAATGGCAAACATAAATCTAACAGTTTTTGGAGACTTTAATGCAACTCTATCAGATAAAACATATAAAAGTATGTGTAGGATTTAAATAATAAAATTAATACAGTTGATTTAATAAAAATATGTTGAACATTATACCTTACAGAGAATATATTTTCTTTCCAATTAGCCACACCGTAATTACAAAAATTTATTTTACAAGGTCTGAAAGAAAACCTAGATATATTTCAAAACATAGAAATTATTCAGGCCGTGCACTTGAGCACAATGCAATAAAACTAGAAAGTAATTACAATAGCTTAAGCAACATGTCCCAGACATTTGGAATCTAAAACTATTTTATTAAATTTCTCTTGCTTCAAAAAAAATAAATGAAGTTATTCAGAATAATACATATTATAGAATATAGCTACAGCTATACTCAGAGACAAATTCATAACTTTAAGTGTTTTCATTATTAAAAAAGACATGATAAAAGTAAATGAACAATCCAAGTCACAAATTTAGGAACTTCTGGTACAATAAACCTCTTTGCCTCCCCATCCCTGATTCAACCCTCCTCAAAGGAGGAAAATAACTTACCTGATAGGTGAGTTTGGGAGAAAAAATTGAGCATACTTTGCCAGGCTTTTGTGAATTCTCTCTTGTGAAGACACACTGACCACAAGATGCACATATTTTCTGCTAGTCACTGCACCTATCATGGATTGATGCAGTAGGCCAGTGACTTTGGAAGAGTCCAAACAAGTTGTCTTGTTAAATGTCCACATATCAAGATATGTCTGATTGTTTCATTGTGATTAGATTCAGGTTATACATTTTTGACAAGAACTGATAAATGTGTCCTGCTCAGTGCATTGCATCAGAAGGCACATTGTATCAGCTTGTCCTGTTATTCATTGTGCTAAGTTTGAGCATTGGGTAAAAGTAATGTTCACCACATTTCTCCCTTGTACCTTTTCTCCTTTGTGACTAGAAAGTGATCTATGGTAAATAGAGACTATATTAGTCAGGGTTTTCTAGAGAAACCAACAGAAGAGATCTGTAAATATGAGATTTATGAAGGTATCTCACAGATCCATGAGAATGAAAGAGTCCACAATCCATAGGATTGTGCTGGCAGCTCTGATGAAGGGTCTGGATGAACTCCACAGAAGAAGCTCACTGGCTGAAGAAGCAGTGAAATACTCTCTCTTCTTCTTTAAAAGTCTATAACTGATCGGGTTATCGCTCTCATTGTGGGATGCATGCCTTAGTTGACCACAGATGTAATCAGCACAGATACAGTTAACTGACTGATGATTTAATACACCAGCCTTCTGGTTTATCAACCAGCCATGAAATATCCTTGCAGCAACAGTCAGGCCAGTGCTTGCCTGACCAAAAAACTGGGCATAATCACTTGGCCAAGTTGATACCAGAACCTAACCATCACAGAGATTGTGTAAATATCCCACCAATGGTAGTTGCAAATGCTGGTTGTAAATGATAATGTTCTAATTTTAACATCCCTTCTAATGTTATTATCTGGCATTTGTTGTACAAAAAAAAAAAGCAACTTCTCTCTCCTCTCTTAGAAGTATCACTACAGAGATGGATATTTTTTCAAAAGTTCAATGTGTTGTAATCAATTACCATTATTATCCATTTTGATGCTCAGTATGGCCCAAATTTGTCCACCCTGGCCATTTTTGCCCCAGAGGGAGCAAAACTAGAGGAAAAATGTAAACAATGGCTCTTGCCATAAAGAAAGGACTGATCAGAGATAAAAATAGTACTGGAGGCCTCAGGATGCATCCCAATTTTATCATGCCCCTTAAACCAGTGAGGGCTGTGGCTCCCACACCTCTCAGCCTCTATTAAGGAAGGATTTCCATATTCCTCCTCAGAGATTGTTGGCAAATCCTCTTCCCCCAGGTAATTTGTTCCTGCCTCTAGGCCTGGCCTTGGCTCATCCATCTAAATAGTATCTCGTCTTTTCCTTCTTTGCTGTCATTAGAGACCATGCTCTGATCTAATCTCAAATTCTATTACTCCTGTCTGCTACCAAGCTAATTTTACTTAGAAAACATACACACAAAAAATGCATCTATACTATTTAGGACCTTGCTACAGCTATTGTAACAGAAAAATCCAAACTAAGAGTGGCTTAAGTAAGATAAAAGTTTATTTATTTTTAATATAAATATCTATGGATGGTCTAAGACTTGTATGGTGGCTCTACAATCAAGGGATCTAGACACCTTCTATCTTGTTTCTCTTCCACCTTTAATTCATTGCTTCCAATTTGTGTATAAGATGTATGTTTCTGCTTCCACAATCATACCAGCTTCCTAGTCAACAGAAATGAGGCAATGTGCAAAGTGAGGGCAGATTTCACTTCCAGGAAGAGACTTTGGCAGTTGAATGGACTACTTGTATTCACATTATATTGGCTATAACTGGATTATTTGTCAGGCTTAGCTGCAAAGGAGGCTGGTTAATGTATTCTGGGTAGTCATGTGTCATTGCTATCACTGTGGAAGACAGAGAGAATGGATTTAAGGGGACAACATGCAATCTCAATCACAGCATCATATCAGCAGAGGATTTATACAGCAGCAATTTAATTGTATGAAAATTAGTATCAGTTAGCAGCTGAGTTCCACACTTTCCTGTTTAAGCTGATATAAAAGAAATTCAAGACAGAAAAGGTCCGATGGTACTGGTGACCTGTTCTATTTACTATCTATAAGGGCCCTGTGTGTTCCTAATGTCCAGTACAGAATCATATTTGGAAGAATTCGATTGAACACATATGGGGATAGAAGATCAATAAATGTGGAATAATATCCCAAATTTAGAGGTACTTGATTCCAATTCCTTTAAGATTTTGCAGTGGTTTGGGTTTCACAGACAGAAACTGCTGAGTAACAGTACAGATGACCAAAGTTATCTTGCTATGAATCTTTTTTATTTTTTTTGCTGGAACAATAAGTGGGTGGGAGCTTAATTAGTGTACACTGATTGGGAGTGAGTCATGATCAGTTAAAAACCTTTTCTTCTCCTAAAGACACACCTACCTAATATTCAGGTTGCTGTAGGCATGAGCACACTACTGAAAGCAAAATGTCTGGGCAGCCCCCTCCTTTCTTCCATGATTGTCCCTCTTCCTTACAAAAACCAGAAAGCCATTTCCTTTCTCTTCCCCTTTCCTCTCATCCCACCTCTTATTCTTCTAGCTCTTTGCTTTACTAGAGAGCATTAGAGTTGGAGTTGGTAATTGAAACAGTGGAAATAAGTTGTTAGATGCCAGGAATAAAGTCCCAAGATGGTATTTTGGATTGATGGTATCACTAGGAACAAATATCATGAGTCCCACCCCTAACTATCCTCAAGAGCCTTGTTGAGCAATCTCTAACAGTTGTGATACTATTGAGAGGCAGGTGGGTTGAGAGAAAGTATGTTATCTTTCAGTAAATCCCTGAGAACGTCAAGAACTTTGCAGGTTAAATTTCTTCAAACAAATTAAGCTTAATAGAAAACTAAAATTGGGAAAGATTTTGTTCAAAGCATTGTTTTATAGAAGAGTGAACTTTAATCACAAACAATAGCCATAAAGTGAGACAACTTAAAAAAAAACAGCATAAATGTGTCAAAATTTCCACACCTAAGTGATGGCTTCCTCCAAATAAAGTTGGAGATGTAGCCCATGAAATAATTGCTTTAGGTTAAAAAATTTACAACAACCCCTAGACCTTAATTAGGACTTTGTACTTAAAGAATATAGTCCTTACACTTAAATTTATATTTAAATTGTTAAATATAATAATAATAATATATATATATATATATATATATATATATATATATAAAGAAAAGAAAGAAAAAGCAATGATTTTCGAAGTCCACTTCAAAAAGTAGTTACAGAACAGATTTCAGTGTTTGTTATGGGCTACCATACCACTATTTCAGATTTTTCCTTCTATCTGCTCCAAAACACTGAAGGCTAGAAGAAATATATTTTTGTGTGTGTGAAAAATAAAATCATAAGACTTATGGTTAAATATCTAGGTAAATAAACAGCAACCTGAATAAGTCTGCAATGATCTAGTGAGACAGTCAACAAAAGAAAGGCTCCTCACAGTCTGGCTCTAACAAAGCAGGGCAAGTATGTGCAGACCCAACTATACTGCTATGTCATTCAGATCTCTGCTTGGGCATGCAGTCAATACAGGGAGAGAACTCTGCTTTGTTAGGAAGGTGGAAGTGGAAAGGAAGGAAGTATAGGCATTCGTTTTTTCTTTCAGCTAGCAATTATTGAGTCCCTATTGGGAGTCAGACATTGTGTTAGGCCTTAGAGATAGATTAAAACCCTTGAGGCATTTTCAGTCCAGCCAGGGAAGGTAGACATACAATCAGATATAATACAATGCAGTAAGTGCTGGGGCAATGCTTCCTAAACTTTAGTATGCAGGAGGATCACCTAGAGAGCCAGAAGGAAGCACAGACAGGGCACAGTGCTTATGTGAAGAGGGAGTACAGCAGTCTGTTTTACCCGAAGGTGATGCTAGAGCTGATTTTCGAAAAATAAGTAGATGTTCCCCAGACATTTCTGGCAAACTAAGCAAGGTGAGCAAAGCCCTGAAAGTTGATATATAGAGAGGGACTTGCAGAGTTTGCTAGGTTTGGGCTACATCACAGAGAGTTTTAAGTACCACTTTGAGGAATTGAAATTTTATCCTATAGGCAATGGAGAGACACTGAGAGTTGAAGGCATGCTAGTAAGCCATGTAGATATTTTCAATGAGAGGAAACAGCAAGGGTAAAGAACCCACGGTAGCTCAGCAGGTAAGAGTGCTTGCCTGCCATGCCCAAGGACCCGGGTTCGATTCCCAGTGCCTGCCCATGTAAAAAAAAAAAGAAGTTGGAGTGTCCTTGGCCTGTTCACGGACAAGCAAGGAGGTCAGTGTAGCTGGAATACAGTGAGTGAGGGGGCAAATAATTTGTGACAAGGTCAGAGATGGAGGTAGGGGCTAGATCATTTAGGGCCCTAGAAACCATGGTAAAAATTTTGGATTTTATTTTAAGTCTGTCTAGCATGGGAATGGCAGGATATGACTAAAGTTTGAAAGGATCACTCTGGCTACTGTGTGCGGAACACACTGAAGGTGGGCAAGAGAGGAGGCAAGAGACCAGTTAGGAAGCTGTAGTAGAAGTTCAGTGATAGCTGGTTGCAGCTTGGACTGGGAGTTAGTGGTCAAGCAGATGAGAAGTGGTCAGATTATGGATACCTATGTATCTAAAATTTTTAAACTTTTTAATTTGTTAAATATAATATATATATACAAAGAAAAGAAAGAAAAAGCAATGATTTTCGAAGTCCACTTCAAAAAGTAGTTACAGAACAGATTTCAGTGTTTGTTATGGGCTACCATACCATTATTTCAGATTTTTCCTTCTATCTGCTCCAAAACACTGAAGGCTAGAAGAAACATATTGTTTGTGTGTGAAAAATAAAACATATACAAAAAAAGCAATAAATTTCAAAGTACAATGCAACAATTAGTTGTAGAACAAATTTCAGAGTTTGGGATGGATTACAATTCCACAACTTTAGGTTTTTACTTCTAACTGCTCTAAGGTACTGGAGACTAAAAGAAATATCAATTTAATGATTCAGCAATCACACTTGCTTGTTAAACCCTACCTTCTCTATATAACTACATCATCACCTTTGATCTTTCTCCCACTCTTTAGGGGTAGCTGGGCTATGGCTATTCTAACTTTTTCATGTTGGAAGGGACTGTTAATAATATGGGATAGGGGGATGGAACTAGTTGATGTTCTGGAGAGGCTGGCCCCTCTGCATTTCAGGACCTATCTGGTCCAGGGACCCATCTGGAGGTTGTAGATTTCTGGAAAGTTACCCTAGTGCATGGAACCTTTGTAGAGTCTTAAATGATTCCCTGGGTGTTCTTTATGATTGGCAGGAATGGTTTTGGTTGGGGGTTGGCAAATTATTGTAGGTAGCAATGTCTAACTGAAGCTTGCATAAGAGTGACCTCCAGAGTAGCCTCTCAACTCTATTTGAACTCTCTCAGTCACTGTGTATCTAAATTTATATGCAGTAAAATTCACCTTTTTTGGTGTATAGTTCTGTGGCTCTTGACAAATCCATAGAGTCATATTTTCACCACCAAAGTCATGATGCAGAACAGTTCCATCATCCTACAAATTACCTCATGCTGCCCTTTACAGTCACATCTTCTCTCACTCCCAACTACTAGCAACCATGAACTTGATTTCTGTCCCTAGTAGTTTTGTCTTTATCAGAATTCCACATAAATGGAATTATTATACTATGTAGACTTTTGGGCTTGGCTTCTTCCACTTAGCAAAATGCACTTGACACTCATTCATGTTGTGTGAATCAGTAGTTCATTCCTTCTCACTGCTGAGTAGAATTCCATTTTATGGTTGTACCACAGTTTGTTTACCCATTCATCAACTGAAGGACATATGGGTTGTTTCCAGATATTGGTGATTATCAATAAAACTGCTATAGACATTTATGTACGGGTTTTTGTATGAACATAAGGTTTTAGTTCTTTTGAGTAAATATCTAGGAGTACAATTGGTAAGTGTATTTTAATTTTATAAAAAACAGCCAAACTATTTTCTGTAGTGGTCATTTTGAATTTTCACCAGCAATGGATGAAAGTTCCAGCTGTCCCTGTGTCCGCATCAGCATTTGGTATTATCAGTATTTTTTAATTCAGCTGTTCTAGTGAGTATAGAGTGGTAACATGTGGTTTTAATTTGCATTTTCATAGCAACTAATGATGTTGAGGCAGGTAGACCCAGAAGGACTTTTACTAATGGAATGGATGTAGGATATGAAAGACAGTGAATAGTCAAAATGTTTTCAAGGTCTTTGGCCTGAGCAAAATGACAATGAGAGAAATAGGGTTGTTGACTAGAATACAGAAACAAAGTTAATGTGACATGATTTTAGTGACTCAGGAAAAGTTCAGAAAGAGTCATTTAGGAAAGAAGAAACAGTTGTTATTGGACAAAGGAAAGGTGATATCACACTCTTGGCCCATGTTCCCAACAGGAATGGTGAATGAAATTATTCAGGGCAAATAGGACTGAAGATGATTAAAGAACTTTGAGTCATGTGTGGGTGGAAAATGAAAGGTGTCACCCTTACAGAAAGACATGTCAGTCTGGGAAAAGCAGGCTCCTGCTAATATCCCAGGGATGTGAATCACTGTGAAAGCCCAAAACCTGTTTTTTAGCTTCGGTGGGTGGTGCCCGGGGCAGAGTTGTTTTTACTGACACAGAGAACAGAGAGAAGAAGTTGAGGGATTGGATAATGGAACCTGGAATCTGGGCATTATAGGTCATGATGTAATCTTGATTAAGCAAGTCTAAGGAAACTGTTACATTGGTACACACCAAGTAGAACCACAGGAAAGTTGACAAAATAGGGAAGCCTGTCAGAAACACTATGCCCGGAGCTCTCCACCTGCTGCCTTAGAGGGACCTAGGATAATTGTCCAGGTGTGGGTTGTTAATCATCTCTGGTATAGATAAAGGTGGGAGTTATTTGAGGAACAATAAAGCAAAGATTATATGGGATCCCTCTGATTCTGGTGCCATGGTGAAAGGTTCCAATCAAAGAAGACACAGAGGTCTTCTTTCCACTGTTTCTAGGATGCTTTATTGCCCAAGTTCTAATTCTATTTTGCCTTCATCATTTCTCTTTCTTAACTTTCTACCCTTACTTTTCTTTATTGTTTTAACAATGAAAATAGTTTTACTGTTTTTATTTTTGCTTTTTGAAAAATTAAAACAATTAAGAAAAATGTTCAGAAGAAAATAAAGGCTTTAAGATATCTCACAACCCCAAGATGCTTACCATTAATGTTTTGGGAGACCATACTTTTGTGTTTATACATGCATATTCACCTATTCGATTTTACTCAAACAAGATAATATCATAAGACTGTTTTTATCATAGAGGCCTTTTGACAAAGTTTTGTTTAAATTTTTGAATGACACCCTAACCCCACATTTGCCCCAGACACCCTCAGGTAACCAATGTTAATAACTTGGCATTGATTCCTCGAGACTTTTCTCCGTTGTCATATAATCTTACGCACATGCACATGCACACACACATTGTTAAGACTGTTTAACAAATATGATATCATTGTAATGTACTTCTTTGCATCTTCTTTTTCTCACCATATATTATAAACTTGAATCATTCTTTTCAATGGCTGCATAATACTCCATGCCTCAATTGAATGATATGAATTTTGTTTAATTTTTTTTGCTCCTACAAACATTGCAGCAATAAACATTCTTGTATATATTCCCTACATACTGGAGATTTGTTTTTCATAATGGTTTTTTATTTCTATATGATGGAGTCCAAGGAATGGGATTTTGAAGTTGAAAAATATATATAATTGTAGTTTTAATAAATATTGCCAAATTTCTTTTCAAAAACAGTAGCAATTCACATGTCCACCAAGATATAAAAGTAACCTTCTCATTGATAATTGATAATGAGGAATAGTAGGTATTGTCATTCTTCTTTTTCTCTTTGTCAATCTGTCATGCAAGAAGTAACTTACTTTAATTTGCATTTCCATGCTGTAATTGAGCATCCTTTCATTGCAAACATATCTTCCAATTGTTCACTTGTTCTTTGCCTTTGAAATTTTTGTTATTTTATGAAAATAATACATATATAGTATATAAAATTAATAGCACTAAAAAGCATATATAAAAATGGCACTTACCCCATGCCTGTGATTTCCCATTTGCAGAGACAAATACTTTTGACTCTTTTATCTGCTTCTTCAGTTATTTGTCTTTATATTTTCAAAAAACATGTTTAGGCTGCTATTTTTTGATGTTTCCATTTTAGACTTGTTATGGTTGTTGGAGACTTAACTCTTACACATTCTCCCTTTCCCTCTTTCACCCTCATCCTCAAGAGACTAATATTATAATTTTTTGTTAAATCAATATTTAATGTTTTCATTATTATAATTATATATTTCACTATTTCTTTTTTTTTTTTGGTACATGGTCTGGGAATTGAACCTGGGTCTCCCGCATGGAAAGCAGGTATTCTAACCGCTAAACTACCTGTGCACACATATTTCGCTATTTCTCAGCCACTGTTTTTCCCTAGTGTTATCATCTCTGAAATCAGGATATGGACAATATAGAGTCTTAAGGTCATTGTGAAATAGTTGCCATAGCTTATGCTTGTGTAAACATGGTCATAACTGTTAATATTGTGATCACTTCAACTGAGTTATTTGCATTATGGTCCTACACATGTTGTGTTAAACTGTTTAAATGTCTTCAAAAATATTTCACTATGATTCAGCATTGAATCAAAACAATATTGTGTATAGAGAATGACATGGAAACAAAGAAGCAGAAGACAAATGTGATATTATTAGGGAAGCACATATTCAACGTCAGAGGAAAAGAAACATATCCATATTTACTTTCAAAGAAACAGTCAAGTGGTCATGGGACCTACAGTCAAATGGTCATGGGACCTAAGGACAAAGCTTCTCATAAACAGATGAAGTTATGCTATGTTTTCTTACTGTAGAATATTCAAAATGATTGCTTATCACATGCCAAACAGTGCAAAGAGAGCAAAAGAAATTGCCAAATTTTTGAAAACATGAAAGAAATTTCAAAGCAATAAGAGATGCTGGTGTGACTGACTCATGCATTGTTCAGGACTGCTCTTAATATGTTGAACATCAGTTTGTCAAAAACTTTATTCTGATTTTGTACAGAAGCTGCTTAACTTTCAGTGACATGATTCAACTGAGAAATAAAAATGAAACTATGAGTTAACATCATGGTTTCCCAATCTTGGGAGTACTGATATTCTGGGAGCTGTTCTATGCCTTGTTGCATGTTTAGCGGTATCCCTGGCTTCTATATACTAGATGCCAGTAGCACCCCCCTCCCTCAGTTGTAAACAGCCAAAATATCTCTAGATACTGCCAAATGTCTCCTGTGGGGCTAAATCACCTCTGACTGAGAACCACTAATTTAGATAAATAGGAAATGGTGACAAAACCCTGGTGTTCTTTGACTTGCCACAATAAAATATTGTTACTGCCAAAGGAATAGACGCTACAAAGAGGAGTGTTACTGTGCATGAATAGTTGCTGATGGTAAAACGATACTAAAATATTTCATTTAAAACATTTTTTTACTGAAGTATTACATGCATATAGAAAAGTGCACACATTCTAAGTGTACAACTCAAATTTTTATAAAAGAATTGCACTTGTGTAGTTACTACGCAGATCAAGAAATCAAACATTGCCAGAACTCCAATCAGGCATTACCAGACACCCCCCACCCAAAAAGAAAACCTCCACTGGTACCTCAACCAAATATTAGAAGGCACTTCACAGTGTTTCTCAGACACAATCTCCGCCCCCCCTTTCTCAAAGTAATTACTACTCTGACTTCAATCACCAAAGATCTGTTTTGAACTTTGTATAATTGGAAACATACAGCATGTAATCTTTGGTGTCTGTCTTCACTTAACATTATATTTGAGATTCATCCATATTATTGTATGTTCCACTAGTTCATTCATTTTTGTTGTAGGTATATACCATTATTTATTCATCTATTCTACTGTTGATGGACGTTTGGGTTGTTTATGGGTTTTAGTTATTACAAAAATGCAGTTATAAACCTTACTGAGCATGTCTTCTCATGTATATCTGTATGCATAGGTGTTGGGTATGTACCTAGGAGTGGAATTGCTGAATCATACAATATGCATATACTCAGCTTTGATGGACATTGCCAAACAATTTTCAATTGTGTTTATATTAAT
This sequence comes from Tamandua tetradactyla, assembly GCF_023851605.1. Taxonomy (NCBI): domain Eukaryota; kingdom Metazoa; phylum Chordata; class Mammalia; order Pilosa; family Myrmecophagidae; genus Tamandua; species Tamandua tetradactyla. The sequence continues at coordinate 130,059,186 of NC_135353.1, read as the reverse complement.
TTATGCTTCCACCAACAAGGATGAGTGTTCCAATTGTTCTATATCCTTACCAACATTTGGCATTGATGGAATTTCTTACCTTATGTTTTATATTGAGCTGTAAAAAAATCACAGTAAAATCTTAAGTGTACATTTTGATGTATTTTCACAATGTGAACACACCTATTTAACTAAAACTGAGATCAAGACACAGAAAAGATATAGAGCATTACCAGATTTCAGAAACTTCTCACCTGTTTCCCCCTACTTTTTACTCTTCCAAAAGTAACTGCCATTTTTTACTTTATCTTTGTAAATGAGTTTTGCCTGTTTTGAAACTAAAAAGTTTAGAATCAAATATGACATACTCCTCTGTCTAGCTTTTCTCACACAACATTTTATCTGCAAAATTCATCCATGTTTTTGCATGTAACAATAGTTCATTCATTTTCATCAAGTATTCTATTGTATGAATACGCCACAAGTTAGTTTATTTATGTTACTGTTGATGGAATCTGTTTTTTTCCCCAGTATTTGAATATTTTGAATAATATTGTCTTGAAAATTCTTTTATATGTCTTTTGATAAAATGTGTTTGTATTTCTATTGGGTTTATACATAGGAGTGGAATTGCTGGGTCATTGAGTTTGATAGACTTGGCAGAAATTACCAAACAGATTTTCAGAGTGGTTATGTAAAATTACCCTCCAAACCCACAAAGTATGAGAGTTCTACTTGTGCCAAGTCATGCCAATATTTGGTGTTTTCAGTTTTTTAATTTTAGTAATTCTGGTGGTGTGCAATTATATCTCATTGTGACTTTAACAGAATTTCTCTAATAATTAATGATATTTAATCCATTTTCATTTGTTTATTGGCCAACTTTATATCCTATTTTGTGGAATGCTTATTGACAGCTTTTGTCCATTTTTCAACTGGGTTGTCTGTCTTTTTCTTATTCATTTGTACAAATTCTTTATATATTCTGATTCCAAGTCCTTTGTCAGACTTACGCACTGAAAATACATTCTCCCACTCTGCATCTTGTCATTTCACTCTCTTAAATGGCGTCTTTTAATGAAAACAAGTTTTTAATTTTAATAAAATCCAATTAGTAAATTTTTTTTCTTTATAAGCAGTACTTTTTGTGACCTGTGTAAGCAATCCTTGATTATACCAAGGTTAGATATCCCTTTATACCCTCCAGATGAGAACTTAGCTGGGTCAACACCTTGATTTCAACCAGAAAGCTTCATTTTCAAATTTGGGACTATGAGCCATCTGACACTGATTTTTGTGTATTGTGTGAGGTAGTTAGGGGTCATTTATTTGTATCTGGATATCCATTTAATCCAGAATCATTTATTTAAAAGTCCATCTTTTCCTCGCTGCATTGCAGTGATACTTTTGTCATATTTCAGGTGACTATGTATATGAGGGTCTGTATCTGAGCCTGCAATTCTGTTTCATCAATCTATTTGTCTATTCTAATTCCAATATTATACTTTTAAATTATTGTAACTTTATGATGTCTTGATTTCTGTTAGTGTAGTTCTTCTAGTCTTGCTATTCTTTAAGATCACCTTTGGTATTTTGTTATACAAATCACAGAATTCATTTTTCTATCTTCCCACCCCCAACACACACACACACAACCTGACTGATATATTGATTGGGATTACATTTAACATAAAGAACAGTTTGTAGAGAAATAACGTCTTTACAATATCATCTTGCAACTCATGAACATGGTACATCCGTCCATTTATTTAGTTCTTCTGTTATTTCTCACAACAACATTTTGTAGTTCTTAGAGTAGAGATATACTAGTTTTCTATTCCTATGTAACAAAACGCCACAGACTTAGAGGCTCAAAACAACAATCATTTACTATCTGATGGTCCTGTAGGTTAGATATTTGGGCACAGTGTGGCTGGGTTTTCAGCTTAGGTTCTAATAAGGTTAAAATCAAGGTGTTGGCCCAGCTGAGTTCTCATCTGGAGGGTATAAGGATGACTTTGCTTCCAAGCTTATTCAGCTAGGTGGCAGAATTCAGTTCTTTGTGTTGATAGAACTGAGGTGCCTGTCTTCTGGCTGGCTGTAAACCAGGGTTCACACTCAGCTCCTTAGAAACACTATGGCTCTGTTGGGGATTGAACCATGTCTCTCACAAAAGGCATATTCAGATCTCAACCCCTAGTTCTGTGGGTATGCTTCCATTTGTAAATAGGACTTTTAAAGATGTTATTAGCTGTGGGACATTTGGTGAGGCAAAATAATTTAGAAACGAAAGAACAATTATTGTATGGTCTCTTTTAGAAAATGCTTATAAGAAAACAAGGGCTTAGATTTTAAGCTTTTATAGCAGATATATTTATTCCAGAGTGGTAATTATTATTTCTGGATTTTGGGAGGCTGTTTCATATATATATATATAAAACCTGATACTTAGAGATAAGAATGAAGCCAATCAAGTCGGGGTTAAAGTAATTCAGAAAACAGGGATAAGGAAGACATTGTCTATATTTTAGACCCACACCTACTCTTTGAGACCAAAGGAAGAAAGGTTTAATTTGTCCAGAACCTAAATTCTCTGTAGCATATAATCTACCTCAGCCTATCTAGGTAGATCATTTAAACAACCCAAACACAGGGAGCCCAAAATAAGAATGAGGGTTTGTAATCCTGTATAACTTAATAGAATGCTTGAATATAACCCAGAGTGTATTAAACAGATAATCAAAAAAGCATTGGCAAAGTCTCTTGAAGGATGGTAGAAAAAATATGGAACTATTAAACTTTATCACCAGGAGAACCACTGATACTGTGCCAAACATTAGGGACACCCAAATCAATAGGCCAAGCCCTTGCTCTTGAGACTTGTTCTTGTGAAGTTTATGTATATAGTGAAGAAGCTTAGCCTGCCTATAGGTATGCTTAAGAGTTACTTCTGGAGGACCTCTGTTGTTGCTCAGATGTGGCCTCACTCTCTCTAAGCCTAACTCTGCAAGTGAAATCATTGCCCTCCCCACTATGTGGGACATGACATCCAGGGGTGAACGTCATTCTGGCAGCATGGGAAATGACTCCCAGGGATGAGTCCAGCCCTGGTACCACGGGATCAACAATTCCATCCTGACCAAAAGGGGGAAAAGAAGGATAGCTAATAAAGTGTCAGTGGCAGAGAGAGTTCAAATAGAGTTGAGAGGCTACTTTGGAGGTTGCTTTTATGCAAACTCCAGTTACAAATTGCTACCTATCATAATTTGCCAACCCCCAACCTAGGGCAATATATAAGATGTTATAAAGGTTCCATGCACAAGTAACTTTCCAGAAACCTACAACTTCCAGATGGGTCCCTGGACCAGATAAGTCCTGAAACCTAGAGGGCCCAGCCTCTCCAGAATATCAGCTGGTTCCATCTCCCTACCCCATATTATTGACAGTCCCTTCTAACATGAAAAAGTTAAAATGGTCATAGCACAAATACCCTTAAAGAGAGGCATAGAAAGATCAAAGGTGATGGTGGAGTTATACAGAGAAGATAGGATTTAACAAATGAATATGATTTCTCAACCATTAAATTGATATCTCTTTTAATCTCCTGTATCTTAGAGCAGCTAGAAGTAAAAACCTAAAATGTTGTAATTATAACCCATGCCAAACTCTGAAATCTGTTCTACAACTAATTGTGGTGCTGTGCTTTGAAATTTATTGCTTTTTGTATAAATGTTATTTTTCACAAAAAAGAAAAAAAAACTCAATTGTGATGATAAAAAACATATTTACTCCTTCTAGCCTCCAATGTTCTGGTGCAGCTAGAAGGAAAAATCTGAAATGATGGTAAGGAAGCCTATAACAAACACTGGGCTATGTCCTGTAACTACTTGTTGAAGAGTGCTTTGAAAACTATCTCTGAGAGGGGCCAAGATGGCGGCTTAGTAAGGTGCGCGGTCTTAGTTCCTCCTCCAGAACAACTACTAAATAACCAGAAACAGTACAGAACAGCTCCCGGAGCCACGACAGAGACCAGACACACAGCAAACCCCAGTCTGGACCGGCTGGACTGGCTGCGAGACTCCGCAGTGGTGAGGTCCCCAAGTGGCACACGCTTCCCCGGGCTGCGGCAGCTGGCGGCCGGTGCCCCTCCCTCAAGAGCGGCTTCCTGGACGGCTGGGAGCCTTGGAGAGGCGAGTTCCCCAAGCCGTGGTGGCTGGCGGCCGGCACCCCTCCCTTGCGGGCGGCTTCCCGGACTGGCCGCGAGTCTCGGATCAGTGAGTTCCCCAAGCTGCGGCAGCCAGCGACCGGCGCCCCTCCCACACAGGTGGCTTCCCAGTCTGGCTGCGAGGCTCAGATCAGCGAGTTCTCCAAGCCGCAGTGGCCGGCGACTGGCACCCCTCCCCCACAGGTGGCTTCCTAGAGGGAAAGGAAAGAGTCTCCAACAGTAGCAGGGACTGAGTCCAACCAAACACCAATAGTGGCATTAATAAACAAATTCTGACTACTAAAAATAGGCCCCCAGCACAGGCGAAACTGATCAAGGCAGAAGTCGCCTATTGGGCTAACTGAAAAAGAGGAAAAGGGGCAAAACAGAGCCTTCTGTGGCTGTTTTTAAGGAGACTTGGTTGCCTCTGGATTCAGCGCCGGGATTACACAGGTTGAAACTGCTCCAAACCCAGAAACAGGCTGCTTTCAGGGCTCTCTACCACCTGAACCTTCCCCATGGGAGGGGTGAAATGCCACTCAGGTGGAATTCCTCTCTCAAGGAATTCAGAACCCAGGACTTCGCAATTTGAAGCCATTAAAATCAGCCTACATAGTGGGGGAGTGGAGATAATACAGAGCAGCTCCCGGAGCCACGAGGGAGATCAAAGGGACGGCGTACCCCATCCTGGAACGGCTGACTATCTGGGAGAACCAGCTCTGGTGAGATCACCAAGGGGCACGGGATTTCCTGGGTGGGACGGCAAGCGACCGGAGTCCCTCCCTTCCACCTTCCCAGGCCAGCTGGTAGAATTGGACAGGCAGTCCCCTTAGGCCGTGGCGGCTGGTGCCCCCACCACGCGAGGCCCCCCGGACCAACTGAGATAGTTGGGTTGGAAATCCCCAGACTGCGGAGAACAGTGACCGGGGGATCCCTTCCAAACACGTGACTCCCCCGTCCGGCTGGGAACAGTGCACTCTCCCGGGCTGCAACAGCTGGCGCCCTCCCACCACGCTTGGCGCCCCGGGCTGACTAGCTAATTCGGCCGAACACTCTCCTGTGCTGCGGTGGCCGGCGACCCTCCCCGCATTCGGAACCCCAGGCCGGCTGGCATTCTTCCGAGACGCTTCGGCTGCCGAACCTCCCCTACAGCGAGAATTTTCCAGAGTTAAAGGACCCACAGCAACTTTCACTGGTGGAACCCGTAGACAAACGTGTTCCACGAGCGCCACCTACTGGGCAGGATAAGAAAAACAGAACCCAGAGATTGCAGAGAAAAATCTTTCAACCTGTGGGGTCAAACACCCAGGGAAATCTGACTAAATGCCCAGACGCCAGCAGAAGATAACGGATCATGCTCAGAAAATTGAACATATGGCCCAGTCAAACGAAGAAACCAATAGTTCAAATGAGATACAGGAGCTGAAACAACTAATGCTGAATATACGAACAGAAATGGAAAACCTCTTCAAAAATGAAATCGATAAATTGAGGGAGGACATGAAGAAGACATGGGCTGAACATAAAGAAGAAATAGAAAAACTGAAAAAACAAATCACAGAACTTATGGAAGTGAAAGATAAAGTAGAAAAGATGGAAAAAACAATGGATACCTACAATGACAGATTTAAAGAGACAGAGATAGAATTAGTGATTTGGAGGATGAAACATCTGAATTCCAAAAAGAAACAGAAACTATCCAGAAAAGAATGGAAAAATTTGAACAAGGTATCAGGGAACTCAAGGACAATGTGAACCGTACAAATATACGTGTAGTGGGTGTCCCAGAAGGAGAAGAGAAGGGAAAAGGAGGAGAAAAACTAATGGAAGAAATTATCACTGAAAATTTCCCAACTCTTATGAAAGACCTAAAATTACAGATCCAAGAAGTGCAGCGCACCCCAAAGAGATTAGACACAAATAGGCTTTCCCCAAGACACTTACTAGTTAGAATGTCAGAGGTCAAAGAGAAAGAGAGGATCTTGAAAGCAGCGAGAGAAAAACAATCTGTCACATACAAGGGAAACCCAATAAGACTATGTGTAGATTTCTCAGCAGAAACCATGGAAGCTAGAAGACAGTGGGATGATATATTTAAGTTACTAAAAGAGAAAAACTGCCAGCCAAGACTCCTATATCCAGCAAAATTGTCCTTCAAAAATGAGAGAGAAATTAAAACATTCTCAGACAAAAAGTCACTGAGAGAATTTGTGACCAAGAGACCAGCTCTGCAAGAAATACTAAAGGAAGCACTAGAGTCAGATACAAAAAGACAGAATAGAGAGGCATGGAGAAAAGTGTAGAAAGAAGGAAAGTCAGATATGATATATATAATACAAAAGGCAAAATGGTAGAGGAAAATATTATCCAAACAGTAATAAATCTAAATGTTAATGGACTGAACTCCCCAATCAAAAGACATAGACTGGCAGAATGGATTAAAAAACAGGATCCTTCTATATGCTGTCTACAGGAAACACATCTTAGACCCAAAGATAAATATAGGTTGAAAGTGAAAGGTTGGGAAAAGATATTTCATGCAAATAACAATCAGAAAAGAGCAGAAGTGGCTATACTAATATCCAACAAATTAGACTTCAAATGTAAAACAGTTAAAAGAGACAAAGAAGGACACTATATACTATTAAAAGGAACAATTAAGCAAGAAGACATAACAATCATAAATATCTACGCACCGAACCAGAATGCCCCAAAATACGTGAGGAATACACTGCAAACACTGAAAAGGGAAATAGACACATATACCATAATAGTTGGAGACTTCAATTCACCACTCTCATCAATGGACAGAACATCTAGACAGAGGATCAATAAAGAAATAGAGAACCTGAATATTACTATAAATGAGCTAGACTTAACAGACATTTATAGGACATTACATCCCACAACAGCAGGATACACCTTTTTCTCAAGTGCTCATGGATCATTCTCAAAGATAGACCATATGCTGGGTCACAAAGCAAGTCTTAACAAATTTAAAAAGATTGAAATCATACACAACACTTTCTCGGATCATAAAGGAATGAAGTTGGAAATCAATAATAGGCGGAGTGCCAGAAAATTCATAAATACATGGAGGCTCAACAACACACTCTTAAACAACAAGTGGGTCAAAGAAGAAATTGCAAGAGAAATTAGTAAATACCTAGAGGCAAATGAAAATGAAGACACAACATATCAAAACTTATGGGATGCAGCAAAGGCAGTGCTAAGAGGGAAATTTATTGCCCTAAATGCCTTTATCAGAAAAGAAGAAAAGGCAAAAATGCAGGAATTAACTGTCCACTTGGAAGAACTGGAGAAAGAACAGCAAACTAATCCCAAAGCAAGCAAAAGGAAAGAAATAACAAAGATTAGAGCAGAAATAAATGAAATTGAAAACAATAGAGAAAATCAATAAGACCAGAAGTTGGTTTTATGAGAAAATCAACAAGATTGATGGGCCCTTAGCAAGATTGACAAAAAGAAGAAGAGAGAGGATGCAAATAAATAAGATTAGAAATGGAAGAGGAGACATAACTACTGACCTCACAGAAATAAAGGAGGTAATAACAGGATACTATGAACAACTTTACGCTAATAAATACAACAATTTAGATGAAATGGACGGGTTCCTGGAAAGACATGAACAACCAACTTTGACTCAAGAAGAAATAGACGACCTCAACAAACCAATCACAAGTAAAGAGATTGAATTAGTTATTCAAAAGCTCCCTAAAAAGAAAAGTCCAGGACCAGACGTCTTCACATGTGAATTCTATCAAACATTCCAGAAAGAATTAGTACCTACTCTCCTCAAACTCTTCAACATAATCGAAGTGGAGGGAAAACTACCTAATTCATTCTATGAAGCCAACATCACCCTCATACCAAAACCAGGCAAAGATATTACAAAAAAAGAAAACTACAGACCAATCTCTCTAATGAATACAGATGCAAAAATCCTCAACAAAATTCTAGCAAATCGTATCCAACAACACATTAAAAGAATTATACATCATGACCAAGTAGGATTCATCCCAGGTATGCAAGGATGGTTCAACATAAGAAAATCAATTAATGTAATACACCATATCAACAAATCAAAGCAGAAAAATCACATGATCATCTCAATTGATGCAGAGAAGGCATTTGACAAGATTCAACATCCTTTCCTGTTGAAAACACTTCAAAAGATAGGAATACAAGGGAACTTCCTTAAAATGATAGAGGGAATATATGAAAAACCCACAGCTAATATCATCCTCAATGGGGAAAAATTGAAAACTTTCCCCCTAAGATCAGGAACAAGACAAGGATGTCCATTATCACCACTATTATTCAACATTGTGTTGGAAGTTCTAGCCAGAGCAATTAGGCAAGAAAAAGAAATACAAGGCATCAAAATTGGAAAGGAAGAAGTAAAACTATCACTGTTTGCAGACGATATGATACTATACGTAGAAAATCCAGAAAAATCCACAACAAAATTACTAGAGCTAATAAATGAGTACAGCAAAGTAGCAGGCTACAAGATCAACATTCAAAAATCTGTAGCTTTTCTATACACTAGCAATGAACAAGCTGAGGCGGAAATCAAGAAACGAATACCATTTACAATTGCAACTAAAAGAATAAAATACCGAGGAATAAATTTAACTAAAGAGACAAAAAACCTATACAAAGAAAACTACAAAAAACTGTTAAAAGAAATCACAGAAGACCTAAATAGATGGAAGGGCATACCGTGTTCATGGATTGGAAGACTAAATATAATTAAGATGTCAATCCTACCTAAACTCATCTACAGATTCAATGCAATACCAATCAAAATCCAAACAACTTATTTTTCAGAAATAGAAAAACCAATAAGCAAATTTATCTGGAAGGGCAGGTTGCCTCGAATTGCTAAAAACATCTTGAGGGAAAAAAACGAAGCTGGAGGTCTCGCGCTGCCTGACTTTAAGGCATATTATGAAGCCACAGTGGTCAAAACAGCATGGTACTGGCATAAAGATAGATATATCGACCAATGGAATCGAATAGAGTGCTCAGATATAGACCCTCTCATCTATGGACATTTGATCTTTGATAAGGCAGTCAAGCCAACTCACCTGGGACAGAACAGTCTCTTCAATAAATGGTGCCTAGAGAACTGGATATCCATAAGTAAAAGAATGAAAGAAGACCCGTATCTCACACCTTATACAAAAATTAACTCAAAATGGATCAAAGATCTAAACATTAGGTCTAAGACCATAAAACAGTTAGAGAAAAATGTAGGGAGATATCTTATGAATCTTACAACTGGAGGCGGTTTTATGGACCTTAAACCTAAAGCAAGAGCACTGAAGAAAGAAAGAAATAAATGGGAGCTCCTCAAAATTAAACACTTTTGTGCATCAAAGAACTTCATCAAGAAAGTAGAAAGACAGCCTACACAATGGGAGACAATATTTGGAAATGACATATCAGATAAAGGTCTAGTATCCAGAATTTATAAAGAGATTGTTCAACTCAACAACAAAAAGACAGCCAACCCAATTACAAAATGGGAAAAAGACTTGAACAGACACCTACCAGAAGAAGAAATACGGATGGCCAAGAGGCACATGAAGAGATGCTCAATGTCCCTGGCCATTAGAGAAATGCAAATCAAAACCACAATGAGATATCATCTCACACCCACCAGAATGGCCATTATCAACAAAACAGAAAATGACAAGTGCTGGAGAGGATGTGGAGAAAGAGGCACACTTATCCACTGTTGGTGGGAATGTCAAAGGGTGCAACCACTGTGGAAGGCAGTGTGGCGGTTCCTCAAAAAGCTGAATATAGAATTGCCATACGACCCAGCAATACCATTGCTAGGTATCTACTCAAAGGACTTAAGGGCAAAGACACAAACGGACATTTGCACACCAATGTTTATAGCAGCATTATTTACAATTGCAAAGAGATGGAAACAGCCAAAATGTCCATCAACAGAAGAGTGGCTAAACAAACTGTGGTATATACATACGATGGAATATTATGCAGCTTTAAGACAAGATAAACTTATGAACCATGTAATAACATGGATGGACCTAGAGAATATTATGCTGAGTGAATCCAGCCAAAAACTAAAGGACAAATACTGTATGGTCCCACTGATGTGAACGGACATTCGAGAATAAACTTGAAATATGTCATTGGTAACAGAGTTCAGCAGAAGTTAGAAACAGGGTAAGACAATGGGTAATTGAAGCTGAAGGGATACAGACAGTGCAACAGGACTAGATACAAAAACTCAAAAATGAACAGCACAATAATACCTAATTGTAAAGTAATCATGTTAAAACACTGAATGAAGCTGCATCTGAGCTATAGGGTTTTTTTGTTTTTGTTTGCTTGTTTGTTTGTTTGTTGTTGTTGTTTTTTACTATTATTACTACTTTTATTTCTTTTCTTTATATTAACATTTTATATCTTTTTCTGTTGTGTTGCTAGTTCCTCTAAACCGATGCAAATGTACTAAGAAACAATGATCATGCATCTATGTGATGATGTTAAGAATTACTGAGTGCATATGTAGAACGGTGTGATTTCTAAATGTTGTGTTAATTTCTTTTTTTCTTCTTTCCGTTAATAAAAAAATAAAAAATAAAAAAATAATAAAAAAAATAAACATCATGGTGATTAATAAAAAAAAACAAACAAAAAAAACCAGCCTACAACCTTTCCTCTGTCTCCAGCACGCACCCAGCAGGGAGAGGCTTCCAAAGCTAAAGGAGCCACAACATCTTTTGCTGGTGGTACCCGCAGACAGGTAAGCACCACACACTGGGCAGGATAAGAAAAACAGAGCCCAGAGACTTCATAGGAAAGTCTTTCAACCTGCTGGGTCTCACACTCAGGGAAATCTGATTAAATGTCCAGATGCCAGCAAAAAATAACAAATCACACCAGGAAAATTGAAGATATGGCCCAGTCAAAGGAACAATCCAATAGTTCAAATGAGATACAGGAGCTGAGACAACTAATTCTGAATATACGAATAGAAATGGAAACCTCTTCAAAAACCAAATCAATAAATTGAGGGAGGACATGAAGAATGCAAGGGATGAACAAAAAGAAGAAATGGAAAGTCTGAAAAAACAAATCACAGAATTTAGGGGAATGAAAGATACAGTACAAGAGATGAAAAAAACAATGGAAACCTACAATGGTAGATTTCAAGAGACAGAGGTTAGAATTAGTGAACTGGAGGATGGAACATCTGAAATCAAAAAAGAAACAGAAACTATAGGGAAAAGAATGGGAAAATTTGAGCAGGGGCTCAGGGAATTGAATGATAATATGAAGCGCATAAATATACGTGTTGTGGGTGTCCCAGAAGGAGAAGATAAGGGAAAAGGAGGAGAAAAACTAATGGAAGAAATTATCACTGAAAATTTCCCAACTCTTATGAAACACCTAAAATTACATATTCAAGAAGTGCAGTGCACCCCAAAGAGAATAGATCCAAATAGGTGTTCTCCAAGAAACTTACTAGTTAGAATGTCAGAGGTCAAAGAGAAAGAGAGGATCTTGAAAGCAGCAAGAGAAAAACAATCCATCACATACAAGGGAAACCCAATTAGACTATGTGTAGATTTCTCAGCAGAAACCATGGAGGCAAGAAGACAGTGGGAGATATATTTAAATTGCTAAAAGAGAAAAACTGCCAACCAAGACTTCTATATCCAGCAAAATTGTCCTTCAAAAATGAGGGAGAAATTAAAACATTTTCAGACAAAAAGTCACTGAGAGAATTTGTGACCAAGAGACCAGCTCTGCAAGAAATACTAAAGGGAGCACTAGAGCCAGATACGAAAAGACAGAAGAGAGAGGTGTGGAGAAGAGCATAGAAAGAAGGAAAATTAGATATGATATATATAATACAAAAGGCAAATAGGAGGAGGAAATTATTACCCAAACAGTAATAACACTAAATGTTAATGGACTGAATTCCCCAATCAAAAGACATAGACTGGCAGAATGGATTAAAAAACAGGATCCTTCTATATGCTGTCTACAGGAAACACATCTTAGACCCAAAGATAAACATAGGTTGAAAGTGAAAGGTTGGGAAAAGACATTTCATGCAAATAACATCCAGAAAAGAGCAGGAGTAGTTATACTAATATCCAACAAATTAGACTTCAAATGCAAAAACAGTTAAAAGAGACAAAGAAGGACACTATCTACTAATAAAAGGAACAATTAAACAAGAAGACATAAAAATTATAAATATTTATGCACCAAATCAGAATGCTCCAAAATACGTGAGGAATACACTGCAAATACTGAAAAGGGAAATAGACACATCTACCATAATAGTTGGAGATTTCAGTTCCCCACTCTCATCAATGGACAGAACATCTAGACAGAGGATCAATAAAGAAACAGAGAATTTGAATATTACAATAAATGAGCTAGACTTAACCGACATTTATAGGACATTACATCCCACAACAGCAGGATACACCTTTTTCTCAAGTGCTCATGGATCATTCTCAAAGATAGACCATATGCTGGGTCACAAAGCAAGTCTTAACAAATTCAAAAAGATTGAAATCATACACAACACTTTCTCAGATCATAAAGGAATGAAGTTGGAAATCAATAATAGGCGGAGTGCCAGAAAATTCACAAATACATGGAGGATCAACAACACACTCTTAAACAACCAGTGGGTCAAGGAAGAAATTACAAGAGAAATTAGTAAATATCTTGAGGCGAATGAAAATGAAAACACAGCATACCAAAATTTATGGGATGCAGGGAAGGCAGTGCTAAGAGGGATATTTATTGCCCTAAATGCCTATATCAAAAAAGAAGAAAGGGCAAAAATTCGGGAATTAACTGTCCACTTTGAGGAACTGGAGAAAGAACAGCAAACTAAACCCAAGGCAAGCAAAAGGAAAGAAATAACAAAGATTGGAGCAGAAATAAATGAAATTGAGAACATGAAAACAGTAAAGAAAATCAATAAGACCAGAAGTTGGCTCTATGAGAAAATCAACAAGATTGATGGGCCCTTAGCAAGATTGACAAAAAGAAGAAGAGAGAGGATGCAAATAAATAAGATCAGAAATGGAAGAGGAGACATAACCACTGACCTCACAGAAATAAAGGAGGTAATAACAGGATACTATGAACAACTTTATGCTAATAAATACAACAATATAGATGAAATGGACAAGTTCCTAGGAAGGCATGAACAACCAACTTTGACTCAAGAAGAAATAGATGACCTCAAGAAACCAATCACAAGTAAAGAAATTGAACCAGTCATTCAAAAGCTTCCCAAAAAGAAAAGTCCAGGACCAGGCGGCTTCACATGTGAATTGTACCAACATTCCAGAAAGAATTAGTACCAACCCTGCTCAAACTCTTCAAAAAAATTGAAGAGGAGAGAAAGCTACCTAATTCCTTCTATGAAGCCAACATCACCCTCATACCAAAACCAGGCAAAGATATTACAAAAAAAGAAAACTACACACCAATCTCTCTAATGAATATAGATGCAAAAATCCTCAACAAAATTCTAGCAAATTGAATCCAGCAACACATTAAAAGAATTATACATCATGACCAAGTAGGATTCATCCCAGGTATGCAAGGATGGTTAAACATAAGAAAATCAATTAATGTAATACACCATATCAACAAATCAAAGCAGAAAAATCACATGATCATCTCAATTGATGCAGAGAAGGCATTTGACAAGATTCAACATCCTTTCCTGTTGAAAACACTTCAAAGGATAGGAATAGAAGGGAACTTCCTTAACATGATAAAGGGAATATATGAAAAACCCACAGCTAATATTATCCTCAATGGGGAAAAATTGAAAACTTTCCCCCTAAGATCAGGAACAAGACAAGGATGTCCATTATCACCACTGTTATTCAACATCGTGTTGGAAGTTCTAGCCAGAGCAATTAGACAAGAAAAAGAAATACAAGGCATCAAAGTTGGAAAGGAAGAAGTAAAACTATTACTGTTTGCAGATGATATGATACTATACGTCAAAAACCCTGAAAAATCCACAACAATACTACTAGAGCTAATAAATGAGTACAGCAAAGTAGTAAGTTACAAGATCAACATTCAAAAATCTGTAGTGTTTCTATACACTAGCAATGAACAAGCTGAGGGGGAAATCAAGAAATGAATTCCATTTACAATTGCAACTAAAAGAATAAAATACTTAGAAATAAATTTAACTAAAGAGACAAAAGACCTATACAAAGAAAACTACAAAAAACTGTTAAAAGAAATGACAGAAGACCTAAATAGATGGAAGGGCATACCATGTTCATGGATTGGAAGACTAAATATAGTTAAGATGTCAATTCTACCTAAATTGATTTACCGATTCAACGCAATACCAATCAAAATCCCAACAACTTATTTTTCAGAAATAGAAAAACCAATAAGCAAATTTATCTGGAAGGACAGGGTGCCCCGAATTGCTAAAAGTATCTTGAGGAAAAAAACCGAAGCTGGAGGTCTCACGCTGCTGGACTTTAAGGCATATTATGAAGCCACAGTGGTCAAAACAGCATGGTACTGGCATAAAGATAGATATATCGACCAATGGAATCGAATAGAGTGCTCAGATATAGACCCTCTCATCTATGGACATTTGATCTTTGATAAGGCAGTCAAGCCAACTCACCTGGGACAGAACAGTCTCTTCAATAAATCGTGCCTAGAGAACTGGATATCCATATGCAAAAGAATGAAAGAGGACCCGTATCTCACACCCTATACAAAAGTTAACTCAAAATGGATCAAAGATCTAAACATTAGGTCTAAGACCATAAAACAGTTAGAGGAAAATGTAGGGAGATATCTTATGAATCTTACAATTGGAGGTGATTTTATGGACCTTAAATCTAAAGCAAGAGCACTGAAGAAAGAAAGAAATAAATGGGAGCTCCTCAAAATTAAACACTTTTGTGCATCAAAGAACTCCATCAAGAAAGTAGAAAGACAGCATACACAATGGGAAACAATATTTGGAAATGACATATCAGATAAAGGTCTAGTATCCAGAATTTATAAAGAGATTGTTCAACTCAACAACAAAAAGACAGCCAACCCAATTACAAAATGGGAAAAAGACTTGAACAGACACCTACCAGAAGAGGAAATACGGATGGCCAAGAGGCACATGAAGAGATGCTCAATGTCCCTGGCCATTAGAGAAATGCAAATCAAAACCACAATGAGATATCATCTCACACCCACCAGAATGGCCATTATCAACAAAACAGAAAATGACAAGTGCTGGAGAGGATGCGGAGAAAGAGGCACACTTATCCACTGTTGGTGGGAATGTCAAATGGTGCAACCACTGTGGAAGGCAGTGTGGAAGTTCCTCAAAAAGCTGAATATAGAATTGCCATATGACCCAGCAATACCATTGCTAGGTATCTACTCAGAGGACTTAAGGGCAAAGACAGAAACGGACATTTGCACACCAATGTTTATAGCAGCATTATTTACAATTGCAAAGAGATGGAAACAGCCAAAATGTCCATCAACAGAAGAGTGGCTAAACAAACTGTGGTATATACATGTGATGGAATATTATGCAGCTTTAAGACAGAATAAATTTATGAAGCATGTAATAACATGGATGGACCTAGAGAACATTGTGCTGAGTGAGACTAGCCAAAAACTAAAGGACAAATACTGTATGGTCCCACTGATGTGAACCGACATTCGAGAATAAACTTGGAATATGTCATTGGTAACAGAGACCATCAGGAGATAGAAATAGGATAAGATAATGGGTAATTGGAGCTGATGGGATACAGACTGTGCAACAGAACTGGATACAAAAACTCGGAAATGGACAGCACAATACTACCTAATTGTAATGTAATTATGTTAAAACACTGATTAAGCTGAAGCTGCATCTGAGGTATAGTTTTTTTTTTATTTCTTTCTCTCTATTATCGTTTTATTTCTTTTTCTGTTGTCTTTTTATTTCTTTTTCTAAATCGATGCAAATGTACTAAGAAATGATGAATATGCATCTATGTGATGATATTGGGAATTACTGATTGCATATGTAGAATGGAATGATTTCTAAATGTTGTGTTAGTTAATTTTTTAATTAATAAAAAAAGTAAAACAGCGACAAAAAACTATTGTTTTTTTCTTTATTTGCTTTGTATATATGCTACATTATATAATAAAAAATTTAAAAAAGGTGTTCTTAGCTAAGGTGTTCCCAAACTTAATGAGGGTGGGCCTTAATCCAGTATGGCTAAAATCCTTATATGCAAAGGAAATTGGACAGAGAACGAAAGGCATGGGAAGCAGTCAGAAGGTGGAAGTAAATGGAACCTGAAGAGGAAGGGGAAGCCACTACCTTGAACATTGCCATGTGATGGAAAAGCCAAGGAACCCCAAAGATTGCTGTCCAGTCAGAAGATATCAACCCCAGGTGGAAACAAGGTATTTCAGTTTCCTAGCTGCTAAAAACAAATACCATACAATAGGTTGACTTAACAACAGGAATTTATTGGCTCACAATTTCAGAGGCTCGAGGGTTTGCTTCCTCCTGGGATTGGTATCTTTTGGTTGGCTGGCAATCTTTGGGATTCCTTGGCTTTTATGTCATATGGCAAAGCATATAGCAATATCTTTTTTTTCTCCTCCAATTTGTACTGTCTTCTGCCTTTTGGCTGCTCCTCATGGCTTCTCTCTTCATCTGACTTCCACTCTGCTTATGAAGGACTCCGTAGTCAGGATAAACGCCTAACCTGATTCAGGTGGGTCATACCTTAGCTGAAGTAACATCTTGCAGAAATCTTTTCTATAAGTCCAACAAGGCCAGCAACATGCTCAAAATTGAAAACGCACTTCAATCCACCATAGTCTTCTCTCCAGACCCCCTAAAGACATGTTCTTCCTACATGTAAAATGCAGTCATTCCATCACAGCATCCT
This sequence comes from Tamandua tetradactyla, assembly GCF_023851605.1. Taxonomy (NCBI): domain Eukaryota; kingdom Metazoa; phylum Chordata; class Mammalia; order Pilosa; family Myrmecophagidae; genus Tamandua; species Tamandua tetradactyla. The sequence goes on along the minus strand of NC_135353.1, from coordinate 130,042,008 downwards.
AGAAGCCTTACGTTATTTTTGTAACATGCTAAGTATAACATCTCATCAAAATCAGTAATGGGTGTGGTCTGTTCTAGGGCCAAATTTCTCTGTGTGATGGACCTGTGAAAATTAGAAACAAGTTATCTGCTTCTAATATACAATGGAAGCACAGGTACAAGATAAATATTTCCATTTCAGAAGAGAGAAATTGGAAGGAAAACAGGGGTCATGGTGGGTCCTGAACAAATTGAAAATGCAGCAGGGCATACTCCATTTTATTTCAAGGTATGAGAGTCATCTGTGGATCAATGTTTTGTCCTCTGGAAGTGATGGAGTGCAGCCCCAAGAGCTTTTACAACTGCTGTGCTCTCCTCAAGCACTGGCGTATAGGTCCCACTTTCTATGAGCATAAGGATGGTGGCAGCCTCTCTGTGAATGAAGGGACATTCACATTCTCTGTGAATGAAGCTTGGAAAATGCTTTCTCCAAGCACTAAGACAGATACCCTGCACCCTACAAGTACAGGGGTGTATCCACCTTTTCCACACACGTGGGTGGGCTGGGTTCTTTGCCCTGAGGTGATCTTTTCTGTCTAGACCTCTGTTTCCATGCTTCTACCCTTGAAGTCATTCTTCCTTCAATTCATCCCTTTTCTGTCCCTTTCATTCCAGGCTGGCAGTAGTTCTGCTCATACACATTTTATAAAATCCTTGTCAGCTTTGTGTGCAGTTGAAGTGAGTCCAAATCCTTAGACAATAGATCTTTCCACAGATCCATGCTCAATCATTGTAGTTCCAAACTTGACTTCCACTGAAATGTCTGACTGGCTCTACAGCCAGCCACACCATCCTTGGCAAAGGGTTGTTCACTTAAACCCTCACATGGAACCCTGTTCTCTGGAGATTCATTTCCTGAAAGCTCAGGGAGCTCCCTCATAGAGCTGCTTCTGGCCCTAGTCTCAGACATTATCTGGATAGGCTGAGAATATTCAAAATCATGAACTTCTGGTTCCTTTATGCTTAAGAGTATAATTCTCAGCTTTTCCCTTTCCTCACATTTTACTATAAGCTGCAAGGAGAAATCAGGCTTCACCTTCCACACTTAGTTTGGAGATATTCTCAGCCAAATGTCCAAATACATTGCTTCAAAGTTCCGCCTTCCATCCAACATCAGAACACAATTTTGCCAAGTTCTATGCCACTTTATATCAAGGATTGCCTCTCCTTCAGTTTTCAATAACCCATTTAATCATTTCTGTCTAAGGTCTCTTTGGAAGTACCTTTAAAGTCCATTCTTCTACCAACAGTCTTTTCAAAGCAATCTAGGCATTTTCTTTAAAGCACCTCACAATTCTTCCTTTCTCTTCTCATTACCCAATTTCAAAATAATTTCCATATATTTAGGAATGTGCAATAGCAGCATCCTACTTTTTGGTACCAAAAAGTGTTTTAAGCACCTCCAGTGGTGGCTGCCACCACTACACAGCCTGGTGTAGTGTGAGCAGCTGCCACAGGGCCAAAGGATAAGTTGGGGCCCTCCTTCCCAATGGCCTGCAACTGAGGGCACTGAACAATGGTTCTTAGATCCCAAGGAGACCAGCTCCTCTGGGCCCAAGGCCCGTGCGCAGGGAGGGCATGGAGAATGCTTGAGTTTTCTCAGAGGAGCACAAGGCCTATTTCCAGGATTCAGGAGATGCCAAACTGGGCAGCCCCCCAGGAAGCATCCTCTCCCAGCCCTGATCTCAGCTAGATGATCTGTTTTTGCATTTGGAACAGAGGCCTGGCCTGGAGCCTGTGAAGTGCCTGGTGGATCATGACTTCATCTCTGCACTGATTTTCCTGGTACTGACAATGCACCTGGTGATCTGTTCTTTCTCCTCCAGGTTCCACTGAAATCTGGCTTCTGGCTGCTCTCCATGGCTTCTCTCTTCATCTGACTTTCACAGCTTATAAAGGTTCCAGTAATCCAAATTAAAGCACAATGTGATTCACTTGGGCCATGCCTTAACCGACATAACATTTTGCAGAGATCTTCTTTACAATGGGTTCATACCCACCAGAATGTGGACCAAGAACAAGCACATATCCAAACTGGGGTACACAATTCAACTCATCACACAATCCTTCTACCTCTGAAACCATGAGCCAATAAATTTCTATTGTTAAACCAGCCCTTTAACAGTATTTGTTTTTGCAGCCAGGAAACTAATATAGGCTCCCTTCACCCTCAGAGTCAATGAAGAGCAATGAAGATTTTTTCTTTCATTGAATTCCCCATGCTTTGAATCTCTGATTTCTGATATCTCTGCCTTTTAGACCCAGATGTAAATGGTTCTTATGGTTAGGTCAGGCTCACCTGACCCGAATAGTCTTTCTTTGATTAACTCATAATTAACTAATTGATAGCCCTAATTACACTTGCAAATTCTTGTTTGCCACTTAAAGTAACGTACTCATGGGAGTGTTATTCCATCATATTCACAGGTTTCTCCCACGCTCAAAGGGAGGGAGTTTTACAAACTGTACCCCAAGGGGCAGAAATACAAAATGGTTATTTTGGAATTCTGTCTACAATAAAAATTCTTGAACATGTTTAGTTAAATTCATTCTTAGGTATTTGATATTTTTGATGCTATGTTTAATTGTATTGTCTCTTTCATAGTTAGTATATAGAAATATAATATATTTTTGTGTGTTAACTTGCAATCCTTGATCTTGTTAAATTTGCTTGTTAATTCTAATAGGCTAACTGTAGATTCTTTTATAGTTTCCAAATGCACAGTCGTGAACAAGCAGACCTTGGAGATACTGGTGGGTTCAGTTCCAGACCACAGCAACAAAATGAATATTGCAATAAAATGAGTCCATGAATTTTTTGGTATCCCAGTGCATATAAGAGTTATGTTTCACATGATACTGTAGTCTATTAAAGTATGCAATAGCATTGTGTCTAAAAAACATTGTACATACTTAAAATATGACAGAGATATGGACTGAGGACATGCTGTTGGAAAAATGGTGCTGATATACTTGTTCAATGCAGAGTTGAAACAAATTTTCAAATTGTAAAAAATGCAAAATCTGCAATGTGCAATAAAGTGAAGTGTAAGAAAATGAGGTATGCCTGTAGTCTGTGAATGACAGTTTAATTATTCCTTTCATGTATTTATATCTTCTATTTATTTTTCTCACCGTAATACACTGGACAGAACTTCCTGTTCAGTGTGAAGTAAAAAATGTGATGAAGTGCTTCCTTTTTTCCTTCTTTCTGCAGAGATGATGGTTTTGGTATTTCACCATTATGTCTGATGCTTGTCTTAAGTATTTTAAAATACTCTTTATTATATGAAAAAAGTTCTATTCTCTTCCTGTTTTGTTTAGGGTTTCAATCCTTGATATGTGCTGAATTTTATCAATTATTTTTCTGCATTTATTGAGTTGACATGATTTTTTTTTATTCTGTTGAAGTGGTAAATTGCATTGATTGATTTTAAAAGGTCAAACCAACCTTGCATTATTAAAACAAGCCCCATTTGTTCATCTTGCATTATTCTTTTTAAATATTGGTGGAATCAATTTGATAATGTTTTCTTTAGAAATTTTACTGAGAGGGATTGACATATAATTTTCTTTTCCTAAAATATCAGTGTAAAATTGTGGGATTAAGGTTTTGGTGGCCTCAGAAAATGAGTTTGTAAGTATTCCACATTTTTTTTCTATCCTCTGAAAGTATTTGTGTACTATTGGTGTTACTGCTTCCTTAAATATTTGAAAGAAATCATTTATAAAGCTATTTGGATTTGAAGTTTCCTTTGGGAAGTTTTAAATCATTGGTTCTATTTATTTAACATAGTATTCAGATTTTCTTTTTCTTTTTGTGTCACTTGGAGTAAATTGGGTTTTAATTGGATTTGTCCATTTCTTCTATATCTGTTAGCATGGACTTATTCATGATACCTTCTTCTTATAAATTTAATGTCTTTTGGACTTGTAATGATGCCTTCTTTTTCATTTCTGATATTTATAATTGTGCTATCTCTTTTTCTTGTCAGTTTTGCTAGTAGTTTATTGATTTTTTCTATCTCTTCAAGGAAAATCCTTTGGCTTTGCTAATTTTCTCTATTGTACAATTCTTTTCTGTATCACTGAGCTCTGCTCTTATCTTTATTATTTCTTTTATTCTTTTTTTGGGTTTGAATTATTTTTTTTTTTTTTTTTTTTTTTTTTAGAGGGAGGAAGGGAAGGAAAGACAGAGAAGGAAGGAAGGATGGGAGGAAGAAAGGGAAACATCTTTAAACATTTTCTTGTTTTATTATATTTTGTTTGTTTGTTTGTTTTTTACATGGGCTGGGGCCGGGAATCGAACCGGGGTCCTCCGGCATGGCAGGCAAGCACTCTTGCCCGCTGAGCCACCGCGGCCCGCCCTGAATTATTTTTTTTCTGGTTTTTTGAAATGGATATTTAGATGACTGTTTTTTCAGCCTTATTTATTTTCTAATATGTGTATTTATGGCTATCTCTTTCTAAGAACTGAGTGCCCCAAACTTTTGATATGTTGTATCTTCATTAGCTTGTAGTTCATATATTTTCTAATTTACCTTGAAATTTTTTGACCCATGGATTATTCAGAAATGTATGGGTTAATTCTAAAACATTTAGAATTTTATTTCTAGTTTAATCCACTATATTTAGAGGTTTCAGTTTATGTATGCTTTTAAATATTTGAACTTCTTTGAGACTTGCCTAATGGCCTAATGTATGGTCTATTTTGCAAAAAGTCTTATATTCACTTGAAAAGAATGTTTAAATTGCAGTTGTTGATTGCTGTGATCTAATACGTTAATCATGTCAAGTTTATTAATCTTGTTTATCATCTACATCTTTAATAATATTTCAAAAAGCTTTTTAAAGTTTTAAAATTATAAAATATAGCATGTATACAAAGTAAAGAAAGAAGAAAGCAATAATTTTCAAAGCACACTTCAACAAGTAGTTACAGAACAGATCCCAGAGTTTGTCATAGGCAACCATTCTACCATCTCAGATTTTTGCTTCTATCTGCTCCAAAACACTGAAGGTTAGAAGGGATATTAATATAGTGATTTAGCATCCATACTTCTTTGTTAAATCCCATCTTCTCTGTTATACCTCCTCTTTCTCCTTTAATCCTTCCCCCAATCTATAAAGATCTGTGGGCAGTGCTTGTTCTGACCTTCTGTTGAGAAGGGTGTCTACACTAAAGGATAGGGGAATGTAAGTAATTGATAATCTTGGAGAGATTGGTCTCTCTGAGTTTCAGAATTTATCTGACCTAGGAGCCTTCTGGAAATTATATATTCCAGGAAGGCAAATCTAATACATGAAAACTTCATAGAGTCTTAGTTCAAGCCCTAGGTGTTCTTAGCAGAAGTGATGTTGATTGGAGTTTAGCAAACCATGGCAATTAGCACACTGAAGCTTGCATAAAAGTAGTCACCAGAATGGTCTCTTGACTCCATTTGGTCTCTCTTGGTCATTGATGCCTTATTTTACTACACTTCTTTTCCCCCTTTTGGTCAGGAAGGCATTGTAGATGACAGGGCCAGATTCCTCCCAGAAGTCACACCCCATGTTGTCAGGGAGATTTTCACCCCTGAATGGCTTATCTTACTTAGAGGGAAGGGCAATGATTTTCCTTGCAGAGTTGGGCTTAGAGAGAGAATGTCCACATCTGAGCCACAAAGAGGCTTCCTGGAAGCAACTCTTAGGCCTTGTTATAGGTATAGACTTACAGAAATAAGTCTTATATGGTCAAGCCTCAAAATCCAGGGTTTGGCCTATTTTCTTGAGATTCCCAATGGTTGAGAGGGTACCTAAGATTTCCCAGGTGGGAGAGTTTAATAGTTATATATATATATACATTTTCCCATTTGGGTCCTCAAGGGACTCTACCAATACTTTTTAATTATCAGCCTACCATAGTCTGAGATATATAATCCTGGTATGATATTACGCTATATAGAATTACAAAACCTTGTTCCTGTTCTGGACTATAGGAGTTTGGGTTGTTTAAATGCGTTATCAAGAGAGGTTGATTTATAGTATGTGTTACAGAAAATTTAGGTTCTAGTCATAATAAACCTCTCTTCCTTTGGTCTCATACAATAACTGAAGATATAGAGTGCATACACTATCATCCTTTACCCTGCATTCTAATTTACCTTAAACCCAACCAGACTGGCTTTGTTTTAAACTCTAATTGGGGCCTGATCCCTTTTTTTGTTACTTTAACTGTTATTATGTATTATATATATTATATTAACTATGCTAACTTTCAGGGCTGCAGCACTTCATTTCTGGGTCTTAGATGGCACAGAGTTACTCAAAGTTCCAGGAAATACCAGTTGATACACATATAGTTCAGTGTCTCAGAATCCAGAAATACATCTAGAACTTCAGACCAAATGTGGCTGCTGTAAGGGCCCACAATCTAGGCTCCCATTTTCTTATAAGTGTTTTCTGAAAGAAACCTTTGTATATTTGCTATTTCATTTCTGGCTTATTTTGCACACCACATTTTTCCCAAGGTTTATTCAGTTCATTGTGTGCCTCTTGACATCTTTCCTTTTTGTAGCCGCACCAAGTTTCATCATATAAATGTATCACCATTCGCCCTTGTACTTCTCAGTCATTGTATCCTTCAGCTCCCTCCATCTATTGGACATCACAGATAATGTCCAAAATAGACAAACTATGTCTTATAGCATCTTTGCCTGGTTGTACAATCATCAGCACTCTCAATTTTAGACAATTTTCCCTGGTCCATAATGACAAAGAGCTGACAAACACAATGTCACCAATGATCAAATCAATTCTACCCCTTATCACTTGTCCCTTCCCCCCAACTAGTTGCCCCTGGTAGTGCTGTGCTGTGGTACTGTTGATGTCTTCTTATTAACTATTGGCCATAGCATGCAGTTTTAGTTCTCCCCCATATCCCTCAACTATTGACTCTTTGTCCACTATCAAACCATTGAAATAGCTCATGCAAGAACTTATTTAAAATTGTAGATTTAATCAGTGGGTTACATGCTGCTATACATCCTCTTTCAATCATATTCACCTTCATATAGCAAAGTTACTTAGAATCCTGCTAAGTAGTTACCATCTTCTATCCATTTCCTTGCATTTAGATTCAATCTCTTTGGGTAGCCTTTCCTCCATCTCTAGCTTTTGTATACCTCTAAATCTGCTGTATTCTTGAGTATAACCTCTGAGATTACCTTTACCAGAGTCATAATAGCAAAATCACACAGTATATGTCCTTTTATGTCTGACTTATTTCACTCAGCATTATGTTCTTAAGATTCATTCACATATGCTTTGGGACCTCATTTCGTCTTACTTCTGCATAATATTCCATTGTATGTATATACCACATTTTGTTTATCCCCTCATTTGTTGATAGGCACTTAGATTGTTTCCATCTTTTGGCAATTGTGAATAGTGCTGCTATGAACATTGGTGTACAAATGTCTGTTTGTGTCACTGGTTTCAACTCTTGTGGGTATATATCGAGTATTGCTATTGCTGGGTCATAAAGCAACTCAATATTTAGTTTTCTGAGGAATCACCAAACTGTTTTCCACAATGGCTGCACCATTATACATTCCCACCAACAGTGAATAAGTGTTCCAATTTCTCCACATCCTCCCCAACATTTGTAGTTTTCTGTTTGTTTAATAGCAGCCATTCTTACAGGTGTGAAGTGATATCCCATTGTTATCTTGATTTGCATTTTCCTTATAGCTAATGAAAATTAGCATCGCTTCATCTGCTTATTAGCTATCTGTATTTGCTCTTCTGAAAAGTGTCTTTTCATGTCCTCTGCCCATTTTGTAATTGGGTTCTTTGTTCTTTTGTTGTTGAGCTGTATAATTTCTTTATGTATACAAGATATCAAGCCTTTATTCAATAGGTGGTTTCCAAATATTTTCTCCCATTGGGTTGGTTGCCTCTTCACCTTTTTGATAAAGTTTTTTGAGGCACAGAAGTTTTTGATCTTTAGGCGTTCTATTTATCTATTTTTTTCTTTTGTTGCTTGTGCTTTAGGTGTAAAATTTAAGAAACTGCCTCCTATTACTAGATCTTGAAGATGTTTCTATGCATTTTCTTCCAGAAGTTTTATGGTGCTGACTCTTACATTTAGATCTTTAATCTATTTTTTCTGGTGGGGGGTATATGGACTGGGAATTGAACCTGGATCTCCTAAACGGAAAGCAAGCATTCTACCACTGAACTACTCATGTACCCTTCCATTTTGAATTAATTTTTGTATAAGGTATGAGGCAGGGATCCTCCTTCATCATTTTGGCTATTGATATCCAATTCTTCCATGCCCATTCATTGAAAAGACTATTTTGTCTCAGTTCAGTGGATTTGGGAACCTTATTGAAAATCCACTGGCCATAGATTTGGTGGTTTATCTCTGCACTCTTGATTCTATTTCATTGGTCAATACTTCTATCTTTGTGGCAGTACCATGCTGTTTTGATCACTGAGGCTTTATAGTAAGCTTTAAAGTCAGGAAGTGATAGTCCTCCCACATTGCATTTCTTTTTAAAGATATCTTTAGCTATTTGGGGTCTATTTTCCTTCCAAATAAATCAGATAACCACTTTTTTCCAAGTCTTCAAAGTAGGTTGTTGGGATTTTGATTGGTATTGCATTGAATCTGCAGATCAGTTTGGGTAGAATTGACATCTTAATGACATTCAATCTTCCTATCCATGATCATGGAATGTCTTTCCATCTATTTAGGTCACTTTTTATTTCTTAAAGAAATTTTTAATATTTTTCTGTATAGAAGTACTTGACATCCCTGAGTAGGCTTATTCCTAGATACTGGATTCCTTTGGTCACTATTTTGAATGGAATTCTTTCCTTAATTGTCTCCTCAGATAGGTCATTGCTTGTGTATAGGAACATTACTGATTTTTGTGTATTAGTCTTGTATCCCACCACTTTTCTAAATCTCTTTATTAGCTCAAGTGACTTTGTCATAGATTTCTAAAGTTTTTCTAAGTCATCTGAAAATAATGAATGTCTTATTTCTTCCTTTCATATTTGGATGCCTTTTATTTTTTTCTCCTGTCTAATCACTCCAGCTAGGTCTTCTAGTACAATGTTGAATAATAGTATTGACAATGGGCATTTTTAATGATATTTTTTATCATTAGATACTAAAAGAGGTATATTAAAATCTGCAAATATGATTTTGGATTTCTCTATTTTTCCTTTCTGTTCTGCCCACTATTGCCATATATATTTGAAGATGTATTATTAGTCACATAGAAATTTAGGATTGCTACAGAATTTTTTTGGATTGACCCTTTTACCATTATGAAATGTCCCTCTTTATCTCAAATAATATTTCTTACCTTGAAGTATATTCTATCTAACATTGTTAAAGGTGCACCAGCTTTCCTTTCATTAGCTTTTTTTTCTCTCCTTTTACTTTCTAATTTTCTTATATTTTCAGCATGTCTCTCATAAGCTGCATATAGTTGATTTTCTTAAAAAATTGTGTCTGATAGTTTTGTCTTTTTACTTCACTGGTTTTTAATGTAATTACTGATTCAGCTGATTTTCAGTTTACCATTGTACTGTATATTATCTATTTGTCCAATCTGGTTTTTGTTTATTTTTTTCATTTCTTGACTTCTTTTATGTTATTCAAATATTTCCTATTATTTCATTTTCTCCTTCTGTTTCCTCGTTAGTTGTATGGTTTTCATTTTATTTAGTAGTTTCATTTCTTGTATGACAGTGTGAGGTGTTCTGCAGACCTGTTTCTCAATGAAACTAAGGAAAATTATTTTAAAAATACAACCATTTAAAGTCCCAGGAAATTACCCTATGAACATATAGCAAATGAACAAACATTTATTCAAGATAATCTACTAACACTCTGTAAGAGCAGTGATGAGTCTGTGGCATTTGAACCAAGACCTGTGCTATCCCCCTCTTCCTTCCAGATCAGTGAGAGAGAAACTGCACACCAAACTGACAGCCAAGAACACATGGTTCCCTCTCCCCCCAGCTATCAGTGAGTGGGCTATCTTCCTTGGAGCAGCAGGAATCAACATTTTTCATCCTACCCTGCAACCTATTCCTGAGGCTAAGTTCTGGGTGAATGAGGTCAAGAGGTGGACACTTATTTATTCTGTATAGCCTAACTGATAGGATGGAGACTCTACCTTGGGTGCAGTGTCACTGAGAATAGTGGTGCTCTTATCACCCTGACCTTGGCTCATGGGGCAGAGGTTCAGTGTTGAGAGATGGAAGTCAATACCCCTCTCCATTGACTAAGAGTTCAGTTCTTGGGCATCACTGAGAATAAAGTATGCTATTGTCTCTTCACCCAGCACCAAAGCCATGGTAAGAGATTTTTTTCCAGAAATAAAAAGAGACTAGAAAACAGAGAGCTCTAAGTCCTTTCTCAAAGGAACTAATTTCATTTTCAGCATACTGTGAAGTTGAAATCTATGGGTACTTCCCCCAAGCAGTGGAAGTTGGAGCAAAGTCAGCAAAAATTGCTAAACAAATTGATTATTACAGCCTTAAACAAGGGAATAAAAACCCCATGGAAGGGAGAGAGAGTTTGATTTCCAGGGTAAATATTCCTAAGTTCAGATTTAAACAAGACAACACAAAGAATATGAAGAAACAGCAAAAGATGGCCCATTAATGGAACAAAATAAAATAATGCATCCAAAACCATCCCTGAGGAAACCCAGACATTTGATTTACAAAGGAAAGGTTTTAAAATAACTGTAAAATATACTCAAAGCAATAAAGGAAATGAAGGACAAAGAAAAAAGAAAACCAGGATCACCATATATGAAAAAAAATGGGAATTTCAGTAAAGAGAAAGCAACTTAAAAAGGGACCAAAGAGATATTCTGGTGCTGAAAAATACAATAAGGAAATGAAAAATTCCCTGGATGGATTCAACAGCAGATTTGAACAATCAGAAGAAAGAATTAGCAAATTTAAAAGATAATTGACCCACTGTGGAACTTTTGCTGCTGCACACAGAGCTGGTCTGGCTCCTGAGATGCGAACCAGGCTTGGGCAGTGTGAGGAGCCAGTGAGCATGTGGCCTGCTATTGGCAGCCTGGTCTGCAGTGCCCAGTGCTCCACCCCCCAGAGGTGAGGCCCAAGTCCCAGGGAAGATGGTTTCCTGGGTGGTCTCCAGAGTTGTGGTGTTGGTGTTTGGAATGCTTCATCCTGTGTATTATTCATAGAAATCTGTGAAACAAAAAACATGAAGGAATATGTTCAATGGATGATGTACTGGATTTTTTTTTATCTTTATACTGTGATTGAAACAGTGGATCAAATGGTTGCTTGGTTCCCCCTGTACTATGAATTTAAGATTGCTTTTGTCATATGGCTGCTCTCTCACTATAGCAGAGGAGCAAGTTTAATATATAGAAAATTCCTTCATCCATGGCTTTCTTCAAAGGAAAGGGAGATTGATGATTATAGTATACAAACAAAGGAACGAGGCTATGAAATCATGGTATAACTTTGGATGACAAGGTTTAAACTCAGCAGCTACTGCTGCTGTCACTGCAGTGGTGAAGAGACAAGGAACAATGCTGAAGGTTTAAGAAATTTCAGTATGCATGACTTAACAGCGATTCAAGATGATGAGTCTGTGGGACAAAGACATATCAAACTCTAACAGAAGCAAAAAAGAAGAGTAAACCAGCACCCAGTGAATTATGGTTTTGAAATTCCACTGAAGGACAGAGATGAGGAAACAGATGCAGAAGTGGATAGAACATATTCAGATGATGAGATGTTCACACAAAAGGTTTCAAAAATCTCAAAGTGTGAAATCTGTGAAAACTATCAAAGACTGCAAAGAGATTCAGTGTGTGTCACTAAAATATAAAGTGAAGCAGAGAACACAGATGTATTTTTAGTCACTTACAGATCAAGAATCTCAAGACAAATTATGCTAATGCATTGACTTAATTTCCAAACATTATATATTCAGTATTTACACATTAAAATAATTCTTTAAATTGTGGTGGTGATAGGGTTTACATTAATTAATTTAAATAGTTTTTATTTCTTTAACAACTACTTCCAAATTGACTACTAAAGGTAGTTATGTAAATTGAATATTATAGGAAATCATATTATCTGTTTAAAATTCAGCAATATTGAGTGCCTGGAATATAAGATGAAAAACAAAACCCACAGTAAACTTGAAAAGAATCTTTTTGTGGTTCAGGGTAAAATAGTCTTTGTGATAGATATCATATTGTGTTTACCTCTTATTTATGATGTATATATCACATGAGGATAGTAATTAAGTAGACCTTTGACCCATCAGTCATAAAATAAGTAATAAAATAAGGGCTTAATGTAATTATTGCCTTTATAATACTTTTTAGTTTTTCCACCATCAACTGAATATTTTTTTAAACAAATATTTAAAAACCAGGTATTCACATAGCACTTTTATTACTGAAGTTTTGTATACTTGAAAATTATTTAATTATTTTACAGCAATATATTTATTTTAAATTGTATTGACACTGCCTTTATTGTTGTTTGTCCCATACTGCTATTTCACATTTTTGCCTTGGATTACATCATCTCTTTGTCTGTGGGTTTCATTTGTTAAATTCACTTGATTTTAGTAATATAAAAATACAACTAATTATTTCATTTTAATTGTTTTTTTCTGTTTGTATTATGTTTGTGTGTTGTTTTTTAATAAGTTGTGAATTTACAGAAAAATCTTGCAGGGTTCCCATATACCCCCCTATTATTAACACCTTGCATTGGGGTAGTAAATTGTTCCAGTTGATGAAAACACAGTTTTGTAATTGTACTATTAACCATCATCCATGGTTTAACTTCGGATTCACTGTTTGTATTGTGCAATTCCATGGAGAGTTTTAAAAAAATTTCTATTCTAGTCATATATGTATAGCCTAAAATTTCCCCCTTTAAACCACATTCCAATATAAAATTCAGTGCTGTTGGTTGCATTTACAGTGTGTTTGGTGCTACCATCAACACCACCCATTACCAAAACTTTCCTATCATCCCAAATAGAAACCCTGTATATCTTAAGAGTTAATTTTCTAATTCCTGTCCCCATCCTGTACCCTGGTAACATGTATTCTGGATTCTGACTCTATAAACAAACTCTGAGTTTGTTTATTCTAGTTTTCTCATATCTTTGGGATCATGCACTGTTTGTACTTTTCTATCTGGCTTGTTTTGTTCAGCATGATGTCTTCAAGGTTCATCTATGTTGTCACATGTATCAAAACTTCTAAATCTCTAATCACTTTCTTTACAAATGAGAAATTATTTTAAACATCAACCAATTTTCCACAGTTAGCTGTGTATTGTAGTTGAACTTAACATATTTTTACTAACATGGGTCACATTTTCCGCTTTTATATGGTAGCTCTTGTGAAATATAGTCAGAAACCAGTATAGTATTTAAGTCTGTGTTAAGTTTTGAAATTATCCAACAACCAATGTACTTCACAAGCTTGGCACTGATATGGGCTATTGGTTTATAAATCTGGTGTTAACTAGAATCATTTGAATCACTTCTCTTTGGGAGATGATTTCTTGAAGATAAGTGCCAATGCAAAATACTGACCTTGTTAATATTGCATGTTAGAAAGTATTAGAAAATAGCATTTTTTAATTCAAAAGATTTTGAGTTATCAAACTTGGAGACGTTTTTTTGGTTTCATTGACAGCTATGCATTATGAACCTTAAGCCAATGTATTTTTGTTGATGGTTTTAGTAATCATTATACAAATTTTTCCAGTTATGTTCAGTCAAATAATTTATGTGATTGATCTATTTGTTTGTTCAAAAGAAAAATAATGAGAGAGATTCATGAGATCTTTGACCTTTCTACCTTTTAAGAAATGAAGCCCATCGATAATGTACATTCAAGACCTCTTCAGAGTGTTGGCTGAGAAAAGAATGTTTACTCAGGAGTACCATAGTGTAATTCATACATTGTCTCTTGATGTTAGTCCTAAAATATTTTCTAGGTTCTCTCGCATTCTTGAATTCTAACACCAAGTAAAACTTCACTCAACACTTTTCCCCTTAAATTTTAACTCTATGAATGTCTTCATCTATATTACCTTAGCTAAATTTTAGCCTATTAATTTTTTAAAAACTCATTCTGTTCACAATTTGTTTACAATTTATGTTCACATTTGCTATACATTCTGATTATAAACTCTTGAAAGTCTTATTTATATTTCCTGATAATAGACTTATCAATATAAATGCTAGCATGCTGTTTTTCCTATGCAAAGATAGTGTCATCTCAAACTGCCTGGTAAAGTGTAAGGTATTTTATATCGAAAACACTGTTTATAGGGGCTTATTTGCACCATTTTATCTTTTTCAGGTCTAATCTCACTATTAAATCTATTAATTATAGCAAACTCATAAATACTGTTATAGATTTTTTTTAAGATGGGGAAGTTCTTTTTCCTGTGTGTTTTTCTGCTTTTAAATCTCCTAGTTTTAGAGGTAATTTTATCCATAGACCCCAGTGCCTTGCTTCCCCACCACCTCCACTTGATGCATGGGCATCAGATGCACAAGTTTATTTATGGCATTATTTGGCAGCTAGTTAAGTTTACCCAGAAATTGTAGCTGGTATTTTATTTTCTTATATAGATGTTCAACTTGTTCATTAATACTTAATAATAACTATTTCCAGAATTTGTTTATAAGTAAGAATTGATCTATTTATTACTTTACCATGTTTTTTTCTGGTATAAAAATGAGCCAGAAATGAATATTTGGGGCGGACCACAATGGGTCAGCAGGCAGAGCTCTTGATTTAATTCCTGGTGCCTACCCATGCAAAAAAAATAAAAATAAAAATAAAGAGCCAGAAATGAAACTTTTTGCCATGTAATTAATTATGGAAACATACCTGGGTCCTGTGTAAAATCTCCTCCACATACTTCACTACTATATATATACATATTACTAAAAGCATCAACATATATATGCTAAAAATGATACTTCCAGCATTATAATTATAAATGCTTGACTACCCTTATTGATAGAACAAAATTATTAGTGTTTTCAGGGAACTTAATCATATGTCACCACCAAAGTTTTTACAGTGTTTTACAGAAGTATGTAAATATTCTGTAAAACATTTCGATAAAGTGTGTTTTCTGTTTTTTCCTCCCAGAATAAGACAACTTTGTGTTTTTGTAAAATGCTTGAACTTTTGTGTTGTTAAAAATATACAATACTATCTTATATTAAATTCAGCAATATATATTTTTAATTGGAATGTAAATTTTCATTTTGATCATCTTCTATCTGGAAAATTAAGGAGTTAATATGTATTTGCAAAACAATTAGGTGAATTTTGAGAAGATCTTTTTTATTGTGGTATGCAGTGTGTATTTCTTACTAATCAGCACTTAAATTTAATGTGTTTTTGAAAGTAAAGTAAAGCTTTTTTCCCTGAATATTTTTAAGATTTAATTTTCCACTGTACTGCAGAGTTAATGTATATTAACTCTTTTTTAAGCATTGACCATGACTTAACATTTTCTCTTCTAACACCTTTTAAATCTGTGTACTTTATGAATTAAGAGAAGACAGTTTTGCAAATTGATAATCCCCCTGTAAAGGCTGCCTAATATGTGCAAATTTTAAAAGTGTGGTTTTTGAAAACTTTAGTATGATATAAACTTATTTTATTTGTGAAAAAGATAATTGAATGCTATATGATCTGAGGAACAGAGAGCAAAGAGAACGGTGAAATGTGGACAGAGCTTAAAGGACCCGTGGGACACTATCAAGGGTACAAATACACACTTTATGGAAATCCTAGAAATACAAGAGAGAGAGAAAAGGGCAGAAAAAATATTTCAAGAAACAATAGCTGAAAAATTTCCCAAGTTGGATGACAGACATGAAAATATGAAAGATATGAAAAAAAAATTGAAGAAACTCAAAGAACTTCAAATAAGATAAACTCAAAGAGAGCCAGACTGAGGCATAGCCTTCAAATGCAAAAGATCAAGAAAGAATCCTGAAAGCAGGAAGAGAGTTGTACCTCATCACTTATAAGAAGCCCTCAATAAGATTAAAAGCTGTTTTCTCATCAGAAACCATGAAGACCAGAAGGGAGTGGGCTGAAAGAAAATAACTATCAACCAAGAATTCTGTATTAAGAAACACTATCACTTAATAATGTGGGAGAAAATAAGACATTCCAGATAAACAAAAGCTGAGGAAATTTGTAACTGGTAAGTCTTTCCTTAAATAAATGGTAAGGAAAGGACATGCGACTGTAACTTGAAACCGTATGAAGAAATAAAGATCTCCCAGCAGAAGTACCTACATGGGAAAATATAAATGTCAGTATTATCATACTTTTGATTTGTAATTCCATTTTTCTCTTATATTATTTAAAAGGCAAATACCTAAAACTATAAATCATAAATGTATATTAATGTCCATATGATATATAAAAATGTAATATGTGACAACAATGTAAGAATGAGGGTGGAGATGTACAGGAGCACAGTGTTGGTCTATAATTGAAACTAAGTTGTTATTATTCAACTAGGTTGTTATAAGTTTAAGATGTTAATTGCAGTCCCAAAGGTAACCACTAAGAAAATAACTAAAAACATATAGAAGAGAAAGAAGGGATTAAAAATGGTACACTACAAAAAATGAACTAAATACAAAAAAGCATTAATGGAGGCATTGATGAGCCAAAATAATGTCAGACATATAAATATTAAATAGCTAATTGACAGAAGTAAGTCCCTCCTTAAGTGCAACTGGATTAAACTATCCAATTTAAAGAGAGAGTTTGGCAGAATGGATATAAAAGCATGATCCAGCTACACACTCTCTACAAGAGACATTCAATACGAAGGCAAAATGTCGAACATAAAGGGATGGAAAAGGTATTTCGTGCAAATAGTAACTAAAAGAGAGGTGGGTGGCTATATTAATATCAGACAAATAGATTTTAAGTCAGAAAAGTTCATATGAGACAAAGAAGGACATAATACTTTGATAACAGCTTTAATCCATCAAGAAGATACAATAATTATAAACATATATGCCCCTAGCAACAGGGCCCAGAAGCAAAAAGTGACAGAATTGAAGGAAGAAATAGTTCTACAATAATAGTTGGAGACTTCAGTGCTCTACTTCCAACTATTGATAGAACCATGAGGCCACAAGGCAATAGAGGATTTGAATAGCACTACAAACCAACTGTGCATACTATATCTAGAATACTCTCTGGAATGACAGGATTATACACACTCTTCTCAAGTGCGTGTAGAATATTCTTGAAAAGATTCCAGGCTTGTGTTAGGCTGCACACAAGTCTTAATAAATTAAATAGTTGAAATCATAGAAAGTATCTTTTTCAACTATAATGGAATGAAACTGGAGATAAATAACAGTAGGAAAAGAGGAAATCTCATTAATACATGGAAATTTAAACAGCACACTCTTAAGCAACCAATGAGTGAAAGAAGAACTGCAAAGAAAATAGGAAAATAAGTTGAGATGAATGAAAATGAAATGAAACATGCAAAATCTTAAAAGATACAATGACACAGCTATCAGATGGAAATTTATAGTTGTAAATCTTATAAAGAAAAGAGGAAAGATCTCAAATCAATAACCTAATTTCACACTATAAAGAACTCGAGAGAGAAGAGCAAGCTAAACTTAAGGCTTGCAGAAAAAATGAAATAAAGAAATTGGAGCAAAGAGAAATAAAATAGAGAAAGAAGAACAATAAAGAATACCTATGAAACTTGAATAAATTTGACAAACCTTTAGCTAGAATGACCAAGAAAAATGAGAGAAATTGAAGTTACTAAAATAAAAATGAAAGTGGGTAAAATATTAGCATCTTTACAGAAATAGAAAGGATTATAAGAGTACAGCTACAAACTGGATAGTCTAGATGAAATGGACAAATTCCTAGAAATACATAAATTATCAGAACAGACTCAAGGATAAATAGAAAATGTGAATAGACCTATAATGATTAAGTAAACTGAATCAAAAATAAAAAATCTCCTAACAATAAAAAGCTCAAAACTGGGTGGCTTTACTGGTGAAGCCTATCAAACATTTATATAAGAAGTAACACCAATCCTTCACAAGCTCTTCTAAGTAATTTAAGAGGGGGGAAACATTTTTAATTCAGGCCAGCATTACCCTGATATTGAAGCCAAAGACACTACCAGAAAACAAAACTACAGACCAATATTCCTTATGAATATAAATGCAACAATCCTCAACAAAACGTTAACAAACCAAAACAAGCAGGATATTAAAAGGTTTATGCAACATGACCAAGAGGGATTTGTCCCAAGATTGCAAGGACTGTTCAACATATGAAAATTAATCCAGAATGAAGCAAATAAAAAACTACATGATAATCTCAATTGGTGCAGAAAAACCATTTGAAAAAACCCAACACCTTTTTATGGAATAAAATCCCATTCATAATCTAGGAATAGAAGGGAACTTCCTTGATCCTTTAAAAGGAATCTACAAAAACAAACAAACAAACAAATAAACAGAAAACATAGCTAACATCATACTTAATGGTGAAAGACAGAAAATTTTTACTAAAGAAAAGGAAACAAGGATGTCTGCTTTTACCACTTCTATTCAACATTGTATCAGAAGTTCTGGCCAGATAAATTGAGGAAGAAAAAGAAATAGAAAGCATCCAAATAGGAAAGGAATGAGTAAAAGTATCTTTTTCTTTCCAGATGATGTGATCTTATATTTAGAAAACCCTAAAACATCCCCCCCCACTTTGAGCTAATAAATCAATTCCACAAAGTTACAGGATACAAAATCAACACTGAAAAATCAGTTGTATTTCTATACACTACCAATGAACAAATAGAGAATGAAGTCCCACCCGATTTACAATAGCATCAGAAAGAATAGAATAATTAGAAATATATTTAACCAAGGATGTGTAAGGCCTGTACTGAAAAGTAAAACACACTGCTGAGAGTGTTTTGATTTGCTAAAGCTTCCAGAGTACACATATCAGAAATAGATTGGCTTTTATAAAGGATATTTATTAAGTTACAAGTTACAATTCTAAGGCTGTGAAAATGTCCAAATTAAGATACCCAACAAGAGGATACCAACTCTGAAGAAAGGCTGATTTTGTCTGTCCAGGGTTTCTCTGTCACATGGGAAGGCACATGGAAATGTCTGTTGTCCTTTCCTCCAAGTTTCTGGTTTCAAATGGTTTTCTCAGCTTCTGGCATCACCTGGGGCTTCTAGCATCTTCTGCATCTCTAAACATCTGTGTCTACTTGTGCCAGTTTGAAAGGATGTATGTACCCTAGAAAAGCCAAGTTTTAATCCTAATCCCATTTTGTAAAAGCCCCGTTTCTTCTAATCCCTATTTGGTACTGTATGTTGTAAACTTTAATTAGCTTATCTCCATGGAGATATGACTCAATCAAGAGTGGTTGTTAAACTGGATTAAGCAGAGACGTGTCTCCACCCATTCTAGGTGGGTCTGGATTAGTTTACTGGAATGCTATAAAAAGGAAACTTTTTGAAGAAAGCAGGAGATTCTTAGAGAACAGAATGATGTAGCCATGAGAAGCAGAGTCCACCAACCAGTGACCTTTGGAGATGAAGAAGGAAAATGCCTCCGGGAACTTCATGAAATAGGAAGCCAGGAGAGAAAGCTAGCAGATGATGCCTTGCTCACCATGTGCCCTTTCAGCCAAGAGAGAAACTGTGACTGTGTTTGCCATGTGCCTTCTCACTTGGGAGAGAAACTCTGAACTTCATCGGTCTTCTTGAACCAAGGTATCTTTCCCTGGATGCCTTTGATTGGATATTTCTATAGACTTGTTGTAACTGGGACATTTTCTGGGCCTTAGAACTGTAAACTAGCAACTTATTAAATTCCCCTTTTAAAAAGCCATTCCATTTCTGGTATATTGCATTTCAGCAGCTAGCAAACTAGAACAAATGTCTATTTACTTAGGTTGGACTATATGTTGTGAGAATAAAATTGGTTAAAAATGAACAGAAACAAGTGCTAGAGAATATGTGGAGAAAGAGATATACCTATTCACTGTTGGTAAGGAAGCTAAGAAGTGCAGTCCCTCCGGAGGGCAGTGTGGTGGTTCCACAGGAGGCTAGTGGTTGGGTTGCCATATGATTATTTTGTTGTTGTTTTTTTTTACAAAAGTCCAAGACACGTTTATTTATTTATTTATTTATTTTGAAGAATCTGGGATGCCCAGTCTAGGGAGTGCCTGTGACCCTGAAATGTGTATTTTTAAATTAATTTTTTTCGTGAAAAATAACATATATACACGAAAAACAATAAATTTCAAAGCACATCGCAACCATAAGTTGTAAAACAGTTTTCAGAGTTTGGTGTGGGTTACAATTCTACAATTTTGTATTTTTACTTCTAGCTGCTCTAAGGTACTAGAGACTAAAAGAAATACCAGTATAATAATTTAGCAATCATACTCATTTGTTAAACTGTACATTTTCTGTACAACTCCATTATCACTTTTTATCTTTCTCCCACTCTTTAGGGGTATTTGGGCTATACCCATTCTAGCTTTTTCATGTTAGAAGGGGCTGTCAATAATATGGGATTAGGGATGGAACTAGCTGATGTTCTGGAGACCTTGGTCCCTCTGCATTTCAGGACTTATTTGGTCCTGGGACCCATGTGGAGGTTGTCGCTTTCTGGAAAGTTCCCCTCATGTAAGGAACCTTTGTAGAATCATATATAATGCCCCAGGTGTTCTTCAAGGATTGGCAGGAATAGTTTTGGTTGGGGTTTGGCAAGTTATGATAGATAGCAAATTGTGCTGGTTTGAAACTGTGGTGGACCCCAGAAAAACCATGTCTTTTAATCCTCATTCAATATTGCTGGGTGGGAGCATTTTGATTGTTCCCATGGAGATGTGACCCACCCAATTGTGGGTGGTAACTTTTGATTAGATGATTTCCGTGGAAGTATGTCTCCACCCATTGAAGGTGGAGTTGCTTGCTGGAATCCTTTAAAAGAGGAAACATTTTGGAGAGAGTCCCTTTTGTAGAGCCACAAGAAAGCCAGTACATGCCACCATGGTTTCCATGTGCCCTTCAAGCTGAGAAAGAAACGTTCAACATCATCGGCCTTCTTGAACCAAGGTATCTTTCCCTGGATGCCTTAAATTGGACATTTCTATAAACTTGTTTTAATTGGGACATTTTTTCAGTCTTAGAATTGTAAATTTGTAACTTATTAAATTCCCCTTTTAAAAGCCATTTTGGTATATTGCATTCTGGCAGCTAGCAAACTAGAACACAATGTGTAACTGAAGCATGCATAAGAGTGACCTCCAGAGTAGCCTCATAACTTTATTTGAACTATCTCAGCCACTGATTGCCATATGATCTTGCAACCCCATTGCTAGATATATATCTGGAGGGACTGAGAGTGGGGACATGAATGGACATTTGCACACTGATGTTTATAGTGGCAGTGCTCAGGATTCATAATAGATGGAGGTGGCCCAAGGGTACAACTGCTGAGGAATGGAAGGGGAACTGTGGTGTTTACATTTGCTGGAGTACTGAGTGGCTGCAAGAATAAATGAAGTTGTGAGGCATGCAACTAGGTGAATATTGAATGAGATGAGAGAAACAAAAAGACAAATATTATCATGCCTCACTCATACAAACTGCTCTAATTTGCAAGCTGCCAGAATGTTATATACCACAAACTTTTAAAAAGGGAAATTTATTAATTTGCAAGTTTACATGTTCTAAGGCCATGAAAATGTCCCAACTAAGGTGAGGTTATAGAAATGTCCAATCTAAGGCATCCAGGAAAACATACCTTGAACCAAGGTTCAAGAAGGCTGATGACATTCAGGGTTTCTCTCTCAACTGGAAAGGCACATGGCAAACATGGAGATGTCTGCTATGTTTCTCTCTAGGCTTCTTGTTTCATGAAGCTCCCCTGGGGATGTTTTCCATCTTCATCTCCTAAGGTCTCTGGATACATGGGCTCTCATGGCTCTCAAGCTTTTTCCAAAATGTTTCCCTCCTAAAGGTCTCCAGTGAACAACCCCACCTTGAATGGGGGGAAACACACTTCCATGGAAACTATCTAATCAAAATTACCACCCACAATTGGGTAGGTCATATCTCCATGGAAACAATAATAAAGCTCCCATCTAGCAATACTGAATGAGGATTAAAAGACATGGCTTTTCTGGGGTACACCATAGATCCAAACAAGCACATGGACTAACTAGAATATATGAAGTCAGAGAATTGAAGTTGAAATCATGGGTTAGTTTGTTTGAGGCCTATTGTAAAGGGTCCTAGATTATAAGCTCTTACAGCAGTCACATGTATTCAGGAGATGTAACTGATATTCTAAATTCTAAGATACTGAGCTTTTAGATATAATCTGGTCATTGTCTGAAACTTCAGGTATTTATGACACCTGAGACTCAGAGTTAGAGCCTTGAAGTTATGAAAGTCAGCATTACCCCATTAAGCATCTGTTTAAAAAGCTGAAAAAGTGATCAAGCTTCTTCTAGAGATATGCATGAAGCTGATCTGGATAGGACTAAGTAAATCAGAATACCAGGGTAAAGAGTAATATGGCCCATATTTTCAAATTTCAACCTCTGTGTGAGACCAAAGGGAGATATATTTAACTTGTGTAAAATTTATGTTTTGGGTAGCACATTATCTAATTTTACCTGTATGGTCAGTTTACTTGAACACCATAATTACATGGAATCTAGAATAGGGCAAGAGATCATGGTTTGTACAGGTTAGTGTGATACCCCGATATATCCCAGAGTAATTTAGGCACAGAATAAAAAAATATTTGCAAAGTTCTCTTGGGAGACTGGGAAGAAAGGAAGAAATATTCAACTTCCTTATCTGGGGAATTACTGATATTTTCGCAAGCAGTGGGGATAACCTATTAATAGGCTGAGCCCTTAATCTTGGGGCTCACCCCTATGAAGCTTATTCCTGCAGAGGAGAGGCTAAGCCTACTGATCAATATGCCCAAGAGTCATCCCTGGAGAGCCTCTTTTGTTGATCAGATGTAGCCTTTCTCTTTAAGTCAAACTAGGAGGTGAATGCACTGCCTCCCCCCCTACGTGGGACATGACTCCAAGGGGTGTAAATCTCCCTGGCAATGTGTGACCTGACTCCCAGGATGAACCAGGACCTGGCACCATGGAAATGAGAAAGTCTTCTTGACTAAAAGGGAGAAGAGAGAAGTGAGACAAAATAAAGTCTCAGTGGCTGAGAGATTTCAGAGTTGGGAGGTTATCCTGGAGGTTATTCTTATGCATTACATAAATATCCTTTTTAGTTTATGTTGTATTGGAGTGGCTAGAGGGAAGTACCTGAAACTGTTGAACTGTGTTCCAGTAGCCTTGATTCTTGAAGAAGATTGTATAAGTATATTGCTTTTACAATGTGACTGTGGAAAAACAAAGCAAAACAATAAAGCCATCTCTTGATCCCCCCCCCCCCAAAAAAAAACATATAGAATGATTCTTAGCATCACTGGCTATTAGGGACATGCAAATCAATACCACCAATGAGATATTATCTCACATAGACTAGGATGACCATTGTAAAAAATACAGAAAACTACAAATGCTGGAGAAGATGTGGAGAAAGAGGCACACTTATTCATGGTTCATGGGAATGTAGAATGGTGCAACTGCTCTAGAAGGCAGTTTGGTTGTTACTCAGGAAGCTAAGTATAGACTTGCCATATGATCCAGCAATCCCATTACTAAGCATATAAAACTGAAGGCATATAAACTGAAGACAAGGTCATAAATGGATATTTGCACACTGATGTTTATAGTAGCATTATTCATGAGTGCCGAGAAATGGAAGCAGCCCAAATGTCCATCAATGGACAAATGGCTAAGCAAACTGTGGTATATACCTACAATGGGATATTATGCAGCTGTAAGGCAGAATAAAGTCATGATGTATGCAACAGTGTGAATGAAACTTGAGGACATTATCCTGAGTGAAATTAGCCAGAAACGAAAGGACAAATACTGTATGGTATCATTAATATGAACTAAAATTAATGAACAAACTTTGAGAGTTAAAGCTGAGAACATAGTTTATCAGGAGATAGAAAGAGGATAGAGATTGGACATTTGATGCTGAAGGAGTACAGAATGTTCCACAGAATTTATTGGAAAGATTCAGAAATGGGTAGGACAATGCTATCTGATGGTAGCACAATATTGTAAGTACACTGAACAAAGCTGAGTGTGAGTATGGTTGTAGGAAGAGGGCTGGGGTCATATTTGATACCAGAAGTAAAGATAGAGGATAAACTGAAACAGTATAACTTAGCGAGACCTAGAGTAGTCAATGATGGTGATTAAATTTACAAACATAAAATATCATTCATGAAAGAGAACAATTCAATATCAACATTGCAAGGAGTTGAAAATGGGTTGATATATGAAAAAGATACTATCAATGCAAACTTGGGTCTATAGTTAACAATAACATTGTAATATGCTTCTATTGAATGTCAAAGCTAAATGTCAGTAACCTGGGGATATGGGAGATGGGTATGGGATTCTTTGCAGAAGTAATGGAAGTGTCCCCATAGAAATTGTGGTGGTGAAAGCATGGCTATGTGATTATACTGGAAAACATTGTACTTACCCACTGTTGGTAAGGAAGTAGTGTGGTGCAGCCCCTCTGGAGGGCAGTGTGGTGGCTCCATAGGAGGCTAGGTGTGGGCTTGCCATCTGATCCTGCAACCCCGTTATTAGGTGTATACTTGGAGGAAGTGAGAGAGGAGACATGAACGGAAATTTGCACTCTGTGTTTATGGCGGCAGTGTTTGCAATTTGCAATGGATGGAAGTGGCTTAACAGTACATCAACTGAGGAACAGAAGGGGGAACTGTGTTGTGGAATATTGAGTGGCTGCAAGAAGGAATGAAGTTGTGAGGCATGCAACTAGATGAATGAAACCTGAGGACAGTATGTTGAGTGAAATAAGCCAGAAATAAAAAGGTAAATATTATAACAACTCATTAATATGGACTAATTATAATGTGCTTACTCTGATCATTGAGTTCGAGAGCATAGGTTATCAGGGAAAGGCCTACTATAAAGGTTCCTAGATTGTAAGCTCTTAATAGCAGTCACATCTATTCTGAAGTTGTAACTGTTATTTCTAAATTCTAAGATGCTGAGCTCTTTGCCTATAACCTGGTTATTCCCTGGAACTTCCTATATTTGTGTGACACCTGAGACTCAGAGCTAGAGTTCTGCAGCTCTGAAAGTCAGCATTACCCCATATAACAACTGTTAAAAACAAACACTGAAAAAAATGATCAGACTTCAATAGCGGTATGAATTAAGTTGATTTGGTTAGGACTGTGGTAAATTAGACTAAAGGGTAAAGGATTATATTGACTGTATATTAAAACTCCAACTTATGCGTGAGACCAAAGGAAGAGATATTTATTTGATGCAAAATTTGTATTTTTAGTAGTACAGTATCTAATTTAACTTGCATGGTCAGCTTATTCAAACACCATAATTACATGGAAACTTGAATAGGAAATGTGATCTTGTTGGTCTGTACAGTTAGTGTGATGCTCCAATACATCCCAGAGTAATTTGTATTTCCAATTTACTCTGGGATGTATTGGGGTATCACACTAATCTATACAGATTACTGACTTCTTAGTGCTGGGGAGTTTAGGAGTATGGGGGTTATAGCCTAATGGTATGGGTTTCTTTCTGAGGTAAAAAAAAATGCTTTAAAATCGACTGTGATGGTGGTTGCACATAACTGTGTTTATACTAAAAATACTGAATTGTTCACTTCAAATGGGTGAATTAATTCATATGAATTATGTCACAATAAAGCTGTTTTAAAATTATTTTAGTGTTTACCCTACAGATTATAACATGCATAATTGATATATTACAGTTTTCCTTAAATGAATCCTTTTACTATTTTTTAACAATGTAGAACTTCATAACACTTTAACTCCATTTACATCCTTTCTTTGTTACTGATGTTGATGTTTTACTCTTCATAAATTTAAAATCTTAAAAGAATGTGTTAAGGTATTATTTCAAATCCTAAGGACAGTATATTCTTTCAGATTTTGTGACGTATTTTTGCTTCTTCATTTCTTCTTTCATTATTCTGTTTCCATTTGGGATAATTTTTTTTCTGTCTCTATAATTTCCTTCAGTATTTCTTTTAGTGAAGTTTTGGTAGAATTGTTTCATTTTAATTTGTCTGAACATTTACTTTGTTTTCTTTTTGAAATAGTTTCACTGAGTAAAATTCTGTGTTGGCCCTTTTTTTTCTTCAAGTGTTTTAAAGATATCATTCCATTATCTTTTGTCTTCCATCATTTCTTTCCAAAAGAGAGTTGTCAGTATTATTGCTATTCTTTGATGGTAATGTGTCTACTGTTCTCTTTGGAAGCGTTTAACCTTTTCTTGTGTGCTATCATGAGTTTCTTTGTATCTATCCTTCTTTGAGTACATAGAGATCTTGACTTGATATTTTGATGTCTTTTTTTAGTTTTGGAAGAAATTCTTGGCTGCTATGTCTCCAATCATTATTCTTATTCTCTCTCCTTTCCTGGTCTCCAATTACATATGTTACATCCATTCACCTTGCCCCATATATTTATATTCTGCATTTTCTTCTTTTATTTTCTCTTGTTTATGGATATTTTCTCTTGACCTATATTCCATTTTTCAAGTCCCCTCTTCTGGTATTAAATCCATCTTGCATTTTTAACTTCAGTTAATGTGTTTTTCAGTTCTCAATTTCCATTTGACTTTTAAAAAACACATCTATAGATTCCAGCTCTCTGGTGAAATTCTCCATCCTTTACTCTCTTAAATTTATTATTCATAGTTATTTTGAATTCCCTGTCTGCTAACTCCAATATCTGGATCATATATTTAGCTGATTTTACTGTCTTCTTTTTCTCTTTATTTTGAAGACTTTATTACTGTTCTTGATGTTCCAAGAATTTCTTTTTAATTGTATGCAGGACATAATGTATGAAAATTTTTGATGCTCCCACTGATGTAAATTTTCTCTTGGGAGGCAGACACAACACTGAAAGACTACTTTGATTCAGTTGATGGTAGATGTTAGGTTTTATCATGGCTGAACTATTTTCAATTTTTTCTTTTTTAGTAGGGAATCACTCACCCTTGGCGCTTTTCCATTCTGGAGTTTCAACTTAAGGTCTTGGATGTTTAAAATGTCAGTCCCACTTCGTTAAGTCTGAACTCCCTTCTCTGATTCCCTAACACTATGAAACTGCTGATAGCTCTTTAGCCTTGCAGATGTTGCTTTGTCCTTGTTTTCTGGGACTCACACCTTGAGTATGCAACAATGTAAGAATAAGGTACATCTCAAGGTGAGATCAATCTTAGATTTTTTTGGTTCACTTGAGTTCTGTCCTCCCGTACCAAACTTTAACTTTTTATCCTTCAATCTGGTGAGATTTCTGCAAGTCCATGACTACTGCTTTCTGCTAAGCCTCTACACCTAGTGCAGTGAACTAGCTAATGTCCCAAAGGAAAAGTATAAGGCAAATGTGAGTCTAACCTCCAGGTAACCTCCTAACTTTCTGGAATTTTGATCCCTTGAGTCCTGTCTGCCTTGTTCTACAATGACTTCAAAGTGATACTTTATGTATTTCTACTAACTTTTATAATGGTTTTTGGCAGGAAGATTATTCCAAGGCAAGTTGCTCCTTTGTGGCTGGAAGCAGAAGTCTCATGCTTTGTATTTTGCAGTATTTTTTCCTCTTGATTCTTCAGATCATTGATCTAGGTCTCAAAAGTGACCATATTTTCTTTCAATTGATCCACTAATTCTTAAGATTTATTTTTTATTGTGGTAACATATATAACATAAAATTTGCCATTTTAAATGCAGTTAGGTGGTATTAGTTACCTTTACAATGTTGTACTCTCATCACCACCAACCATTAGCAAAACTTTTTCATCACCCCAGACAGAAACTCTGTTCCCATTAATAAATAATTCCTCAGTACCTTCCCCTCCCTGCCCCAGCCTCAGGTAATCTCTATTCTACTTTCTGTCCATGTGCATTTGCTTTTTCTAAATATTTCATATAACCAGAATCATACAATATTTGGCCAGTTGTGTCTAGATTATTTCACTCAGTTTGTTTTCAAGACCTATCCACGTTGTCCTTTTTATGGTTGAATGATATTCCTTTGTATCAATATACCACATTTTGTATATTCATTCTTCTGTTGATGGGCACTTGGTTTGTTTCCACCTTTTGGCTGTTATGAATAATGCTGCTATGAACATAGGTGTACAAATATCTATTTGAGTCCTTAATTTCAATTCTTCAAGGTTTATACCTAAGAGTGGATTTGCCAGGTCATATGGTAATTTTGCATTTAACTTTTTGAGGAAGTACCAAACTCTTTTCCACCATGGCTGCAACATTTTACAATCCAACCAACAATGCGCAAGTTTTCCAATTTCTCTGTGTTCTCATGAGAGAGTTATTTTCTGGTTTCTTTTCTTTTCTTTTTTTTAATGATGGCCACCCTAGTGGGTGTGGAGAGAGGTATCTAATTGTGGTTTTGATTTCCACTTCCTTTATTGACCATTCATATTTCTTCTTTGGAGAAATGTCTATTCAAGTGCTTTTCCCTTTTTTAAAAATTGGGTTTTTTTTTTTGTTGTTGTTTGTTTGGGTTGTAGGAGTTCTTTATATTTTGGGGACTTAACACCCTTATCAGGTTATTATTTCTAAGTATTTTCTCCTATTCTGGGGTTTCTTGCAGCCTCTCTGGCAAGGAAGATTATTCTTCAAATTCAAGTTTCCCACAGGTCCTTTCTGGACCATTCCCTATGGCTGGCACTATCCTCCCTCTGGGGTGGAATGAGTGCCTGGATTTCCAGGGAGCAAATATATCTACAGTAACTGAGGGGCTCTTGTTATAACCTTAGAGTCTCTTGCTACAGGGATTTCCCAGACTCTAATTAGGTCTGGAGGGAAGCAAAGTTTTTTGTGGGCTTCTTCCTCAGGACTCCAAGGTGTTGGACGAGGCCTTCTTCACACTTCAGTCTTCACTAGCTGCTGTGCTCTGTGGTTGCTCCTTTTCAGAAGAGGTGAGAGGCATTTGGATTTATGTTGTGAGGTGTTAAATAACAGGGATTCATGTTTCCACTGCCATTTTCCAAGAACCCCTTTTAACCTTCCTTCTACCTATGAATGTAAGTGGTACCCATAGAAAATTAGATCAAGGCCATTAGTGCATAGAAAATCATGTGAGATGAGAGTCAGAACAATATTGAACATTGTATAGGTTAAGGCATTTAAAAAGCAATCTGTCATCACTAACAAACAAGCTAAGATATACTTGAGTGAAATTAAAATTTGGCTTAAAAGTCTGACTATTATGACACTGGCAGATATGCTGTAATTTGGCTCCCTGTGAAAGCAGAACACATACAATTTCATAAAAGTTAAGAGTGTGCTAGTATCAATTCTAGTACTTCCCAAACCGGCTTTAACAGGTAGGTTAATAAGGATGCTGAATAAATTTATTTATTTAGTACTTAAACAATATTAAGTAGGTTTCTATTTTTGTGGCTGGACTTTTTAATGTCATTTTTTATCAGACAAGTTGTGGGTTTACAGAATAATCACGCATAAAATGCAAGATTCCCATGTACCACCCTATTAGTAACACCTTACATTGGTGTGGCACATTTGTTACAATAGAAGAAAGAATATTTCTACATAAACAGCAGTGCCATTCTTATTCTAATGTACATTGTAAATCTCCAAGAAGGGGAAATCAGTGGTCACAGATATCTCACCATACGTAGTTTGGAAAATGCTGCTCTATTCCAGTGACCTGTGAAATAATAAATGATTCTACCAGTCATCAGTAACATGCCCATTTGTCTGAACTATTGTGTTTTAGCTTGGTTTCCCCCAAAAGCTGATCTTATGGATAGATTTGAGTGAAGAAGTTTATTTGGGAAGTATTCTCAAAAAACACTACTAAGCACTTAGGAAACTGAGACAGGGAAACGAAAATAGCCAATATAGGGGGTGTTGATGTGGGTAATTAGGTATCAGGCCTGTTGGGAATTCTAGGATATGGTATAGAACATACTACCTGAGAGTTGAGGAAGCTAAGGAACTTATTAACCAATGCCAGGGGTCTGTGTAGAGAATAGTGAATTCCAAAGGATGCTAACAGTGTCTGCTACATATTGTAAACAATATTGCAATAGGTCATGCAGGCCACATTACACTATATATTTCCTGTCTTTGTCCCTTGTAGCTCTGCTTCTTGAAATCCTAACCCCTTCAATTCTATGTCAAATACCATTTCCCTCAGAAATTCTTCCTTCATCTCCCCAGCTATAAATGACACTACTTATTCTATTTACCATCACAGTGCTTGTT
The DNA here is from genome assembly GCF_023851605.1 of Tamandua tetradactyla. NCBI lineage: Eukaryota > Metazoa > Chordata > Mammalia > Pilosa > Myrmecophagidae > Tamandua > Tamandua tetradactyla. The sequence goes on along the minus strand of NC_135353.1, from coordinate 130,011,417 downwards.
TTAAACCCTTACTTGAATAATCTCAATTTTCTTTTTCTGCAATTTCCTGCTATTACGTTGTAGTTAATCAAAAGTAAATTCTATCTCTCTTACTGTTGAAGAGGAGGATATACCTTATTCATCTTTCCATATTTGCAGCACTTAGCACAGTGGCTTGTGCAGGGAAGGAGCCCAAACAATGTTTGTTGAATGACTGAAGGTCTTCAAACTCTAGAACAGAAACAACTTTAGCATATTATAATTTAAAGTACACAGAGTTCAGTTGTTACATCTACAAATAAGAGGATGGCTTGAACCATCCTCTTTGGAATATTCTTATTTTTTGGATGAAGTTTGTATCTGGACAGTTAAACATTTAAATGAATGCCAATAGAGGCTTCGAAATTTCATTATTCCATCTGGACTGCAAGTCACGTAAACAGATGGGTCTGTTCTGAATGCGTGCCTAGATATAGTTAAGTATGTTCTTGGGAATTTCTGACATTATTCAGACAGATGTTTTCTCTAACTGGTATTGGCCTTTGTTTAGATAAATATAAATGTCAGAATAGTCCCATTTTTCTTTTTGTAATAGAATAAATTGTGTTTCTTCTGAATTCATAATAAATATTTATAGTCATTTTTATATATTAAATCGTATTCTTCATGAGAAATAATCCGAGTTAAGCTATTACCCTAAATAAGTAAAAAAACAAAGGGGAGGGGCGCATAATTGGAAATGGCTTTTCCTCTCCTATTTTTATACTGTTTTACTTAATATTTGGCAGATGGAGTATGACTAGAAATGCTTAAGTTGGAATGCTTTCTGGGGTTCTAAGCTGTTTTTAATTAGTCATGAAATAATTTTAATTACTTAAAAATTCCATTATGATGGTGCTTCAAATATGTGTCACATGCTGGCAAACTATTACAGACCATCATTTTATGAATCATTTTACTTACACTTTTATTGATAGGAAATAAAAAATAAGGTGAATATATTTAATATATTTACAGAGAAGATATTTTAAAGGCTAAAGAAAAACTGTTTACCTCAAATTAGGCTATAAACTTCCTGAAATCTTTTGTTTTTTGTCAACAGTTGCAAGCAGTTAAAGTAACAATACCAAAAGTAGCTCTACTTAATAACTCTGGGAAGATTTGCTGAGGAAGAATGATATTATACATAAAACACTGGGGAGTGGAGAGAGAGTCATTCATTGGTTCATTTGATTATTCAAATATTTGTGAAATGAATAGATGACAGATTAAAAGGCACAGATCTCGACCTCATGGAATTTATAATCTATTAGGAAACATAGCACATGCAGTTAAATGGCTATTATAAAATATAGGCTCTGTCAATACTCAAAGTCAGTTTAGCAAATGTTAAAAAATATAAGAGAATCAGATTCTGTTTGGGTGTGGTGGTGGAGTCTGGGAAGACTTCTTTAAAGTGATAGCATTTGAGTCTTATCTGGAAGGTTGGGTAGAATTTTAATAGGCAGGTAAGAGGACATTCACAATAGATACATTCCCCTCCTTTTCCCTTTCTCATTGTACCCTTCCCTATATAACCCATATATACTGGGAAAAACTGATTCCATTCCAAGCTCTAAGTGGCCTGGTTTGACTGCTAAGATGGCAGATGATAATTATGGAAGGGTGAGTTAGAGTCAGATGCTTGAGATCCTCTAATTTCAAGTTAAAACTTTTTTAAGAGCCAGAGTTTACAGGTGAGACAAGCCAATGTTTTCATGGTGTTGCATCCTAGAGCATCAATCCTCCATCCATGAAGGTAGTGTTTAAGGAGAATTAGGGCTAAGAGTGGAAACAGAAAAGAGACAGGCTGAGTTAGAGGAAGAGCTAGGGCAATCACTGGGTCAGAAAGATAGGCAAAGGCTTTGCATCAAAGATCTATATTGGAGAAAGATCAAAAGCCAGGAAATACAGCTGTAAGAATGTTAGGGGCTTGAGTTTAATAGCAAATGTCCTGTATCCATCAGGGAAGTTGATTCAGTCTGAAAAAGCATCAGATTTGACTAAGAGAGGAAAATTATTTCCATGGCAGGTCCAGAATGCACAGTATTTTTAATTTAACTTTTTATTTTGAAATAATTTCAAACTTACGGGATGGGTGTAAAAAATAACACAAATCCAATACATAGCACTCCAATATACTCTACCCCCACATATCCAAATCTATCAATTTTAACATTTTTCCACATTTGCAGTATAATTCTGTCTCTATCTGTATCTGTATCTATATCTATGTTATCTATCTCTATCTTCTATAATCTATCAATTTATTTTCTGAACTCTATAAAAGCAGGTTGCACCACATTTTGTTCCTTGAACACAATACTTCCAGATACATTTGCTACAAACAAGGATATTCACTTATGCAATCATCTTAAGTGTAGTTATTAAGTTCAAGAAATTTAACATTGATATAAAGCTGAAGTTTTATATTCCAATTTTTTCTTATGTTCCAATAGTGTACTTTTGAGCCAGTATCATTTACTGCATTTAATTGTCACTAACTCTTTCATTCCTCTCTTCCTTCCTTTCTTTTTAACTTTCTCCCTTCTTTCTACCCTTCCACCCTGCCTTCCTCTCTCCCTTCCTCCCTTCCTTCTATGGAAACATATATATTCCCATTTCAACCCCTTCCAAGCATATCATTCAGTAGGATTAATCACATTCACAATGTGTAGGACCCTAACCACCATTTATTACTAGAATTTGATGTCATCCAAAATAGAAATCCTGCATCCATTTTGTGTTAACTCTCTGTGTGCTTTCCCCCTACCCCTGTATAACCAGTTCTCTACTTTCTGTCTATAAATTTGCATATTTTCTGATATTTTCTTTGCAGTTACCATGGGGTTTAAATTTAACATCTTAAATCTGTAACAATATCATATGCTTTGATACCAATTTAACTTGAATAGTATACATACACTATGTTCCTATACTGCTCCAGCTCCATACCTTTATGTTGTTCTTGTCAGAAATTATACACTTATACATTGCATCCAAAACCACTGATTTATCATTACATTTTGTGCATTTGCTTTTTAGATCCTGTCAGAAGTAAAAAGTGGAATTACAAGACAAAAATACAATAATACTAGTATTTATGTTTACCCATGTCATTATCTTTCCTGGAGAACTTTATTTTTTCATGTGGCTTCAGTCAATTGCCTACTCACTTTCTTCTCAATCTGCAGACCTCACTTTAGCTTTTCTTGTAAGGCCAGATTAGAGGTGATGATGTACCTCAGCCTTTGTTTACCTGGGAATGTCTTAATCCCTCTCCCATTTTTGAAAGATGGTTTTGCCAGATATGGAATTCTTGGTTGGCAATTTTTTGCTTTCAGCACCTTAAATATGACTTCCCACTGCCTTCTTGCCTCCGTGCTTTCCAATGATATTTAGTTTGATTGAGGCTCCCTTGTATGTAATATGTTGCTTCTCCGTTGAGATTCCCTTGTATGCGATATGTTGCCTTTCAGTTTGATTATAACATCATGCAATATGGGTTTATTTGGATTTATCCTGTTTGCAGTTCGTTGAGTGTCTAAAATGTGAATATTCCTGTCTGTTTTTAAATTTAGGAAGTTTTCACCCATTATTTCTTTGAGTATTCTTTCAGCCACTTTCTTTCTTTCTTCTCATTCTATAATTCCCACAGTGCATATATTGGTATACTTGACGGTGTCCCACAGGTCCTTTATTCTTTCTTCCTTGTGCTCCTCAGATTGGATGATTTTGATAGTCTTATCATCAAATTCACTGATTCATTCTTCTTCCAGCTCCAATATGCTGTTAAACCTCTCTAGGGAATTTTAAGTTTCTTATACATGGTTTTGCAACTTGGGTTCTTTTAATAATTTCTGTCCCTTTGTTCATATTCTCTTAGTGTTTATCTATTATTTTCCTGATTTCCTTTAGTCCCTTGTCTGCTCTTTGAACATATTTAGAATCATTTTTTAGGTGTCCTTGTCTGTAATGTCTTAACTTTGATCCTTTTCATTGACAACTTCTAATGCTTTAATCTTCTTTGCCTTGGCTATCACTTTCTATTTCTTTGTATATTTTGTGATCTTTTTTTAAAACCTGGAAATTTTAGTATTTTAATGTGTTATTGCTGGAATTTAATCTCTATGGTGTCTGTTCCTTAAGCTTGTGTCCAGCCAGTGTTATGACAAAGCTTTCAATGAATGCCAGGAGTTAACAACAACAACAAAAGACGTAGTTTTCTTTTTTTTTTTAAAAAAAAAAACCTTTCCCAATCTTAGCAGATTGACCTGTGTAACTGCTCTCCTTTAGAATTTATCAGTTCAAAAAGTTTAGAAAATAGCTCCAAGTGAAAACATAGGGGCCTTTTTGATACTTTCTGGGCATGCATCTTGTTTTGGGCATGTGCCTTTGGCCCTAGTTTGTGTGAATAGGAATGTCTCCTCTTCCCTAGTAAACAGTTTCCTCATAGTCTGGGAATTGCATTGTATATCCTATAGCCAGCAATCTCTTGCCCTAGGCAACATGACTTGACTGTTTTCCCACAGCATTATGTAGGAGAACTCTGAAAGCTGCCTTCTATATGCAAGGCAAATTCTAGGATGGTGAATCCCTCAGGTCACCACCAGATTGAGCCAGAAATAAATGCTCCCAGTATGTGCACTAGGGTTATTCTGCTTGCCTGTAACAGGAACTAGTTATCTGCCCTGGGAGTGTGAGCAGGGACTGCACCCAGCAAGTGAGGCATCAGGTAGGGTTGAACCAGGACAAGGTGAGATCCTACTATATTTAAGTAGCTTTTTTCTTGATTCAGTGCTTGCCCTGTTACTACTTCCTTTAACTGTTATTATTGTTATTATTATTTTTGCAGCTTTGAGAAAGATGTTTCTGTCAGTTCTTACTTGCTTTCAAAGCTTCATTGGGTGGACAGATTCAAGCTTCTCACTCCACCATTTTGATCAGGGCTCACTGTCTTTTTAACACACTGGCTTTGGAGAAAATGACCATTCAGCTTGGTTTTAACAGAGGATCCTCTCCCAACCCTCCCCACCCAGTGATCAGTTCTTCAATTTTATCTCCATAACATTCTCATACTTATGGACTACTTTCTGTCCCCATTGGTGTTGTGCTAGTTTCCCCTCAGCACTTCTTATCCCTATTACTGTAATCTCCTTCTAATTGGTCTCCCTGGCACTTGTCTGGCCTCCTCTCCTTACTGAATGTCCTTTCCAAAAGAGAAATCTCATCATGCATTCCCCAGCCTTGTCTTTCATCACTCTTCATCCTTCATCTATGTCCCAGTCATACTGAACATGCAATACCTTCCTAAATAAACCTTTACTGTCTACCTTTACACGGATATTTCTTTGCCTATAACCATTGTTTTCCCCCCATCTGTCCCCAGTTTATGTCTGAGTTCTTCCAGAGAATATGAATATTTGGGGCACCCCAATCCTCAACACACAGAGATACCAGGAGATTTGGTGCATTTAGTCTCCTGCTGTGTCTATGGGGATGAACACTGGGCTGCAGAGTTCCAGCTAGCTTGGGTGATGTGTTTTAGAAAATTTACACAAGGATTAGCCCTCTATTCTAGCTCCTTCCCCAATTCTGTGAAGCCAATAGCGAGTGAGGGCAGGACATTGGAGGACAGGCTGTCCATTAACCAAGGTCAAGAAAACTCGACATTAAGCTTTAGACAACAAGGACTGTAGAGCAGTCTAGGGCCTTGAAGCAAGAATGGGAGGACAGAGAGTTGAAGGCCTTGGACTCTAATGCCTTTTCTGCTCCCTGGTGTTGTCTTGCCTATCTTGTCTGCACCACTCTCACCTCCCAAAAGTGGCTGGTACAAAATTAACTTGATCCTACTTAAGAAGGCAATTTTGCATTACTTTTGAATCTCCTTATGCAATCTAATAACAAATATTTCTAGGTTTTGAAAAGGTTTACGTTCTGAAAAACTTTTCTAGCAATATTCATCTCTAATTTTCTTCTATAGGTAGAGATGGCTGACTAAGAATAAGGTTTCAGAATAATTCCTCTCTTACTTTATGCTGTGTGGAATTTTAACTAAGTACCAGATAAATTAGTTCTGCCTTTGTGGAGTCTTCCGTAGCTAATGTTTTACAACTGTTCAAAAACATACTCTGTCATTATAGGGCAGCAATTTTTGCAGTTGCTTTACAAAGAAAGTTACATGGTTTGGATTAGTAATCTTCAACATTCCTAACATTATTGTTAAAATCATGTTAATAAAAATTAAATAACCTCATTGTTTCAACAACTATTTATTGAGCATTTAGAGTAAACATCACATTATGTTAGGCACTGGTGGAATACATGGATACACAAGACCCAGATTCAATGCTCAGGGAGAGAATCTGGTAGAGAATATAAAGTAAATAGAGAAAATATAAAGATATAATAAAAAAATGTTCTATGTGTCATTAAGGAGGTACAAAGTGCAGTAGTTATTCCACTTGGATATTTGAGGAATCATTATACCTTTGTGTATATGTAAGGAGCAGAGATGAGGAGGGAAGAAAGGAATGTCCAGACAGAATTCTATGAGTAAAAGCTCAATCATAAGAAAATATAGGGCTTGTTTGTGGGAGTGATGATGGAAAATTTGGGAAATGTTGATTGGAAGAAAGGATCTATGATTTTAAAATATATCAGTGTGGGACAGTGTGACGGTGGCTCAGTGGCAGAATTCTTGCCTGCCATGCCGGAGACCAGTGCCTGCCCATGTGTATTAGGGTTCTTTTTTTTTTTTTTTTTTGAAAGGAAGGAAAGACAGAGAAGGAAGGAAGGATGGAAGGAAGGAAAGGAGGAAGAAAGGGAAACATTTTTAAACATTTTCTTGTTTTATTATATTTTGTTTGTTTGTTTGTTTTTTACATGGGCTGGGGCCGGGAATCGAACCGGGGTCCTCCGGCACGGCAGGCAAGCACTCTTGCCCGCTGAGCCACCGCGGCCCGCCCTGTATTAGGGTTCTTTAGAGAAACAGAATCAACAGGAAACACTCAGAAATATAAAATTTATAAAAGTGTCTCACGTAACTGTGGGAACACAGAGTCCAAAATCCACAGGGCAGGCTGTTTGAAGTCAATGATTCCAATGGAGGGTCTGAACGAACTCCACAAGAAAGGCTCTCCAGCTAAAGCAGGAAGAGAGCCTGTCTCTTCTCAGTATTCCTTAAAAGGCTTCCAGTGATTAGATTAAACATCACTCATTGCAGAAAACACTCCCCTTGGCTGATTACAAATGGAATCACCTGTGAATGAGGCGAACGTGATCATGATTTAATTCTATGAAATGTCCTCGTCACAACACACAGGCCAGGACTTGCCCAACCAGACAAACAGGTACCACCACTTGGCCAAGTAGACCCATGAAGCTGACCATGACAGTCCACCCCTTGCCAATGTAGCAGCTATACATATTACCTTAAACCATACCTAATTTCTAAATAAGGAAACAATAAAAGACACATTTTTTTCTCACCTAACAACACTCAACTGTCCTGTATATACCCAGAAACACATTAAATCTCTCCAGAATAGGGTGCAAGCCTTTGAGTAATATTCACTCTTAAACTTGATATCTTACAACTTAAATAGTATAACACAAACAAAACAGCATGACGGTCCTTATTTCTGTAACTGATCACATGGTTGTAGTTCATGTTGATCACTAACTTCTTCCACTACCCATTCCATGTTCCCTTTACACTCAGCAAGCACTTCAGCAGGCCATGGTTCTTTGCCTGGTAGGGTAACCCAAACCTTCACTCCTGAAGTTTCTGAGCCATTGGTAGTCCTGCCTGGACTGGGTTCTGGTAATTTTCCATTGACTTTAATCACAGGACATGGTGGTACTCAAAGACACCTGAGGGGATCTCCTATATTCCAGGAAAACTCTTCTATTTTGTGTAGTTGCAGTCCTATTTTCTCTTGATAGACAGGGCCCATCACCCCAGACAGTAATGTAATCACCTTCTTGGCTTGTTGATCCAGGGGCATGAGTAGCTCAAAGTGACCAGGTGGCAGTCTTAGATTCCATTTCAAAGGAATCATTGTTGTTTCTCCTTGGAGAAAGCGCTTCCCCTTTTGGAACTAAAACTTGTAGACCAACAGAGCTCAAGGTCACAGAGACAGGAAGCAAAACTTCTCCTGGTGGATCACTAGGGGTAATAGTGAGTGGTGCCACTCCCATTTCCACCCTTGGTTCCTGGACCCATGGATCCTGGTTATGGGAGAAACAGCACCATACCGTGGATGCTGATTCAGAGCATATACAGCTTCCTGGAGAACATTACCCCAGCCCTTCATGGTATTGCCACCTAGTTGGCACCGTAATTGAGTTTTCAAAAAGTGATTCCACTGTTCTATCAATTTAGATAGATACATGCTTCTGAATGATGGGGAACATGGTAAGACCAGAGAATTCCATGAGCATGTGCCCATTCCTGCACTTCATTTTCTGTGAATTGTGTTCCTTGATCAGAAGCAATGCTGTGTGGAATACCATGACAATGGATAAGGCATTCTGTAAGCCCATGGATGGGACTTTTGGCAGAAGCATTGCATGCAGAGAAAGCAAACCCATATCCAGAGTATGTGTCTATTCCAGTTAGGACAAATCTCTGCTCCTTCCATGAAGGGAGTGGTCCAATGTAATCAATCTGCCACCATGTAGCTGGCTGGTCACCTCAGGGATTGGTGTCATTTTGGGGGCTGAGTCTGGGTCTCTCCTGCTGGCAGATTGGGCACTCAGCAATGGTTGTAGCCAAGTTAGCCTTGGTGAATGGAAGTCCATGTTGCTGAGCCCATGCATAGTCTCCATCCTACCACCATGACCACTTTGTCCCTAAGCCCATTGGGCAATGACAGGAGTTGCTAGGGAAAGAGGCTGACTGTTATCCACAGAACAGGTTATCTTTTCACTTGATTATTAAAACCTTCTTCTGCTGAAGTCACCCTCTGGTGTGCATTCACATGGTACACAAATATGTTCATGTTTTTAGCCCACTCAGAAAGGTCTACCCACACACTTCTTTCCCAGACCTCTTTGTCAACAATTTTCCAATTATTGCCTTTCCAAGTCCCTGACCATCCAACCAAATCATTAGCAATAGTCCATGAGTCAGTATACAAATGCATCTTGGCCAGTTTTCCTTCCAAGTAAAATGAACAAACAGGTGCACTACTCGAAGTTCTGTCCACTGGGAGTATTTCCCCTCACCACTGTCCTTCAAGGACACTCCAGAAAGGGGTTGTAGTGCTGCAGCTGTCCACTTTTCGGTTGTGCCTGCATATCATGCTGAACCATCTGTAAATCAGGCCCGAGTTTTCTCTTCCTCAGTCAATTCACTGTAAGGAACTCCCCAAGAGGCCATAGCTCTGATCTGGGAAAGAGAAGGTAATGTGGCAGGAGTGGAGACCATGGGCATTTGGACCACTTCCTCATGTAACTTACTTGTGATTTCAGGATCTGCTCTGGCTCTATCTCATATATACCATTTCCATTTTATGATGGAGTGCTACTATGCAATGTCCAACTTTATGGCTTGGTGGGTCAGACAACACCCAGCTCATGATAGGCAGCTCAGATCTCATGGTATCTTGGTGGCCCAAGGTTAAGCATTTTGTTTCTTCTAAGGCCCAGTAGCTGGCCAAAAGTTGTTTCTCAAAAGGAGAGTAGTTTTCTACAGCAGATGGTAAGGCTTTGCTCCAAAATCCTAAGGGTCTGCATTATAATTCTCCTATAGAGGCCTGCCAAAGGCTCCAGACAGCATCTCTATTTGCCACTGACACTTCCAGCACCATTAGCTCTTCTGGATCATATGGTCCAAATGGCAGAGCATCTTCTACAGCAGTCTGTACTTGTCACAGAGTCTCCTCTTTTTCAGGTCTCCACTCAAAATTAGCAGCTTTTCTGCTCACTCAATAAATGGGTCAGAGTATCACACCCAAATGAGGAATATGTTGTTGCCAAAATCCAAAGGGACCATTTTTTGGTCCCTTTGTGCCTCTTTTTTGGTCGTAGGAGGGGCCAGATGCAGCAACTTATCCTTCACCTTAGAAGTGATATCTCAACATGCCCCATACCACTGGACACCTAGAGATTTAACTGAGGTGGAAGGCCCCTGTATTTTTGTTGGATTTATCTCCCATCCTCTGACATGCAAATGCATTAACAGTAAGTCTAGAGTAGTTGTTACTTCTTGCCCAGTAGGTCCAATCATCATGGTATCATCAATATAATGGACCAGTGTGATGTGTTGTGGGAGGGAGAAATGATCAAGGTCTCTGCGGACAAGATTATGACATAGGGCCGGAGAGTTGATATACCCCTGAAGTAGGACAGTGAAAGTATATTGCTGACCTTGCCAGCTGAAAGCAAACTGTTTCTGGTGGTCCTTACTAACAGCTATTGAGAAAAAAGCATTTAGCAGATTAATAGTTGCATACCAGGTACCAGTGAATGTATTGATTTGCTCAAGTAATGATACCACATCCAGAACAGCAGCTGCAATTGGGGTTACCACCTGGTTGAAGTTATGATAATCCACTGTCATCCTCCAAAACCCATCTATTTTCTGCATGGCCCAAAATAAGAGAGTTGAATGGGGATGTGTTAGGAATCACCACTCTTGCATTCTTCAAGTCCTTAAGAGTGGCAGTAATCTCGCAGTCCCTTCAGGAATCTGGAATTGCTTCTGATTTACTATTTTGCTAGGTAGGGGCAGTTCTAGTGGCTTCCACTCAGCTTTTCCCACCATAATAGCCTTCACTGCATGAATTAGAGAGCCAATGTGGGGATTCTGCCAGTTGCTCAGTATGTCTACTACAAGCATGCATTCTGAAACTGGGGAAATAACTACAGAATGGGTCTGTGGCCTCACTGGACCACTGTGAGATGCACCTGAGCTAAAACTCCATTGATCATCTGACCTCCATAAGCCCCCACTCTGGATTGTGGACCAGAGTGACTGTTTGGGTCCCCTGGAATTAATGTCACTTCTGAACCACTGTCTAATAACCCCCCAAATATCTGATCATTTCCTTTTCTCCAATGCACAGTTACTCTGGTTAAAACCCATCAGCTTCCTTGGGGAAGCCTTGGAGGAAGATTAACAGTATAAATTTGTGGCAGTGTAACAGGGTTCTCCCCCAAAGGGACCTGGCCTCCCCTTCATTCAAGGCACTCTGGGTCTGTAAACTGTCTCAAGTCTGGAAATTGGTTAAGGGGCCATATTGTGTTTTTGTAATTCAAGTTAGATTTCTGTTCACTTGACCTGGAACTCTTTTATTTATACAGCTCAAACAAGAATTTAGTATACTGCCCATCTATTGTATTTTTAGGTACCTCATGATTTACTAGCCTATGCCACAAATCTCTGAGAGTCACATTATTTTGACTCCTGCTTTGAGTTTGCTGTCTATTGTAATAGCCACATCCACCCTGTCTTTGGTGACTAAGTGCTGCCACCTGGCTTCTGCCAACTTGGGATCTGGTCATACCCATTGTGTTTAAGGATTCCAGCTCAGTGACAGCAGTTCCTACAGAGAAGTGCAACTACAGAGCTCTTCAGGAATGACGGAGCTAGTCTCACAAATTTATTTCTTACAGTTCTGGTAAAAGGTGTATCCTCTGCACATTCCTGGGGTTTAAGAGGAGAGTTTGCTTGGCAAATCCACTCTAACTTTCCAATTGATTTAAGCCTTTGAATCCTCTCATCTGCATTACACCGAGGCAGTTCTGGCATTTCAACCTCAGGTAATGTCAGCCACCTTTTTATCCATGTTTCAACCAACCATCCAAGGAAACTGTTAATACCTTTTCTAACCCTTCAGGCTATAATATTGAATGCAGAATCTCTGCTTAGTGGGCCCATATCAATAAATTCAGCCTGATCCAGCCTTATATTCATCCCACCATTATCCCACACCCTTAAAATCCATTGCCACAAATTTCCCCCTGTTTTCTGAGTATATAAATTGGAAAACTCACAGTTCTCTTGTAGTATAACGTACCTCCTCATGTGTGATACTTTGTACCTCACCTTTAGTGGCCTGTTGGGACTTTAGTCTAGTTATAGATCTGGAAGAATTGAGAGGTGGTTGGAGTGGGTCATGAAAAGAGTTAGAAATATCCTCCAAGCCATTTGCTTCAGGGCATTCATTTGCAGTTACATCTGGTGAAACAGGATTAATCACTCTAGGGCTAATCCGTTCAGGTGGAGGTTAGCCCTCAGGGCAGGCTGGAGATGGGGCAGCTATGTCCTCAGGGCAGCCTATTACAGGATTATCTAGAGAAGACTCAGCATGACCTAGGGCTTCAACCTCTCCACCGAAATCATTATCTGTCCACATGTCACCATCCCGTTTTTCAGGGTCACACTCCTTTCAATCAGTGCCCTCACTTTAACAGCAGACACCATGCAAGATTGAGATTTCAGTTTACATTGTAGATTTGCTACTCTAACAATAAGATTCTGAGTCTAATTTTCAGACTTCCCAAGTCTACAGCTACAGGAAATAAAATTTTCCTTTAGGACTCTCACAGCAACGTCTACATCTGTCAGATGGCACATAAGCTTCTCGTTAGAAGTCTTAAGCCCATCCCTTTCACCTATTAATGTATGCAGTGTATCTAACAACAACCAGCCAACATCTCCATACTTCCTATTTCCACAAAACTCCATAAAGGTGACAAAAACATATTATCCCCCATAACCTGGCTTCATACAAGCAAAGCATTAGTGGAATTGAATTGGGATATTTTGACTATCTCTTTTGCCAACTCACTCCATGGATTGGCAATGTCATTCTGATTATGGGAATCAGAGTCCTTAGTGCCTTTGAGTCTAGTCAGAGTAGAAAACCATTTATAAAAACTCATTTTTAAGATTCTGTTTCTTAAGAACCACTCCTGGTACCAAGTTGTATTAGTTGGGGTTCTTTAGAGAAACAGAATCCACAGGAAATATTCACAAATATAAAATTTATAAAAGTGTCTCATGTAACCATGGGAACATAGAGTCCAAAATCTGTAGGGCAGGCTGTGAAGCTGATGATTCCAATGAAGGGTCTGGACGAACTTCACAGGAGAGGCTCACCAGCCGAAGCAGGAAGAGAAGCTGTCTCTTCTGAATCCTCCTTAAAATCTAATTGTCCAGTCATTAGATTAAGCATCACTCATTGCAGAAGACACTCGCCTTGACTGATTACAAGTGGAATCAGCTGTGCATGTAGCCAACATGATCATGATTTAATTCAATGAAATGTACTCATAACAAAAGACAGGCCAGCACTTGCCCAACCAGACAAACAGGTACCACCACCTGGCCAAGTTGACACATGAACCTGACCATGACAGCTTGCAATATTAGTTTCCCCCCATGCCCTTCTCTTATTGACTCTTTGTACAAGATCAAACCTTTAAAATAGTTCATGAAAGAATTTATTTATAATTGTAGAGTTAATCAGTGGGAAACATGGCTCTATACAACTCCTTTCAACCATATTCATGTTCAATATGGCAGTGTTGCTTATAACCCTACTAATGAGCTACCATAACTTCTATCCATTCCCTTACATTTAAGTTCAACCTCATTGCATAACTGTTAACCCATCTCTAGCTTCTATGTACCTCTAGGTCCCCTATAATCTCCAGTGTAAGCCTCTGAATTTACCTTCACCAGCATTACAATAGCAAGATTGTAAAATATCCATCCTTCTGTGTCTGGTTTATTTCACTCAGCATTATGTCCACAAGGTTCAACCATGTTGTCATATGTTTCAGGACATTGTTTGCCTTACTGCTGCAAAATATTCCACCATATGTATATACTGCATTTTGTTTATCCACTCATCTGTTGATTGCCACTTGTATTATTTACATCTTTTAGCAATAGCAAATAGTGTCACTATGAACACTGGTGAGAAAATGTCTGTTCATGTTACTGCTTTCAGCCCTTCTGGGTGTATACCGAGTATTGATATTGCTGGATTGCAGGGCAACTTGGTATTTAGTTTACTGAGGAACTTCATTTATGCCAGCTTCCACATTAATTGTATATCTTGCCATTTTGCTGATTTTTTTTATTAGCTTAAGTGGCTTTGTTGTAGATTTCTCAGGATTTTTCAGGTGCAGGATCATGTCATCTGCAAATAATGAAAGTTTTACTTCTTCATTTCCAATTTGGATGCCTTTTATTCCCTTCTTCTGCTTGATCACAGTAGCAAGAACTTCTAGTACAATGTTGAATAATGGTGACAATGGGCAACCTTGTCTCATTCCTGATCTTGGGGGTGGGGTATTTTCAATCTCTCACTGTTAAGAATGATGCTGGCTATGGGTTTTTCATATATGCACTTTATGATATTGAGGAAAGTTCCTTCTTTTCCTACCTTTTGAAGTGATTTCATCAGAAAAGGATGCTGGATTTTGTTGGATTCTTTTTCAACATCAATTAATATGATCATGAAATTTTTTTCCCTTTTGATTTGTTAATGTGGTGTATTCACATTGATTGATTTTCTTGTGTTGAACCATCCTTGCATTCCTGGTATAAACCCCACTTGTTCATAATGTATAAAAATTTAAATGTGCCATTGAATTTGATTTGCTAGTATTTTGTTGAGAATTTTTCCATCTATGTTCATTAAGGAGATTAGTCTGTAGTTTACCTTTCTTATAGCATCTTTATCTGGTTTTGGTATTAGAGAGATGATAGCTTCATACAATGAGTTAAGTAACATTCCTTTTTCCTCAATATTTTGGAAAAGTTTGAGCAAGATTGGTGTTAGTTTTTTTTGGAATGTTTGATAAATTCCTGTGAAGCCATCTGGCCCTGGGCTTTTCCTTGTAGGATGATTAAAAAACATATTTTTAGTGATGAAACAACATGCAAACACAAACATTCATAGCATACAAACATTCCATACATGGTGTACAATCAATGGCTCACAATATCATCACATAGTTGTGTATTCATCACTATGATAATTTTTTAGAACATTCACATCACTCCAGAAAAACAAAGAAAAAGATAAAAGGAAAAATTCATAAATACCATACCCCTTACCCCTCCCTCTCATTGACCACTAGTAATTCCATTTACCCAATATGTTTTAACCTTCGTTCCCCCATTATTTATTTATTTATTTATCTATTTATCTATTTATTTATTTATTGTATGCTGTTATGGTGGGGTCGCATTTCATTGTTTTTCCATGTGACTATCCCATTATTGCAGCACCATTTATTGAATTTGTTTGTTTTGTTGGTTTCTTCGTTTTTTTTTGGTAAAGTGCATGGGCCAGGAATCAAACCCAGGTCTCCCACATGGCAGGTGAGAATTCTACCACTGAACTACTATTTCTTTATTGTTTTATCCATATTTTTTATTTATCTGTCCATATCCTAGATAAAAGGAGCATCAGACACAAGGCTTTCACAATCACATAGTCACATTGTAAAAGCTATATCACTATACAATAATTTTCAAGAAACAAGGCTACTGGAACACAGCTCTACAGTTTGAGGCACTTCTGTTTAGCCACTCAAATGCACCATAAACTAAAAAGGGATATCTATATAATGCATGAGAATAACCTCCAGGATAACCTCTCCACTCTTTGAAATCTCTCAGCAACTGATTTTTTATTTTTTCTCATTTCTCTCTTCCCCCTCTTGGTCAAGAAAGTTTTCTCAATCCCTTGATGCCAGGTCCCAGCTCATCCTGGGATTTCTGTCCCACATTGCCAGGGAGATTTACATCCCTGGGAGTCATGTCCCATGTAGGGGGGTGGGGAGGGCAGTGGGTTCACTTGCTGTGTTGACTTAGAGGGGCCACATCTGAGCAACAAAAGAGGTTCTCTAGGGGTGGCTCTTAAGCATAATTTTTATTTTATTTTTTGCATGGGCAGACACTGGGAATTGAACCTGGGTCTCTGGTATGGCAGGTGAGAACTCTGCCAGCTGAGCCATCATGTCCCCCCCTCTTAGGGCTAGTTTTAACTAGGCTTAGCTTATACTTTGCAGGAATAATTTTTATAGGGGAGAACCCCAAGATTGAGGCTCAGCCTATTGATTTGGTTGTCCCCACTGCTTGTGAAAGTGTCAGAAATTCTCCAAATGAGGAAGTCAAGTTTTACCCCTTTCTTTCAAGTCTGCTAAGGGGTCTTTATTCACTAACTCACTCTGATATTTATCAGGGCATCACACTAAACCTGGACAAACCAATAAAATCTCATTTTCTCTTTAGGATTCCCTGTACTTATTATGTTCAGCTAAACTAACCATATAAGTTAAATTAGTAAATGTACTACCCAAAATATAAATTTTGCATCAAATAAACACCTCTCCCTTTAGTCTCACACAGAAGATGAAGTTTCTGATATACCTTAGCCCTATCCAGATCAGTTTTGTTCATATCTCTACTTGATGTCTGATCACTTTTTTCATTTTTTTAAACAGTTACTGTATGGGGTACTGCTAACTTTCATGGCTTCAGAGCTCTAACTCTGAGTCTCAGGTATCACATAAATACCTGAAGTTTCTGGAAATGAAAATATACAAACAACTCAGTATCTCAGAATTTAGAATTAACAGTTACACCTCCTGATTAAATGTGACTGCTGTAAGAGCTTACAATCTAGTACCCTTTACAGTAAGCCCCAACCTGATAACCCATGCTCTCAACTTTAGTTCACTGAATTTTTATATTGTAGTTAGTCCATATAATTGAGGCATGATAATATTGTCTTTTTGTTCCTGACCTTTCGTTCAATATACACCTCTTAAGAGTCATTCATCTAGTTGCATTCCTCACAACTTCATTCCTTCCTGCAGAGGCTCAGTACTTCATTGTATGTATACACCCTAGTTCCCCCATCCATTTTCAGTCCCTGTGGGGTAAAGGGAGTAGTATAGGGACCCAACAAGTCTCTTTCACTTGCCAGTTGTCAGGCAGGCTTCACTCTGAGTCTCCCCTCCTTCTCGAGGGAGGCCTCCCCAAGTCTCTGCCAAAAGACCTGATACCCAGTGTGGCCTATCTCAGGGGTGGGGAGCAGACACTTTGCACTGGCTAAATGGTCTTTGTGTGCAGGGAAAGCAACTCTGCTGGCTTCTGGGTTCCTCATGGGAATTCCCATCTGCAGGATAAGTTGGAATGCAGGAGTCTTCTGGTCCTTCAGCAGCTGTGTTTTCCTGTGCACTGCTACTTGGCCCTCATGGGATCATGACTGAGCACACTCACCTTGTTCTCTCCATCCCAATTTCTCTGCTTTTTCATCCAGGACCTCCCTATATAGTGTAGAACAACATCTTCAGTCACTCGTGCCTTGGAACTGCAGTCCCAGTTGTTTTTCTGTCCCTTCTTCTTTCATTGTTCCAGAGCTGGGATTGAACTCAGTCTATCCTATTCTGCCACCTTCCTGGAAGTCCTGGGCCATCCATTTTGGTAAATTGAGGGTCCCTGCAAACAGCCCAAGACAGCCACTTCCTTGTTCCTTTGTGTCATATCTAAGTGCCTCCATTTCCTCATCTGCCAGCAAAGAGATCTTTATTTCATTATGCCATGTTCATCCACCATCTGCTGCCTTTCCTTTCAGTCTGGAGAACTCCCTTTAGCATTGCTTATTGGGAAGATGATGAACTCCCTCAGATTTGGTTATTTAGGAATGTCTTAATCTTGTCCTCATTTTTGAAAGAGATTATCTCCAGATAGAAAATTCTTGGTTGGAAATTACTTTCTTTCAGCACTTTAAATATTTCATCTCATTGTCTTCTTGTCTCCATGGTTTTGGATGACAAATCAGCACTTTATCTTTGGGGATCCCTTGTATATAACGTTTTGCTTTTCTCTTGTGGCTTTCAGAATTATTTCATTGTCCATGGTATTTGACAGTTTTATTATAATTATATGTCTGGGCATGATTTTCTTTGAGTTTATCCTAATTGGGGTACTTGGGCTTCTTGAATATGTATATTTCATGTCTTTCACTAAATTGAGAAGTTTTCTCCCATTATTTCCTTGAATATTCCTTCTAACCCTTTCTCTCTTCTTCTTCTGGGACTTCCATAATGCATATATTGGTATGCTTGATGTCCCTCAGGTCTCTTTACCTCTGTCTACTTTTTTTTCATTCTTTTCTCTTTCTTCTCCTCAGTCTGGATCATTTCAATTGTCTTCTCTTCAAGTTCACTGGTTCTTTCTTCTGCCAGCTGTAATATGCTGTTGAAACTCTCTAAGGAAGTTTTCGTTTTATTTATTGTGGTCTTCAACTTCAGTATTTATATTTGGCTCCTTCTTCAAATTTTTATCCTTTTATTGAGAGTCTCACATTGTTAATTCATTGTTTTCCTGATATCTTTTAGTTTTTTCTTTGTGTTTTCCTTTAACTCTTTGAGCATATTGAAGATAATTTTGTTTTTGAAGATAATTTTTAGAAGTGTTTTTCTGGTGTGTTCCAACTCTTGTCTTCTTTGTTAATTGTTTCTGAGGTTTTATCTTTTTCCTTCAGATGGACTATCATTTCTTGTTTCTTTGTTTAGTAATCTTTTGTTCCACACTGTGCATTTTCATGTGTTAATGCTTGGATTTATTCCCTGACCCCTCTGTTCCTTAAGTTTGTACCTAGCTAATGATGTCAAAGAAATATCTGCATGCTAGGAGGTATCTAAAACAACAAAACCAGTGTAAAAAACACTTTTCACCACCTTTGTAATTAGCCTCTGATTTAGCTGGTAATCTCCTTCAGTGTTTAGCCCACCTATCAAGAAGATCAGCCTGAGGTGAAAGTTCAGGGTGTCTCTTTTTTCTGAGCCAGTCTCTTGTTCTGAACAGGTGTTGGTAGTCTTAGAAATTCCCCTGTTTACAGGAATCTGAATGCTCCCTCTACGCCCTTTGAAATAGACTTTCTCTCTCTCCCAGTGCTCTACTATATGTCTTAAAGACAATAATTCTTTACCCCAAGCCACTGTGATTTAATTGTTTTTTACATTGCCTTAGCTGTGAGCAGCTGCTTCTGCCTGTAGGGCAAGCTCTGTTTAAGTCTTTCATTCTGCCACCCAATAGATTGGCACCAACATACAAGGCATCCCAGTGTGTATATAGATGTTACTCTGCTCCCTACAAAACAGGGACAGGGACTCACAATGAGAGCACAGGCTAATACCACACCATGTCACAGAGGGGATAGTGAGGAGCCAGCAAGGATGCCACAAGATTTTCCTAAGAGTCTTTAGTTGCATTTTCTTGATTTGTCACTCACCCAGTTACTGTAACTGTTTTGGCTTTGCCAGTTTTTGCTAGTTTTTCAAAGATTCTGTGGAAAAATGGAAACTTTGGTCATCTTACAGCCAATCGGAAGTCTGAAACAGGGATTTTTGATCAAGGATGTATTCTAAGTTGAAACCTGTAAGGAAGTGACAGAACCAGGATAGAGCAGGGAAAGAAGGTAAACAGAGATTTAGTTTCAGGCTAATCTCATTGGGGTGCTTTGGGGCATGGATGACACCAAAGAATTGTCCCATTTGAAGAAAGGTGCGGGGGTAATGTGACTCCCATTTTCCCTGGGCATTTATCCAGAGAAGAATAAAGCTGTGAACCAATAGCAACCAATATTCAGGGTATCTAGGGTGAAAATGCATAAGCCCAATAAAAAGAATATAATGAGAGTTTACTAAAGAAGGTCTACTGTAATCACTCTCATTTGTAATCAAGGAAGTGGAAATTGCGACCAAAGTGAATTATGATTTTAAAAACACTTTTTTTTTACTTTATTGAAGTATACATTTTATATAATAAATGGTTTATTCCTTTTAAATGTACAGTCTGATGATTTTGCTAATTGCATGCATTCATGTAATCTCCACCTCTATCAAGATATAGGATGATTCCATTATCCTAAAAAGTTTCCTTGTATCTTTATGCAGTTGATTCCCTCCCCTGGCCTCAGGCAATACTAACCTGTTTCTTGTCATTATAGTTTTGACTTTTCTAGAATTTCATATACATGGAGTCATAAAGTATTTAGTCTTTTTTTTACTCTGTATATTTTAAGCCTTAACTTCCTATTGCCTATGCCCACCTTATCTCCTGGTAACCTATATTCTAGATTCTGACAATATTTGTCTTTTTTGTCTCACTTATTTTATGTGATATGATGTTTTCAAGGTTCATTTTTGTTATTACATGTATCAGTACTTAATTTCTTTTTTTCACACTCACACAGTCACATTGTAAAAGCTATGTTGTTATGCAATCATCTTCAACAATCAAGGCTACTGCAATACAGATCAACAGTTTCAGATACTTCTCTCCAGCCACTCCAATATGCCATAAACTTAAAAGGGATATCTATGTAATGCATAAGAATAACCTCCAGGATAACTTCTTGGCTTTGAAATCTCTCAGCCACTGAAACTTTCTTTTGTCTCATACTTCATTTTGTATATGGCAGTATTTAGTCTTGTGTGTTTACTTCTTTCACTTAGTGTAATGTTTTGGGATCCACCTATGCTACTTCATATATTCATATAAAATATTATTTTATGTCCACTATATTTGTAAAATCATGCAGTCTGAAAATACCAACTGTTGGATAGTATTAGACTAATGGGAACTCATATATTGTTGGTAGATTGTAAATTGGTGTAACCATTCTGGAAAAAATTTTGGCATTTATGTTATAAAGTTAAACATTTGCTTACCCTATAACTATGTAAATACCTTAAATAAATCTTTCTTATTTACTCCAGGAGCAATATACACATGAGAACCCCCTCAATTTTTTATCCATAGAAAAATGGATTAAATTTTTATATGTATAAAATGCAGCAACAAAAATGAATGAGTTGTATCTCCAAGAATCAACATGGTTTATTCTTGGAAGCACAATGTTATGTTTAAAAAACAACTTTCAAATGTTTATATACATACAATATATAGCTTTTTCTTGCTCAAAGCCAGGAATATTCCATAACATAGTGTTTAGGCACAACATATATTTGATAAAACCGTAAAAAAAGGAATAGAGTAATTAATATAAAATTCAGGATTGTAAATATTTCTGTTCGGGAAGCAGGAGATAGCGAAGAAATAAGTAGATGCTAGTTATTTACTATGTTATAGCTCTTAGGTAGTGATTTCATTATATTATTATGTGTTACATATTATTTAAATGTTTTATTTATTCTTTTCCATGCATAAAACATTATATGAAATGTACAGAAAAACAGTATCTTTAAAATTAACCATTTATAAGTTGAAAGTCCTGATTTCCAAGTGGGTCATCTTATGACAGCTTTTGTCTAGGTTCCTTGAGTAACACATCTTTTCATTTATTTATTGAAAAGTTCCCAAAGAAAATCTTTGGTCATTTGTACTTAGCAGTTTCTCCTCAAAAAATGTTGCTCATGAAACTGTCACAAGATTTAAATGGTCCCCAATGAAACCTTTTTTTCATTTAAGTAAACTGTCTTAGAATATGTCATCTTGAGATAATGATTGTTTATTTGGAAAATCTAACTTCATTTACATCCCATGGTATTGATTCCAGTGGCCTGGGAAGTTTTGGGAATGATTTTCCAAGATGTACCTTCTCTTATGAAAACCTATTGAGATGTTTTTCACTTTGACAGCCAATCTGTTACTCTCTACTGAAGAACATCATGCAACTTTGGGGACAATGTCATAGATAATTTATCTCTAACTTCAGCTGACCTACGATGTCCATGTGATAGCTATTTTCAACTAGCATTTTTTCAGCCTACCTACCCCAGCTCCTCCCCTTCATTTTCAAGAGATGAAATGAGCCTACAACTTCAGAGAGAAACAAATTCATGTTAGGCATGAAGTTCCTCATTGTAACACTCCATCTCTGTAAATTTAGGACTTTTCTATTCTTATTTTATTTTAGCTGTCTGCAGCATTTAATACTACTGACCAAGTGGACAGGTAACAAATAAATAAAATGAGCAAGTATAAGATAATAGGGAAGGTGAACACTGAATGAACTGAAGAGCTGATTGTTGTTGTGTAAGAATGTGAACTGAGTTTTTCTGGGTTTTCAAGAGAAACTGAAGATGTGGTTATTAACTAGCTACTGAATCCCAGAAATAACTATCCCTTGCTATGTCTCCTGTGGTGGAAACTCTTTATCATTTTCTCCCCTGACATATTTTGTTTTCTTAAGGAATTTGTTGGTGCTTCAGACACAATTGGACTATAAAGTCTCCTCCACCTCACCTGCTATTCTCTTTGCTGGAATGGTGGGGGCAGTTTTTAAATGCATTTTAATTGATATATATTATATATTCACATACCATGTAATCATCCGAAGTGTACAGTCGATGGTTCACATTATCATCATATAACTGTGTATTTATCATCACAATCAACTTTTTGTGAAAAAATGACATATACAAAAAAGCAATACATTTCAAAGCATATTGTAATAATTAGTTGTAGAATAGATTTCAGAGTTTAGTATGGATTACAATTCCACAATTTTAGGTTTTTACTACTAGCTGCTCTAAGATACTGGAAACTAAAAGAAATATCAATATAATGATTCAGCAATCATACTTATTTGTTAAACCCTACCTTCTCCTTATAACTCCGCCATCACCTACGATCTTTCTCCCACTCTTTCAGAGGTATTCGGGCTATACCCATTCTAACTTTTTTCATGTTAGAAGAGGCTGTTGAAAATATGGAATAGGGGGATGGAACTAGTTTATGTTCTGCAGAGGCTGGGCCCTCTGCATTTTAGGACTTATCTGGTCTGGGGACCTATCCGGAGGTTGTAAGTTTCTGAAATGTAAGAACAGTGCATAGAACCTTTGTAGAAACTCAGATAAATCCCTAGGTTGTTCTTTAGCATTGGAAGGAATTGTTTTGGTTGGGGTTTGGCAAGTTATGATAGGTAGCAATGTCTAACTGAAGCTTGTATAAGAGTGACCTCCAGAATAGTCTCTCGACTCTATTTGAACTCTCTCAGCACTAACACCTTATTTGTTACACTTCTTTTCCCCTTTTTGGTCAGGATGGCATTGTTGATTGGTGGGAGCAGTTTTTGAGTTCATAGCAAGAATGTATTTTACTATAGAAATAATGATGGAATGGTGCTTAGTTAAAGTTGAAATAAGACTCTGAGTGACATCCTTCAGGTACATGATGGATTAAATGGACAGAAAGCTGTGGGTTTGGCTTGGAAATCCAAACAACCTTTTGTGACATTGCTTCTGAGGGAAAATGCACTCCTAGTTCCTAATAATTTACTTAAAGGCACAATTTTTAAAACATAGCCAGTGCTTGAGTTGAGAACTGCCTGTTCTGGAAGCTATGAATTTATTATTTAAAAAAGTGACTTTTCCCCTTAAGTTAGCCATTTTCCAAATTTTGTTTGCTGTGTTTTACTATATCGATGACAATAATTTTCTCTGAAATTACATCAGAACATCTGTACATCCATCCATCTATGATTCATTTTATTATAAAATCATACTTGCTAATAAAAGCATTGTATTGAAAGATAATCACTGTTAACATTATAATATATTTCTTTAGTCTTTTGTGTGCATATATTCACAGATAAACAGGTATTTTCTGTTTATACAATTGAAATTATATTGCACATAGTTTGGTAAAGTGTTTTTCCCTGGCCTTTATATAATGCACATTTCTTATGCCATTAAATATTCTTTGAAAACATTATTTTCATGGCAAGAAAACAGCCCATATACATACTATTTCTATTTATCTATATAATATAATTTATTGAGACATTCCTCAATGCTCTGAATATTTTGGTTATGTATGATTTCAATATTATGAATACTACTTTTTTACATAAATTATTGTAAGAGCCTTTGAGTATTTCTTCAGGATAGATTTATAGATGCTTCCATTACTTTTAAATGCAAAAATTTAATGTATTTTGGGTTACTTTCATTTTCAACTAGATATTAATCTTTCTGAAGAACAATATGGCACCCAGTAATAAAAATGAAAACACTGTATCTTTTAAATAGGTGTCCTTATTTGGGAAGAACTTTAATTTCCTAGTGAAATGTTTTTAAAAATGAGAAATTTGTACAAAGAGGTTATAGCACTGTTTATTTGTAATAGTGAAGCATAGAAAACTAATCAAATAGCCCAAACTAGACATATCAACCCCTGAGCATGATATATAGATGGAAAAATTATGTGAGCAGGCTGCTACTTGGAAATATGAATACAAAATAATGTTCAGTGAAGAATGGACAAGGACTAGGATAAATATGTTCGTTACAGTAAAGTAAAAAACATATCTTTGTATATTGATTAAAAACTGAGGGACTTTAGAGCAATGTCAGTATTGGTGATTTAACCTTATGGGAGCATTTCCTATAAGCCTGTTTACATATCATACTATTTTGTCTTTTAAATTCACTCCTTCAAGTGACCTCAGGAAAAGGGGAATTTATTGGTTGAATTCCCATGTATTAGAAGTAAAACATGAAAAGATTTCACAACTGAAGTGGTTTTAGGAATGAATCTCTCTCTTTCTCTCTCAGTTCTGATCATCTCTCTGTGTCATCTTTACCTCACACAAGGATCTGCTCTGACTTGGCCCTGACCTTGCTGTGGCCTTACTGTTGACTTCTGCTTCCCATAGCCATGTCACCCACTAAGGACTTCCCAAGTTGCTTTATGGAACAAGGCTCTCTGATTTTCTTGGGGAATTTTGGCTCCCTAAAAGAAACCTAGACTGGGGTCCACTGCCTGATCCTTCCCAACTCATTATACCAGTAAATGGTATTATTCATGGCCACTTTGACTCACCTCTTTTCTGGAGCTGCAGGTCATGAGGTTCCCCCAGAAGTTAGAACAGGCACATTAAGGTTTAGTCTGTGAAAGTGTGTATTTATGTGTATGTATTTATGCTTTAAATAAATGAGTCTGTAGATGCTTGAAGTTCAGGTAATATAGGGATGGTATTTAGGGTGAGAACTTCCCACAGATCATTGAATTACCCTATATGAGTTCTTGTTCCACTGTAAGTGAGTAAACAATCAATTTTTCCCTAAATACTATAAGGATTTTAATGACTGAGGCAGACTACCATATCAGGTCTTGCTTGGGACAAGATGTTAAAGTATGCGATATGAAAAAACATGTGAGATAGAGGAAGACAGGAATGTTAAGAGTATAGCACTCAGCTTTTCTCTGTGTAAAAAAATTAGTTTCCCTGCAAGTGAAATCTATAATTCATCCTTGTGAGCCTCACTCATGTTATAAATAAACCAAATTGTCCGGAAAACATGGTCCTTAACCTTCAAAAATTCCCAGGAGTATGGAAAAGTCCTGTGCTTCCATCTTACGGTTTTGCCATCTTCAAGGTTTCCTTGGTATCAAGGGGTTGGTAGATAGATTGGTAGGAAGAGAAAGCATGGGGGATAATGTACACTTAACTATCTTAACCAGGAAGTGATAAGCATCAGTTCAGCTTGCATTTCATTGTCAAGAATTAATCACATGATCCCTTTTAGATGCAGGATGGTGGGAGGGGAGCTAGGAAATGTCCATTTGTGTAGCCACTCTCAAGCACCAACTCTACACCTTGGTAGGATTGTGCAGATTTTATCAGTCAGCTAGCTGTCTCTATTACACACTCCAAACTTGTTCTCTGGAATCCTCTAGCTCTCTAATTAAACCTAAGCTGCACATTGATAAAGAATTCAGCAGCTTTATACATAGTAATTAATTGCTCAACAACCATCCATAGCACTCCTTTATCTTCCAAATTAAGTACCAGTTCCTCACACTGGTATGTAAGCCCCCAAAGAACATTCCATTCTGCTTTTTTGTCCTCATCTGCCAATATTTCCATTACTTTTGGAAATATTTCAGCCAAAATGGACCACTTGCTATTCTTCAAACACAAGGTCTTTGTTTCATTCTATGTCCTATCAGATGCTCTATTCCTCATGTCATTCTGCCTCTTATGGGTGGTATGAATTTTAAGTAAACTCAGCATGTTTTCATTATTTTATGTCTTTCTGAGTCCACTAGTGAGGGCAGCTACTGAATTCTAAACTATCATTGTCAAAAATTATATCCCTATTGAACATTAGAGCCATTGGCAGCAGCAGCAGGCTCAGCCTAGCTGCCTGAGGAACCAGGTCTTTTCATTGACCTGTTACAGCTAACACCCATGGAGACAGCAGCTTACACACATACCAGTGTGCATAAATACTAGTTTAGAGAGTCGCCATGGAATCATTTCCTGGGGTATAGTGCCTACCAGAAAGAAGTCAAGATTTTACCTTCTTTATAAAGCAAAATATAGAGCATTTCCTAATGAGTACAAACACCCATAAAGGAAAGACAAAAACAAAAATGAAAACATAAAACTGAAGAAGCAAGTGACTATATATACAGAATGCAAAAGACAATGAGGAGAGCAGGGAAATAAAACAGCAGAAAATTGTATAAGACTTCTGAATTTATCAGGTTTTCCTAAGGTTTCTAGTTTTAAATAGTAGCCATAATTTAAGCAAGTTACTCTCAAATCTTTAGAAAAGAGATAAATATATGATAGACAGATATATGATGTATGTATGTATAGATAGATAGAATGATATGGAAAATATGACAAAAAGTTAAATTAGTGGATCTTGGTATCTGAGGGGGAGCACATTGGAATTCTCTGTATGAGGTTTGTGTTATTTTTGCATCTGTCCTGTAAGTTTGATATTATTTCAAAATAAAATGTTTTTAAAAATATTTCTGTAGCATCACCTCAAGGCATACAACCAAACTCATTTTTCTATGGAAACTAATCTTTCCTTCAACTGGAATGACCTCCCTGCTCTCCTCTGAGTATCTCAGTCTTTCTCTTTTTGAAGATGCAGAAGTTATCTCTGCCAGTTATCTTTCAAACATTCACTTTACTGCATCCTGAATCTCATTCTGATTTGGCAGACTCATAGGACCTACTCATTTTCATAATAGGTAAGCTCCCCATATTACAACTTCACCTAATAACCTTCAGTTGTGAGGTTAAAATGAATGTTAAAAATGAAAATATGGGTGGCCAAGATGGTGGCTTAGCAATGTGTGCATTTTAGTTCGTCCTCCAGAACAACTACTAAATAACCAGAAACAGTACAGACCAGCTCCTGGAGCCACGTCAGTGACCAGACACACAGCATACCCCAGTCTGGACAAGCTGGACCGGCTGCAAACCTCCCCAGAACCATGAGTTCCCCAAGTCGCAGTGGCTGGCACCCCTACCCCACAGGCTGCTTCCCAGAGGGGAAAGAGTCTTTAACAGCAGCAGGGGCTGAGTCCAACCAAACACAATTGTGGCATTAATTTAAAAATTCTGACTACTAAAACAGGCCCCAGCTCAGGTCAACCTGGTTAAAGTGGAGATCACTCATTGGGCTAATGGAAAAAGAAAAAAAGAAAAGAAACAGAGGTTTTTGTGGCTGTGTTTCTACAAAGGCTTGACTGCCTCTGGATTCAGCAGCAGGGCTTCTCAGGCTGCTACAACCCCAGGCATAGGCAGAAGCGAGCTCATTTGGAGGCTTGTCTGGAGCCTGTGACTTCCCCAGGGGAGGGGTGAAGCCCAACTAAGGTGGAATCCCTCCCTCAAGGAATTCAGACCCCAGTGCTTGGTAATTTGAATCCATTAAAACCAGCCTACAACCTCTCCTCTGTCTCAACCATGCCCCCAGCAGAGAGAGTCTTCCAAAGTTAAAGGTGCCACATCATCTTATGCTGGTGGGACCCACAGGCAGTCAAGCACCACATACTGGGCAGGATAAGAAAAACAGAGTCCAGAGACTTCATAGGAAAGTCTTTTAACCTGCTGGGTCTCACCCTCAGGGAAAACTGATGCAGGTGACTCCTTCCTCCTGATAGGAGACCAGTTTAGTCCGGGAAAACCTAGCTGGAGTCTATAATACCTACTCAGACCCTCCTAAGGGTGGGTGGGTGGGGGGAGGCACCATAAAAGCAGGGCAAGAAACAAGAAAACAAGAACCAAAAAATTCTCATCTGTTAAACAAAACCTAAGCTAGGGGTCCAGACAAAGCTGAACTGAATGTCAAAGAACAGATAGGCAACAAATTCATCCAGCAAGAAAACCCTAGGTGAAAGCAATTTCCAGAATAAACTAATTAAGGTAATTAAATGTCTAGACACCAGCAAAATATAACAAATCACACCAGGAAAATTGAAGATATGGCCCAGTCAAAGGAACAAACCAGTAGTTCAAATGAGATACAAGAGCTGAAACAATTAATTCAGAATATATGAACAGACATGGAAAACCTCACCAAAAACCAAATCAATGAATTGAGGGAGGATATGAAGAAGGCAAGGAATGAACAAAAAGAAGAAATGGAAAGTCTGAAAAAACAAATCACAGAACTTATGGGAATGAAAGGCACAGTAGAAGAGATGAAAAAAAACCAATGGAAACCTAGAATGGTAGATTTCAAGAGACAGAGGATAGGATTAGTGACCTGGAGGATGGAACATCTGAAATCCAACAAGAAACAGAAACTATAGGGAAACAAATGAAAAAATATGAGCAGGGACTCAGGGAATTGAATGACAATATGAAGCGCACACATAAATGTGTTGTGGGTGTCCCAGAAAGAGAAGAGAAGGGAAAAGGAGGAGAAAAACTAATGTAGGAAATTATCACTGAAAATTTCCCAACTCTTATGAAAGACTTAAAATTACAGATCCAAGAAGTGCAGTGTACCCCAAAGAGAATAGATCCAATAGTACTCCAAGACAGATACTAATTACAATGTCAGAGGTCAAAGAGAAAGAGAGGATCTTGAAAGCAGCAAGAGAAAAGCAATCCATCCCATGCAAGGGAAACCCAATATGATTATGCATAGATTTCTCAGCAGAAACCATGGAGGTGAGAAGACAGTGGGATGATATATTTAAGATGTCAAGAGAAAAACTACCAACCAAGAATTCTATACCCAGAAAAAGTGTCCTTCAAAAATGAGGGAGAAACTAAAACATTTTCAGACAAAAAGTTACTGAGAGAATTTGTGACCAAGAGACCGGCTCTGCAAGAAATACTGAAGAGAGCACTAGAGGCAGATATGAAAACACAAAAGAAAGAAGTGTGGAGAAGAGTGTAGAAAGAAGGAAAATTAGATATGACATATAAAAT
Source organism: Tamandua tetradactyla (assembly GCF_023851605.1). Lineage (NCBI taxonomy): Eukaryota > Metazoa > Chordata > Mammalia > Pilosa > Myrmecophagidae > Tamandua > Tamandua tetradactyla. The sequence goes on along the minus strand of NC_135353.1, from coordinate 129,982,201 downwards.
CCAAAAAGCAAAGTGGTAGAAGAAAGTACTACCCATACAGTAATAACACTAAATGTTAATAGATTGAACTCCCCAATAAAAAGACATAGACTGGTGGAATGGATTAAAAAACAGGATCCTTCTATATGCTGTCTATAGGAAACACATCTTAGACCCAAAGATAAACATAGGTTGAAAGGTTGGGAAAAGATATTTCTTGCAAATAACAACCAGAAAAGAGCAGAGTAGCTATACTAATATCCAACAAATTAGACTTCAAATGTAAAACAATTAAAAGAGACAAAAAAGGATACTATGTACTAATAAAAGGAACAATTCAGCACGAAGACATAACAATCACAAATATTTATGCACCAAACCAGAGTGCTCCAAAATACATGTGGCAAACACTGCAAACACTGAAAAGAGAAATAGACACATCTACGATAATAGTTGGAGACTTCAATTCCCCACTCTCATCAATGGACAGAAAATCTAGACAGAGGATCAATAAAGAAACAGAGAAGTTGAATATTACAATAAATGAGCTAGACTTAACAGATATTTATAGGACATTACACCCCACAACAGCAGGATACACCTTTTTCTCAAGTGCTCATGGACCATTCTCAAAGATAGACCATATGCTGGATCACAAAGCAAGCCTGTATAAATTTAAATATATTGAAATCATACAAAACACTCTCTCAGATCATAAGGGAAAGAAGTTGGAAATCAATAATAGGCAGAGCACCAGAAAATTCACAAATATGTGGAGGCCCAACAACACACTCTTAAACAACCAGTGGGTCAAGGAAGAAATTACAAGAGAAATCAGTAAATATCTCGAGGCAAATAAAAATGAAAACACAACATATCGAAACTTATGGGCACAGCAAAGGCAGTGCTAAGAGGGAAATTTATTGCCCTAAATGCCTATATCAAAAAAGAAGAAAGGGCAAAAATTGAGGAATTATCTGTCCACTTGGAAGAACTGGAGAAAGAACAGCAAACTAACCCCAAAGCAAGCAAAAGGAAAGAAATAACAAAGATTAGCACAGAAATAAATGAAATTGAGAACATGAAAACAATTGAGAAAATCAATAAAACCAGAAGCTGGTTCTATGAGAAAATCAATAAGATTGATGGGCTCTTAGCAAGATTGATGAAAAGAAGAAGAGAGAGGATGCAAATAAATAAGATCAGAAATAAAGGAGGCAATAACAGGATACTATGAACAACTTTATGCCAATAAATATAACAATGTAGATGAAATGGACAACTTCCTAGAAAGGCATGAACAACCAACTTTGACTCGAGAAGAAATAGATGACCTCAACAAAACAAACACAAGTAAAGAAATTGAATCAGTCATTAAGAAGCTCCCCAAAAAGAAAAGTCTAGGACCAGATGGTTTCACATGTGAATTCTACCAAACACTCAAGAAAGAATTAGTATCAATCCTGCTCAAACTCTTCAAAAAAATTGAAGAGGAGAGAAAGCTACCTAATTCATTCTATGAAGCCAACATCACCCTCATGCAAAAACCAGGCAAAGATATTACAAAAAAGAAAACTACAGACCAATCTCTCTAATGACTATAGATGCAAAAATCCTCAATAAAATTCTAGCAAATCGTATCCAACAACACATTAAAAGAATTATACATCATGACCAAGTAGGATTCATCCCAGGTATGCAAGGATGGTTCAACATAAGAAAATCAATTAATGTAATACACCGTATCAACAAATGAAAGCAGAAAAACCACATGATTATCTCGAATGATACAGAAAAGGCATTTGACAAAATTGAACATCCTTTCCTGTTGAAAACACTTCAAAGGATAGAAATAGAAGGGAACTTTCTTAATATGATAAAGGGAATATATGAAAAACCCACAGCTAATATCATCCTCAATGGGGAAAAATTGAAAACTTTCTCACTAAGATTAGGAACAAGACAAGGATGTCCACTATCACCACTGTTATTCAACATTGTGTTGAAAGTTCTAGCCAGAGGAATTAGACAAGAAAAAGAAATACAAGGCACCAAATTTGGAAGGGAAGAAGTAAAACTCTCACTGTTTGCAGATGATATGATACTATATGTCGAAAACCCTGAAAAATCCACAGCAAAACTACTAGAGCTAATAAAAGAGTACAGCAAAGTGGCAGGTTTACAAGATCAACATTCAAAAATTTGTAGTGTTTCTATACATTAGCAATGAACAAGATGAGGGGGAAATCAAGAAATGAATTCCATTTAAAATTGCAACTAAAAGAATAAAATATTTAGAAATAAATTTAACTAAAGAGACAAAAGAGCTATACAAAGAAAACTACAAGAAATTGTTAAAACAAATCACAGAAGACCTAAATAGATGGAAGGGCATACCGTGTTCGTGGATTGTAAGACTAAATATAGCTAAGATGTCAATTATACCTAAATTGATTTACAGATTCAAAGCAATACCAATAAAAATTCCAACAACTTACTTTTCAGAAATAGAAAGACCAATAAGCAAGTTTATCTGGAAGGGCAGGGTGCCCCGAATTGCTAAAAGTATCGTAGGAAAAAAAATGAAGCCGGAGGTCTCACACTGCCTGATTTTAAGGCATATTATGAAGCCACAGTGGTCAAAACAGCATGGTACTGGCATAAAGAAGGATATATTGACCAATGGAATCGAATAGAGTGTTCAGATATAGACCTTCTCATCTATGGACATTTGACCTTTGATAAGGCAGTCAAGCCAACTCACCTGGGACAGAACAGTCTCTTCACTAAATGGTACCTAGAGAACTGAATATCCATATGCAAAAGAATGAAAGAGGACCCATATTTTACACCCTATACAAAAATTAACTCAGAATGGATCAAAGATCTAAACATTAGGTCTAAGACCATAAAACAGTTAGAGGAAAATGTAGGGAGATATCTTATGAATCTTATAATTGGAGGTGGGTTTATGGACCTTACACCAAAAGCAAGAGCACTGAAGAAAGAAATAAATAAATGGGAGCTCCTCAAAATTAAACACTTTTGTGCATCAAAGAACTTCATCAAGAAAGTAAAAAGACAACCTACACAATGGGAGACAATATTTGGAAATGACATATAAAGGTCTAGTGTCCAGGATTTATAAAGAGATTGTTCATCTCAACAACAAAAAGACAACCCATTCAATTACAAAATGGGAAAAAGACTTCAAAAGACACTTCTCAGAAGAGGAAATATAAATGGACAAAAGGCACATGAAGAGATGCTCAACATCCCTGGTCATTAGAGAAATGTAAATCAAAACCGCAATGAGATATCATCTCACACCCACCAGAATGGCCATTATCAACAAAACAGAACATGACAAGTGCTGGAGAGGGTGTGGAGAAAGAGGCACACTTATTCACTGTTGGTGGGAATGTCAAATGGTGCAACCACTGTGGAAGGCAGATTGGCGGTTCCTCAAAAACCTGAATATAGAATTGCCATATGACCCTACAATACCATTGCTAGGTATCTTCTCAAAGGACATAAAGGCAAAGACACAAATGGACATTTGCACACCAATGTTTATAGTAGCATTATTTACAATTGCAAAGAGATAGAAACAGCCAAAATGTCTATCAACAGACGAGTGACTAAGCAAAGTGGTATATACATACGATGGAATATTATGCAGCTTTAAGACAGAATAAACTTATGAAGTATGTAACAACATGGATGTACCTTGAGAACATTATGCTGAGTGAGACTAGCCAAAAACAAAAGGACACAAATACTGTATGGTCCCACTGATGTGAACTGACATTAGTGAATAAACTTGGAATATTTCATTGGTAACAGAGACCATCAGGAGATAGAAATAGGGTAAGATATTGGGTAATTGGAGCTGAAGGGATACAGATTGTGCAACAGGACTGAATACAAAAACTCAGAAATGGACAACACAGTACTACCTAACTGTAATACAAGTATGTTAAAACACTGAAGGTGCATGTGAGAATGATAGAAGGAGGAGGCCTGGGGGCATAAATGAAATCAGAAAGAAAGATAGATGTTAAAGATTGAGATGGTACAATCTAGGAATGCTTAGAGTATATAATAATTGTGACTAAATGTACAAATTTTAAAAATGTTTTTGCATGAGGAAGAACAAAGGAATGTCATTACTGCAGGGTGCTGAAAATAGATGGTAATTAATATTTTAAAATGTCACCTATGTGTGAGACTAAAGCAAAAAATGTTTATTTGGTACAAAATTTATATTTTGACTCGTGCATTTCCTAATATAACTTATGTAGATAGTTTGATTGAACACCATAGGTACTTGGAATCTCAGGTAGGACATGAGATTTTGTTGGTTTTTCCAGAGTGATGCCCCAATGAATCCCAGAGTGATTCAATCAGTGAATGGAAAAGTATTTGCAAAGCCCCCTTCGGGGAATGGTGAGAATGGGGAGAAATTCAACTTCCCCAAGTTGAATTCTTGATATTCTCACAAGCAGTGTGGACAACCAAAGTTTTAGGCTGAGCCCCCAGTCTTGGGGCTTGTTCATATAAAACTTAACCCCACAAAGGATAGCTCAAGTCTACTTAAAATTTAGGCCCAAGAGTCACCTCCAAGAGAACCTCTTTTGTTGCTCAGATGTGGCCTCTCTCTCCAGCCAACACAACAAGCAATCTCTCCACCCTCCCCCTCTCTACATGGGACATGACTCCCAGGAGTGTGGACCTTCCTGGTAACGTGGGACAGAAATCCTAGAATGGGCTGAGACTTAGCATCAAGGGATTGAGAAAACCTTCTCTACCAAAAGGGGGAAGAGTGAAATGAGACAAAGTGTCAATGGCTGAGAAATTCCAAACAGAGTCAAGAGGTTGTCCTGGAGGTTATTCTTACGGATTAAGTAGATATCACCTTGTTAGTCAAGATGTAATGGAGAGGCTGGAGGAAACTGCCTGAAAATGTAGAGCTGTGTTCCAGTAGCTATGTTTCTTGAGGATGATTGAATAATGATATAGCTTTCACAATGTGACTGTGTGATTGTGAAAACCTTGTGTCTGATGCTCCTTTTATCTACCTTGTCAACAAAGGAGTAGAACATACGGAATAAAAATAAATAATAGGGGGAACAAATGCTAAAATAAATTCAGTTTGAAATTGCTCATGATCAATAAAAGTGAGGGGTAAGGGGTATGGTAGGTATAATCTTTTTCTTCTTTTCTGTTTTCGTTTTATTTCTTTTTCTATTGTCTTTTTATTTCTTTTTCTGAATTGATGCAAATGTTCTAAGAAATGATGAATATGCAACTAAGTGATGATATTGTGAATTACTAATTATATATGTTAATGTTTCATTTGGTTTGTCAATTTTTTAAAATAAATAAATAAATTTAAAAAAAAGAAAGAAAATATGTAGCCGAATGGGTACAAGGTTTCTTTTTGGGTTGATGAAAATGTTCTGGAACTAGACAGTGGTAATAGTTGCACCATATTGTAATTGTACTAGAAGCCATTCAATTGCAGGTTTTAAAATGGTTAAAATGGTGAATTTTATGTTATGTGAATTTTACCTCAATTAAAAAAATGAGTATATATGCAAATTAGATTCAATCTTCTAAATATGAAGAACCAGAACTGATATACAGCCTCCATACTAAATTATTAAGTGAAAAAATGCTTTGGGAGTGTCCCCCCCATCCAACTGACTTTTCAACTATCCATCCAGCCATTCATCCATCTAATATTTATTGTGTGTTTCCTCTATGTAACTGCTGTACCAGGTGCTCTTGCTAAAGTCCTTAAATAAAGGAAACAGGAAGTTTCCCACTCAACATTTGCTCTAACCATTTTCCTTCTCCAAGCCCCTGGATATTTTTTGAACTGTTTTTTATACTTGGGTTTGATGGGTGGTCTGCAGTTTAAATTAGTGCAATACTCAAGAGAGTAAAGAAACATGGTGCTAGAGAGAAATTGCTAACTAAATGACTAAGGAAAAAGCAGAGTAAATTTCCTATTCATGTATTCCAAAAATGTTTGTTGAGTTTCTATCATAGGTAAAGCAATATGATAGACTTTTTGAGAGATATAATGGTGAATGAAACAGTATACTTATACTTAATGAACTCAGTTTTTATCAGATAGTAAATAAAAGATGAGCATAAATTACAGTGTATTTATAGTATTACAGTGTAGCTTGTAATAAACACCAAAAGAAAAGTACAAAAGGATTTGGGAATGTAGGGGTGTGAAAGATCACCTCTAGTTGGGGGTAACCAGAAAAGTCTTGTGGGAGAAAGAATCTCTTGAACTTAGGCCTTGGAAGCTGGGTAGGTTTTCAAGACAGAAAGAGAAATTATTCCAGGCAAAAGAAACAGTATGAGCATAGGTGTGGAGGCAGAAAAGTAAAAAAAATTTAGAAAATATTTAATAGTGGATTTCTAGAAAAACATTGTGCTGTTTTTTTCTCAATATTACCCCACCCTAATTCCCATTTTACAGTTTTGCTCTTTTCCATTATGCTCTGTGCCTAGCGAAGACGTCCCTTTTCCTCAACTCCACCTTTCAAAGTCCTAGTCAACTATGCCGGTTTGAAACTATATGTACTCTAGGGAAATGTATTCTTAAATCTAATCCTTTCCTGTGAGTAGGAACCCATTGTTAGTAGGACCTTCTAATCAGGCTACTTCAGGTAAGGCGTGATGGGACTTAATCGTATTACTGATGTCCTTTATTAACTGGAGAGAGAGAGAGAGAGAGAGTGCAAGCGAGCGAGCGAAAGAGTGCCATGGAAGGACAAAGCTGAAAGATATAAAACTCAGAAGAAAAAGGAGAGACCACCAGATGCCACTATGTGTCTTGCCATGTGGCAGAGGAGCCAAGAGGGAAGAAAGTATTGCCTTGATGATGCCTTGATTTGGACATTTTTCTCAGCCTCAAAACTATAAGCTAATAAATTCCCATTGTTTAAGTTAGCCCATTTCATGGTATCTGCTTTAAGCAGCCTAGGAAAGTAAAATACAAAATTTAATGGGCTCACATAAATAATGGAGTTCTTAAAATTCATTTTATAAATTTCCCCCATCCCATATTATCTCTCTTTGAACTCTGATAGTATTTTGGATGTGTGTGTGTGTGTGTGTGTGTGTGTGTATTTATATACTTCTCTCAAGGTAGTTGTCAAACACACAACACAATTCATTATTGAATCCCAGAGAACACCTAGAATTGTATTATGCACTATTAGGTTTACAATAAATATTTGTTGGCTTGAATAGGTAATGTTCCATCATTTAAGGTTCTATAAGGAGGGGCACAAATGGCAGGAAAGAAGAGAGAGGTAATAGAGGCCATCTAGGAAACTATGTTATAGTTGAGAGAAAAAGAAACACACATACAAAAATTCCATTTGGGCCTCAACCAGGTAGTGCAGTGGAAATGGGAAGGAAGGATGGATATGAATGTCCATGCAAACAACAAATTATAGGAGAAGGAGAAAGGAGGAGAAATAACACCAAGAACTGGAGTCTGGGTGGCTAGTAGAATGGGTATCCTGAATAAAAATAAGGAACTCAGAAGAAAGGATTGTTTGGAAAGCGGGATCCAGACAGGTAGTGGATAATGAGTTCAGTGGTTTAGGTAGTGAGTTAGAGGTGCTGGACGAATCATTTGGAAGGGTGTGACAGGTAGTTGGAAATGTGGCATTGTAGCTTTGGCAGGCTACCAAATTGAAAGTGATGGTTGGAACTTAAATAACGGAATAAATTTCCCCAAAAGAAACCTCATAGAGCCAGGGAACAGGGCTGCGAAATAGACCCTGGTGAATACCCATATGCATACAGCACTATTACATGAGACTCTTTTTGTGACAAGATTAGCTGACACAGACCACATTTAGCATTTAGCTGTACATTGTATTATAGCTGTTGAGATAATTTCTCTGATTATGAGTACTTTCTCCTTCACCCAGAATTTAAACTAGAAGGCAGGAAGCTATTTCCAAAGCCTTCCAATCTTGCCTTTTAGAAGGCACCAGATAAAGTAATTATTTTTAAAATAGAGAACAAGACAAAATATATAAATACTAGAGATAATGAACTGAATTTGCCCGAATATCAGACAGAGCTAAGTGTACTTTGAACTTGGAGTGGAGTGCAAGGAGAAATACATAACTGGAATGGGAAATGGGAAAAATCAGTCTTGGGAATTCTGTGTTTAGGTAAGAGCCAGCCCAGAAACTCTCATCTTTTTTGAGAAACCTGGGAAAGCCTTCTAAACAGAATCAGGGAACTTTTATTAAGCATCTATTATGCTGCAGGTATGATGACAAACTTTTTCCTCCAAAATCCTGTGAAATAGGCATTTTCTTCATTTTTCAGAAGAGTATATGTGTTTTTTAGATAGTGAACCCTGAGCCATTTGTGCTGGAACCACTGTTTCAGGGAGAGGGAGGTGTCTGGATGCTGTTTCCATAAAATGGCAGTTTCCAGTGTACCAAAGTCTTTAACTGCTGCCTCACTCCTAGTAGAGACCTTTGATAAACTGAGTCTGGGCCTGTGCCTGTGCCCTAGGCTGCCAGGGCTGGTCTTTGAGGCTTTTGTAGTTGCTTCCTCTAATACACCCACAGTAGGAAAGGGAATCTGATACTGGGTGGCTTTCAAACCATCAAAAAAAATTTTTACCACAATGCGGAAGTGAAGTTTAGATATTCAAGGACATATAGTTGTTAAATTGGGAGTCAAATTAAAGCTCAGGCCTAATTCCGTGTTTAATCTTTTTATTGCTCTGCAGCTGTTTTGCTGCCATTATTTGAATGACAACAGAAAAATAGTTTCCTTCCCTTTTCTAAAACTGCCTACAATTAACGAAACAACCTCTTTCTGGGCACCTGTTACGTACCAGGCACTGAGCTAAGTGCTTTTTATACATTGCTTAATCTTGATAAAAACTTTCAATAGGTAGTAGTATTGGAAGGAGTTAATATCCCTATTTTACAGATTAAGAAAACTGAGGATTAGAGAGGTTATAAATTGGTCAAAGATATTAATTAAGAAACTTTGTCTATTTAATTATGAAGTTATAGGTCTCTTTACAACATCATGGTGCCATGACGAGCTGCAGTAATTTAAAGGTTTGAGCCTTATTTGTCTTTGCTTTTTCTCGCACTCCCAGTTCCTAAATCAGTGACTGGCACATGGTAAGCTCTCCATCAGTGTTGAATGAAGGAGTGGATGCACTTGAGCTAAGTAGAGGGGCAGGGAAGAAAGCTTTAAAGAGCCATAGAGAGGATTAACAGGGTTTGGGAATCAAGTTGAGTGGAAATTATGTAAAGAGGTAGAATTGTCTCTCCCTAGATTAAACAAAGAAAGGTTAAGACTGATACATATTTAGAAAGGTAAGATTGTGAAAACCCAGCTCACTTGCCTGGGGTTGGGCCAATTCAGAGGTATAACTCACACTCCAGATTTTTCTTGTGAGGTCAGGATGAAGCTACTCTTTCAGGGACTTTGCCTGAAATCATTCTCTTGCTTGGCTTCCTCATCTTCTCTGTCCTACTTCCCCCATTCCCTTACCTATATAGCTGCAGAGCACATTTTAATACATCATTTGCAATGAATTCTTGACTTCCAACCCAGGGCTCTGCTTCTGGTGAACCCAACCTAAACCTAGGTGGCAGGGGACCATTTTGGAACAGAATAGCTGGCATGGGTGGGAACTTGATATTTATTGAATGAATGAATGAATGGATCCTAGAGCCTTCCTTCCCTCATGCTATTCCTCACTTGATGGCTATTTGGGTTGTTTCCACCTTTTGGCTATTATGAATAATGCTGATATAAATATTAGTGTGTAAGTTTTTGTGTGGATATATGTTTTAATTTCTCTTGGATATACACCTAGGAGAAGAATTGCTTGGTCAGATGGTAACTATATGTTTAATTGTTTGAGGAACTTCCAGATGTTTTCCAAAGTATCTATACTATTTTACATTCTCAACAGAAATTTATGAGGTTTCCAGTTTTTCTACATCATCACCAATACCTGTATTACCTGACTTTTTGAGTCTAGCCATCCCAATGGGTGTGCACAAAGTGGTATCTCATTGTTTCGATTTGCATTTCTCTGATGATTAAGGATGTGGAGCAGTTTTGCATGTGCTTATTGGACATTAATATGTCTTATTTGGAGGAATGTCTGTTTAGATTCTTTGTCCATTTAAAAATTGGCTTATTTGTTGTTCAAGTTTGCTAGCTGCCAGAATGCAATATACCAGAAATAGAATGACTTTAAAAATGGGGAATTTAATAAGTTGCTAGTTTATAGTTCTAAGGCTGAGAAAATATCCCAATTAAAGCAAATCTGTAGAAATGCCCAATCTAAGGCATCCAGGGAAAGCTACCTTGATTCAAGAAGGCCAATGAAGTTCAGGGTTTCTCTCTCAAGTGAGAAGGCACATGGTGAACACAGTCACAGTTTCTTTCTTGCCTGGAAGGGCACATGGCGAGCACAGTGTCATCTGCTAGCTTTCTCTCCTGGTTTCCCATCTCATGAAACTCCCTGGGAGGCGTTTCCCTTCTTCATCTCCAAAGCACTGGCTAGTGGATTCTCTGCTTCGTGGTGCTACAGCATTCTCTGCTCTCTCTGAATCTCCTCGTTCTCCAAAATGTTTTCTCTTTTATAGGACTCCAGAAACTTATCAAGACCCACTCAAATGATGTGTTGTCACCTAATCCATCCTAACAACCACTCTTGATTAAATCACATATCCAGGGAGATGATCTGATTACAGTTTCAAACATACAGTATTGAATAGGGATTATTCTACCTTTGTGAAATGGGATTTAGATTTAAACATAGCTTTTCTAGGGCTATAGGACATACATCCTTTCAAATCAGTGCATTTGTCTTTTCATTATTAAGATACAAGAGTTCTTTATATAATCTTGATAAAAATCCCTTATCAGATGAATGATTTACAAATATTTTCTGTGAGTTGTATTTTCACTTTATTGATAGTGTCTTTTGAGGTTAGCTTGCTGATCTTTCTCTAGTTCTTCCAAGTGGACAGTTAATTCCTTGATTTTTGCTCTTTCTTCTTTTTTGATATAGGTATTTAGGTCAATTAATTTCCCTCTTATCACCACCTTTGCTGCATCCCATTATTTTTGATATGTTGTGTTTTCATTTTCATTTGCCTCAAGATATCTACTGATTTCTCTTGTAATTTTTTCTTTGACCCACTGGTTGTTTAAGAGTGTGTTGTTGAACCTCCATATATTTGTGAATTTTTTGGCCCTCTGCCTATTATTGATTTCCAACTTCATTACTTTATGGTGTCAGAAAGTATTTTGTATGATTTCAATCTTTTTATATTTATTGAGACTTGCTTTGTGACCCAGCATATCCTTGAGAATGATCCATGAGCACTTGAGAAAAAGGTGTATCCTGCTGTTGTGGGGTGTAATGTTCTACAAATGTCTGTTCAGTCTAGCTCATTTATTGTATTATTCAACTTCTCTGTTTCTTTATTGATCCTCTATCTACATGTTCTGTCCATTGATGAGAGTGGGGAATTGAAGTCTCCAACTATTATGGTATATGTGTCTATTTTTCTTTTCAGTGTTTGCCTCACGTATTTTGGAGCACTCTGGCTCGTTGCATAGATATTTATGATCGTTATGCCTTCTTGTTGAATTGTTCCTTTTATTAATGCATAGTGTCCTTCTTTGTCTCTTTTAACTGTTTTACATTTGATGTTTAATTTGTTGGATATTAGTATAGCTACTCCTGCTCCTTTCTGATCATTATTTACATGAAATATCTTTTCCCAACCTTTCACTTTCAACCTATGTTTATCCTTGGGTCTAAGATGCATCTTCTGTAGACAGCATATAGATGGGTCCTGTTTTTTAAACCATTCTGCCAGTCTATGTCTTTTGACTGGGGAGTTTAATCCATTAATATTTAGTGTTATTACTGAAAGGGCAGTACTTTCTTCTACCATTTTGCCTTTTGAATTTTATACATCACATCTTTTCTTCTTTTTACCTTTACTGATAGCCTTCATTTTTACACTCTTCTCCACACCTCTCTCTCCTGTCTTTTCGTATCTGTCTCTAGTGCTCCCTTTAGTATTTTTTGCAGAGCCAGTTTCTTGGTCACAAATTCTCTCAGTGATTTTTTGTCTGAAAATGTTTTAATTTCTCCTTCATTTTTGAAAGACAATTTTGCTAGATATAGAATTCTTTGTTGGCAGTTTTTCTCTTTTGGTATCTTAAATATATCATCCCACTGTCTTCTCACCGCCGTGGTTTCTGCTGAGAAATCTATGCATAGTCTTATTGGGCTTCCCTTTTATGTGATGAGTTGGTTTTTTCCTACTGCTTTCAAGATTCTCTCTTTTTTCTTTGACATCTGACATTCTGGTTAGTAGGTGTCTTGGAGTACGTCTATTTGGATCTATTCTCTTTGGGGTATGTTGCACTTCTTGGATCTGTAATTTTAAGTCTTTCATAAGAGTGGGGAAGTTTTCAGTGATAATTTCCTCCATTAGTTTTTCTCCTCCTTTTCCCTTCTCTTCCCCTTCTGGGAACCTACAACACACATATTCATGTGCTTCATGTTGTCATTCAATTCAGGGAATTGGTAGTCAATTCAGGGAATTTTCTTTTACTTGTCAGATTTCAGATATCCCATCCTTCAGTTCACTAATCCTATCTTTTGCCTTTTGAAATCTGACATTGTAGGTTTCCATTGTTTTTTTTTCCATCTCTTCTACTGTGCCTTTCATTCCCATAAGTTCTGTGATTTGTTTTTTCAGACTTTCAATTTCTTCTTTTTGTTCATTCATTGCCTTCTTTATATCCTCTCTCAATTCATTGATTTGATTTTTGATGAGGTTTTCCATGTTTGTTCAAAGATTCTGAATTAATTGTTTCAACTCCTGTATCTCATCTGAATTGTTGGTTTGTTCCTTTGACTGGGCCATATCTTCAATTTTCCTAGAATGATTTGTTATTTTTTGTTGGTGTCTAGGCATTTAATTTCCTTAATTAGTTTATTCTGGAGATTGCTTTCACTTCTTTTTACCTAGGATTTTCCTGGTGGATGACTTTGTTGTCTATCTGTTCTTTGAAATTCAGTTCAGCTTATTCTAGACCTCTAGCTTAGGTTTTGTTTAACAGATTGGAATTTTTCTGTTCTTGTTTTCTTGTTTCTTGCCCTGCTTACCTGCATGGTGCCTTTTTTTTATCTTAGGAGGGTCTACTTAGGTAGTATAGACCCCAGTCAGATTTTCCCAGACCAAACTGGCCTCCTCTCAGGAAGAAAGAATCACCTGTATTGGTTTTCCCTGAGGGTGAGACCCAGCAGGTTGAAAGACTTTCCTATGAAGCCTCTAGGCACTGTATTTTTCCCTATCATGCCTGGTATGCAGTACTTGTCTGCTTGTGCATCCCCCCAGCATAGAGTGATGTGGTACCTTTAATTTCAGCACACTCTCCCTGCTGGGGGCATGGTTGAGACAGAGGAGAGGTTGTAGGCTGGCTTTAATCACTTCACTTTTCCAGACCCTGAGTTCTGAATTCCTTGAAGGAGGGATTCTACCTGAGCTGGGCCCCACCCCTCTCCTGGGGAAGGCACAGCCTACAGACAAACTTTCAAACAAGCTTAATTCTGCCCATTTCTGGTGCAGTTGGAGCCTGAGAAGCCCTACAGCTGTATCCAAATGGCAGACAAGCCGTAGAAACACAGCCACAAGAAAGAAAAGGAAAAAAAATCCTTTTCAGAGCAGGACCCCCATTCCTTGGGTTTGCCAATCAAGAGCTTAAGTTGGTACATTGCTTTGTGTATCTCCAGGTCCTATGTGCCTCCTCCTTTCCTTTAGGGCCCAGACTCTTTCAAGTATTTTGTGCTTTCCATTCCAATCCCCCCCCCTTTTTTTCTGTAAGCCCTGCCCCCTCTGCTCTGGGGCAAAACCCAGCAACCTCAGCTTTTACTTGAGGTTCAGCTGAGCTCGGAACCTATGTTTAGTAGTCAAAATTTGTTAATTCCACAGTTGGAGTTTAGTTGTACTCAGCCCCTGCTACTAGTAAAGTCTTTTTCCTATCCCCTCTGAGAAGCAACTGTGTGGGAAGGTTATCAGTCACCATGGCTTGGGGAACTCACAGTTCTGGGTGGGCTTGCAGCCAGTCCAGCTTGTCCAGACTGGGGTACACTGTGTGTCTGGTTACTGATGTGGCCCCAGCAGTTGTTCTGTACTGTTACTGGCTATTTACTAGCTGCTCTGGAGGACGAACTAAATCCCACTCCTCACTTAGCTGCCTTCTTGTCTCCTGCTATTTGTTCTTTCAATAGTGTCCTTTGAAACATAGAAGTTTAATATTTTGATGAAATCCAATTTATTTACTGTTTCTATTGTTGCTTGTGTTTGGGATGTCATATATAAGAATCCATTGCTCATTCTTAGGTCATGCAGATTTACCCCTATTTTTTTTCTAAGAGCTTTATAGTTTTTTTCTCTTACATTAAGGTCTTTGATCCATTTAGGGTTAAATTTTGTATGTGGTGTGAGATATGGCTCTAACTTCATTATTTTAAATGTTCTAGCACCATTTGTTGGAAAAACTCTTTTTGTCCCCATTGAGTGGTCTTGGCATCCTTGTCAAAAATCAGATGGCCATAAACACATGGGTTTGTTTCTGGACTCTCAATTTCATTTCATTGATCTATATATTTATCTTCATGCCAGTATCACACTATTTTAATTACTGTACCTTTGCAGTAAGTTTAGAAGTTAAGAAGTGTTAGTTTTCCAACATTGTTCTTCATTTTCAAGAATATTTTGGCTATTCTGGACCCCTTACAATTCCATATGAATTTTAGAATGAATGAGCTTTCCAATCTTTGCAAATAAGTCATCTGGGTTTCTTGATAGGGATTGCATTGAATATGAAGACCAATTTGGGAAGTATTTCTACCTTAACAATATTAAGACTTACAATCTATGAACATGGTATATCTTTCCATTTATATTGATATCTTTAATTTCTTTCAACAATGCTTTGTAGTTTTCAATGTACAAGTCTTGAGCCTTCTTGGTTAAATTTATTCCTAAGTATTTGATTATTTTTTATTACATTGTAAATGCAATTCTTAATTTCATTTTTGGATTGTTCGTTAACTAGTGCATAAAGATATAACTGATTTTTGCATATTATTCTTGTATCCTGTAACTTTGCTTAATTTGCTTGTTAGCTCCAATCTGCTTTTTGTGGATTTTCTATATATAAGATTATGAGATCTGCAAAAAGAGATGGTCTTACTTCTTCCTTTCAAATTTGGATGTCTTTTGTTTCTTTTCTTATCTAATTGCTCACTTTCCAGTAAAATGTTGAATAGCAGTTGTGAGAGCAGGAACCCTGTTTTGTTCCTGATCTTAGGGGGAAAGCTTTCATTTTCTTAAAATTAAATATAATGTTAGCTGTGGACGTTTCATAAATGCCCTTTATAAAGTTGAAGAAATCCTATTTTTTGGAAGATTTTGTGAAAGATTTTAATTCTTCTTTAAATGTTTGATGGAATTCTCCAGTAAAGCCATCGAGGCCTGGGCTTTTCTTTGTGGATAGTTTTTTGATTACTGGTTCCATCTCTTCACTTTTCATAAGTCTATTCAGTTTTCCTATTTCTTCCTGAGTCAGTTTTAGTAGTATTTTTCTAGAAATTATCTATTTCATCTAAGTTAAAAAAAATTGCTGGCATACAGTTGCTCTTAGTATCCTACCTTATACAGCTTAAGTTATCAGAATCTGTTTCAGGTATATGCTGTTTTAATTCAAGTGAGATATAGAAATATTACTCCTTTATAGATCTATTAACTTTCTCCTTCCCTTTTTGTGGGTATTATTGCTATACATATTACATTTATAAATGCTACAAACCCAATGATACATACTTATAATGGTTACATAATTTAATATCTTTTAAAGAAGCTAAGGGAAGAAAGGAGAGCAATTATAAATGTATAATTTTGTTATATTATTGTTTTTATTTATCATTTCTACTTCTCTTCATTTGTTCTGTAGATTTTAGTTACCATCTGGAGTAATTTCTTTAGCCCAATAGAGCTTTGCTCCTACCCTTTTGTGCTCCTTTTGTGCTGTTACTGACAAATATATTACGTTTCTATAAGTTCCAGGTCCAACAATGGATTCTATACATTTTGTTTCATACAGTTGTTTTTAAAATCAGTTAAGAGAAGAGCGTAGAAGAAATAGGCATTTATGCTTTTTTTTGGCAATTACATAATTATCTTTACCAATGGTCTTCTATTTATTTTGATTCAAATTACTGTCTGGGTTCACTTGATTTCAACCTGAAGAATTTCCTTTAATATTTCTCTTTCACTAATATTTCTTTTAAATTGGGCCTGCTAGAAACAAATTATCTCTGTTTTGTTTATCTGAAAATGTCCTTATTTCACATTTATTTTGAAAGCTAGCTCTGCTGGATATAGGATTCTTGGTGACAATTTTTTTTCTTTGAGCACTTTGCATATGTTATCTAATTGCCTTCTCATCTCCATCGTTTCCAATGAGAAGTAAGCCATTAATCCCATGGAGGTTGTTTGTAAGTGATGAATCATTTTTCTCTTACTGCTTTTGGATTTCTCCTTGCCTTTGGCTTTCATCATTTTTACTATGAGATGTCTATTTGTGGTTCTCTTTGAATTTATCTTCCTTGGAATTCATTGAGGTTCCTGGATATTTAAATTGTTTTCCAATAAATTTGGGAAGTTTCAGCCATTATTTCTTTGAATATTTTTTCTGCTCGTTTCTCTCCCCTACTTCTGTACTTCTGTTATGCACATATTAGTGCTTTTAATAGTATCCCACATTTCCCTGATTCTTTGTTCATTTTTCTTCATTATTTTTTCTCTATTCTTTACAATGCATAATCCTTATTGATCTATCTTCAAGATCACTAACTCTTTCTTCTGCCAGTCAAAACTTTTGTTGAGCACAATGAGTGAATTTTTTCATTTTAGTTATAGCATTTTTTCAACTCCAGATTTTTCCCTAGAGGACATACTCCTATGCACATAAAAACTTTTTCTTTAATAGGGAAAAAACTTAATACATTTATATTAAGGAATTAACATTAAGGATGTGTCGAAGCCAAGAAAACATCCATGATCTTACAACCCTATCCCCATGCAACATTTTATTTGGGGGTATGGCTTTTAAATCTTTATCCAATCATTATAAACATACTGTGCATACCATTTCATATTTTGCTTTCTGAGTTGACAATATTCTAAAACACTTTCCATGTTACTGCATGGTCTTTTTTTATCAGGGTTTCAATGGCTATATAATATTATTTCAAGTCAATATAACATCATTTATTTATTCATGCCTCACGCTTTTGAAAAACATTTGTTTGTTTCCTTTTGCCTGTTTTTATATATCAGGCAACAGTGAACATTTTTGTGATTAAAGGATTTTTTCTCCTGTTGAATTAGTTCTTTAAGGCCAATTCCCTAAAAGTGAGCCTTCTGCATCAAAAAAAGAAATATTTTCTGTCTCTTAATTTGAGGGGGCAAATTTATTTATAATTTTCCATGGACATTCCCCTCACCCCTGCCCTACCTTAGAACAGTAAATGTGTATCAGTTTTACCCCAACTTTGCCAACACACAAGTCATTGGCTTTAAAATATCTTACTAATTTAATAGCATAAAATGGCACTGTGAGATAACTTTAAATTTCATTTCTTTATTTGGAAGGATAAGCATTTTCTTACAATTTTATTTTTTCATGTTAATTGCTTATTCATGTCCTTTGCTTATTTGATGTATTTGATTTTTTTACTGATTTTATTTGTTTTTAATAAAATTTATTGAAATGTAAGTTTAGAGAATTTAAGTTTTAATAGTGGTTGTGTTTAACAACTAGTTCACAGAGTTCCCAAAAATTTAACAATTAATTTTTCCAAGCTGGTATGAGCTGGTCCAACACACCACTGCTTGTACCCGACTGGAGCATTGCACTGATGGTCAAACTCATTCCCTAACTGTTGCTTTTAACAACAACAGGTTTGTTTTCAAGCAGTAACTTACAGTTTTTCTAACTTTTGAGGAGTGTGTTCTGACTACACTCATGAAGTATAAGTATGATTAAAGGACAGCCCTTCCTGTATAAATCTCATGTCCCCAGGTCTTATTTTTTTCTTAAAATTAAAAAAAAATTGTATAGTATAACATATATACAAAGAAATGAAATTAAAAAGCAATAGTTTTCAAAGCACTCTTCAACAAATAGTTACAGGACAGATCCCAGGGTTTGTCATGGGTTATCATACCATCATCTCAGACTTTTCCTTCTAGCTGCTCCAGAATATAGGAGGCTAGAAGGCTTAAATATTTTTTATCATCACAATCGACTTTTTTTTCTTTCTTTTTTGTGAAAAATAATATATATACAAAAAAGCTATACATTTCAAAGCACAGCACCACAGTTAGTTGTAGAACTTATTCCAGAGTTTGACATGGGTTACAATTTTACAATTTTAGGTTTTTACTTCTAGCTGCTCTAAAATACTGGAGACTAAAAGAGATATCAATTTAATGATTCAGCATTCATATTCATTTGTTAAATCCTATCTTCTCTGTGTAACTCGACCATCACTTTTGATATTTCCATCCCTCTCTTTACGGGTGTTTAGGCTATGGCAATTCTAAGTTTTTCATATTTGAAGGGTTTGTCACTAACATGGGGTAGGAAGATGTAACTATCTGATGTTCTGGAGAGGATGGGCTAGATTTCAAGACTTATCTGAACCAGGAACCCATCTGGAGGTGGTAGGTTTCTGGAAAGTTACTCTAGTGCATGGAACCTATATGGAATCTTATATATTGCCCTAGGTGTTCTTTAGGATTGGCTGGAATGGTCCTGGTTGGAGATTGGCAGGTTATGATAGGAGCAAGGTATAACTGGAGCTTGCATAAGAGCAACCTCCAGAGTAGCCTCGCAACTCTACTTGAACTCTTTCTGCCACTGATATTTTCTTAATTACACTTCTTTCCCCCTTTTTGGTCAGGGTGGAATTGTTGATCCCATGGTACCAGGTCTGGATTCATTCCTGGGTGTCATCTCCCACGTCTCCAGGGAGACTTTCACCCCTGAATGTGTTGTCCCATGTAGGGGGGCAATGATTTCACTTGCAGAGTTGGGCTTAGAGAAACTGAGGCCACATCTGATCAACAACAGAGGTCTTCCAGAAGTAAGTCTTAGGCATGCCTATAGGTAGTCTAAGCTTCTCTGCTGCCTACATGAGCTCCACAAAAGTGAGTCTCATGATCGAGGGCATGGCCTATTGTTTTGGGTGTCCCTAAAATTTGACACAGTATCAGGGGTTTCCGTGATGGTAAGGCTTAATACTTCCATATTTTTCTCCCATTCCTTAGGGGACTTTGCCATTACTTTTTGATTATCTTGTTAATACACTCTAGGATGTATCCAGGCATTACAATAAAGGATTAAAGGACCTCTTTCTTATTCTGGGCTTCCTGTGTTTCAATTGTTCAAATGAGCTATACAGATACGTTGAATTAGATTATGCACTGCAGATAATTTCAGTTTCAGACCAAATAAAACTTCCTTCCATTGGTCTCAAAATGTATGTATGGTTCTAAAATATGGGCACTGCCTTCCTTTCCCCTCTGTTATGAATTACTTTAACCTCAACTATTTGGCTTCCTTCTCATTTTTAAATATCAGGTTATATATATAAAACAACCTCTCAAAATCCAGAAATAATAATCACCACCCCAGACTTAATGTGTCTGCTCTAAAAGCTTATAATTTAGGCCCCCTGTTTTCTTATAAGCATTTTCTAAAAGTGACAACATCATTGTTGGTTTTTTTGTTTCTGGCTTATTTTGTCTGACCAAATGTCCCACGTGTTCATTCACATTGTTCCATGCCTCACAACTTCGTTCGTCTTTGTAGCAACACAACCTTTGTTCATATGTATACAGCATTGTTCACCAATCTACTTCTCCATCAGTGCATCCTTCAGTCATCTGCATTCATCAGGCATGATGTAGAGGGCCCAAAGTCCACAGTCCATCAACATTATCAATTTTAGGTAATTTCATTGTTCCCAAGAGAAAGAAAACCAATAAACACACCCTCGCCAAATAGGAAATCTAAACCTCCTCTTAACTTTTGTCCTTCCCCCTATTATTTATCTCTGCTGTTGCTGTGGTAGTACTGATGGTTTCCTTTTGTACATAGCCCATAGCATGCAACGGCAGCTATGGAGCTCCCTGTACCCTGGACTCAAACAACTTTTATACAAGAATCATATCTTTGAAGTAATTTTTACAGGAACTCATCCATATTTCTAGTGTGAGCCAGTGGGAGACGACGGTCTATATAACCCCTCTCAATCTTGCTCATCTTCAATATGGTAATATTACATCTAGACCCACTAGAGAACCACCTTCACTCCTATCAATTCCCTTACATTGGATTTGAACCTCATTAACTAATGGTTCATGCATCTCTAGCTTTGATATATCTCTACATTCCCTAAATTCTGTATTATAATCCTCTGATTGTACCTTTATGCTGGTCATAAACCTGGAATCATACAGTATGTATCCTTTTGTGTCTGGCTAACTTCACTCAGCATTATGGTCTCAAGGCTCATCTATCTTGTCATGTGCTTCAGAACATCATTTTTCTTACTGCTGCATAATATTCCATAGTAGCTTTTAAAAAAATTTTTAAATTAAAAAAATATACCAAAAAACGCAAGCATTCTTAACTTATGATCATTCCGTACTACATATATAATCATAATTCATAATATCATCACATAATTGCATATTCATCATCATGATCATTTCTTAGAATATTTACATCAATTCAGAAAAAGAAATAAAAAGACAACAGAGAAAAATTCATACATAACATACCACTTACCCCTCCCTTTCATTGATCACTAGAATTTCAATCTAAATTTATTTTAACATTTGTTCCCCTTATTATTTATTTTTATTCCATATGTTTTACTCATCTGTTGATAAGGTAGATAAAAGGAGCGTCAGACACAAGGCTTTCACAATCACACATTCACATTGTGAAAGCTATATCATTACACAATCATCTTCAAGAAACATGGCTACTGGAACACAGCTCTATATTTTCAGACAGTTCTCTCCAGCCTCTCCATTACATCTTGACTAACAAGGTGATATCTATTTAATGCATAAGAATAACCTTCAGGATAACCTCTTGACTTTATTTGGAATCTGTCAGCCATTGATACTTTATTTTGTCTCATTTCACTCTTCCCCCTTTTGGTCAAGAAGGTTTCCTCAATCCCTTGATGCTGAGTCTCAGCTCATCCTAGGGGTTTTCTCAATCCCTTGATGCTGAGTCTCAGCTCATTCTAGGATTTCTGTCCTACGTTGCCAGGAAGGTCCACACCCCTGGGAGTCATGCCCAACTTAGATGGGGGTGGGCAGTGAGTTTGCTTGTTGTATTGGCTGGAGAGAGAGGCCACATCTGAGCAACAAAAGAGATTCTTTTGGGGGTGACTCTTAGGTCTAATTTTAAATAGGCTTGACCTATCCTTTGTGGATTAAGTTTCATATGAACAAACCCCAAGATTGGGGGCTCAGCCTATTGCTTTGGTTGTCTTCACTGCTTGTGAGAATATCAAGAATTCAACTTGGGGAAGTTGAATTTTCCCCCTTTCTCAGCATTCCCTAAAGGGGACTCTGCAAATACTTCCCTATTCACTGTTCAAATCTCTCTGGAATTTATCAGGGCATCACTCTGGACAGACCAACAAAATCTCATGCCCTACTCAAGGTTCTATGTACTTATGGTGTTCAATTAAGCTGTCTACATAAGTTATATTAGGAAATACACTAGTCAAAATATAAATTTTGTACCAAATAATCATTTTTTGCTTTAGTCTCACACATAAATTAAAATTTTAAAATATTGATTACTATCAATTTTCAACACCCTGCAGTAATGACATTCCTATATTCTTCCTCATGCAAAAACATTTTTTAACTTTGTACGTTTAGTCACTATCATTAAACACTTGGGACATTCCTAGATTATACCATCTCAGTCTTTATCATCTATCTTTCTTTCTGATTTCATTTGTGCCCCCAGCCCTCCTCCCTCTATCATTCTCACCTTTAGCTTCATTCAGTTTTTTAGCATAATTATATTACAGTTAAGTAGTATTCTACTATCCATTTTTGAATTTTTGCAATCAGTCCTGTTGCACAATCTGTATCCTTTCAGCTCCAATTACCCAATATCTTACCCTATTTGTATCTTCTAATGGTCGCTGTTACCAATGAAATTCTGCAAGTTTATTCACTAATGTTAGTTCATATCAGTGAGACCATACAGTATTTGTCCTTTTGTTTCTGGCTAATCTCACTCAGCATTATGTCCTTATGGTCCATCCATGTTGTTACATACTTCATAACTTTATTCTGTCTTATGGTTGCATAATATTCCATCGTATGAATATTCCACAGTTTGTGTAGCCACTCGTCTGTTGATGGACATTTTAGCTGTTTCCATCTCTTTGCAATTGTAAATAATGCTGCTATAAACATTGGCGTTAAAATGTTGTCTTGTGTCCTTGCCCTCATATCCTCTGAATAGATACCTAACAATGATATTGCCAGGTCATATGGCAAATCTATATTTAGCTTCCTGAGGAACCACCAAACTGCCTTCCACAACATTTGTACCATTTGACATTCCCACCAACAATGGATAAGTGTGCCTCTTTCTCCACATCCTCTCCAGCACTTGTCCTTTGTTTTTTTTCCCCAGCACTTGTCATTTTCTGTTTTATTGATAATGGCCATGTTGGTGGGTGTGAGATGATATCTCATTGTGGTTTTGACTTGCATTTGCCTAATAGCCAGGGAAATTAAGCATCTTTTCATGTGCCTTTTGGCCATTTGTATTTCCTTTTCTGAGAAGTGTCTGTTCAAGTCTTTTGCCCATTTTGTAATTGGGTTGTCTGTCTTTTTGTTGTTGAGTTGAATAATCTCTTTATATATTCTGGATTCTAGACCTTTATGTGATCTATCAATTCCAAATATTATCTCCCATTGTGTAGGCTGACTTTTTACTTTCTTGACATAGTTTTTTGATGCACAAAAGTGTTTAATTTTGAGGCGTTCCCATTTCTTTCTTTCTTTCTTCAATGCTTGTGCTTTGGGTGTAAGGTCTAGGAAACCGTCTCCTATTATAAGATTTATAAGATATCTCCCTACATTTTCTCCTAACAATTTTATAGTTTTAGATCTAATGTTTAGGTCTTTGATCCATTTTGAGTTAATTTTTTGTATAGGGTGTGAGATATGGGTCCTCTTTCATTCTTTTGCATATGGATATCCAGTTCTCTAGGCACCATTTATTGAGGAGACTGTTCTTTCCCAGGTGAGTTGGCTTGACTGCCTTATCAAAGATCAATTGTCCATAGATGAGATGGTCTATATCTGAACACTTTATTCTATTCCACTGGCCAGTGTATCTATCTTTATGCTAGTACCATGTTGTTTGACCATTGTAGCTTCATGATATGCCTTAAAGTCAGGTAGTGTGAGACCTCCGACTTCATTTTTTATTCTCAGGATGCTTTCAGCTATTCAGGGCACCCTGCCCTTCCAGATAAATTTGGTCATTGGTTTTTCTATTTCTGCAAAGTAAGTTTTTGGTATTTTAATTGGTATTGCATTGAATCTGTAAATCAATTTAGGTAGAATTGACATCTTAACTATATTTAGTCTTACAATCCATGAACACGGTATGCCCTTCCATTTATTTTGGTCTTCTGTGATTTGTTTTAACAATTTCTCATAGTTTTCTTTGTATAGATCTTTTGTCTCTTTAGTTAAATTATTCCTAAATATTTTATTCTTTTGGTTGCAATTGTAAATGGATTTTTTTCTTGATTTCCCCCTCATATTGTTCTTTACTAGTGTATAGAAATACTACAGATATTTGAGTGTTGATCTTGTAACCTGACACTTTGCTGTATCATTCATTAGGTCTAGTAGTTTTGCTGTGGATTTTTCGGAATTTTTGACATATAGTATCATATCATCTGCAAACAGTGAGAGTTTTACTTCTTCCCTTCCAATTTTGATGCCTGGCATTGCTTTTTCTTGTCTAATTGCTCTGGTTAGAACTTCCAACACAATGTTGAATAACAGTGGTGATAGTGGACATCCTTGTCTTGTTCCTGATCTTAGGGGGAATATTTTCAGTTTTTCCCCATTGAGGATGATGCTAGCTGTGGGTTTTTTATGTATTCTATTTATGATTTTGAGGAAGTTCCCTTCTATTCCTATCCTTTGAAGTGTTTTCAACAAGAAAGGATTTTGATTTTGTCAAATGCCTTTTCTGCATTAATCGGAATGATCATGTGGTTTTTCTGCTTCGATTTGTTGATATGGTGTATTACATTAATTGATTTTCTTATGTTGAACCATCTTTGTATATCCAGGGTGAATCCCACCTGGTCATGGTGTATAATTCTTTTAATGTGCTGCTGGATTCAATTTGCTAGAATTTTGTTGAGGATTTTTGCATCTATATTCATTAGAGAGATTGGTCTGTAGTTTTCTTTTTCTGTCTGGCTTTGGTATGAGGGTGATGTTGGCATCATGGAATGAATTAGGTAGCTGTCCCTCTTCTTCAATTTTTTTGAAGAGTTTGAGCAGGATTGATACTAATTCTTTCTTGAATGTTTGGTAGAATTCACACGTGAAGTCATCTGGTCCTGGAGTTTTCTTTTGGGGGGGGCTTCTTAATGACTGATTCAATTTCTTTACTTGTGATTGGTTTGATGAGGTCGTCTATTTCTTCTCAAGTCAATGTTGGTTGTTGATGCCTTTCTTGAGAGTTGTCCATTTCATCTACATTGGTGAATTTATTAGCATAAAGTTGTTCATACTATTCGCTCATTACTTCCTTTATTTCTGCAGGGTTAATGGTTATGTCTCCTCTTCTATTTCTGATTTTATTTATTTGCATCCTCTCTCTTCTTCTTTTTGTCAACCTCGCTAAGGGCCCATAGATCTTATTGATTTTATCATATTACCAGCTTCTGGTTTTGTTGATTTTCTCAATTGTTTTCATGTTCTCAATTTCATTTATTTCTGCTCTAATCTTCATTATTTCTTTCCTTTTGCTTGTTTTGGTGTTACTGTTCTTTCTCTAGTTTTCCCAAGTGGACAGTTAATTCCTCAGTTTTTGCCCTTTCTTCTTTTTTCATATAGGCATTTAGGGTAATTAATTTTTCTCTTAGCAGTGCCTTTACTGCATCCTATAAATCTTGATAAGTTGTGTTTGCATTTTCATTTGCCTCAAGATATTTACTGATTTCTCTTCTAATTTTTTCCTTGACCCACTGGTTGTTTAAGAGTGTGTTGTTGAGCCTCCACATATTTTTGAATTTTCTGGCACTCTGCCTATTATTGATTTCCAACTTCATTACTTTATGATCTGAGAAAGTGTTTTGTATGATTTCAATCTTTTTATATTTGTTGAGACTTGTTTTGTGGCCCAGCATATGGTCTATCCTTGAGAATGATCCATGAGCACTTGAGAAAAAGGTGTATCCTGCTGTTGTGGGGTGTAATGTTCTATAAATGTCTGTTCAGTCTAGCTCGTTTATTGTATTATTCAACTTCTCTGTTTCTTTATTGATCTTCTGTCTAGATGTTCTGACCATTGATGAGAGTGGGGAATTGAAGTCTCCAACTATTATGGTAGATGTGTCTATTTCTCCTTTCAGTGTTTGCCTCATATATTTTGTAGCATTCTGGCTGGTTGCATGGATATTTATGATCGTTATGCCTTCTCGTTGAATTGTTCCTTTTATTAATGCATAGTGTGCTTCTTTGTCTCTTTTAACTGTTTTACATTTGAAGTCTAATTTGTTGGATATTAGTATAGCTACTCCTGCCCTTTTCTGATCATTATTTACATGAAATATCTTTTCCAAACCTTTCACTTTCAACCTATGTTTATCCTTGGGTCTATGATGCATCTTCTGTACACAGTATATAGATGGGTCCTGTTTTTTAATCCATTCTGCCTTTCTATATCTTTTGATTGGGGAGTTTAATCCATTAACATTTAGTGTTATTAATGAAAGGGCAGTACTTTCTTCTACAATTTTGCCTTTTGGAGTTTATATGTCATATCTAATTTTTCTTCATTTTACCTTCACTGATAGTCTTCATTTCTACACTCTTCTCCACACCTCTCTCTCCTGTCTTTTCGTATCTGCCTCTAGTGCTCCCTTTATTATTTCTTTCAGAGCCAGTCTCTTGGTCACAAATTCTCTCAGTGATTTTTTTGTCTGAAAATGTTTTAGTTTCTCCTTCATTTCTGAAAGACAATTTTGCTAGATATAGAATTCTTTGTTGGCAGTTTTTCTCTTTTGGTATCTTAAATATATCATCCCACTGTCTTCCTGCCTCCATGGTTTCTACTGAGAAACCTATGTACAGTCTTATTGGGCTTCCTTTGTATGTGATGGATTGCTTTTCTCTTGCTTCTTTCAAGATTCTCTCTTTTTCACTGACACCTGACGTTCTGATTAGTAAGTGTCTTGGAGTACTCCTGTTTGGATCTATTCTGTTTGGGGTATGCTGCATTTCTTGGATCTGTAATTTTAAGTCTTTCATAAGAGTTGGGAAATTTTAAGTAATAATTTCCTCCATTAGTTTTTCTCCTCCTTTTTTCCTTCTCTTCTCCTTCTGGGACATTCACAACACGTACATTCGTAAGCTTCATGTTTTCATTCAATTCCTTGAGTCCTTGCTCATATTTTTCCAGTCTTTTCCTTATATTTTCTTTTGTTTGTCAGATTTCAGATGTCCCATCCTCCAGTTTTCTAATGCTATCTTCTGCCTCTTGAAATCTGACATTGTAGGTTTCCATTGTTTTTTTCATCTCTTCTACTGTGTCTTTCATTCCCATAAGTTCTGTGATTTGTTTTTTCAGACTTTCAACTTCTTCTTTTTGTTCATTCATTGTCTTATTTATATCCTCCCTCAATTCATTGAGTTGATTTTTGATGAGGTTTTCCATGTCTCTTCGAAGATTCTGAAATAATTGTTTCAACTTCTGTATCTCATTCGAATTGTTGGTTTGTTCCTTTGACTGGGCCATAGCTTCAATTTTCCTAGTGTGATTTGTTATTTTTTGCCGGTGTCTAGGCTTTTTATTACCTTAATTAGTTTATTCTGGAGATTGTTTTCACTTCTTTTACCTAGGATTTTCTTACTGGACGACTTTGTCCCCTATCTGTTCTTTGATATTCAGTTCAGCCTATTCTGGACCACTAGCTTAGTTTTGTTTAACAGAGCAGAATTTTTCAGTTCTTGTTTTCTTGTTTCTTACCCTGCCTGTATGGTACCTTCCCTCCCCCACCTTAGGAGTGTCTACTTAGGTATTATAGACCCCAGCCAGATTTTCCCAGACCAAACTGGCCTCCTGTCAGGAGGAAAGAGTTACCTGCATCAGTTTTCCTTGAGGGCGAGACCCAGCAAGTTGGAAGATTTTCCTGTGAAGTCTCTGCACTCTGTGTTTTTTATATCCTGCCCAGTATGTGGTGCTTGTCTGCCTGTCGGTTCCACCAGCATAAGGTGATGTGGTACCTTTAACTTCAGCAGACACTCCCTGCTGGGGGCATGGTGGAGACAGAGGAGAGGTTGTAGGCTGGCTTTAATTGTTTCAAATTTCCAAACCTGGGAGTCTGAATTCCTTGAGGGAGGGAATTCACCTGAGCTGGGCCCTACCCCTCCCCTGGGGAATGCGCAGGCTCCAGACAAGCTCTACAACAAGCTTGTTTCTGGCTATGTCTGGGACAGTCGCAGCCTGAGAAGCCTTGCAACTGCATCCAAAAGCAGTCCAGCCTTTGTAGAAACACAGCCACAAAAAGAAAAAAAAGAGAAAAATCCTTCTCAGGGCAGGACCCCCATTCCTCAGGTTTGCCAATCAAGAGTATAAGTTGGTATGTTGCTTTGTGTACCTTCAGATCCTATGTGTCCCCTCTTTTCCATCAGGGCCCAGACCCTTTCAAGTATTATGTGCTATTCGATCCCCAAAATTCTCTGTTTCTTTTTACATTTTTCTTTTTCCATAAGCCCTGCCCCCTCAGCGCTGGGGCAAAAATCAGCAACCTCTGCTTTGACCAGTTTCAGCTGATCTGGGGGCCTATTTTTAGTAGTCAGGATTTGTGAATTAATTCCACAATTGAAGCTTAGTTGCACTCAGCCCCTGCTGCTGGTAAACTCCCTTTCCTTTCCCCTCTGGGAAGCAGCCTGTGTTTGTGTGTGTGTGTGTGTGTATGTGTGGTGCCGGCTGCTGTGGCTTGGGGAACTTGTGGTTCTGGGGGGGCTTGCAACCAGTCCAGCTGGTCCAGACTGGGGTATGTTGTGTTTCTGGTCACTGACGTGGCCCCAGGAGTTGTTTTGTACTGTTCCTGGCTATTTAGTAGTTGTTCTGGAAATCAAACTAAATCCCATACCTCACTAAGGCACCATCTTGGCATTTTCCCATAGTATCTTTATACCACATTTTGTTGGTCCACTCGTCTATCGATGGGCATTTGGCTTGTTTCCATCTTTTGGCAATTGTGAACAATGCTGCTATGGACATCAGTGTGAAAATGTCTGTTTGTGTCATTGCTTTCAGCTCTGTGTATATACCAAGTAGTGCTATTGCTGGGTCATATGGCAACTTAATATTTAATTTCTTGAAGAACCATGAAACAGTCTTCCATAGTGGCTGCACCATTATAGACTCCCACCAGCAGTGCATAAGTGTTCCAGTTTTTCCACATCCTCTCCAAAGTTTATAATCTGTTTGTTTAATAGCAGCCATTCTTTTAGGTGTGAGGTAGTATCTCATTGTAGTCTTGATCTGCATTTCCCTTATGGCCAATGAAAATGGGCTTCTCTTCATGTGATTTTGAGCCATCTGTATTTGCTCTTCAGAAAAATGCCTATTCATATCTTTAGCCTGTCATATTCAGGTTCATGTGTCAACCTAGACATGTATTGGTACCCATTTGTCTGGTTGGGCAAATGCTGGCCTATCTGTTGCTATGAGGATATTTCATAGAATTAAATCATGATCACATCAACTGCATCCATAGTTGATTCCATTTGTAATCAGCCAAAGGGAATGTGTTCTGCAATGAGTGATATTTAATCTAATCAACAGAAGGCTTTTAAGGAGAACTCAGAAGAGACACTTTGTCTTTTTCTGCTTCAGCTGATGAGCCTCTCCTGTGGAATTCATCCATACCCTCCATCAGAGTCATCAGCTTCACAGCCTACCATATGGATTTTGGAGTCGACCTTCCCATGGTTATGTGAGGCGCTTTTATAAATTCTATATTTACTGATATTTTCTGTTAATTCTGCTTCTGTAGAGAACCCTAAATAACACAGTTTGGTACCAG
Organism: Tamandua tetradactyla; assembly: GCF_023851605.1. NCBI lineage: Eukaryota > Metazoa > Chordata > Mammalia > Pilosa > Myrmecophagidae > Tamandua > Tamandua tetradactyla. The sequence goes on along the minus strand of NC_135353.1, from coordinate 129,952,680 downwards.
GAATGATTCTTAAGAAATGGAATCTTAAAAATGGGTTTTTATGATTGGTTTTCTACTCTGACTGGGCTCAAAAGCACTATGGACTCTGATTCCCATAATTAGAATGATACTTCAATCTATGAAGTGAGTTGGCAAAAGAGATAGTCAAAATATCACCATTCAATCTCCTAATTCTTTACTTGTATGAAGCCAGGCTCTGGGGAATAATGTTCTTGACACCTTTATGGAGTTTTGTGGAAATAGGCAGTATGGAGATGTTGGCTGGTTGTTGTAAGTACACTGTATGCTTTAATGAGTGAAAGGAATGGGCCTAAGGCTTCAAATGAGAAGTATACATGCCGTGTGACAAATGTAAATGTTTCTATGAATATCGGGAAGGAAGATCTTATTTCCTGTAGCCATAAACTTGAGCTCTCTGAAAATCAGACTCAGAATCTTATTGTTAGAGTAGCAACTTTACAATGAAAACTGAAATGTCAAACTTACATGGTGTCTGCAATTGAAGTAAGGCCACTGATTGGAAGGGAATGGCCTGAAAAATGAAATGGCAACATATGGATTGATAATGATGTCAGTAGAGAGGTTGAAACCCTAGGTCATGCTGACTCTTCTCTAGATAACCCTTTAATAGGCTGCCCTGAGGACATAGCCACCCCACTTCCAGCCTGCCCTTAGGAATTGGCCACCCAATCTCCACCTGAAGGGATTAACCCTAGAGTAGTCAATCTTGTTTCACCAGATGAAACTGAAAATGAATGCCCTGAAGCAAATGGCTTGGAAGATATTTCTAATTCCTTTCATGACCCACCCCCACCACCTCTCATTTCTTCTAGACCTATAACTAGACTAAATTCCCAAAAGACCCCAAAAGCTGAGGTGCAAAGTGTCACCCATGAGGAGGTACATTATATTCCAAAAGAACTGTGTGACTTTTCTGATGTATATAGACAGAAATCAAGGGAATATGTGTGGTAATGGATTTCAAAGGTGTGGGATAATGGTGGGAGGAATATAAAGCTGGATCAGGCTGAATTTATTGATATGGGCCCACTAAGCAGAGATTCTGCATTCAATGTTATAGCTAGAGGAGTTAGAAAAGGCATTAACAGTTTGTTTGGATGGTTGGCTGAAACATGGATCAAGAGTTGGCTGACATTACCTGAGGTTGAAATGCCAGAACTGCACAGGTATAATGTCAATGAAGGGATCCAGAGGCTTACAGAGATTGGAATGTTAGAGTGGATTTATCATGCAAAGCCTGCTCTTACACCCCAGGAATTTTCAGAGGGCACACCTTTTACCAGAAATGTGAGAAATAAATTTGTGAAACTAGTGCCATCATCCCTGAAGAGCTCTGTGGTTGCACTTCTCTGTAGGTCAGATATTACTGTGGGAACTGCTGTCATTGAGCTGAAATCCTTAAACACAATGGGGATGACCAGATCCTGAGTTGGCAGAAGTCAGGTGGCAGCACTTAATTGCCAAGGACTAGGTGGACATGGCTAACATAATAGACAGCATACTCAAAGCAGGAGTCAAAATAATCTGACTCGCAGAGATTTGTGGCATTGGCTAGTAAATCATGGGGTACCTAGAAGTACAATAGATGGGCAGCCTATTAAATTTTTGTTTGAGCTGTATAAACAAAAGAGTTCTAGTTCAAGTGGAACAGAAGTCTAACTTGAATTACAAAAACAGGGAGTCACAGCCCCTTAATCAATTTCCAGACTTGGGACAGTTTAAAGATCCAGACCCCCTTCAATGAGGGGAAGGCCCGGTCCCTTTGGGGGAGGACCCTGTTACATTGCCACAGATCTATACTCTTAATATTCCTCCAAGCCTTCCCCAAGGAGAGTGATGGTCTTTTACCAGGGTAACTGTGCATTGGGGATAAGGTAATGATCAGCTATTTCAGGGATTATTAGACACTGGTTCAGAAGTGACATTAATTCAAGGGACCCAAAATGTCTCTCTGGTCCACCAGTCAGACTGGGAGCTTATAGAGGTCAGGTGATCAATGGAGTTTTAGCTCAGGTCATCTCACAGTAGGTCCAGTGGGCCCCTCAACCCATTCTGGAGTTATTTCCCTAGTTCCAGAATGCATAATTGGAATAGATACATTGAGCAACTGGCAGAATCCCCACATTGGCTCTCTGACTCATGGAGTGTGGGTTATTATGATGGGAAAGGCCAATGGAAGCCACTAGAATTGCTCCTACTAGCAAAAGAATAAATCAGAAGCAATTCCAGATCCCTAGAGGGATTGCAGTGATTACTGCCACTCTTAAGGACTTGAAGGATGCATGAGTGGTGATTTCCACCACATCCCCATTCAACTCTCCTATTTGGCCCATGTAGAAAACAGATGGGTCTTGGAGGATGACAGTGGCTTATCATGTGCTCAACCAGGTGGTAACTCCAATTGTAGCTCCTGTTCTGGATGTGGTATCATTACTTGAGCAAATCAATGCATTCACTGGTACCTGGCATGCAGCTATTAATCTGCTAAATGCTTTTTTCTCAAAAGCTGTTAGTAAGGACCACCAGAAACAGTTTGCTTTCAGTTGGCAGGGTCAGCAATGTACTTTCACTGTCCTACCTCATGTCATCATCTTATCTACAGTTACCTTGATCATTTCTCCCTCCCATAAGACATCAAACTGGACCATTATATTGATGATATCATGTTAATTCGACCTCTTGAGCAAGAAGTAACAACTACTCTAGACTTATTGGTAAAGCATTTACGTGTCAGAGGATGGGCGATAAATCCAACAAAAATGCAGGGGAATTCCAGTTCAGTGGAATTTCTAGGTGTCCAGTGGTGTGGGGCCTGTCAAGATATCCCTTCTAAAGTGAAGGATAAGTTGCTGCATCTGGCCACTCCTATGACCAAAAAAGAGGCACCATGCCTAGATGGTCTCTGGATTTTGGCAACAACATGTTCCTCATTTGGGTGTGCTACTCCAGTCCATTTGTCGAATGGTCAGAAAAACTGCTAATTTTGAATTTGGACCTGAACAAGGGAAGACTCTGTGACAGGTCCAGGCTGCTGTACAAGCTGCTCTGCCATTCGGACCATATGATCCAGCAGACCCAATGGTGCTGGAAGTGTCAGTTACAAATAGAGATGCTGTCTGGAGCCTTTGGCAGGCCCCTATAGGAGAATCACAATGCAGACCCTTAGGATTTTGGAGCAAAGCCTTACCATCTGCTGCAGAAAACTACTCTCCTTTTAGAAACAGCTTTTGGCCTGCTTCTGGACCTTAGTACAGACTGAATGCTTAACCATGGGTCACCAAGTTACCATGAGACCTGAGCTGCCTATCATGAGCTGGGTGTTGTCTGACCCACCAAGCCATAAAGTTTGGTGCATGCAGCAGCACTCCATCATAAAATGGAAATGGTACATATGACATAGGGCCAGAGAAGTTCCTGAAGGCACAAATAAGTTATGTGAGGAAGTGGCCCAAATGCCCATGGTCTCCACTCCTGCCAAATTACCTTCTCTTTCCCAGGCCAGAGCTATGGCTTCTTGGGGAGTTCCTTACAGTGAATTGACTGAGGAAGAGAAAGCTCGGGCCTGGTTTACAAATGGTTTGGCACGATATGCAGGTACCACTCAAAAATCGACAGTTGCAGCACTCCAGCTCCTTTCTGGGATGCCCTTGAAGGACAGTGGTGAGGGGTAATCCTCCCAGTGGGCAGAGCTTGAGCAGTGCACTTGGTTTTTCATTTTGCTTGGAAGGAGAACTGGCCAGAGGTGCATATGTATACTGACTCATGGGCTGTTGCTAATGTTTTGACTGGATGGCCAGGGACTTGGAAAGACCATAATTGGAAAATTGGTGAGAAATTGGTCTGGGGAAGAGGTATGTGAATAGATCTTTCTGAGTAGGCTAAAAACATGGAAATATTTGTGTCCCATATGAATGCACAATAGAGGGTGTCTTCAGCATAGGAAGGTTTTAATAATCAAGTGAATAAGATGACCCATTAAGTGGATGCCAGTCAGCCTCTTTCCACAGCAACTCCTGTCATTGCCCAATGGGCTCAAGAAAGAAAGTGGTCGTGGTGGTAGGGATGGAGGTTATGCATGGGCTCAGCAACATGGACTTCCACTCATCAAGGCTGACCTGGGTACAGCCACTGCTGGGTGCCCAATATGCCAGCAGTAAGGACACACACTCAGCCCCCAATATGGCACCATTTCCCGAGGTGACCAGCTGGTTTCATGGTGGCAGGTTGATTATATTGGAGCACTTCCTTCATATAAGTGGCAGTGATTTGTTGTAACTGGAATAGATACATACCATGGATATGGGTTTTACTTTCCCTGCATGCAACATTTCTGTAGAAACTACCATCCATGAACTTACAGAATGCCTTATCCATTGTCTTGGTATTCCACACAATACTGCTTTTGATCAAGGAACACAGTTCACAGTAAATGAAGTGTGGGGATGGGCACATGCTCATGGAATTCTCTCGTCTTACCATGTTCCCCATCATCCAGAGGCAGCAGGATTGATGGAACGGTGGAATGGCCTTTTGAAAACTCAATTACAGTGCCGACTATGTGGTAGTAGCTTGAAGGGCTGGGGTGATCATCTCCAGGAAGCTGTATATGCTCTGAATTAGTATCCACTGTATGGTGCTGTTTCTCCCATAGTCAGGATCCAGGGGTCCAGGAATCAAGGGGTGGAAATGGAAGTGGCACCACTCACTATTACCCTTAGTGATCCATTAGGAAAATTTTTGCTTCCTGTCCCTGCGACCTTGAGCTCTGCTATTCTACAGATTTTAATTCCAAATGGGGGAGTGATTCCACCAGGAGAAACAACAATGATTCTATTGAACTGAAATCTAAGACTGCCACCTGGTCACTTAGGACTACTCATGACCCTGGATCAATAAGTCAAGAAAGGGACTACATTATTGGCTGGGGTGATTGACCCTGACTATAAGAGGAAATAGGACTGCAACTACACAATAGAGGTAAAGAAGGATTTTCCTGGAATATAGGGTATCCCCTAGGGTGTCTTTTTGTACTTCCATGGCCTATGATTAAAATCAATGGAAAACTGCAACAACCCAGTCACGGCAGGACTACCAATGACTCTGAAACTTCAGGAATGAAGGTTTTGATCACCCCACCAGGTAAAGAACCACGGCCAGCTGAAGTGCTTGCTGAGTGTAAGGGAAACATGGAATGGGTAGTGGAAGAAGGTAGTGATCAATATGAACTATGATCACATGATCAGTTACAGAAATGAGGACTGTAAGGCTGTTTTGTTCATGTTATAGTATTTAAGTTGTAAGATATCATGTTTAATAATGAATATTACCCAGGGACTTGCATTCTATGCTGGAGAGATTTAATGTGTTTCCTATTGTATGCAGGATAGTTAAGTATTGTTAGGTGAGGAAAAAATATGTCTTGTATTGTTTTCTCTTTAGAAATTAGGTATGGTTTAAGGTGATGTCTATAGCTGCCAAGTTGACAAGGGGGAGACTGTCATGGTCAGGGTCAAGTGTCACCTTGGCCAGGTGGTGGTACCTGCTTGTCTGGTTGGGCAAGTGCTGTCCTGTCTGTTGCAATGAGGACATTTCATAGAATTAAATCATGATCATGTTGGCTGTATTCACAGCTGATTCCATTGGTAATTTGTCAAGGGGAGTGTGTTCTACAATGAGTGATGTTTAGTCTAATCAATGGTAAGCTTTTAAGGAGGATTCAGAAGAGACACTCTCTCACTTCCTGCTTCGACCAGCAAGCCTCTCCTGTGGAGTTCGTTCAGACCCTCCATCAGAATTGTCAACTTCAGAACCTGCCCTACGGATTTTGGAGTCTATGTTCCCATGGTTACGTGAGATATTTTTGTTCATTTTATATTCATGGATAGTTCCTGTTGGTTCTGTTTCTCTAGTGAACCCTAATGAATAGAAGTCCATTTTATAATTGGGTTGTTTGTCTTTTGTTGTTGAGTTGTATGATTTCTTTGTATATACAGGAAATCAAACCTTTTTCTGATATGTGATTTCCAAATATTTTCTCCCATTGAGTTGGCTGCCTCTTCACCTTTTTGACAAAGTCTTTTGAAGTGCAGAAGTATTTGATTTTGAGGAGCTCCCATTTATATATTTTTTTCTTTTGTTGCTTGTACTTTGGGTGTAAAGTTTAGGAAGCTACCTCCTATTAGTATGTCTTGAAGATGTTTCCCTACATTTTTTTCTAGAAGCTTTATGGTGCTAGTTCTTATATTTAGGTGTTTGATCCACTTTGAGTTAATTTTTGTGTAGGGTGTAAGATAGGGGTCCTCTTTCATTCTCTTGGCTGTTGATAGCCAGGACCTTCATGCCCAATTATTGAAAAGGCCATTTTGTCCCAGTTCAGAGGATTTGGGGACCTTGTCCAAAGTCAGTTGGCCATAGATTTGGTGGTCTATTTTTGCACTCTCAATTCGATTCCATTGGTCAATGCTTCTGTTTTTGTGCCAGTACCATGCTGTTTTCACCACTTTGGCTTTATAATAGGTTTTAAAGTCATGGAGTGTTAATCCTCCCACCTCGTTCTTCCTTTTTAGAATGCTTTTAGCTATTCAGCATCTCGTTCCCTTCTAGATGAATTTGGTAGTCAGTTTTTCCAAATCTTCAAAGTAAGTTGTTGGAATTTTTATTGGTACTGTGTTGAATCTGTAGATCAATTTGGGGAGAATTGACATCTTAACTATATTTAGCCTTTGTATTCACGAGCAGAAAATGTCTTTCCACCTATTTAGATGTCCTTGGATTTCTTTTAGCAATATTATGAAGTTTTACATGTACATGTCCTTTATGTTCCTACTTAAGTTCATTCCTAAGTACTAGATTCTTTTAGTTGCTACTTTGAATGAAATTTTTTCCTTAACTGACTCATCTAGGTCATTGCTTGTGTATAGAAATGTTATTGATTTTTGCACATTAATTTTATATCCCACCACCTTGCTGAATTTGTTTATTAGCTCAAGTAACTTTGCTGTAGATTTCTTAGGATTTTCCAAGTATAGTATCATATCATCTGCAAATAATGAGTTTTACTTCTTCCATTCCAATTGGATGCCTTTCATTTCTTTGTCCTGCCTGATTGCTCTAGCTAGAACTTCTAGCACAATGTTGAATAATAGTGGTGACTGTGGGTATCCTTGTCTTGTACTTGATCTTAGGGGGAAAGCTTTCAGTCTCTCCCCATTGAGTACAACACTGGCTATCAGTTTTTATTATATTCCCTTTATCATATTGAGGCACTTATCTTTGATTCCTATTTTTTGTAGTGTTTTTTATGAGAAAAAGATGCTGAATTTTGTTGAATGCTTTTTCAGCATCAATCGAAATAATCATTTTTCCCTTTCAATTTGTTAATGTGCTGTATTACACTAATTGATTTTCTTGTGTTGAACCATCCTTGCATTTCTGGTATAAACCACACTTGATCATGGTGTATAATTCTTTTCATGTGCTGTTGGATTCGATTTGCTGATATTTTATTGAGAATTTTTGCATCTATGTTCATTATGGAGATTGGTCTGTAGTTTTCCTTTCTTATAGCGTCTTTACCCAGTTTTGGTCTTAAAATATTAGCTTCATAAAATGAGTTAGGTAATTTCCTTTTTCCTCAATTTTTTGGAAAAGTTTGAGCAGGATTGTTGTTAGTTCTTTATGGAATATTTGATAAAATTTCCCTGTGAAGCCATCTGGCCCTGGGCTTTTCTTTATAGGAAGATTTTTGATGCCTGATTGAGTCTCTTTACTTGTGACTGCTTTTTTTGAGATCTTCTATTTCTTCCTGAGTCAGTGTAGCTTGTTTGTGTGTCTCCAGGAATCTGTCCATTTCATCTAAGTTGTCTAGTTTGTTGGCGTGTTGTTGTTCATAGTATCCTTTTATGATTTCTTTTATTTTGTCTCATTCTTTGATGGTCATTGAGATCCTGCTTCATCCCATTGTGATCAGAGAAAGTGCTTTGAATGATTTCAGTGTTTTTAAATTTATAAAGATCTGTTTTGTGCCCCAGCATATGATCTAGGCTGGAGAATATTCCATGAGCACTAGAGAAGAATGTATATCCTTGTGCTCTGGAATTCAATGACCTATATATGTCTGTTCGGTCTAATTCATTTATCAACTTATTTAACTTCTCTATTTCTTTGTTGATCTTTTGTCTGGTTGTTCTATCTGTAGAGGAGAGTGGTGTATTGAAGTCTCCTACTATTATTGCTGCAACATCTATCACTCCCTTCAGTTTTGTCAATTTTGCCAATCCTACTATTATTGCTGGAACATCTATCACTCCCTTCAGTTTTGCCAATATCTGTCACATATACTTTGTCTCATGTACTCCTTGATTGGGAGCATAAACATTTAAGATTGTTATATCTTCTTGGTGAATTCCCTTTTAGTTAATATGTAGTGTCCTTCTTTGTCTCTTATGATGTCTTTACATTTAAAGTCTATTTTGTCTGATATTAGTATAGCTACTCCCATTTTCTTTTGGTTGCAACTTGTGTGGAAAATATTTTTCCATCCTTTCACTTTCAATCTGTTCATATCCTCATGTCTAAGATGAATCTCTTGTAAGCAGCATATAGCTGGATTATATTTCTTAATCCATTCTGTCAATATGTACCTTTTCATTGGCAAGTTTAGTCTGTTAACATTCAAAGTTATTAATGAAAATGCATTTCGTGAATCCACCATCTTATCTTTTTAAATTTTATTTGTCAGATCTCTCTATATATTTTCCTTTTTCTCTTTGTATTCTTTAAATTACCCTTAGTGGTACTCTTCAATTCTGTGCCCTCCTCCAGACCTCCTTTTCTTGTCTTTTTTTTTTGCAGCCAGCAGAACTTCTTTTAGTATTTCTTATAGGGCCTGTCTGTTGTTGACAAATTCTTTCAGGACTTCTTTGTCTGTGCAAACTTTAATCTCTCCCTCAATTTTAAACGACAGTCTAGCTTGATACAGAATTCTTGGCTGGAAGTCTTCTCTTTCAAGATCTTGAATATATCATACCACTGCCTTCTCACCTCCAGGGTTCTAGTTGAGTAGTCTGACCTCAGTCTCATTTGGTTTCTCTTGTATGTAGTAGATTGTGTTTCTCTTGCCACTTTCAGGATTTTCTGCTTCTTTTCAACATTTGACAGACTGAATAATATGTGCCTTGGGGAAGGCCTATTTGGATTTATTCTGTTTGGAGTTTGTTGAGCTTTTTTGACTTGTATATTTATGTCCTTTATGAGGGTTGGGAAGTTTTCCCCCATTATGTCTTTAATTACTCTTTCTAGCCATTTATTCCTCTCTTCTCCTTCTGGGACACTAAGCATCCTTATATTTGTGCACTTTGTTTTGTCTATCATTTCCCTGAGTTCCAATTCAATTTTTTCCCATCTTTTTTGCCATTTGCTGTTTTGAGTCTTCAAAGTCAATTATCCTGTCCTCTACATCATTTATTCTTTCTTCTGTCTCTTCAAATCTGGTGTTGTGTGCCTCTAGTATTTCTTTTTATTCTTCAACAGGGTTTTTAATCTCAGTGATAGCCACTACTTTTCTATTTATTTTTTCAAATTCCTCTTTATTCTCTTCTACTGTCTTCCTGATCTCCTTTATGTTATTTGCTATCTCACTTATATTATTAGTAGAAGAGTTGCATGAACATTTTTGATTAGTTGTTCCAATGTCTGTGTCTCTTCTGGGGTTTTAATTTGGTCATTAGGCAGAGCTGTATCTATCTGCATTGTGACATGCCCAGTGATCTTCTGCTGTCTTTGCAGCATGTGAATATCTTAATTGATTTACTTTGGAGTTGATTTCTTTCAGTGGTTGAAGGCCTTGTGTTTGCGGGATGGTTGTATAGCAGTGAGCAGGGCTCAGGGGGGAGCACTCAGTGCGGTGATTTGTTACAGGTGCAGGTTGGGGATGTTACACTGATCCTTGTGAATATGGGTGCCCAGCAGCCAGGGAAGATGTATCTGTGTGGGTGCCTTCGTCTGGAGGGTGTAACTCTGGTGTGTGCTGGTCTAAGGAATGGGGTCCTTTGTGTGCATAGAGGTGTGGCAGCAGGTCGGCGTTATGCTCTCATGGATTGGGGGTGCATGTGACCTGTCTTCACAGGTTGGCACTTTCTTAGAGCTGGAAAGTGTGGCTGAGGGCTGTGCACATATGTGGTTCTAGGACTGCTGTAAAGTGCAGTTTCCAGAGCTGAATGATGTGATTGAGGGCCCATGTGCATGCATGGGCCTGGGAGTGCCATAAATGGGTGCACAAACCTGGAGGGGGGCACAGAGTGAGACTGTGCAACACTAAGGTCAGGGGAGCAGGGATAGCTTAAGTAGGGAGGTTAGTGCCCGCAGCTTTTATGTACTGGCAACAGCCTGCAGGGAACAGGGAAGGGGTGGCAGTGCTTGAGAGGGTTGCAAGAGAGGTGTGTTGGGCTGCACTCAGGGTGGGGGTGTGGGGCGGGTACATTCACGGGGGGCTGGTGGGGTGGGGGTGCCTGGAGAGCGGGGTATGGAAGCGGGTGATGGAGTTCGGGTGTGTGCGATGTGGGTTGAGTCACAGGTCATGGGGCTGCACTGGTGATGGTAGCGCACCCAAGGGATGTGGCCGGGCTTACTTCCCAATCCCAGGATCCTGTCCATGTACTCTTGTGGGCTCCAAGCCTCAATGCCTCTGCACCAGGCTCCAGCTTTCTGCCTCTCAGTTCCTGGGCCTCTGCAACCAAGGCTGCCCCATGTGGTGCAGTAGGCTCTCTCAGGTCAGCTGCATTCCCGAATTGCCACATCAGTCACCCTCCTGTCCTTTCTCTAACTTTTCTGTGGAGCAGTACTAATCTCCAGCTACTTTATTCTGCCATCTTCCCAGTGTATTTGATTATGAACAAAGTAACACACTGCCCACCTCTCAACCTATCCCAGAGTTAATGAAAGGAAATACTCTTTTGTAGTCTATCTTTTGTGTGGGGTAGCTGCTCACAGCAAAAGCAGTCGTTAGTTTTAAAGCCTCCCAATTGCAGTTCAGTCCCTGCAATATAAATAAGAATTCTTTGGCACACTTGTCCTTGATGAAAAGACAGATTCTGCTATCAAAAGAGCCTTCCAGGAATGATGCAAATGTCTTTAGCTTCTGTTTTTTTCTCAGCCAAATTAAATGGCAGATTTTAACATCTATGGTTCTATTTAGTCAAGATGTACACCTTCTAGCAATGCCCTACACAAAATTGTTCCTCTTGGATTTCCTTTGAATTGCTACCAATTTCAACCAGTTGATTTTTGGGGGATCATCTGTCTTTGCATCTCTCTACCAAATCCCCTTCATTACCCTGATGTTGGAACAATCAACTACTTTCTGCCGTGGAAGAGATACATCAGTGATTGTTCACATGCAGTTTTTCAAACATTTTTACTTTTCCCTGGAATGTTTTTCAGTAGAGATTGATTATCTGGCATTTACCCTGAGAGAGGTATGAATGTGTATAGAATCTTGTATATTCAGCCCTATTTTAGTTTCATATAAATATCAATATTCAATCTTTTCAAGGACCTGCCCCAAAGTCAATAAAGAGTTTTACTATCTGATGAACTTTTTCTGTAAAGGGCCAGATAGTAACTATTTAAGGCTTTGCCAGGCCCATTAGGTCTCTGTTTCATATTCTCCTTCTCTTTTTAAAAACCCTCTAAAAATTCAAAAAACAATCTTAGCTCTAGACCTTACAAAAACAGGTTGTATATTACCACACTGAAGGTGAACATAATTGAAAGGGTTGTATGAACCCATGTGTCCCACTGATTGACACTACAAATATAAATAAGCTCTTGCACAAACTATTGCAAAGGTATGAATCTTGTACAAAGAGTTTATGAGTTCGGGGTATGGGGGAAATTGCTATTTCATTCTATGGGCTATGTTTAACAGGAAAACATCAACAGTACCACAGTGACACCAGGGGTAAATAATGGGAGAGAGGGACAAGAGTTAAGGGGAGGTTTAGATTTTCTAAAATTTGGTGAGGGTGATGTATTGAATACATGGGAAATGACCCCATGGATGAGCCTGGCACAATGGGATCAACAATGCCATCTTGACCAAAAGACTGAAAAGAAGTGTAACAAACAAGGTGTCAATGGCTGAGAGAATTCAAATAGAGTCAAGAGGCTACTCTGGAAGTTGTTCTCATGCAAGCTTCAGTTAGACATTGCTACCTATCATAACTTGCCAATCCCTGACCAGAACCGTTCCTGTCAATCCTAAAAACATCTAGAGCATTATATAAGAGTCTACAAAAGTTCTATGCACTAGGGTAACTTTCCAGGAGCCATAACCCCAGATGGGGCAAATTAAACCTCTCCATGTATGGGTGGGTTTGCTCTCCTGGCCCAAGATTTCCTGGTTCCAGGCCTTTGCTTCCATGGTTCTTCCTCAGGAATAATTTTTTCCTTCATTTTGTTCCTTTTTTGTCCCTTTTAATCCAGACTGGCGATGATTCCATTTATACAGGCACTGCAACACACTTGTCGATTTTCTATGCATTATGCAGGGATCATAGCGATCAGACAATATGATTTTCCACAAATCCTTTCTGGGTAGCTCCATCTCCAATCCTTGCTGGAGACTGGAGTTTCATATAAATATGAAACTTTTATATTTAAGTTTCATATGGCTGAGTGGTTCCATGTTTGGTTAAATCCTCATGTGGGGCCCTATTCACTGGGTCGCATGTTCTGAAACCCCAGAATTTTCCAGATCATCAATTTTTGTTTTCTTTGTACCCAAGAGTTCAGTTCTCAACTTATTTCTTTTCTATCACATTTTACTGTAAGCTGCAAGAAGCAGCTAGGCTGCATTTTCCACATTGCTTTTGGAAATTTCCTCAGCTAAGTATCCTGGGTCAATGCCTTTAAATTCTAACTTCCATCCAACAACAGTGCTAATTTGGCCAATTATCTGCCATTTTAAAATGAGAGTTGCCTTCCTTCCAGTTTGCAATGACACATTCTTCATCTTTCTAAAGCCTCATCAGAGGTGTATTTAGAGTTCACATTTCTACTAACAGTCTATTCAAAGCATTCTAGGCCTTCTCTATCATGATCTTCACAACTTTTCCAGAACCTTTCCTTATCCATTTAAAAAGCCATTCCAACATGTTTGATATTTGCAAACCACAATACCCCACCTCTCCAGTACCAAAATCTGTATTGGTTTTCTAAAGTTGCCAGAATGCAATATACCAGAAATGGAACAGCTTTAAAAAAGGAATGTATAAAGTTGGAATTTTACAGTTCTAAGGCCAGAAAAATGCCCAAACTAAGGCATCCAGGGAAAGGTCAACTTAACTCAAGAAAGGTCAGTGGTTCTGGAGCACCTCCATCAGCTGGGAAAATACCTGAAAACTTCTGCTGAGTTTCTCTCCTGGTTTCTTATTTCAAAGGAATTCTCCGGGGGTGTTTTCCTTCTACATCTCCAAAGGTCTCTGACTATGTGGGCTCTGAAGCTTTTTACAAAATGTTTCCCTCTTAAAGGACTATGGTCAGTGACCCCACCTTGAATGGGTAGAGACACATCTCCATGGAATCCACCTAATCAAGAGGTCCTACCCACAATTGTGTGAATCACATCTCCATGGAAACAACTTAATCAAAATGATCCCACCCAACATTATTGAATGAGGATTAAAGAACATGGCTTTTCTGGGGTATGCAACAGTTTCAAACTGGCAAAAAGGGCTTCTCCAATCTAACATTATGAGATCCTGTATTGTCCAACAGCAAACCTGGGGCATGAAAATGGCTTTCCTGAGAAACAAGACATGACAACCAGAAAAAATCACGTGAAAAATAAATGTCAAAACACTTAGACCATGTGCTCCAAATGGTTGCACCAAGGATACATCCTACTGATACAAGTCCAGGGTCAGAATTTAGTTTCATTTTCTGTAGAAAATAATAAGCAGTCTGCATGATTAGAAACTTAACTGCCATACTGAGAATTATGCAAAAACTCATCTGTAAGGAGGAAAATATGAAGCAAAAATATAAAAAAACTCTTGTCAACAATATTTCTACCTAACTTGTATCTTTATCTTCACGGTTGATTTTTGCATAAAGCGCTTTTCTTTTCTTCCTGTATCAGCTGTGTTCTCCACCTGGAAGCTTTTGGTCTGGATCCCAAGTTCCAGAGTTGGAAGCTTCACCCTGCAGGAAAGTTTAGGCATCATTCTGCAAGCTAAGGCTTCATCATAAGCAGCACCTCTCAGCCATATGTCAATAAATAAATGTTATAATAGGACACGTGCTGAAAGTGAGTCATCAGGTTTCCTCCTTATCAAAGTTGTGTTAGTCATTCTATGAAGGAAAATTTCACTCTTTTTTTTTAACCTATGTATAAATTCTTCTTACTCTGAGTTTTCAGGGCTACTACAAGCCCAGTTGGAATAAGTATGTAATTGGAAGGAGAATTCCCAATGGAATAGAAGATGTGGCCACCATAGACAAGGATAGCAAGAAATAGAAAACAAGCTGCCACACAGCTGGGAGGCCATCTTTCTCATAGTCTAGATTTTAGAACTTTTATAGGGTGATGTAATCATACAGACAACCAGCTGTGGAAGCTAAAGAGGCCTTTTCATAGTTTCCGTTTTTGCAGCTGGGGAAAAATATGTAAAATGAAGGTGAGTTTGGTCTGGGAGTCTAATGTTAATTAAAACAGGACCTTCAGCACTTTTTACAAGACCTATTTTAGAGAAGGGGTGATTATCCCCACTGCTTATTCATTTAACAGCCCAATTTGGTCTGTTCTTAAACCTGGAATGAAAGAATTTTGCCTCATGGTAGATTCCCAAACTCTTAAAGCAGTGGTCCTGTCCATTGAGGCCCCCATGCCAAATATTATTGAAATTACTGATTCCATCCTATCAGCAACTAGGAAATAATTTCCAGTGATATATTTGAGTAATGTTTTATTCAGTGCTTGGTTCAACAGCCTCTCAGCCACAGTATTCCTTCCCCTCAAAAATGACACAATAAACCTTCACCAGGCAACTCATAGGGTATCTCAACAGCCTTGTCCTCACACACCATCTTTGTATGCAAGCTCTTAACCACATCCAATCTTCTCCAGACGTACAGATATGATATCACACTAGTGACATTCTCTTCTGAGGAGATTCATTTAATGTACTTGTTCAGGGCATACAAAGCACTCACATAGAAGCTTACATAAAGGGAATGGGCCGTTGCCCCATACATAGTACCATACACTGACATTTTGGTTAAATTCTTGAAAATTAGTTGGGAAACAGGGCTGCTCCATCCCTGACACTGTTAGGAAACAGCTATTGACTTTCTAAGCACCCACAAATTTTTAAGATGCCCAACATCTTTTAGGCAATTTTGAGTCTGAGAGACAATACAAATTTAAAAATTTTGCTCATTACAAATTTTAGTTAAGTCTGTTTATTCTGTTACTGAAATCAGCCCAGCTTGAACAAGCCCCCCTAAAACCAAAGGTTCTAGAATCTATCCAAATTGTAATATGGCAGGTACTTCCATTAGTGCCCCCAAAGACTCCTTTAATGTAGAGGCTTCTGCAACTTCTTCTCAGGCCTTCTGAAATCTCTGAACCACCCATGATACTCCTAAATTACCAGTGACTTCTGGTACAAGAAATTCCCTCGGCCCCATGCCTTAAACCATTAGAGTGAAAGTCGTGGCTGCATACTGGGCCCTTCTAAAGATGGAGGCTCAGAGCCTATGATCCTCCATACCCACCTGCACATTATGCCTTGGGCCATAGAAGCAGCAACCCACTGGCTTGGCACGGCCACCGAGGCCTCCTTGCTACAGAAGGAGCCAAACCTGGATCCTCTGGCATAGTCCACTGACAGGAGGGGTGGTATCCCCTGTCTTTAGTTCCTTGCCAGATGCCATGATGCTGGAGGTCATCCCTCTTCAAGACCCCTTGACTACCGGGATGTCCCTTGGAATCAACTGAGTAAACAGAAATGGGAGTTTGTATACTTTGCATATGGGTTCTACCACCACTACACATGATGCAGCTTCCAGGAGAACTGCTGCTTTTCATCCCTTAATTGAATCATCCCTTATCAAAGATGGGACCCATGGGTCAGCAAAATTGACTGAACTTCAGGTAGTCATCTTAGCACCGGTTGCCCTGCCCAACAATCAGCCCCATTTGCACATTTTGACACATGCAAGGCCATTGCCAATGGTCTGGCTATTTGATTCAGCCAATGGCAGCAACAGTACATTGTCCATGATTGCCCTTTTGGGGTAAATAACTCAGGAATTTCTTGACTTGCAGATATGCAAAATATAAATCAAGGTCACATATGTATCTGTACATGCTATTGCCATAATACAAGGCCTCACCAAAACACTTCTTATCTCTATCAGAGTTCCAGACATTATTGATAGTGACCAAGACCCACATTTTAATTCTCAAAATGCACAATGCAGGGCTCTTGAAGAAAACATTCAATAGAACTTTCATTTCCCTTACTGGCTTTAGGCTAAAGGCCTCAGAGAACACCATGATAGTTTATTTAAACTTAAGAGTTCATTCGGTTAAATTAAACATGACACATTTCGGTCATCTGTCAAGCATCAGGGGTGAATTTTAATAGAGTCTGACTCTATTTTCTACTCTTCCATCCCCTTATGACCCACTTCTGGGCAAGCTAATCAGAAAGCCTGGGCATACCCTCCTTTGGTACCAGCTCTGGCCCATGCATGGGAGCCCTTACCCCAGCCCTACCCACTAACCACCACTAAACTCCAAGCCAGTAGCCCCTTGCTATGTTTTGACACCATTTTCATATCTCCTTGGGAGCTTTCCCTGATCTCCCCAGAAAGCCTCATTTTGTGAGTAATAAGTCTTTTCATATGCACTTGATTTTTGTGTGTGACATCATCAGTCTCAAAATCCAAACTAAATTCTGGGTGGAGGTCCATCCCAGTTTCTGCATGGTTATCACAGCATATATAATGTCTTTAATATAATAGAATTTTATTTCTTGCTCAAATAACATTCTAAATGGCTATTTCTCATTAATAAATGGCTTTCTGCCACATGGTGATTCAGTGACCCGACTCCGTTCATCTTGTGGCTCTACTACTTCCTAGTACCTCATCTTCATTATCTGCATCCAGCTTTGGAAGGGGAAAGAGTATGGAGAATGTGTTTCTGTTTCTGAATAGCCTTGGTCTAGGATATCGCTTCTCTACACATTCCATTGGTAAGAACCAATCATATGGCCACACCTAGATACTAAAGGGTACTGGGAAATGTAGTCATGTGTATCCTAGGGGCAAGTCTATACTATTGAAGGGGGACAAGAATTTTAGTGGACAGGTAACCATTTTTGCCAGAGGGACATAACCCATATCTGTAGATATCTAAGAGCCACAATGGAATATGGCCCTACCTCAGCATAGGAGAGAATGTGCATATGATAGCCTCATCTCTAGACTATGGAACAACCATTTTTTAGGTCAGAGTTGTTGACAACAGGTGTTTCAGGTATTTTTGGTAGCTTATTTTTTCTTTTCCCTTAAACCCTCTCTTCTTGCTGTTTATTCTTTCCTTTCCTCTTTTCTTTATTCCTTCCACATTCATGACCAAATCTTAAGTAGCAGTGGCTGAGGAGAGGGTGGGGAGAGAGGGGAATGGATCAATGTTGTTTGGTCATTTCAATGAAGGTGTAGTAGGACAAGGAGAGGATGACCAACCCATCCTCCTATCTCTCTAGTCCAAGCTCCAAGCCAAATTCCAGTGAGGTCTGGTTGCTGTTCATGAGGTCTTGAGGTATTTTAATTCCAAGTGATTTGCCTTGGAAACAGTGGGGACAAATATGCTTTATATTGAGAAAAGAGCCCAAGGAAATATCTATTTCTATTTGGTTCCTTGATATCAACTCACCCAGCTCCCATCCTTTATTTTCTCCCAAGTCTCTCCGTCATTTTCTGAAAACCTAAAAAATACTATGATGGTCTAAGGGACTTGGTGAGGTCATCCAGATTATCCTTATGTTAGGATTTTTTTTTCTGGTTGTTCAAATAATTACTTCCACTGTGTTCATGCTTATGTACTGCTTTTCAACACTGTTTTTGTGAATCAAAATATCAATAAAAATTAAAAAAATAATGTTGCCCTGGCATTGAACGAGGGGGAACCAGTGAGGCACAGGTCTCTCATGCTCTCCTTTGGCATATAGATTTAACATCACATCTGATTTAAATCCATTCGATAGCTAAGCCCACCATGTGCTCTTTTCTTTTCTTTTTTTTTTTTAAGGCTGCTCTGACACATCTTTCTAGATCTATCTCATTTTCAGTTTAGTACCCTTTAAATGATTGAAAATCAGATTTTCCCACTGACTGTGCCTTTTGTCCCAAATGATAAACGATGATTTCTGCCTCCTCCCCTCTCTGTCTGGTTCCTAACTGTGTTCAAAATAAGCCGACTCTTTGCGTTGAGTTTTTGCTGCTGTCAGGGGATTTATGTAGGATGTGAGCTGAGCTATGGCAACTGCAGCGATTGGATAATGGCTCCTTTAGAGCTGCTTGCATAGCACAAACCACGAAGGGGCTTTTTTTGGTTCTTCCCCAAATAGCTGCAGTTCTTGTTTGGGGATTTAAAATGCCCATGTATTTCCAAGTTAGGAACAGGAATGAAAAAAATTCCTGGCAATTGTGACTCAGTGAATGAACCTTACCTAATTACACTAGATGTGTGACTTTGGGTAAAGCTTTTCACCTTTCTGAGTCTCAATTTATTTATCTGTAAAATGAGGAGATTGATGCTATATAAATGTTAAGGTCCCTTCTATATATGAAATTTCGTTTTCTATATTTGGGTCCCTAAACTGCTTGACTTGAATTTTCTTTAATAGCTTTTTCCTTTTTTTTCAAATAGGGAATTCAAGAAAGGGATGGTATTTTTTTGCACTCCATGTTTAAAAAGTAAATAAATAGCATTCCCTATGCTTAAAGTGTCCAATGCTGAACTCATTACATTCTTTGCCTCAATCCCCTTCTTCTCCAGCATTCCCTATCTTGGGTAACTGCACCATACCCACTAATTTCCCAATCTAGGAACTTCCAAGTCACCCTCAACTCCTCCCTGCCAGCTCCTGTCCCCTTCCTCTGACCATGCCTTTAGCATCTCTCAGCCACCGCATTTATGGAATGGGTTCTTTGGAGGCTAGGCCCACCCTGCTAGCTAGTCTGATCATTGGTGGCACAAATTCTTCATGGAAAAATGTCAGCCTCCAATCAAACTACCTGGGTTGCCATCCTAGCTTCAACTCTTGCTGGCTATGTGACTTGGACAAGGCTGGACTGGGAATGTTTGGCCTCTGGAATTTGAGACCCATATATGGATTTTAGCACTACAATTTACTAGCCTTATGGCTTTTAAAAACCACAGAAACTTTTCTGGAAAATGGATATAATAATAATACTCAGCTATCAGGATTTAATGTCTGTCAAGTGCTAATCCCAGTACCTGGTGCATTTTGAGTGCTTAATCAATGCTAGTAGTTATCATTACTGTTATTATGGCAGAATGCTCATTAGCAGTCTCAGCCCCAGTGTGCAGTGAAGCCTAGAATAAAACATGGCTGCCAAAAACTTTCTCTATGTTATACTAGGCATACACTCTGTGTCTTTGTGCCCATGTGCCTTAGCTTACCCTTATCACCTTTAACTACTTGCTTTGGTTCTGGTGAATTAATTGGTTTTGATTCTTCTACCTCAGGATCCTCTCACTTCCCTGGGGGTGGGGGGTGGGTAGTGGAGAATGGGTGAATTGCTTCAATTTGCTGTCACCTCCCACTTGACTTTGAGAATCATCCACCATGGCCTTTGCAAGGATCTGTGTCCCTGAGATTTTGGGGATTGTCTCCCATCAGCTTTGACACAGCTTTAGTTCTGCTAGTTGGACCTTGTCCTTTGAAGGTCCATTTTCCTCAGAATCTCTCTCTCTAGCTCTGTCTTCCTTCCCTCCTCCCTGTCCCATATTACTAAGTGTGGTGGATAGTATTTTCCAAAGATGGCCACAACAATAGCTCCCATCCTCCTGAATGGCAGGCAAGAATTCTACCACTCTCTCAGACTCTTTTACACTGAGAACTTCCACTCTCCCCATCAGGAAATAATGTCAAATTCTCCTCCTCTTGAATGTGGGCTGGACTTAGTGACTTTCTTATAACTAACAGAATATGGTGGAAATGATGTTGTATGACTTCTGAGCTAGATCAGAGAGGGCCAAGCAGCTTCTGTCTAAGTCTCTTGGAACACTGGCTTACTAAGCAGGTTCTCCCTTTCAGAACCCAGTGCCCATGCTGTAGGAAATGCAAGACATGTGGAAAGGGGTGTAGGTGCTCCAGTTGATATTTCAGCTGAGACTCTCCATCAGCCATCTCAGAGCAGAGAACAACTGTCCTCATTGTGTCCTGTCTGAATACCCAACCTTGGTGATCCATGTAAGTAATAAAATGGTTGTTTTTTTATGCCACCTCACATGCCTTTATGCAAAGCCAGAGCATTCAAATGTGTTAACCTTGTAAACATCAGCAGGATTTGTTCCTTTGTGTCTGCTCTGACTCTCTGATTTAGTTCAGGCTTTTATTATCTTACGTCTGAACCTGAGCCACAATCTCACAGCCACTCTTTTTGTTTCCAGGCTTTCATCCTCCAATTCAGTCTCCCCACCACTGCCAGGGTGATTTTTCTAGAAAACAAACTTAATCATATCAGTTTGAAAGTGCCATATGTAGCCTTTCCATTCCTTATACGCCCTAACTTGGCAGACAAGGTCCTTCTTATTCTAGTTCCAATGAAATTCTCCAGTCTCATCTGCCTGCCATGTTCTTACTGTAATCCCATATTCCTGGCACTCAGACTTCTCACCATTCACAGTCTGCAATGTTGCACTTGCTGCTTCTTCTATTTGGAACAGACTTTCTCCCACATTTTTCTTTCCTTTTCTTTTCTTTCTTTCTTTCTTTCTTTCTTTTTTTATTAACATGGGCAGGCACTGGGAAATGAACCCAGGTCTCTGGCATGGCAGGCAAAGACTCTGTCACTGAGCCACCATTGCCTTTTTTTCTTTCTTTTTTAAAGAAGTTTTATTGAGATATATATTTACACTCCATAAAATCCATCCAAAGTGTACAATCAATGGCACCCAGTATCATCACAGAGTTATGCATTCATCACCACAATCAACTTTAGAACATTTTCATTATTCCAAAAAGAAAAATTGAGTACACCTAATAACCCCTATTGTTGACATTTAGCATTGGTGTAGTACCCTTGTTACAATTAGAAATTCTGCACACATTCTATGTCCTGATAACCCATATTATAGATTCTGACTCTATTAATTTGCTTATTATAATTAGTTCATATTACTGAGATCATATAGCATTTCTTCTTTTGTGTCTGGCTTATTTCACTCAACATAATGCCCTTAAGGGTCACCCATGTTGTTGCATGCATCAGGACTTTATTCCTTCTTACAGCTGGATAATATTCCATCATATGTATATATGTCTATACCACATTTGTTTATTCATTCATTGGTTGATGGACACTTGGGTTGCTTCCATCTTTTGGCAAATGTGAATAATGCTGCTTTGAACATTGTGTGCAAATGTCTGTTCATGTCCCTGCTTTCAGTTCTTCTGAGTATATATTTAGTAGTGAGATAGTCAGATCAAGTGGCAGTTCCATACTTAGCTTCCTGAGGAAACGCCAAGCTGCCTTTCCAGCCACCAAGCAGCTACACCATTTACATTCCCACTAGCAGTGAATGAATGTCCCTATATCTCTACATCCTCTCCAACAGTTGAAGTTTTCAGTTTGTTTAATAGTGGCCATTAAGTAGGTGTGAATTGATATCTCATTGTGGTTTTGATTTGCATTTCCTGAATAATTAGTGATACTAAGCATCTTTTCATGTACTTTTTACTCATTTGTATTTCCTCTTTGGAAAATGTCTATTCAAGTTTTTTGCCTATTTTTAAATTGGGTTGCTTGTTTTTCATTGTTGAGCTGTAGGATTTCTTCATATATTCTGAACATTAAACCTCTCTCAGGTATGTGGTTTTCAAATATTTTCTCCCATTGAGTACAATGACTTACTACTCTCTTGGCAAAGGTCTTTGAAGTGCAAAAGTTTTCAATTTTGAGGTGGTCCCATTTATCTATTTTTTTCTTTCATTGCTTGTGCTTTTGATGTAAAGTCTAAGAAACCATTGTCTACCACAAGATTTTTTTTTATTTATACTCTGTAAAATCAATTTAGGTAGAATCAATGTCTTAACTATATTTAGTCTTCAAATCCATGAACATGGTATGTCCTTCCATTTATCTAGGTCTTCTGTGATTTCTTTTACCATTTCTTATAGTTTACTTTGTATAGGTCTTTTATATCTTTAGTTAAATTTATTCCTAAATATTTTATTCTTTTGGTTGCAATTGTAAATGGATTTTTTTCTTGATTTCCCCCTCAGATTGTTCATTACTAGTGTATAGAAACACCACAGATTTTTGAGTATTGATTTTGTAACCTGCCACTTTGCTGTACTCATTTATTAGATCTAATAGTTTTGCTGTGGATTTTTCAGGGTTTTCAACATATAGTATCATATCATCTGCAACAGTGAGAGTGTTACTTCTTCTTTTCCAGTTTTGATGCCTTGCATTGCTTTTTCTTGTCTAATTGCTCTGGCTAGAACTTCCAACACAATGTTGAATAACAGTGGTGATAGTGGACATCCTTGTCTTGTTCCTGATCTTAGTGGGAAAGTTTTCCGTTTTTCCCCATTGAGGATGATGTTAGCGGTGCGTTTTTCATATATTCCCTTTATCATGTTGAGGAAATTCCCTTCTATTCCTATCCTTTGAAGTGTTTTCAGCAAGAAAGGATGTTGAATTTTGTCAAATACCTTTTCTGCATCAATAGAGATGATCATGTGTTTTTTTCCTGCTTTGATTTGTTGATATGGTGTATTACATTAATTGATTTTCTTATGTTGAACCATCCTTGCATACCTGGGATGAATCCTACTTGGTTATGGTGTATAATTCTTTTAATGTGGTGCTGGATTCTATTTGCTAGAATTTTGTTGAGGATTTTGCATCTATATTCATTAGAGAGATTAGTCTGTAGTTTTCTTTTTTTTTTTGTAATATTTTTGTCTGGCTTTGGTATGAGGGTGATGTTGGCATTGTAGAATGAGTTAGGTAGCTTTCCCTCTTCAATTTTTTTGAAGAGTTTGAGCAGGATTGATACTAATTCTTTCTTGAATGTTTGGTAGAATTCATATGTGAAGCCATCTGGTCCTGAACTTTTCTTTTTGGGGAGATTCTTAATGATTGATTCAATTTCTTTACTTGCGGTTGGTTTGTTGAGGTTGTCTATTTCTTCTCAAGTCAATGTTGGCTGTTGATGCCTTTCTTGACAGTCGTCCATTTCATCTACATTGTCGAATTTATTAGCATAAAGTTGTTCATAGTATCCTCTCATTACTTCCTTTATTTCTGTGGGGTCAGCGATTACGTCTCCTCTTCCATTCCTGATTTTATTTATTTGCATCCTCTCTCTTCTTCCTTTTGTCAACCTTGCTAAGGGTCCATCAATCTTATTGATTTTCTCACAGAACCAACTTCTGGTTTTGTTGATTTTCTTGATTGCTTTCATGTTCTCAATTTCATTTATTTCTGCTCTAATCTTCATTATTTCTTTCCTTTTGCTTGTTTTGGGGTTAGTTTGCTGTTCTTTCACTAGTTCTTCGAAGTGGACAGTTAATTCCTCGAGTTTTGCTCTTTCTTCTTTGTTGTTATAGTCATTTAGGGCAATAAATTTCCCTGTTAGCACTGCCTTTGCTGCATCCCATAAATTTTGATATGTTGTGTTTTCATTTTCATTTGCCTCAAGATATCTACTGATTTCTCTTGTAATTTCTTCCTTGACCCACTGGTTATCTAAGAGTGTGCCTCATGTATTGTGGAGCATTCTGGCTCAGTGCATAAACATTTATGATTGTTATGTCTTGTTGAATTGTTCCTTTTATTAATACATAGTGTGCTTCTTTGTCTCTTTTAACTGTTTTACATTTGAAGTCTAATTTGTTGGATATTAGTATAGCTACTCCTGCTCTTTTCTGATTGTTGTTCGCATGATATATCTTTTCCCAACCTTTCACTTTCAACCTATGTTTATCTTTGTATCTAAGGTGTGTCTTCTGTAGACAGCATATAGATGGGTCCTGTTTTTTAATCCATTCTGCCAGTCTATGTCTTTTGATTGGGGAGTTTAATCCATTAACATTTAGTGTTATTACTGTAAGGGCAGTACTTTCTTCTACAATTTTGCCTTTTGGAGTTTATATGTCATATCTAATTTTTCTTCTTTTTACCTTTACTGATAGTCTTCATTTCTATGCTCTTCTACAGACCTCTCCCTCCTGTCTTTTCTTATCTGTCTCTAGTGCTCCCTTTAGTATTTCTTGCAGAGTTGGTATCTTGGTCACAAATTCTCTCAGTGATTTTTTGTCTGAAAATGTTTTAATTTCTCCCTCATTTTTGAAGGACAATTTTGCTGGATATGGAATTCTTGGTTGGCAGTTTTTCTCTTTTAGTAACTTAAAGATATCATCCTACTGCCTACTTGCCTCTATTGTTTCTGCTAAGACATTTATGCATAGCCTTATTGGGCTTCCCTTGTATGTGATGCATTGCTTTTCTTTTGATGTTTTCAAGATTCTCTCTTTCTCTTTGACATCTGACATTTCTGATTAGTAAGTGTCTTGGAGTATGTCTATTCAGATCTATTCTGTTTGGGATATGCTGCACTTCTTGGATCTGCAATTTTAAATCTTTCATAAGAGTTGGGAAATTTCCAGTGATAATTTCATCCATTAGTTTTTCTCCTCCTTTTCCCTCCTCTTCTTCTGGGACACCCTAAACACGTATATTTGTGAACTTCATGTTGTCATTCAATTCCCTGAGTCCCTGCTAATACCTTTCCATTCCTTTCCCTTTGTTTTCTTTTGCTTGTCAGATTTCAGATGTCCTGTTCTCCAGTTCACTAATCCTATCTTCTGCATCTTGAAATCTGACATTGTAGATGTCCGTTCTTTTTTTCATCTCTTCTACTGTGCCGTTCATTCCCATAAGTTCTGTGATTTGTTTTTTTAGACTTTCAATTTCTTCTTTTTGTTCATTCCTTGCCTTCTTTATATCCTCCCTCAATTCATTAATTTGATTTTTGCTGAGGTTTCCATGCCTGTTTGAACATTCTGAATTAATTGTTTCAACTCCCATATCTCATTTGAATTGTTGGTTTGTTCCTTTGATGGGCCATATATTCATTTTTTCTGGTATGATTTGTTATTTTTTGTGGGCATCTAGGCATTTAATTAATTCCCTTCTGAGAACCAGCCTGTGGTGGAAGGGTGCCAATCGCTGTGGCTTGGGGGACTCATGGTTCTGGATGGGCTTGCAGCTTGTTCAGACGGGGGTATGCTGTGTGTACTGTCACTCACATGGCCCCAGCAGTTGTTCTGTACTGTTCCTGGCTATTTACTGGCTGCTCTGGAGGATAAACTAAATTCCACATCTCACTAAGCTGTCACCTTAACCCCACCCTCAGGCTGTTGGAATTTTTATTGGGATTATGTTGAATCTGTAAATCAGTTTGGATAGAATTGATATCTTTTTTAAACAGATAGAAAGTTTATTGAATACACTTGTGAGAAAACATGTGGGCACTCTCTCAAGAAAAGAATGGTGAAAGGTGAGAGACCTAGAATTGATATCTTAATGATATTTAGTCTTCCAATACATTAGCACTGAAGTCCTTCCACTTATTTAGGTGTTCTTTGATTTCTTTTGGCAATGTTTGTAGTTTTACAAATATGAGTCCTTTACATCTTTGGTTAAAATTATTCTTAGATATTTGATTATTTTAGTTGCTATTAGAATGAATTTTTTTCTTGACTTTCTCCTCAAATTGCTCATTACTAGTATATAGAAACACTACTTATTTTCACATGTTGCTCTTGTATCCTGCCGCTTTACTGAATTAGTTTTTTAGCCCTAGTAGCTTTGTTGTATATTTTTTGCATCTTTCTACTTATAGGATCATGCCATACGTGAATAGCGAAAGTTTATTTCTTCCTATCCAATTTGGATGCATTTTATTTCTTTTTTCTACCTAACTGTTCTAGTTAGTACTTCTAGCACAAAGTTGAATAGCAGTGGTGAAAGTTGGCATCCTTGTCTTATTCCAGATCTTAGAGGGAAATCTTTCAGTCTTTCACCATTGGCTACAAGTTTAGCTGTGTATTTTTCATATGTGCCCTTTATCACGTTGAATAAATTTCCTTCTATTCTTATCTTCAGAAGTGTTTTCATCAAGAAAGGCTGCTGAATTTTGTCAAATGCCTTTTTTTGTACCAATCACAATGATCATATGGTTTTTCTCCTTTAATTAACAAATTACTTTAAGAAATGTGGTGTATTACATTAATTGATTTTCTTACATACCTGGAATAAAAGCCACTTTGTCATGATGCATAATTCTTATAATGTGTTGTTGGATTTGATTTGCAATTTTTTTGAAGATTTTTTGCACCTATATTCATTAGAGACATTGGTCTGTAATTTTTTTTCTTGTGTCTTTATCTTGATTTGGTATTGCAGTAATGTTTGCTTCATAGAATGGGTTACGTAGTATTTCCTTCTCTTCAGTTCTTGAAAGAGTTTGAACAAGATTGGTTTCAATTCTTCTTGGAATGATTATTTGGATTCACTTGTGAAGGCATGTGGTCCTGTGATTTTAATTACTATGAGGTTTTAAAAAAATATTTAAAATAGAAAAACAACATACAAACATATAAACATTCCATACATGGTGTATAATCAGTGGCTCACAATATCATTACATAGTGGTGTATTAATCAACATGATCATTTTTTTTGAACATTTGTATCAATCCAGCAGGAGAAATAGAAAAGAAAAAATTCATAGATACCACACACCTCACTCCTCCCTTTCATTGACAGCTAGTGTTTCAATCTTCTCAATTTATTTTAACCTTTGTTCCCCCTATTATTTGTTTATTTTTATCCATAGTTTTTACTCATCTCTTGATACCCTAGATAAAAGGAGCATCAGACACAAGGTTTTCACAATCACACAGTCACATTATAAAAGCTGTATTGTTATACAATCATCTTTATGAAACAAGGCTACTGGAAAACAGCTCAGCAGTTTCAGGTACTTCATTCTAGCCACTCCAACGTTGGGAGGTTTTTGATGGCTGATTCAGTCCTTTCACTTGTAATTGGTCTGTTGAGGTCTTCTATTTCTTCTAGAGTCAGGGCAGATTGGTTGTGTGTTTCTAGGAAATTTTCCACTTCATCCAAGTTGTCTAATTAGTAGGCATACAATTATTCATAGTATACTTTTAAGATCATTTTCATTTATGTGACGGCCAGTAGTAATGTCCTACCTTTCATTTCTCATTTTATTTGCATCTTTTTTGTTTTGGTCAGTCTAGATTTGTCAATTTTATTGATCTTCTCAAAGAACTAACTTTTGATTTTATTCATTTTCTTTATATTTTGTTTTCAATTTCATTTATTTGTGATCTAATCTTCATTCTTTCCTTCTGCTTCCTTTAAAATTAGTTTGCTGTTTTAGTTCCTCCAGGTGTGTAGATAAGTTTTTGATTTTAGCTGTTTCTTCTTTTTTAACATAGACACTTAGGTCTATAAATTTCCCTCTCAGCACTGCTTTCACTACATCTCAGAAGTTTTGATATGTTGTGTTTTTGTTTTCATTTGTCTCAAGATATTTATAGATTTCTCTTCCAATTTCTTCTTTGACCCACTCATTGTTTAAGGGTGTGTTGTCTAACTTCCATTTACTTTGTGGTGAATTTTCCTGGTCTCCTTTTGTTATTAATTTCCAGCTTCATTCCATCATGGTCAGATAAAGTGTTTTGGATATTTTTAAACTTTTTAGATTTATTGAGACTTTTTTGTTACCCAATACATGGTTTGTCCTGGAGAATTATCCATGAACACTTAAAAAGAACATATATTCTGCTATTTTGGTGTGTAATGTTCTACATATGTTGTCTAATTCATATATCATATTATTCAAGTTCTTTGTTTCCTTATTGGTCTTCCATCTGGATATTGTTTCTATTGATGAAAGTGATACGTTAAAGTTTCTGACTATTATTGTAGAGATGTCCATTTCTCCTTTCAGTTTCACCATAGTTTGCCTCATGTATTTTGGGACACCCTGTTCAGGTGCATAAATATTTATGATTGTTATTTCTTCTTGGCTGATTGCCCCTTTTAGAAATATATATTGTCCTTATTTGTCTCTTATAACAGTTTTTCATTTAAGGTATACTTTCTCTGATATTAGTATAGGCACCTCAGCTCTTTTTTGGTTACTGTTTGCATGGAATATCTTTTTCCAACATTTCACCTTCAACCTATTTGTGTCCTTGGGTCTAAGTTGAGTCTCTTGTAGACAGCATATAGATGGTTCATACTTTTTTATACATTCTGATAATCTGTGTCTTTTGACTGGGGAGTTTAATCCCTTAGTATTCAATGTTATTACTGTAAAGGCAGTACTTACTTCAACCATTTTATCATTGGGTTTTGATGTGTCATATCATATTTTTGTCATTACCCTTACTTATAATCTTCATTTCTACACTCTTCTCCAAGCCTGTCTCTCTTGCATTTTCCTTTGTGTAGAACTCCCTTTAGTATTTCTTATAATGAAGATCTCTTGTTGACTGAGCATGCTCAGTTTCTGTTTGTGAATATTTTAAACTCTCATTTTTGAAGGACCCTGTTCTGGATAAATGGTTTTTGTCTGGCAGTTTTTCTTTCAGCTCCTTAAATATATCATACCACTGCCTTCTTGCCTCCATGGTTTCTGCTGAGAAGTCAGCACTTAATCTTGTTGCTGTTCCCTTGTACATGCCTAATTGCTGTTCTCTTACTGTTTTCAGGATTTTCTCTTTATCTTTGGCACATGATGTTCTGATTAGTATGTGTCGTGGAATAGGTCTCTTAGATTGATTCTGTTCAGAGTGCCTTGTGCTTCTTGGACATGCATATTTAGGCCTTTCATAAGAATTGAGAAATTTTCAGTCATTATTTTCTCAAATATTCCTTCTGCCCTTTTCTCTTCTCTTCTCCTTCTGGCACTCCCATGACATGTATGTTTATGTACTTAATCTGTCATTCAATTCTGTGAGTCCCTGCTCAATTTTTTCCCATTATTTTCTCTATCTGTTCTTCTGTCCATGAGATTTCAATTTTCCTCTTTTCCAGTTCACTAATTCTTTCTTCTGCCTTTTCAAATCTGCTTTTGTATGCCCTTAGAGTATCTTTTTTTTAGTTTTTTTTTTCTTTGCTTAAACAATGGAGATTTATTGGCTCATGGTTTTGAGACTAGGAGAAGTACAAAATTGAAGCACCAGAAACACGATGCTATCTTCTGGAAGACTGTGGAGTTCTCAACTGGTTGCTAGAGACTCCTGGTCCTCATCTTTTCTGTCACATGGCAACGCATATTGTGGGAACTTCTCTTTTCTCCTCCATGTTCCATTGACTTTTTTATTGTATAATATAGCATATATGCAAAAAGCAATAGTTTCTCAAAGCATTCTAGCACAAATGGTTACAGGAGAAATCCCAGAGTTTGTCATGGACCACCATACAATCATCTCAGATTTTTCCTTCTAGCTGCTCCAGAATATAGGAGGCTAGAAGGAATCATTTTTTTTTTATCTTCACAATCATTTTTTTCTTCTTCTTTTTTTAATGAAAAATATCATATATACAAAAAAGCTATAAATTTCAAAGTGCAGCACCACAATTAGTTGTAGAACATATTTCAGAGTTTGGTATTGGTTTACAATTCCACAATTTTACGTTTTTACTTCTAGTTGCTCAGAGATGCTGGAGATTAAAATACACACCAGTTTAATGATTCAGCTATGCTATTCACTTGTTAAATCTTATCTTCTCTGTATAACTCCACTGTCATCATTGATTTTTCCATCCCTCTCTTTAGGGGTGTGTGGACTATGGCCATTCTAAATTTTTCATGTTGGAAGAGTCTGTCACTAATATGAGGTAGGGAGATGGGATTATCTGATGTTCTGAAGAGGCTGGGTCATCTAGGTTTGGTCCAGGGACCCATCTGGACGTTGTGGATTTCTGGAAAGTTACTCTACTGCATAGAACTCTTTGGTAATCTTATATATTGCCATAGTTGTTCTTTAGGATTGACTGGAATGGTCCTGGTTGGGATTTGGTGAGATATGATATGTAACAATGTCTAACTGAAGCTTCTGTAAGAGCAACCTTCAGAGGAGACTCTTGACTCTATTTAAACTCTCTCTGCCACTGCTACCTTATTTGTGACACATCTTTCCCCCCTTTTGGTCAGTATTGAACTGTTTATCCTATGGTGCCAGGGCGAGACTCATCCCTGGAGTCATCTCCCATGTCTCCAGGGAGATTTTCACCCAGGATGTCATGTCCCAATAGGGGGATGGGCAATGATTTCACTTGCAGAGTTGGACTTAGAGAGAGTGAGGTCACATCTGAGCAACAAAAGAGGTCCTCCAGAAGTAACTTTTAGGCATATCTATAGGTAGGCTAAGCTTCTCTGCTACCTACATCAGCTTCAGAAGAGTAAGCCTCAAGATCAAGGGCTTGACCTATTGATTCGGCTGTCCCTAAAGTTTGACACATATCGGGGGATTCCCTCATGGTAAAGTTTAATAGTTCCATGTTTATTCTCCCATCCCTCAAGGGACTTTCCCAATACTTTTTGATTATCTGCTTAATATACTCTAAGATGTATCTAGGCATTACATTAAGCTATACAAGATTAAAAGACCTGCTTCTTATTCTGTGTTCCCTATGTTTCAATTGTTCAAATGAGCTATACAGATAAGTTGTTTTAGATTATTTGCTACATAAAATTTAAGTTCCAGACCAAATAAACCTTTCTTCCTTTGGTCTCAAAGAG
Organism: Tamandua tetradactyla; assembly: GCF_023851605.1. Classification (NCBI taxonomy): domain Eukaryota; kingdom Metazoa; phylum Chordata; class Mammalia; order Pilosa; family Myrmecophagidae; genus Tamandua; species Tamandua tetradactyla. Next base: position 129,921,540 of record NC_135353.1, on the reverse strand, counting down.
TATGTGTGATTCTATAATATAGAGAATGTCTTCCTTACCCCTGTGCTCTGAATTATTTTAACCCCGACCTGATCTTCATTCGTATCTCTAAATACCATGATATATATATATATATATATATATATATATATATATATATATATATACATCCTCTCAAAATCCAGATATAATAATTACCACTCCAGACTAAATGTGTCTGCTATAACAGCTTACAATCTAGTCCCGTTTTCTTATAAGTATTTTCTAAAGGAGACCATACCATAGTTATTCTTTTGTTTCTAGATTATTTTGCCTCACCAGATGTCCCACAGGCTCATTCACATCGTTGAATGCCTCGCAACTTTGTTCCTTTTTGTAGCAGCACAATATTCAATCATATGTATACACCATCGTCCACCAAGATACTTCTCAGTCAGTGCATCCTTCAACCACCTGCATCATCAGGCATCATGCATAGTGCCCAAAGTCCACAGTCCATCTACACTCTCAATTTTAGATAATATCATTGTTCCCAAGAGAAAGATAACCAATAAGCACACCCTCACCAAATAGGAAATCTAAACCTCCTCTTAACTCTTGTCCCTTCCCCCATTATTTACCTCTGCTTTTGCTGTGATAGTGCTGTTTTCCTTTTGAACATAGCCCATAGCATGCAATAGAATAGCAGTTTTCCCCCTGTACCCTGGACTTAAACACTCGTTGTACATGAATCATAACTCTGAAGTAGTTCTTGTAAAAACTAATTTATATTTCTAGTGTTAATCAGTGGGACACATAGGTCTATACAACCCCTTTCAATCTTGTTCATCTTCAATATGGTAATATTACTTATAGATCCACTAGAGTATCACCTTCACTTCTGTCTATTTCCTTACATTGGGGTTGAACCTCATTAGCTAATCATTCACTCATCTCTAGCTTCCATGTATTTTTAAGTCCCGTATATTCTGTATTATAAGCCTCTGATTTGACCTATACCATGGCCATAAAAGTGGACTCATACAGTATCTATCCTTTTGTGTCTGGCTTATTTCATTCAAAATTCTGTCCTCAAGGCTCATCCATCTTGTCATGTGCTTCAGGATGTTATTTTGTCTTACTGCTGCATAATATTCCATCATATGTATATACTACAGTTTGTTAATCTGCTCATCTGTTGATGGACACTTGGTTTGTTTCCATCTTTTGATGGTTGTGAATAATGCTGCTATGAATATCAGTGTGCAAATATCTGTTTGTGTCATTCCATTCATTCTGGGTATATACCAAGTATTGCTATTGCTGGGTCATAGGGTAACTCAATATTTAGTTTCCTAAGGAACCGCCAACCTGTCTTTCATAATGGCTGCACAACCTCCACCAGCAGTACATAAGTGTCCCAATTTCTTCACTTCCTCTCCAACATTTACAGTTTCCTGATTGTTTAACAGTAGCCATTCTTATAGGTGTGAGGTGGTATCTCATTGTAGTCTTAATCTGCATTTCCCTTATAGCCAGTGAAAATGAGCATCGCTTCATGTGCTTTTGAGCTATCTGTATTTGCTCTTCAGAAAAATGCCTATTCATATCTTTAGTCAATTTTATAACTGGATTGTTTGTTCTTTTATTGTTGTTAAGTCTTTTGAGGTGCAAAAGTTTTTAATTTTGAGGAGGTCCCATTTATCTATTTTATTTTGTTGCTTGTGCTTTGGGTGTAAGAAGTCTAAGAAGCCATTGCCTAACACAAAGTCCTGAAGATGCTTTCCTGCACTTACTTCAAGGAGTTTTGTAGTTCTACCTTTGTCTGTTATGTGATTTCCAGGATTGGTGTTAGTTCTTTTTGGAATGTTTGATAAAATTCCCCTGTGAAGCCATATTGCCCTGGGCTTTTCTTTGTAGGAAGATTTTTGATGACTGATTGAACCTCTTTACTTCTGATTGCTTTGTTGAGATCTTATATTTGTCCCTGAGTCAGTGTAGCTTGTTTGCGTCTCTCCAGGAATTTGTTCATTTCGTCTAAGTTGTCTAGTTTGTTGGCATATAGTTGTTCATAATAACCTCTTATAATTTCTTCAGAGTCTGTGGTAATGCACCCCTTTCTCATTTCTGATTTTCTTTATTTGAATCCTCTCCTTTTTTTGTCAGTCTTGCTAGTGGCCCATCAATTTTATTGATTTTCTCAGAGAACCAACTTTTGGTTTAATGATTCTTTCTATTATTTTGTTCTTCCAATCATTTAACTCTACTTTAATCTTTGTTATTTCTCTTCTTCTATTTGCTTTGGGGTTAGTTTGCTGTTCTTTCTCAAGTTTCTCCACATGAGCGGTTAAGTCCTCGATTTTTGCTCCTTCTTGTTATTTAATATAGTTATTTAGGACAATAAATTTCCCTCTCAGCACAGCCTTTGCGACATCCCATAAGCTCTGATGCACTGTATTTTCATTTTAATTAGTCTCTAGATAGCTACTAATTTCTCTAGCTATTTCTTCTTTGACCCACTGATTGTTTAGGAATGTGTTGTTTAACCTCCATTTTTTTGTGAAAGTTCTTGTTCTTTGGTGGTTATTAAGAACTGGTTTCACCCATTGTGATCAGAGAAAGTGCTTTGAGTAATTTCAACGTTTTAAAATTTATAAAGACCTGTTTTGTGCCCCAGCATATGATCTATTCTTGAGAATGTTCCATAAGCACTAGAGAATAATGTATGTCCTAGAGTTTTGGGGTACAATGACCTACATGTCTGTTAAGTCTAATTCATTTATCAAGTTGTTTAACTTCTCTATTTCCTTGTTAATCTTCTCTTTCATTATTCCATTTATGGAGGAGAGTGGTGTATCGAAGTATCCTACTATTATTGTTGCAACATCTATCACTCCCTTCAGTTTTGCCAATGTCTGTCTCATACTTCAGAGCTCCTTGATTGGGAGTACAAATGTTTAGGATTGTTATTTCTTCTTGGTGAATTACCCTTTAATTAATATATAGTGTCTTTTCTTTTTCTCTTACGATGTCTTTATATTTAAAGTCTATTTTGTCTGATATTAGCATAGCTACTTCTGCTTTCTTTTGGTTACAACTTGCATGAAAAATCTTTTTCCATCCTTTCATTTTCAATCTATTTGTATCCTTATGTCTAAGATGAGTCTCTTGTAAATAGTATATAGCTGGATTATATTTCTTAATCCATTCTGCCAATCTGTAGCTTTTAATGGTAAGTTTAGTCCATCGACATTCAAAGTTATTACTTTAAAGACATTTCTTGAATCCACTATCTTATCTTTTTTTTAATTTTCAGATCTATATATTCTTTTCCCTCTCTCTATTTTTATCCTTTAAGTTACCCTTAGTGGTACTCTTCAATTCTGTGCCCTTCTCTAGACCTCCCTGTCTTGTCTTTTTTTTTTTTGGCTGGCAGAACTCCCTTTAGTATTTCTTATAGGTTTGGTCTCTTGTTGACAAATTCTTTCAGGACTTGTTTGTCTGTGAAAACTTTAATCTCTCCCTCGGTATTGAAGGGTAATTTGGCTGGCTACAGAATTCTTGGCTGGAAGTCTTTCTCTTTCAGGATCTTGAATATATCATACCATGGCCTTCTCACCTCCAGGGGAGTTGAGTAGTTGAGTAGTCTGAACTCAGTCATATGGTTTCCCTTGTATGTAGTAGATTGTTTTTCTCTTGCCACTTTCAGAATTTTCTGCTTCTTGTCAACATTTGACATACTGAATGGTATGTGTCTTGGGGAAGTCCTGTTTGGATTTATTCTATTTGGAGTTGGTTGAGGTTCTTTGACTTGTATTTTTATGTCCTTTATAAGGGTTGGGAAGTTTTACCCCATTGTATCCTCAACTACTCTTCCTAGGCTTTAACTCCTCTTTTCTCCTTCTGGGAAACCAATGATTCCTATATTTGTGTGCTTTGTTTTGTCCATCATTTCCCTGAGATTCCATTCAAAATTTTCCATCTTTTTTGCCATTTGCTGATTTGAGTGTTCAAAATCAGTTATTCTGTCCTCTCATTCACTTATTCTTTCTTTTGTCTCCTCAAATCTGCTGTTGTATCTCTAGTATGTTTTTTATTTGGTCTACAGAGTCTTTAATCTCTATAATATCTGCTATTTTTCTATTTATTCTTTCAAATTCCTCTTTATGCTCTTCTAGTGTCTTCTTGATCTCCTTTATGTCATTAGCCATCCTACTTATTTTATTCAGTAGAATTATATGAACACCTTTGATTAGTTGTTCCAATGTCTGTGTTTCCTCTGGTATTTTAATTTGATCTTTAGACTGAACTATATCTATCTTCTATTTACTTCTTTCTATTCAGCAGTATCATTAAAAATCACTTTGCTAAACTGATAGCAGAAAAAGCATTCTTCTATTTTTAATTTTTTCTTTTCTTGTGTGTTGCTGTAGCTTCTCTTTTGATAAGTTCTGGATTTAACCTTGGTTCCATTATTATAGAAGTTGTGGGTTTACAGAAAAATCATGCATAAAATAAAGGATTTCTATATACCACATTTTTATTAACCGCTTGCATTGGTGTGGAATAATTATTACAATTTATGATACTCCTTTTTTGTAATTGTGGCATTAACTATAATCCATTGTTTTAATTAGAATTCACTGTTTGCATAGTGTAATTCCATGGACGTTTAAAATTAAAAAAAAATCTGTTACCATATCATGTCAAACATTTCTCCTTTTAATCAATTCACATATATGTCAATGCTATTAATTACCTTTACAACCATCCATTGACAAAACATTTCTGTAATCTAGTTTCTGTATTTCTAGCTATTTTATTCAAGCAAATCATACAAGATCTATCCTTTACTGTCTGGCTTACTTCACACAACATAATGCATTCAAGATTCACCCATGTTGTTGCATGTATCAGAGCTTCATTCCTTTTTATGGCTGAATAATATTTCATTGTATATTATATGAGTTAGGGTTTTCTAGAGAAACAGAATCAGTGGGGAACACTCTCAAATATAAAATTTATAAAAGTGTCTCACATGACCACGGGAATGCAGAGTCTAAAATCCACAGGGCTGGCTGTGAAGTCGATGATTCTGATGGAGGGTCTGGATGAACTCCACAGGAGAGGCTCACCAACTGAAGCAGGAAGAGATCCTGTCTCTTCTGAATCCTCCTTAAAAGGCTTCCAGTGGTTAGATGGAGCATCACTCTTTGCAGAAGACACACCCCTTGGCTGATTACAAATGGAATTGGCTGTGGATGCAGTTGACGTGATCATGATCTAATTCTATGAAATGTCCTCATCGCAACAGACAGGCCAGCACTTGCCCAATCAGATAAACAGCTACCACAACTTGGCCAAGTTGACACATGAACCTAACCATGACAGTCAACCCCTTGTCAACTTGGCAGCTATATATATATATATATCTCCTTAAACCATACCTAATTTCTAAATAAAAAACATTAAAACACACATTTTTTCTTTCACCTAACAATACTCAACTGTACTGCATATAACTGGAAACACAGTAACTCTCTCCAGAATAGGGTGCAAGTCCTTGGGTAATATTCATTCTTAAACTTCACATCTTACAACTTAAATAGTATAACAGGAATGAAACCACATCACAGTCTTCGTTTCTGTAACTGATCACATGGTCGTAGTTCATATTTATCATTACCTTCTTCTACTATCCATTCCATGTTCCCTTTACCCTCTGCAAGCACTACAGCTGGCTGTGGTTCTTTGCCTGGTGGGGTGACTCAAACCTTCATTCCTGAAGTTTCAGAGCCATTGGCAGTCCTGCCTGAATTGGATTGGTGCAGTTATCCATTTATTTTAATCACAGGGCATGGTAATACTAAAAGACACCCTAGGAGATCTCCTATATTCCAAGGAAACTCTTCTTTATCTCCATTGTACAGTTCCATTCCTATTTCCCCCTGATAGTCAGGGTCAATCACCCCAGACAATAATGCAATCCCATTCTTGGCTTGTTGATCCAGGGGTATGAGTAAACCAAAGTGACCAGGTGGCAGTCTTAGATTCCAGTTCAGTGGAATCATTGTTGTTTCTCCTGGTGGAAGCACTCCCCCTTTTGGAACTAAAACCTGTAGACCAGAAGAGCTCAGGGGAAGCAAAAATTTTCCTAGGGGATCACTAGGGGTAATAGTGAGTGGTGCCACTCCCATTTCCACCCTTGGTTCCTGGACCCATGGATCCTGGCTATGGGAGAAACAGCACCATACTGTGGACACTGATTCAGAGCATATACAGCTTCCTGAAGAACATTACCCCAACCTTTCAAGGTATTACCACCTAGTTGGCAGTGTAATTAAGTTTTCAAAAGGCCATTCCACTGTTCTATCAATCTAGCTGCTTCTGGGTGATAGGGAACATGGTAAGACCAGAGTATTCCATGAGCATGTGCCCATTCCCACACTTCATTTGCTGTGAACTGTGTTCCTTGATCAGAAGCAATGCTATGTGGAATACAATGACGATGGATAAGGCATTCTGTAAGCCCATGGGTGGTAGTTTTGTCAGAAGCATTGCATGTAGGGAAAGCAAACCCATATCCAGAGTATGTGTCTATTCCAGTTAGAATAAATCACTGCCCCTTCCATGAAGGGAGTGGTCCAATGAAATCAACCTGGCACCATGTAGCTGGTTAGTCACCTCAGGAAATGGTGCCATATTTGGGGGCCTGAGTGTACGTCTCTGCTACTGGCAGATTGGGCACTTAGCAGTGGCTGTAGCCAGGTCAGCCTTGGTGAGTGGAAGTCCATGTTGCTGAGGCCTAGCCTCCATCCCTACCACCATGACCACTTTGTTCATGAGCCCATTGGGCACTGACAGGAGTTGCTGGGGAAAGGCTGACTGGTATCCACAGAACGGGTCATTTTATCCACTTGATTATTAAAACCTTCCTCTGCTGAAGTCACCCTCTGGTGTGCATTCACATGGGACACAAATATGTTCATGTTTTTAGCCCACTCAGAAAGCTCTATCCACATACTTTTTCCCCAGACCTCTTTGTCACCAATTTTCCAATTATGGTCTTTCCAAGTCCCTGACCATCCAGCCAAACCATTAGCAACAGTCCATGAGTCAGTATACAAAAACGCCTCTGGCCAGTTTTCCTTCCAAATAAAATGAACAACCAGGTACACTGCTCGAAGTTCTGCCCACTGGAAAGATATCCCCTCACCACTGTACTTCAAGGATGCCCCAGAAAGGGGTTGTAGTGCTGCAGCTGTCCACTTTTGGGTGGTACTGCATATCATGCAGACCCATCTGTAAACCAGGCCTGAGTTTTCTCATCCTCAGTCAATTCACTGTAAGGAACTCCCCAAGAGGTCATAGCTCTGATCTGGGAAGGAGAAGGTAATGTGGCAGGAGTAGAGACCAAGGGCATTTGGGCCACTTCCTCATGTAACTTACTTGTGCCTTCAGGATCTGCTCTGGCTCAATCTCATATATACCATTCCTATTTTACAATACAGTGCTGCTGCGCATACCCAACTTTATGGCTTGGTGGGACAGACAACACCCAGCTCATGATAGATAACTCAAGTCTCATGGTAACTTGGTGGCCCAAGATTGAGCATTTGGTCTCTCCTAAGGCCAAGTAGCAGGCCAAAACTGTTTCTCAAAAGGAGTGTAGTTACCTGTTGCAAATGGTAAGGCTTTACTCCAAAATCCTGAGAGTCTGCATTGTGATTCTCCTATAGGGACCTGGGAAAGGCTCCAGACATCATCTCTATTTGCCACGGACACTTCCAGCACCATTGGATCTGCTGGATCATATGGCCCAAGTGGCAGAGCAGCTTGTACCACAGCCTGAACCTGTGACAGAGCCTTCTCTTGTTCTGGTCCCCACTCAAAATTAGCAGCTTTTCTGGTCACTCAATAAATGGGCCAGAGTAGCACACCCAAATGAGGAATATGTTGTCACCAAAGTACAAAGAGACCAACTAGGTGTTGTGCCTCTTTTTGGTCATAGAAGGGGCCAGATGCAGCAACTTATCCTTCACCTTAGAAGGGATCTCTTGACATGCCCCACACCACTGGACACCTAGAAATTTCACCGAAGTGGAAGGCCCCTGTATTTTTGTTGGATTTATCTCCCATGCTCTGACACACAAACACCTTAACTGTAAGTTTAGTGTAGTTGCTACTTCTTGCTCCCTGGGTCCAATCAACATGATATCATCAATATAATGAACTAGTATGATGTCTTGTGGGAGAGGGAAACGATCAAGTTCCCTCAGACAAGATTATGACATAGGGCTGGAGAGTTGATATACCCTTGAGATAGGACAGTGAAAGCATATTGCTGATCTTGCCAGCTGAAGGCAAACTGTTTCTGGTGGTCCTTACTAATAGGTATTGAGAAAAAGGCATTTGCCAGATCAATAGCTGCATACCAGGTACCAGGGGATGTATTGATTTGCTCAAGCAATGATACCACATCTGTAATAGCAGCTGCAATTGGAGTTACCACCTGGTTGAGCTTATAGTCCACTGTCATCCTCCAAGACCCATCTGTTTTCAGCACCGGCCAAATAGGAGAGTTGAATGGAGATGTGGTGGGAATCACCACCCCTGCATGCTTCAAGTTCTTAAGGGTGGCAGTAATCTCTGCAATCACTCCAGGAATCCAGTATTGCTTCTGGTTTACTATTTTGCTCAGTAGAGGCAGTTCTTGTGGCTTCTACTTGGCCTTTCTCACCATAATAGCCCTCACTGCATGAATTAGAGAGCTAATGTGGGGATTCTGCCAGTTGCTCAGTATGTCTATGCCAATTATACATTCTGGAACTGCAGAAATAACTACAGAATGGGTCTGAGGGCCCACTGCATGCAATGTGTGATGGACCTGAGCTAAAACTCCAGTGATCACCTGGCCTCCATAAGCCCCCACTCTGACTGGTGGACCAGAGTGATGTTTTGGGTCCCCTGGAATTAATGTCACTTCTGAACCAGTGTCTAATAATCCCCCAAATATCTGATCATTTCCTTTTCCCCAATACACAGTTACCCTGGTAAAAGTCCGTTGGTCTCATTGTGGAAGGATGGAAAAAGATTAACAGTATAAACCTGTAGCATTGTAAAAGTGTTCTCCCCCAAAGGGACCTGGCCTTCCCTACATTCAAGGGGCTCTGGGTCTGTAAACTGTCTCAAGTCTGGAAATTTATTAAGTGGGTGTGAATCTGTGTTTTTGTAATTCAGGTTAGACTTCTGTTCACTTGACCTAGAACCCTTTTGTTTATACAGCTTGAACAAGAATTTAGCAGACTGCTCTTCTATTGTATTTATAGGTACCCCATGATTTACTAGCCAATTATATGATCTCTGCGAATCATATAATTTTGATGCCTGCTTTGAGTTTGCTGTCTATTATAATAGCCACATCTGCCCTGTCTTTGGTGATAAAGTGTTGCCTCCTGGCTTCTGCCAACTCAGTATACCATCATCCCCATTGTGTTTAAGGATTCCAGCTCAGTGACAGCAGTTCTTACAGTAATATGTGACCTACAGAGAAGTGCAACTACAGAGCTCTTCAGGGATGATGGTGCTAGTCTCACAAATTTATTTCTCAGTGTTCTGATAAAAGGTGCATCTTCCAGACATTCCTGGGGTGTAAGATCAGGCTTTGCATGATAAATCCACTCTAACATTCCAGTCTCTCTAAGCCTCTGGATCCCCTCATCTACAGTACGGTTGGGCAGTTCTGGCATTTAAACCTCAGGTAATGTTTGCCATCGTTTGACCCATATTTCAACCAACCATCCAAACTGTTAATACCTTTTCTAGCCCCTCGAGCTATAACAATGAATGCAGAATCTCTGCTTAGTGGGCCCATATCAATAAATTCAGCCTGATCCAGCCTTATCTTCCTCCCACCATTATCCCACATCCTTAAAATCCATTGCCACACATATTCCCCTGATTTCTGTCTATATAAATTGGAAAACTCACACAGTTCTTTTGGAGTATAATGTACCTCCTCATGTGTGATACTTTGTACCTCACCTTTAGGGGCCTGTTGGGACTTTAGTTTAGTTATAGGTCTGGAAGAAATGAGGGGTGGTGGGGGTGGGTCATGAAAAGAATTAGAAATATCTTCTAAGCCATTTGCTTCAGGGCCTTCATTTGCAGTTTTATCTGGTGAAACAGGATTAATCACTCTAGGGCTAATCCCTTCAGGAGGAGGTTGGGTGGCCAACTCCTCAAGGCCGGTTGGAGGTGGGGAGGCTATGTCCACAGGGCAAACTATTACATGGTTATCTAGAGAAGACTCAGCATGACCTAGGGTTTCAACCTCACCCCCCATCATTATCAATTCATATGTCACCATCCCATTTTTCAGGGTCCCATTCCTTTCCAATCAATACCCTCACTTTAATGGCAGTCACCATGCAACATTGAGATTTCAGTTTATGTTGTAAAGTCGCTACTCTAACAATAAGATTCTGAGTCTGATTTTCAGAGCTTTCAAGTTGACGGCTACAGGAAATAAGATTTTCCTTCAGGATACTCATAGAGACATCTACATCTGTCAGATGGCGCTTAAGCTTCTTATTTGAAGCCTTAAGCCCATCCCTTTCACTCCTTAATGTAGCCAGTGTATCTGACAACAACCAGCCAACATCTCTTTACGTCTTATTTCCACAAAGCTCTGTAAAGGTGTCAAAAACATTATCCCCCAGAGCCTGGCTTTGTACAAGCAAAGCATTAGGAGAATGGTGATATTTTGACTATCTCTTTTGCCAACTCACTCCATGGATTGGGAGTGTCATTCTGATTATGAGAATCAGGGTCCCTTAGTGCCTTTGAGTCCAGTTGGAGTAGAAAACTATTCATAAAAACCCATTTTAAGATTCTGTTTCTTAAGAACCACTCCTTGTACTAAGATGTATTAGTTGGGGTTCTCTAGAGAAACAGAATCAACAGGGAACACTTGCAAAAATAAAATTTATTAAAGTGTCTCACATGACCATGGGAACACAGAGTCCAAAATCCATAGGGCAGGCTGTGAAGCCAATGATTCTGATGGAGGGTCTGGACAAACTCCACCAGAGAGGCTTGCCAGCCGAAGCAGGAAGAGAGAACTGTCTCTTCTGAATCCTCCTTAAAAGGCTTCCAGTGATTAGATTTAGCTTCACTCATTGCAGAAGACACTCCCCTTGACTGATTACAAATGGAATCAGCTGTGGATGCAGCTGATGTGATCATGATCTAATTCTATGAAATGTTCTCATTGCAGCAGACAGGCCAGCACTTGCCCAACCAGAGAAACAGGTACCACCACTTAGTCAAGATGACACATGAAACTGACCATGACGTATGTATATACCACATTTTGGCTATACATTTATCAATTGATGGACCCTTGGGTTGCTTCTGTCTTTTGCCAATTGTGAACAATGCCAATCTGAGCGTCAGTGTGCAAATTTTTGTTAGAGTCTTTGCTTTAGCTCTTTTGGATAAATACCAAAGTAGTGGAATAGCCAAATCTATACTTACCTCTCTGAACAACCACCAAACTGTCTTCCTGAGTGGCTACACTACTTTAATTGCCAAAAACATTGGTTGAATGCTTTTATTTCTCTGCATCTACTCCAACACTTGCTATTTTCCTTTTTTTTTAAATAGCAGCCATTCTAATGGGTGTGAAATGGTATCCCATTGTTGCCTTAAATTGCATTTACCTAATGGCTAATGATGTAGTGCCTCTTTTCATCTGCTTTCTGGCAATTTGCATGCATTCTTCAGAGAGATGTCTATCCATGTCTTTTGCCCATGTTTTAATTGGGGTGTTTGTCTTTCTGATGCTCGATTGAAAGGTTTCTTATATATTCATGATATTAAACATTTATCAGATATGTGGTTTCCAAAATTTTTTCCCCATGGTGTAGGTAGTTGTTTTACTGATATGTTAAAGTCTTTTTTTTTGCATGGGCAGGCACTGGGAATTGAACCCAGTCTCCATGCATTAAAGGCTTTTGAGGTGCAAAAGTTTTTAATTTTGAGGGGGTCCCTTTTATCTATTTTATTTTGTTGCTTATGCTTTAGGTGTAAAAAGCCTAAGAAGCCATTGCCTAACACAAAGTCCTGAAAATGCTTTCCTACACTTACTTCAAGGAGTTTTGTAGTTTTACCTATTATACTTAGGTCTTTGATCCATATTGAGTTGATTTTTTTTTTGGCATGGGCAGGCTCCGGGGATTGAACCCAGGTCTCCAGTTTGGCAGGTGAGAATTCTTGCCACTGAGGCACTGTTGCACCACTCTGAATTGAGTTTTGTATATGGTATAAGGTACAGAGGTCCTCCTTTTTTTTGCAAATGAAGATCCAGCTTACCAGCACTATTTGTTGAACAGAACATTCTTTTTCAATTGAGTAGTTTTTGTCTCCTTGTCAAAAATCACTTGGCTTTAAACATAAACATTGATTTCTAAGTGCTCAGTTTATCCATTGGTCGATATTTGTCCTTGTATCAGTACTTTGCTGTATTGACCACTGTGGCTTTGTAATAAGTTTTAAGAATGGGAAATGTGGGTCCTTCAACTTCATTGTTCTTTTCCAAGATGGCTTTAGCTATTTGGGGCCCATTACCCTTCCATATAAATTTGATGATTGAGTTTTTCATTTCTGCAAAGAAGTTTGTTGGAATTTTGATTGGGATTATGCTTAACCTGTAAGTTGTATTGAATAAGATTGACATCTTAATGATATATGTCTTCCAATCCATGAACACAAAATATCCTTACATTTACTTAGGTTTTATTTGTTTTCTTTTGGCAGTGTGTTTTGGTTTTCTATGTACAGGTCTTTTCATCTTGGTTATATTTATTTCTAGGTATATGAATCTTTTAGTTGTGATCATAAATGGATTTTGTCTTGATTTCTTTTTCTCAATATTCATTGCTTGTTTGTGTACAGAAACAATACTGATTTGGGTGTTTAACTTTACCCTGCCACTTGGCTGGATTCATTTCTTAGATCTAGGAACTTTGTTGTGAATTTTTCAGGATTTTTTGTAGAGAGTATCATGTCATTTGCAAATAAAAGTTTTACTTCTCCCTTTCCAATTTGGATGCCTTTTATTTCTTTTTATTGCCTAATTGCTCTGGTAAGAACTTCCAGTACCATGTTGAATTACCATGGTGACAGTGTACATCCTTGTCTTGTTCCTGATCTTAAAGGGAAAGATGTCAGTCTTTCACCATTGAGTAGGATGTTATCTGTGGGCTTTTCATATATGCCTTTTATAATGTTTACAAAGTTTCTTCAATTCCAAATGTTCTATGTGCTTTTATCAAGAAGAGTTGATGGGGAGGTGGAGCAAGATGGCAGCATAGTGTGGTGTGTAATTTAGTTAGTCCTTCAGGGCAGATAATAGATAACCAGGAACTGTCTGGAACAACTGATTGGGGGTCTTCTAGCCTGGAACAGTTGGAATGGCTGAGATCCCACAAAGAACTGTTAATCTCCCAAGACAAGGAGGATGGCACCCCTCTTCAACCGGCATGGCAGACTATCTCAGAGTTGATACCCTTAGGGAAAAAGAAGCCCTTTCTGCTAGTAGCAAGGAAGGTAGCTCAACCAAGGTGCAATTGTGGCATTAATTAACAAATTTGGACTGATGAATACAAGGTCCAGGCACAGATAAACCTGGAGCAAGCATGAAAGGCACTCAGAGGTGACACCCCAGCAGGGAGAGGGTGGAGCTGATGGAAAAAAATTTTTAAAAAGCCTTTTTTAATTGGACGAGCTCAAAATACTGGAAAAGGGGTATATAGAGCTGGATACTAACTCTGGCTCTTGATTGGCAAACCTGGGGCTGGGGTTGGGTTCTGAAAAGAATTTTTTTCTCTTCATTTTATTTTTTTACTTCCTAATAGCCCATTAGAACTGCAGGCATTCTCAGGATTCAGCACTGCCCAGACAAGGGCAGAATTGACCTATGTCTGAGAGACAAAGTAACTAGTCAAGTGTGGGAGGTAACTACCTAAAGAGAATATCTTTAAGCAGTCTGTACTGGGAGCAAGATAGCTAAGCTCCAATTGTGGTTTTTTTGTTGTTGTTGTTTTGCTTTGTTTTTTTTTTTTTCATGGGCAGGCACCAGGAATCGAACCCAGGTCTCTGGCATGGCAGGTGAGAACTCTGCTTGCTGAGCCACCATGGCCCACCCTCCAATTGTGGTTTTAATCCTGACAGAGAAGAGGCAGAGCTGACAGACAAAAAATGAAATAAAATAAAAAAGAATAAAGATGGAGGATTTTGGAGTTAGCTGAGCTCAGAGCACTTGGAAGTACTAGTGTGTGAACAAAACTGTTTAAAAATAAACAGAAAGATACGAGTGCTGGGTAAATGTGGAGAGAGGGATGTGCTGTTCCCTAATTACTGTTGGTAGAGAAGTTGAATGGTGCAACCCATCTGGAGGGCAGTGTGGTAGTTCCACTGGATTGCTATATGATCCTGAAGCCCTGTTATTTGGTATATACTTGGAAGAACTGAAATCAGGGACATGACTGGACATTTGTACATAAGTATTTATGGTATTAGTATTCAAAATTTGCAAAGGATGGAGGTTGCCTAAGGCTACATTGACTGACAATGGAAGGGCAAACTGTGGTGCATATATACAATGGAGTTTTGAGCAGCTGCAAGAAGGAATGAAGTTGTGAGGTGCTACTAGGTTGTTCTAGTGTGCTAGCTGCCAGAATGCAACACACCAGAGATGGATTGGCTTTTAATAAAAGGGGATTTATTTTGTTAGTTCTTCAGAGGAAAGGCAACTAACTCTCCACTGAGGTTCTTTCTTATGTGGGAAGGCACAGGATGGTCTCTCCTGGCCTTCTCTCCAGGCCTCTGGGTTCCAACAACTTTCCCTGGGGTGATTTCTTTCTGCATCTCCAAAGGCCTGGGCTGAGCTGCAAGTGCTGAGATGAGGTATACTGAGCTGCTTGTGCTGTGCTATGTTGCACTCTCTCATTTACACACCAGCCAATTAAGTCAAACATCATTCATTGCAGCAGGCACTCCTCCTAGCCGACTGCGGATGTAATCAGCAACAGATGAGGTTCACATACCATTGGCTCATGTCCACAGCAACAGAACTAGGTGCCTTCACCTGGCCAAGTTGACAACTGAATCTGACTACCACATAGGTGAATGGACTTTGAGGACAATATGCTGAGTGAAATAAGCCAGAAATGAAAAGACAAACACTATAACACCTCACTAATAAGGACTAACTATAATGTGCAGACTCTAAGAATTGAATTCATGAGCATAGGTTATCAGGGAAAGGCTTATTGTAAGAATTCCTAGATTTTAAGCTCTTACAGCAGTCACTTCTGTTCCTGAGTTGTAATTGTTATTTCTAAATTCTGAGAGGCTGAGTGATCTGTGTATAATTTAGTTGGTCCCTGGAATTTTGGGTATCTCTATGACACCTGAGACTCAGAGCTAGAGTTCTGTAGCTCTGAAAGTCAGCATTATACCATATGGCAACTCTTCAAAAAGAAGAAAAAGAGATCAGTCTTCAATTAGAGGCATGAATGAAGCAGATCTGGTTAGGACTAAGGTAAATCAGACTAAAGTTTAAATGATGATATTGACTCTGTTTTAAAACTTCAACTTCTGCATAAGACCAAAGAAGAGATGTTTATTTGGTACAAGATTTATATTTTCTGTAGCACACTATCTAATTTAACTTTTATAATCAGTTTATTCAAACACCATAAATACATGGAAACTTGAATTGGGAGTTAGATTTTGTTGGTTTGTACAGGTTGGTGTGGTGCCCAGATACATCCCTGAGTAATTTGGGCAGAGAATAAAAAAGCATTTGCAAAGCACCCTTGGGGAATTGGGGAATAATGTGGAAATATTAAACTTCTCTACCTGTGGAATTCCAGATATTCTCACTAGCACTGGGGACTACCAATTTAATATACCAAGCCCTCAATCATGGGGCTTGCTCTTATGAAACTTATTCCTGCAAAGGAGAAGCTAATCCTATTTATAATTATTCTTAAGAGTCACCCTCAGAGACCCTCTTTTGTTGCTCAGATGTGGACTCTGTCTTGAAGTCAACTTCACAGGTGAACTCAAAGCCTTCTCCTCTACGTGGGACATGACTCCCAAGGATGTAAATCTCCTTATCAACATGGGATATGACTCCCAGGGATGAGCCTGGACCCAGAATCATGGGATTGTGAAAGCCTTCTTGACCAAAAGGGGGAAGAGAAATAAAACAAAAAAAATTTCAGTGGCTGAGTGATTTCAAATAGAGCTGAGAGGTCATTCTTATGCATTGTGTAACTATATTTACCCCTTTTTAGTGTTTTTCTGGATTAGAATAGCCAGAAGGAAATACCTTAAAGTGTTGAACTGTATTTTGTACTCTTGATTCTTGAAGATGACTGTAAAACTATATTGGTTTTAAGGTGTGACCATATGATTATGAAAACCTTGTGGCTGACACTCCCTTTAAATCCAGTGTATGGACAAATAAGTAAAAAATAAGAACAATAAGCAAATAAATAATAGGGTGGATTGGGGCATGGGATGTTTTAGGTGTTCTTTTTAATTTTAATTTTTATTCTTATATGTATTTTCTTGGAGTAATGAAAATGTTCTAAAATTATGGTGACGAATACACAAATATATGATGAAACTGTATGAATGCAGTATGATACTGTATGAATGCACAACTATATGATGATACATTTTGCATGATTATATCGTATGTGAATATATGTCAATAAAGTTGCATTAAAAAGAGAAGGATTGATGGATTTTGTTAAATGTCTTTTCTGCATTGAGATGATCATGTAGTTTTCCCCCTTCATTCTGTTAATATGGTATATTATATTAATTGACTTTTTATGTTGAACCAACCTTGCATATCAGGGATAAATCCCACTTGATCGTGGTGTGCAGTTCTTTTAACTTGCTATTAGAGTCAGTTTGCTAGTATTTTTTATATGTTCATCTGTCCTGTTTGCTTTTTTAATTGATATGTATTATAAATTCACATACCATGTAATCATTCAAAGTGTACAATCAATGGTTCACAATATCTTCAGAGAGCTGTGCATTTATCATCACAATTGACTTTTTTTCTTTTTTGTGAAAAATAACGTATATACAAAAAAGCAATAAATTTCAAAGTACATCACAACAATTAGTTGTAGAACAAATTTCAGAGTTTGGTATATGTAACAATTCCACAATTTTAGGTTTATACTTCTATGTGCTCTAACATACTGGAGACTAAAAGAAGTATCAATATAATGATCAATCAATAGTATGATTGTTAAACCCTACCTTCTCTGTATAACTCCACTCATTTGTTAAACCCTACCTTCTCTGTATAACTCCACCATCATCTTTGATCTTTCTCCCACTCCTTACGGGTAATTGGACTATGCCCATTCTAACTTTCTCATGTTGGAAGAGGCTGTCAATAATGTGGGATAAGGAGATGGAACTAGTTGATGTTCTGGAGAGGCTGGCCCCTCTGCATTTCAGGATTTATCTGGTCCAGGGACCCATCTGGAGGTTGTGGGCTTCTGGAAAGTTACACTAGTGCATGGAACTTTTGTAGAATCTTATATATTGCCTTAGAGGTTCTTTAGGATTGGCTAGAATGCTTTTGGTTGGGGTTAGGCAAGTTAGGATAGGTAGCAATATCTAATTGAAGCTTGCATAAGAGTGACCTCCAGAGTAGAGTCTCAACTCTATTTGTACTCTCTCAACCACTGATACCTTATTTGTTACATTTATTTTCTCCTTTTTAGTCAGGATGGCATTGTTGATCCCATGGTGCCAGGGCTAGGCTTATCCCTGGGAGTCATTTCCCACACCATCAGGGAGACGTTCACCCCTGGATGTCATGTCCTACGTAGTGGGAAGTGCAATCATTTTACTGGCAGAGTTGGAGACCCTACAGCTTTTTTTTTTTCATGGGCAGGCACCGGGAAAGGAACCTGGGTCTCCAACATGGCAGATGAGAATTCTGCCACTGAGCTACCATCACACCGCCTACCCTACAGCTTTTAAGTGGCCTTTTTCTTAATTTGGCCCTGGCCCTGTTACTGCAATAATTTTTCTCTTTTCTGGAGCTTTGCAAAAGATATTTCTATCAGTTATTACTGGTTTTTCAATGCTTCTGTGTGTAAATAGAATCATGAAGCTTCTCACTAAGATCTTGATCTGAGTTTATTATTTTTGAGATATCTTTACATTGAAAATGTTTTTGTCTCCAAGGTTTCTTGAGGAATTAAGACTGGAGGTGTGTTTGAGGTGTAAAAGCATTATGGGATCTTCAGAATGGGGGAGTTGGGTCTAAATACTGGCTCTGGCCATTTCATCTATATGATCTTTTCCAAGTGATTTAAACTCTCTGCATCTTTGTTTTTCTATTTATACAATGGGGGTAAATAATGCCTTTCCCCTTAAGGGGTATATAAGATAATTAAACTGAGATATTAAATGTTAGATATTTAGCACTGTGCCTCCTGATACTTTATAGATGCTATAGATATTCAGTACATGCCACTCTGCTTTTTATTCCTCCTTCCCCATCTCCTCTAACATTTTTGTCTCAAGGAGTTTTCCTTTTGATAATATGGAGTCTGTGTACACTTCATAGTCTTATATAGCCCTTTAAGAACTTAGAATCTTGGGTGGTAAAATTATGAGTTTGGACCACATAATCTTTCATTCCAACATTTTACAGTTCATCTCTAACATTCTGTGATTCAACGTATCAAAATGTAGCACACAATTACTTCTTAAATCTCATTATGTATTTCACTATCATCCCTTTGGTTTTCATGACCTACATTGGTTATCCTGGTGCTCTGTGTATTCAGATGTTTCTGGTAATTGGAAAAATTATACAAAGAAAGCCTTCTGGGACTGTTTCAGGACCAATGACACCAAATGATATTCCTTTGATGGAAGCTTCTTTTTTTATTTTTAACTTTTTTAAAATTTTATAACATAAATACAAAGCAAAGAAATAAAAAAGCAATGGTTTTCAAAGCACTCTTCAACAAATAGTTATAGGACAGATCCCAGTGTTTGTCATGGGCTACCATATGATCCTCTCCGATTTTTCCTTCTAGCTGCTCTGGAATATAGGAGGCTAGGGACTTAAATTTTTTTTTATCATCACAATTGAATTTTTTTCCTTCTTTTTTGGTGAAAAATAGCATATATACAAAAAACCTATAAATTTCAAAGCACAGCACCACAATTAGTTGTAGAACGTTTCAGAGTTTGACATAGGTTACAATTCCACAATTTTAGGTTTTTACTTCTAGCTGCTCTAAAATACTGGAGGTTAAAAGAGATATCAATTTAATGATTAAGCATTCATATTCATTTGTTAAATCCTATCTTCTCTGTATAACTTCACCATCACCTTTGATCTTTCCATCCCTCTCTTTACAGGTGTTTGGGCTATGGCAATTCTAAATATTTCATATTGGAAGGACCTGTCACTAATATGGGTTAGGAAGATGGAACTATCTGATGTTCTGGAGAGGATGGGCTAGGTTTCAGGACTTACCTGGACCAGAGACCCATCTAAAGGTTGTAGGTTTCTGGAAAGTTACTCTAGTGCATGGAACCCTTGTGGAATCTTATATATTACCCTAGGTGTTCTTTGGGATTGACTGGAATGGTCCTGGTTGGGGATTGGCAGGTTATGATAGGTAGCAAGGTCTAACTGCAGCTTGTATAAGAGCAACCTCCAGAGTAGCCTCTTGACTGTATTTGAACTTGCTCTGCCACTGATACTTTATTAATTACACATCTTTCCCCCCTTTTGGTGAGGATGGAATTGTTGATTCCACATTGCCAGTTGTGGATTCATCCTTGGGAGTCATTGCCCATGTCTCCAGGGAGAATTTCACCCCTGGATGTCATCATGTTCCATGTTGTAAGCTTCTTATGGAGGAAGCACTGTTTCTGTATCTTTAAAAAGAGAAATTTTGCTGTTCTAAGAACACAAGCAAGAATAATGTATTTTACACATATTAGTTTTCTCTTTCTAACTAGATTGTGAGTTTTTTGTTAGCAGTATCTGTCTCTCCTATTTTTTGCAGTGTGATGTTCTTATTGATCAGTCCTATACCCCTGTGATCAATCATCACCGTTAAAATCACACACACATGCACCCACACCCCCTTTGATCAATCAACATTACAGCAGCTGAGTCAATTAGCTGTTGTGTATGCTAATAGGCCCACAAATATCTCCAAATTTGGTTTTGGTTTTTGAGTGATTATCCAGGTTCCAGGTGATCAGTTAAGCAAATCAATCACTGCTGTGATATTTAGGGGTTAACGCTATATATCTGTATATTCACAGAGTAATATTGACTCATTCTTGAAATTGTGTGGTCTGTTGACTGAGAAGCTGTTAAATTTGGCAATTCTTTTTAATGGTTACTTTTGGCGCATTTAAGTCTTTATCTTTTTGTTTCCATTTTCTGTTCAAATTTCCTTTTATTTTGAACTTTTTGAACATGATTTGCTGTGTTATGACTGGTTTTGCATAGATGAAGGATTTTTTGTTTCATTTAGTATGAAAAGTTGATGTTTGAAACTTTGTGTGAATATTTCCTTCTCTTTCAAAGCAAATAAATTTTTATAAAAATCTATTTTCAAGGGAACTGTTTCTCAGAAAAACAATTCCCTAAAGGCTTGTGATGGTCTTAATACATCTATAAAGAGGTCCATTTCCTTAGAACTGCCATTGTTAGTTAAGGAACTCTTTTGTCTCCATTGGAACCTATATATTAAAATAATTGATTTTTGTTTTACTTATTCAAATCTTACTTTAAGCTGTGTTTGTCCATTTCTAAACCCCTTGGAAAATTTGACAGTGGGTATCCAAATCCGTGTGTGGCTTCCTGTTCTGAGCTTCATTTGGTGTTTTCCATTTCTGTTTTTATGAGGCCAGGTGACCAAGAAAAGGAAAGATGTCTGTATTTGATCTCCTACGTTTCTGGAATATCAGAGCCTCTAGCAAGTCTTAGTTTGGTTCCATCCACAACACAAGACTCTTGAGAAAGAATCCATGTCCATCACGACTTCAATTACATTTCAGGTTGCTTGTTATCCACAGCGGAGTGGAGCTTTCTAAACCAGAGCCACTTAAAATATGGCCCGTGGAGCCATGCCAGTCAGCAAATCCTCCATTATGGGTTTATGCTGAGATAGGTTAAGGATTGAAAGTATTTAGTACAACCAAGTCTAAGTATAATAAAAACAATACATAATTTCTCATTAATGTTTTATATGTTGCAAAGATGATATTTTGCATATATTGGTTTAAATAAAGTATATTATTAAAATTAATGTCACCTGTCCTTTTTTTTTTTTGCTTTTTCAATGTGGCTACTAGAAAATTAAAAGCTATGTTATGTGGTTTACCTCATATTTCTATTGAACACCATTTTGGGTGTTTTTTACAAATTGTTTGAGAAGAACTGCTGTCTACGCTCCTGTGCAAAGAATTTGTCTTGTGAAGTAATGACAAGACTGGGCACTTCAGGTAGTTTTTCTTGTTCCCAGTTATTACTTTCTCTACATACCTTCTAGGGTCATTGGAACTTTCTCAGTGTTTGTCCTCACTATATATCATAGCAGTGTTAGCACATTCCATTGATGGCTAATTTGTATTTATTGGGTGTTATCCTGAAGGACACTGTGCACGTTTGTGTATGTGTGCTACCAAAAAGATTCCTCTTACCATGCTCCCACTGAGCCACCTGTCTCTGAACAGGGCCCTGTTCAGATTGTGGACATCTTTCCCCTGTGGCTATCATTTTTTTGAGTTTGGCTTGTGTAATCAGCTCATCATCACCCAATTTGATGGGTGAATCAACCTTCACCTCTCAAACTGAGCTCAGTATTGTTTCCTCCATGAAACTTCCCCTAATGCCCACCCTGAATTAGACCCCCTCTTATATGACTTCCTGTAGAACCTTTTTATTTCCTGTATCTGAATATTTACCTTATAGTATGTAAATGTTGCCTGGTAGGTTTTCCTTATCAGGAGCTCCTAAAACTCAGGGATTTTGCATTATTCATCTTTGCAATGACCTTATCTAAGCAATTGAATGCATAATGTAACTCTTTCAAATATTCCCTAGATTGGAGCTCTAATGTGCTTTGAAAAGTTGCAACATATTTTGAGTGGCCAATATCAATCATCCAATCAACTAGTACTTTTGGGTTGCCTTCTTTGAAAATTACTGTTCTGTGTACTTTAGTAGGGATTGGTCAATCCTTTACTGTCAACCTGTGAATCCCTTCTTGTGTTTGGAGAAGTCCCCACTTTATGAGTCTTGGTGGTAGGAAGGGCCAATTTCTCATTAGAAAAACTTAAAATGTCAGGCCCATCTACACTTTCTCACCTTCCCTTACAGCTAGGGCAAAGGCTCATGACTGAGGCCCAATGACTCAGTCACACTCCTTCCACGTTGGAAATGGGAGTAGTGGCTAAAAGAAGCAAGGCCTGCAGGGAGTCCTTAGCTTCCTAAGGAGCACTATGGGTGGTGCTGGTGGCAGTATCTGGTATTTGGAGGTGGTAGCAGTGGAATCCTTTTGACCCATGAGGGATTTGGGATATTATTCTGAGCCTTGTTCTCCTGGCATTTCTGTGAGCCATACGGTATCTTTTTTTTTGTAAATTCCTTTTTGTTCTATTGCTAAGTCACATCAGCCAGCTTGGTTTCTGTTGCTGACAACTGAATATACTGACTGATTCAGGTTAATAAGATATAAATACATGAAAAGTGAAGCAACAATTCAACATCCCAGTTTAGAAAATGTCACAAAAAGGACAGATTTACTGCAAAATGAACCACATGGGAGATATGCTATTATTGAAGATGGGAAGATCTCAACCAGTTGCTGCAATAACCTGGGAGGCTTCACAGAGGAGGTGGCCTTGCATCAGGCTTGCAGAGTGAGCTGGGCACTCGGAAATACTCATTGCCATGGGAAATACAGAAGAAGTAAAAAAATATGGATCCGGTCATGAAGCAAAGTCTAATCTAATCCAATTATAAGAGATGCCTTAAAGTACCTAGAGAAAATATTAAAGTAGAAAAGGCCAATAAATACCTGAAAAGAGGGCTTCCAGATTTGGTAAATAAAAACAAAGATGCCCAATTAAATGTATATTTCATATAAACAACAAATGACTTTTAATGTATGTTCCAGATATACTTTTAATAATGCTATAGTTATTAAAAAGTTTAGAAATTTAGTTTTATAAATTTTTAGCATAAGTATATACTTATTTTATCAGATAACCCTATCGGAAAAGGAGTAGGCGAACTTGAACAGAAGAGCCTAGAATTACCAAGACAAGGCTTCCAAAAGTAGGTGAGTATCGAGTTCAGTGTTAAAGGAAATTTGAGCTGGGGTGGGGGTGGTGACTTGAGAAATAAAGAAGGAAACTTATTAAACTTAAGTTTTTTTGGTGTTCTGCTAGGTACTTAGATATGTTATCTCATTTCAACCTCAGAACAATGCTGTGAGGTAGGTATAATTATTCCCTCTCCCCTTTTTAATACAAGTCAAGAAATGAAGACTCAAATGTTCAATGACATATCTAAGGTTGCACAACTAGAGAATAGCGGAACAAAGATTCTGGGGGCCTCCCTCAAAGGCCAAGTAAGAATGAGTACATGTGTGAAGGATGACAACCAGCTTTTCTTGCGTGCAATGAGGGTTAGTCTTATGTGTTGGGTATACAGGAAAGGTCACCCCTGGAGGCCCAGAGAAAACACTGAAGTTAATTTCAGATACATTATTTGTAGGATGCCACAGGGTGAATGTACTAAACTAACTAGAGATGTGGGCCCAGAAAAGGTCTGGGAGACATTTGTCATTGCTTGGAGATTGAAAACATATGAGAGGAACATATCCTGGAGGAATAAGGGGCCGAGGAAAGAGAGGAAGGCCATAGTCTAGGTCTTGGGGGAGAAGGTGGTGGAGAAAGGTTGACAAGCAGCAAAGAAAAGAGGTTGAAGTGAATGGTAGGTAAGAGAAACAAGGGCATGGTCCATGGGATAGAAAGGAACAGGGCTAAATGATTTATCTGGTGGGTCAATCCTATGACTAGGCCTAGACTTACTCTGTGTGGCCCAACCAGTCACAGGCAGTGGCCATTTGGTTCTAGAGAAAGTCAAATTCCTATTCTATAGTATGATATTAATTTAGTAGGAGGACTAATATATTTGAGAAATTTGAGACATCAATACAGAACTCTAATCTCATGAGCGTCAATGTGTTCTTGTTTTAAAATAAGGTGACAAAATTTCGTTTCAGAGTTTATGTAACTGAAAAAAACTGTGTATTTACAGCTACGCATTGTGTGTGTACCTGACATATGCTATGCTGCCAATGGCTTTTGGTTGTGGTCTTTTCTTTATTGTATTTGATTCCAAACTTATAGTATATTGCCATTATTGGAGTTATGGTTATCACTACAGTAACTTAAACAAGTAACCATTTACATGGACTAAGTAGATGGAAAATTATTTAAAATAGCATTCTTCTTTTCTGGAGCTCTCTCCATGCCAAATTCTTGCGTTAATCATTAAAATATTTTGATTCAATGCTTTCTATTGGATCCTGGTGTTGCATGACTGGTCTGTTCAGAATTACAGATGTGGAACTTACCCATCTATATATTATTCAACAAAGATGTTACTCTGGTTTGCCAAAAATGTCTTAAAGGTGGTGAGCAACAATGACTTAGAGATTTAGTATATTTGGATATTGCCTTCTCAATAGGAAAATATACTGCATTCTCTTTTTGGGCAATCTAAATGTGCTAAATATTGTATTTTGGCAGTAAAAAATTTAACACCTTAATGGATAACAAGGCCTAGGGTCATGTGGTAGGCCTCTAGCTTTTAGCCTGGAAAGGGAAGGAGCATATATATGTTCATGTATATAGCTAGTCCTTTAGAAAGCATTTAGTTTCTCTGCTTCTGAACTGGTTGCCAAGAGAGGGATTGGATAGATGCTTTAAGCACTATCTAGCTTAATGAAATTTAAGAAAATTACTTCCTGAGTTGTAATGAGGTGTTTCCACTACCTGTGGAGCTTGTACCTACTGAGATCCTGACTATTAATCTGGACCAGCACAGAGGCTTGACTTGAACTTCCTCCTCCCAGTACATGTAGCTGCTGAGTTCCTTTTCTGGAAGTCTTTTCCTTCTGGTTCCAACCAACTGCTTCTGTTTTAAGAGCAAAACCACTTGATGTTTCACACTCAGGATCTCCTTGCTTTTTCCTTTCTTTTTCAGCTCATAGTAGCCCAGGCATTTGAGAAACTCCACATATGTAAGAGAGGCAATTAGACTGGGAAAGAGCACTGGGACCTAAATGCTAGTTTCAATACCCTTCTTTGGCGATGTCTATTTGAATATGGCAGCCATGACCATACATGAAATATTTAGTCAGTTGATCTGTCATGGTCCACTTACTGGTTGGTGTCTGAAATGTTTGTCTTTCCTCTTGCAGTGTATAGTCCTAAACTGACCCAGGCAGGTCTGGTGCCCCAAACTTCAGGGAGGAGTCTCTCCATGCCAAACTTATCCTCACAGTGTCCCAGACCCAGCACTATATGGTCCTCCCTCCTTTTGGTGGTAGAAACTTAACTATCGTGGAGAAGACAAGAACCCCTGAGTCATTGGATTTCCACAGATGCAGATCCCAATACAAGGATATCAGGAAAGTAGTTTATTTTGGAATATATCCTTGAAAACAGCACTAGGGGGGTGGAGATGTGAGATGGGGAAGGGAAGGCAGCCAATTAGTGTGCATTATCAAGCTGGTTATGACTGTGGACAACTGAGGTTCAATCCTGCTGGGGATCTCTGGAAGGCAATGTAGAAAACATCTCAGTTACCTCAGCAAGGAAGCTGGGATATTTGTCCTCCAACTCCCAACCATCATCTATTGAGGTTGCTCCCAGGAACATTAGCTCCCTGAACATCTGCTTCAACCAACTTCATGGTAAATACCAAGGGAGAGAGAGAACTGCCAGATTAGATGAACACTAAAGACACTGGCACATTTAGGGAACCAGTGCCCATTCTGCTTCTTGGCTGCTTCTATTCATTTTCTCTTTTGGATGAAGAAAGTGGTATAGCATTCAGTGGCAATGCTCAAGTCCTTCCAGCTAGTAGGAGAGCCTGAGAACACAGTTGCTTCTGACTTGAGCTGTATCTGTCCTCCCTATAGTGATTGCTCAAACTTCTCCCTATTTCTCAGTCCATCTTGTACATGGTCCCCAAATAACCCTTTCACCAAATGATGCTTTTCTCCTCTCCTTATCTCCTTATGCTATATTCTAAGACTCCTTCCCCTAACTTGTTTTCAGCCTACTTGTCAGGTCTATCACCTTCCTCTAGCCTAGGCTCCATCTAGATGAGATTAATCCACACCAGATTTAAAGTTTATCTCTTCAGACCTTTACTTATATTATTTTTTCCACCTGCAATACCCTCCTTGACACTGTTCTTATATCCCCCTAAGTCTTTAAGACCACACCCAGAGTTCTCTCATTTATGAAGCCTTATCTTGACCCCTTAACTCTCTGTAGCACTTTTACTACTGCCTTCTATTATTGTTTCTGGTAGGTATGCTCTCTCTCCTATGGATTTTAAATATCTTGGGGGCAAAGGGCCCCAATTCATCTTAGCATCAGTCCACATTCATCCAATTAATTTAACAAAGATTTATTGAGTGTTAGAGACCACGCTCAGCACTGGGGCTCTAAAGATGAAAGCATGAATGAGACATGGCCCTGGCTCTATAGGGAGCTCAAAGGCTTGGCATAGGGGAGTGACTGGTGTAAATAAGTTTGTGTGTGTGCACCTGTGTGTTTGTGTATCCATCTCAGTATCTCAAACATTAGCGGTCAAAGATCATGAATGTGCTAAATGAATATATCTACAAGGAGAAGATTTATCCCCAGTCTATTCCCTGCAAATGCTCGAAATTTGTTTGGAAAGAGTTTTTGGAGAGAAAATGAACATAATTGAATTAGAGTGGGAAGCCCTTTTGTACATTTCTCTTAGAGACAATGGGATGGTTTAGGAAAGGGCAGAAACATTTTGGAGTGAGATTGCCCTGCATTTGAATTTTAGCTGTGCTGATTTATAGCTATGTGACCTTGGGCTACTCTCTTGTATACTTCCTTATGTACAAAATAGATAATACCCAATGAATAGCTTGGTTTTGGGGATTGAATGAAGGAACACATACATAGTGCTTAGCACATGTTTGGGATTTATTAGAAGCTTGGTAACTAATGTGTTCCGCCTACCACCTCTACTTTAAAAAGAAAGAAAATTTTGAATTTTCTCTGTCTATCCTAGAACAATCTGAGTAGAGAGCATTTTGATCCTCTCTGTACCATTCTCTGCCTAACTGGATAATTTTAACGTATTTTTTCATTAATTTTTAAATTTCCATATCTTTTTCAAAATTGGGAATTGGAATACTGTTGGGCTCAGTGGTGAGGAGAGGGAGGAGTTGGCATTAATTTTGGAGATCAGGAAGACCTTTCAATAAAACAATGTTCTGGAAGAAGTGATTGATTTTAAAAGTTAGATCTCCTTTCTGCCAGAATATATATCATTAGAGCTTAAAGATTCCTCATGAATTGAGAACTTTTCTTTGGGTCATTTCCATTTATTTTTAAAGGATTAAATGAAAAGATGCTGGTTATTGTGCACCAGAGTCATCATCTTTTTTCTTTACCACCCCCCAACCCCCAGTAAACAGTTATTCAGTTATTGAGCACTTACTGAATGCCAGGCATTGACTAGTGAGCAATTGGTGAGCAAAACAGACATAGACACTACCCCATGAACCTGACAGCTTGCAACAGTAGAGATTGGCATTGATAAAATAATCACACAGATACATATATAATGACGAACTCTAAAAAGAAACTGAAAAGAAAATTGTAGGAAACTCTGAGCCTTTCTCCAGTCTAGATGTGGTCTCAAATATTTCTAGAGAAAGAAGATATTTGAGTTGATTTAAATTTGTGAGTGAATGGTACTAATGAAGCAAAAAGGACCAGAGTGATGAATGCATACCAGTAAAGGAAATGGCTTTTGGGAGAGCCAAGGCAGTTAAGGACCTTGTCTCACCCTGGAACAGGGAGGAGAGCAGGAAATGGGGCTGAAGAACTTGTCTGGGGCCAGATCATGTAGAGCCTGGGCCATGCAGAGGCTCTTTTTTTTTTTTAATTTTTTTTATTAATCAAAAAAAAGAAAAGAAATTAACACATTTAGAAATCATTCCATTCTACACATGCACTCAGTAATTCTTAGTATCATCACATAGATGTATGATCATCATTTCTTAGTACATTTGCATCGATTTAGGAAAAGAACTAGCAAAACAACAGAAAAAGACATAGAATGTTAATATAGAGAAGAGAATTAAAATAATAATACTAATAAAATATATATATATATAAAAAGGAAAAAGAAAAAAACAAAAACAAAAGATACAAACAAACAAACAAAAAACTATATTTCAGGTGCAGCTTCATTCAGTGTTCCAACATAGTTACATTACACTTAGGTATTATTGTGCTGTTCATTTTTGAGTTTTTGTATCTAGTCCTGTTGCACAGTCTGTATGCCTTCAGCTCCAATTACTCATTATCTTACCCTGTTTCTAACTCCTGCTGGTCTCTGTTACCAATGATATATTCCAAGCTGATTCTCGGATGTCGGTTCACATCAGTGGGACCATACAGTATTTGTCCTTTAGTTTTTGGCTAGACTCACTCAGCATAATGTTCTCTAGGTCCATCCATGTTATTACATGCTTCATAAGTTTAGTCTGTCTTAAAGCTGCATAATATTCCATCGTACGTATACTCCACAGTTTGTTTAGCCACTCGTCTGTTGATGGACATTTTGGCTGTTTCCATCTCTTTGCAATTGTAGATAATGCTGCTATAAACACTGGTGTGCAAATGTCCATCTGTGTCTTTGCCCTTAAGTCCTTTGAGTAGATACCTAGCAGTGGTATTGCTGGGTCGTAATCCATTCTGCCAGTCTATGTCTTTTGATTGGGAAATTCAGTCCATTACCTTTTAGTGTCATTACTATTTGGATAATATTTTCCTCTACCATTTTGGCTTTTGTATTATATATATCATATCTGATTTTCCTTCTTTCTACACTTTACTCCATACCTCTCTCTTCTGTCTTTTCGTATCTGACTCTAGTGCTCCCTTTAGTATTTCTTGCAGAGCTGGTCTCTTGGTCACAAATTCTCTCAGTGACTTTTTGTCTATAAATGTTTTAATTTCTCCTTCATTTTTGAAGGACAATTTTGCTGGATATAGAAGTCTTGGTTGGCAGTTTTTCTCTTTTAGTAATTTAAATATATCATCCCACTGTCTTCTAGCTTCCATGGTTTCTGCTGAGAAATCTACACATAGTCTTATTGGGTTTCCCTTGTATGTGACAGATTGTTTTTCTCTTGCTGCCTTCAAGATCCTCTCTTTCTCTTTGACCTCTGACATTCTAACTAGTAAGTGTCTTGGAGAACGCCTATTTGGGTCTATTCTCTTTGGGGTGCGCTGCACTTCTTGGATCTGTAATTTTAGGTCTTTCATAAGAGTTGGGAAATTTTCAGTGATAATTTCTTCCATTAGTTTTTCTCCTCCTTTTCCCTTCTCTTCTCCTTCTGGGACACCCACAACACGTATATTTGTGTGCTTCATATTGTCATTCAGTTCCCTGATCCCCTGCTCAAGTTTTTCCATTCTTTTCCCTATAGTTTCTGTTTCTTTTTGGAATTCAGATGTTCCATCCTCCAGTTCACTAATTGTAGCTTCTGTCTCTTTAGATCTACCATTGTAGGTATCCATTGTTTTTTCCATTTTTTCTTCTTTGTCCTTCACTCCCATAAGTTCTGTGATTTGTTTTTTCAGATTTTCTATTTCTTCTTTTTGTTCAGCCCATGTCTTCTTCATGTCCTCCCTCAATTTATTGATTTGGTTTTTGAAGAGTTTTTCCATTTCTGTTCGTATATTCAGCATTAGTTGTCTCAGCTCCTGTATCTCATTTGAACTATTGGTTTGTTCCTTTGACTGGGCCATATCTTCAATTTTCCGAGCGTCATCCATTATTTTCTGCTGGTGTCTGGGCATTTGATCAGATTTCCCTGGGTGTGGGACCCGGCTGGTTGAAAGGTTTTTCTGTGTAATCTCTGGGCTCTGTTTTTCTTTTCCTGCCCAGTAGGTGGCGCTCGTGGCGCTCGTCTGTCTGAGGGTCCCGAATCTCGCAGTTGGCCCGGGAAACCGTGTGCGTGGAGCGGGGGTCGCCGGCTGCTGCGGCTTGGGGAAGTGCCAGTCCAAATTGCCCAGCTGGCCTGAGACACCAAGCGTGGCGGGAGGGCCCCGCTATCCAACGTTCCCAGTCGGACCAGGAAGCCACGTGTGTGGAAGGGACCCCGGTCGCCAGCCGCCCCGGCCGGGAAAACGCACACCCCTCGGGTATCTCACCGCAGCGGATTCTCCCTGCCTGTTCAGCCGTTCCAGAATGGGGTACGCTGTCTTTTCGGTCTCTGTAGTGGCTCCAGGAGCTGTTTCGTATTGTTTCTGTTTCTTTAGTTGCTTTTCTGGAGGAGGATAAGACCCGTGCGTCTTACTAAGCTGCCATCTTCTCCGGACCAGAGGCTCTTATAGGAAACCCTTGAAGGATTTTAAGAAGATGGATGTGATCAGATTTACATTTTGAGAATGTTCTTTGGTTGTGGTATGGAGAACAGAATGGAAGCTAGGAGAGCACTTAGGGCAGACCAGGTAAGGTGGAAGATTGGAAGCTTGGTTTGGGGACTTGGCTGTGTGACTGAGGAGAAAGTAATGGAGTCCAGAAATATTTAAGAATTAATTTTAACAATACTAGGTGATGGATTGGTTATGAGGAATGGGGCTGATTTTTTTTTTCTTTTCTTGGCCAGGCACTGAGAATTGAACCATGGTAGGCGAGAAGTCTGCCACTGTGCCACCATTGCCCACCCAGGGCTGATTTTTGAGCTTCTGATTTTAATCAATAAAGCCCTGATAACCATACTGATTGCCATTCTAAACATTTCCTGCAACTTTTGAGGGGTTCTCAGGATGATCAAGGGCCCAAGGCTGGGTGTGAGGAGAACACTTTTCTAGTTAAGGGCCCTGAAGGGTTCACAAACCACTGAATTCTTCTAGACTTGAATTTTGTCATCTACAAAATGAATAGGTTTTATTAGATGAGTACCATTCATGGGTTACATGCAGTTTTCTGTTTATTCCTGAGGGGCAGATACTTTTTGGATTTTCTATATTTATACTTTATATTTGCAGAATATTTTTAATTGTGCATATGTGTGTGTTACCTTAATGTTTATGAATACATAGATTTTCATAACAACCTTTTGAACTTTTAAGATTTTCTCCCCAATGATCATAAGAGGAGACTGAGACCCAGAAAGAATAGGAAGTTTGCCAAAGATCACTAACTGAGTGTTGGCAAAATTAGATACCTTAAGTCTCCTGATTCTGCATCTAGATCTTTCTGTTTTCTATTGCATATTTATGTGCCTCTGTATTCTTTTTATTCCCATGCCATTTTATTATTTTTGAGCATCCCATTCAAGGGGCAGAGTGAGGTAGTGAAACTCACTTTAGGCAGTTCTGATATTTGGTTTGAAACTACAGGCTCATTTGAAGCTTGAGACTTCCTTGTGATTTATTCTTGCCACTTCTGACCCAATTACTTAGAATAATTAATAATTTGGGCAAATTTTGTTTGTATAGGGAAAATGTAAGTAGACACAGAAGACATGAAAGACTGAGCTAATTAGGAAGGAATTTATTATTGTCGTGTTTTAACATTTAACTTCCCAAAACAGTTACTCACCATTTTACACGTGGTTTTTTTTTCTAAAACAATCTTAAAAATAATGGTGAGTTCTGGGGTTTCTCAATTCTAGAATCATATTTGATACATTCTGTGTCTCAAAAGAGATTCAGCTCAAGGGAAAGATCTAGCCCAATGGAAAGCTATTAGTTGAGAGCAGTCTTTCCTTCCTGCTTATGTGGGTCATACAGTTATTCAGAATGTCATCTTGGTCTTTATCAACAAACAAATATCCAACCAACACTGATTGTGTACCTCCCATATTCTCAGTTCTTATTTTTTCTCCTCTGGGTCCTTCTAGTTTTCTAAATCAATGGCACCAAACTAGAGAAAGAGAAAGAGAAAGAGAAAGAAAAAGGCCCAAAGACCGAGAAATCCCCCAAATTCCATAAGCCTAAAAGTCTGAAAAGTCCACAGGTCAAAAAATATCTTTGGTCAGTGTTCTACTCTCTATTACTACCTAACAAATAACTCCAGAACTTATTCGTCTAAAACTACAACAAATTGATTATAGCTCATGATTTGGTAGGTCAAAAATGTGCTTAGAAAATTCTTCTGTTCCATGTGGTGTTGTTTGGGGCACTTGGTGATATTCAGTTAATGCGTCATCTGAGTTGTATGGTCCAAGATGGCTTCAGTCACATGCATGACACTGGTGGGGAAGGCTGGAAGGCCATTCATGTTTGTAGTCTCAAGGCCTTTTTTTTTGTATGCTGTATGGTGGGGTCACTTTTCATTATTTTTCCATGTGAGTATCCTGTTATTGTAGCACCATTTATTGAAATTTTTTGTTTGTTTTGCAAGGCCTTTTTAAAGAAGTCTTTCCAGCAACTCAGTTGAACTTCATACATGGTGGCTCAGAGGTCTCAGGGACTGTGTTGGAAGCTGTTGGCTTTATTAAAGGCTAGGCCTGGAACTAACGAACAGTGCTTCTGCCATCCTACATTGGTCAAAAGAATCACAGTGCAGTCCAGATTCAAGAAGTGGAGAAACAAAATCTGTCTCTTGATGGGAGAAGTGTCAAAGAATTTTTAGCTATAGCTAATTCACCAAAGCCATATATCCAAGTCCCTCCCATACTTCTATATGTATAATTCTCTCATTTCTTCAATCCCAGCACTAAGCTTTAATATGCCATTTATCCCGGGAACTAGCATTGTTTTAGCTCCCTTCAACTTTCCTGATCTGGTTTATCCACAATTGGGACTCATTGATGAAGAACATTTTATTTTATTCCCAGCCTCCAGGGCCTGCCTAGGGCTTCTGACCCTCTGAGGATATCCTTCTCTTTTGGATGTTCTTGATGGATCCTGCTTTGAGTAAGCTCCTAAGCTATTGGAAAAATGTGGATTTTAAAGAAAATTACTAAATATTAATTTTAAAATCTCTTACATATTTATTAGTGAATCTCTCTTTGGTGATGTGGTGAATTCAATCATCCTCTCTACAAAGACATGTTCAAGTCCTAACCATCTGGTCTTGTGGATGAGAATTGATTTATGAATAGGATCTTTGAAGATCTTATTTAGATGAAGTCAAAGTAAATCGGCATGGGCCTTAGTCTATATGACTGGAATTCTTATAAGAAGAGGGTCTAGACAGAAACTCAGAAAACTGAGCAGGAGGAGTAGAATACAGAGGAGGATATGGAAAAGAGAGTGCCATGACAAAGGCAGAGTGATTGCCAGTAAGCCAGTACCAGAATGCTACAGACTTAGGAGAAAACATGGCTTGCTGATACTTTGATCTTGGATTTCTAACCTTTAAAACTGTGAGACCATAAGTTCTGGCTGGTTAATCCTACCAGTTTGTGGTGTTTATCATGGCAGTCCTGGCAAACTAAGATGGGTAGATTTTCTGGCTGTGTGACAAAAACAAAATGAATCCTGGCAGAGTGTTGAATAAATCATAGTTGGGTGAAGAGCTCAACCCACAGGGTCTTTAGTTCTTCAAATGCATCAGGTTCTTTACCATTTTAATAACTTTGTGCATGCATTTTCCCCTACTTGGAACACCTTGGCTTCCATTCTGTTTGGGTAATATCCACTTAATCTAGGGATTGCAGCACAGCTGGCATTCCTCCAGAAAGATCCTTCCTCTGTAAGTCACCTAAATGAGCCTCTTTAATTTGGCCTTATTACTCTGCTCTTTTCCTTCATAGTATGCATTAAAATTCAAAATTAGATATTTATTTTCATATTTATCTCTTAGACATGTGCCTCTGTATAACATATAAGCACCTTTAGGGTAAGGAACATCTGTTTTATTTATTAGTGTGTTCCCAGAACCTAACATAGTCCTTGGCTCAATAAACATTTATTAAATGAATGAATAAAAGTGTATGTGGGTGTCTGTGAGTACCACATAAGCAGGCTGTTTTCTTTCAAACTGTTCCCTTGGGTTCAGCGTCTAGATCTATTTTTGCTTTTTACATCATTTCTGGTATCTCTGCTACTCTTCACACTTGAAAGGGATTTTATAGGTGGTTTCATGATGACTCTGTGTCTGTGTCAGAAAAGGTCACTTTCATAAGTCAAGGTCAGCCTGGAATTGACCTCTTATCTAGACCCACTGTCTCAGAGTTTTATTGAAGGTGGAATTGAAAGATGAACAAGAAAGAAGCTGGAGCAATGATGAATAGTTGAGCTTGAATGGCTTTTCTCTCCTCATATAGTAATAGGATTTTTACCTTGACATTGTATTGTTCGGAATAATGAGTATATTTCCCAGACTGCTTTTCAGCGGTGTATGACTCTGTATCTCTATTTTATCCAGTGGGGTGGAAGCAGAAGTATTCTATAACTTCCTTACAATCCCTTTGTTTATCCTGTTTCCTATAATGCAGTGGATGCCATCTTGGACCATGAAGACAGGGGCTAGATCCTCAGGATGATGGAGCAGTGAGTTGGAAGGAATTTGCCTTACTAAAGACTTTGTGAACAGAGGTTCCATATTATCCTTGAACTCTAACTCCAGACTTTGATATGAAAGTAAAATAAAGTTCTACCTTTTTAAAACTAAGTGTTTTCTTTATAGTTTTCCGTCTTTGACAAAGTTAATCTTAATGGGTACAAAATTATGTTTGGCATCATATTATGTGAGATTCGTCCCCAACAATGTTAGAAAAGCAAAAAAAAAAAAACAAGACTATTCACAGTTGCTCAAAGATGGAAGCAACCCAAGTGCCCATCAACCAATGAATGGATAAACAAAATGTAGTATATATATATATATCTATAGAATATTATTCAGCTGTAAGAAGGAATGACGTCCTCATGCATGTGACAACATGCATGAACCTTGAGGACATTATGTTGAATGAAATAATCCAGGCTCAAAAGGACAAATATTATATGATCTCACGAATATAAACTATTTATAAGCAAATTCACAGGGTTAGAATATAGAATATAGGTTACCAGGAGATAGAATGAGGTTCAGGAATGGGGAGCTGATGCTTAATTTGTACAGAATTTCTAATCAGGTTGATTATAATGTTTGGAAATGGATAGAGGTAACAGTAGCACATTATTGAGAGTGTAATTAATAGTGCTGAATTATGTGTGTGAATGTGGTTGAAAGGGGGAAGTTTTGGGTTTTGTATGTTACTAGAAGGAAAGTGTTCTAGTTTGGAAGCTGCTGGAATGCAACATACTAGAAACAAAACAGCTTTTTAAAAGGAGAATATATTACATTGCAAGTCTACACTTCTAAGGCCATGAAAATGTCCACATTAAGGCAGGACTGTGAAAATGTCCAAATTAAGGTACCAACAAGACATTTCCTTCACTCAAGTAAGGCCAATGATGTCCTGGGTTTCTCTCTCAGCTGGAAGGGCACATGGCGAAGTCTGCTAGCTTTCTCTCCCAGCTTCTTGTTTCATGAAGTTCCCATGGGGATGTTTTCCTTTTTCATTTCCAAAGGTCTCTGGCTGTGTGGGCACTAAAGCTTTTTCCAAAATGATTCCTTCTTAAAGGGCTCCAGTAAGCAACCCCACCTTGAATGGATGGAGACACACCTCCATGGAAACAATCAGAAATGTCCTGCTTAGCAATATTGAATGAAGATTAAAGGACGTGGCTTTTCTGGGGTATATAATAGCTTCAAACTGGCACAGAAAGCTGGAGGACAAAACATGGGACTGTCTAACACACTGAATCCTGTTTTGGATGATGAAGGTGGTTAAAAGTACAAATATAAGAATGTTCTTTCATGAACCAGACAAATATATGTTACTGTTACAAAGAGTTAATAATAGGATGATATATGGGAAAAATGCATGTAATGAAAAGTAAGGACTACAGGTAACAGCAATATTTTCATATTCTTTCATCAATTGTAACAAAGATACCACACTTATGCTAATTGTCAACAATAGGGAGTATAAGTGATATGGGGTTTTTCTTTTTGGAGTAATGAAAATTTCTAAAATTGATTTTGATGATGAATGCATAAGTCTGTGATTATACTGAGTCATTGATTGTACACTTTGGATGGATTGTATAGTGTGTGAATCTATCTCAATAAAACTGCTAAAAAAAAGACTATGTCAATGGTAGGACAGAGACAACATCAGTAACCCTGGGTTCTATGGTATTCCTTAAAATATTTCCAAAGGTGAGTGTTCTAGTTTGCAAGCTGATGGAATGCAACATACCAGAAATGGAATGGCTTTTTAAAAAGGGAATTTATTAAGTTTCAAGTTTACAATTCTAAGACCATGAAAATGTCCAAATTAAGGCACCAATAAGATGTTACCTTTACTCAAAAAAGACCAATGAAGTTTGGGGATTCTCTCCAAGCTGGAAGGGCACATGGCGATATGCGCTAGCTTTCTCCCCGAGCTTTTTGTTTCATGAATGCCCCTGGGGGCATTTTCCTTCTTCATCTCCAAAGGTCTCTGGCTGCATGGGCTCTAAAGCTTTTTCCAAAATGGTTGCTCTTACAGGACTCCAGTAATGGAGACACATTTCCATGGAAACCATCTAATCAAAAGTTACCACCCACAATTGGGTGGGTCATATCTCCATGGAAACAATAAAAAAGATACCACCCAGTAATATTGACTGAGGATTAAAGGACATGACTTTTCTGGGGTACACAATAGATTCAAACTGCCATAGTGGGTTTTTCTTTTCTTCTTTTTTTTCGGATGCATGGTTTGGGAATTGAACCCCGGTCTCCCGAATGGAAGGTGAGCATTCTACCACTGAACCACCTGTGCACCCAGCACAGTGGGTTTTTAACTGGGGGAAAGTATGGTAATGGAAATGCTATCTTTTCTTTCTTTATTAGAGAAGTTGTGGGTTTACAAAACAATCATGCATAAAATATGAGATTCCCATATGCCTCCCTTTTATTAACACCTTGAATTGGTGTGGCACATTTGTTACAGTTGGTGACAGCACATTTTATAATCATACTATTAACAATACTACATTATTTAACTTAGGGTTCATTGTGGAATGTAGTTCCATGGATTTTTAAGAAAAAATTTATTCTGCTACTATATATACAATCTAACATCTCCCATTTTAATCACATTCAGATATATATTTCAGTGCTGTTGTGTTCACAATGTTGTGCTACCATCATTGCCATCCAATACCAAAACATTTTCATCATTCCAAATAGAAACCCTATACATGTTAAGCCATAACTTTGCATTCCTTACCCCAACCCATCCTCTGGTAACCTATATTCTAGATTTTGACTCTATGAGTTTGTTTATTCCAATTGTTTCAAATCAGTGAGTTCATATGAATTTGTTCTATTCTCTCTGGCTTATTTCATCACAATGATGTCTTCAAGGTTAATCCATGTTGTGACATATATCAGGACTTCATTCCTTTTTATGGCTGAATAATATTTCATTGTTTGTATATATCACATTATATTTATCCATTTATCAGTTAATAGACACTTGGGTCATTTGATGTTTTGGCAATTGTGTATAATGCCACTATGAACATTGGTGTGCAAACATCTGTTTGAGCCCCTACTTTCAATCTTTTTGGACATATACCTAGTATTGGAATTGCTGAGTCATGTGGTAGTTCTATATTTAGCTTTCTGAGGAACCGCCAAACTACCTTCCAGAGCAAATGCAACATTTTTTTTAAAACTTTTTTTATTAATTAAAAAAATTAACAAACAAAACATTAAGATATCATTCCATTCTGCATATACAATCAGTAACTCTTAATATCATCACATAGTTGCATATTCATCATTTCTTAGTACATTTGCATCAATTTAGAAAAAGAAATAAAAAGACAACAGGAAAAGAAATAGAATGAAAAAGAAAAAAAAGATTATACATACCATACCCCTTACCTCTTGCTTTACTACTAGCATTTCAAACTGAATTTATTTTAAGTGCAACATTTTATATTGCCAACAGTGCTGAATGAATGTTCCTATTTCTGTGCATCCTCTCCAACACTTTTTATTTTCCATTGTATTAAAAGCAACCATTTTAATGGGTGTGAAATGGTATGTCATTGTGGTTTAGATTTGTACTTCCCTGATGGCTAATGATATTGAGCATCTTTTCATGTGCTTTTTGGCCCTTTATATATCTTCTTGGAGAGATATCTATTCAAGTCTTTTGCCCATTTCTAATTGGGTTGTTCTACTTTTGTTGTTAAGTTGAAGAAGAATTTCTTTGTATATTCTGCATATTGAACCTTTATTGGATACATGATTTCCCAATATTATCTCTCATGATAAAGTCTTTGAGGCACAAAAGTTTCTAATTTTGTTGAGGTCCAATTTATCTAGTTTTTCTTTTGTTGCTTGTGCTTTTGGTGTATAGTCTAAGAAACAATCACCTAACACAAGGGCCTAAAGATGTTTATTGTGCTGGTTTGTATCTGTTGTGTACCCTAGAAAAGCCAAGTTCTTTAATCATCATTCAATATTGCTGGGTGGGAGCCTTTTGATTGTTTCCATGGAGATGTGACCCCCCCAATTGTAAGTGGTAACTTTTGATTAGATGGTTTCCATGGAGATGTGTCTCCACCCATTCAAGGTGGGTTGCTAACTGGAGCCCTTTAGAGAGAACCCTTTTGGAAAAAGCTTGAGAGCCCACACAGCCAGAGACCTTTGGAGATGAAGAAGGAAAATGTCCCCAGAGGCACTTCATGAAACAAGAAGCTGGAGAGAAAGCTAGCAGATGTCACCATGTTTGCCAGGTGCCTTTCCATTTAAGATAGAAACCCTGAATATCATCGGCCTCCTTTTACCAAGGTATCTTTCCCTGGATGCCTTAGATTGGACATTTTCATAGTCTTGCCTTAATTTGGACATTTTTACAGCCTTAGAACTGCAAACTTGCAACTTAATAAATTCTCCTTTTTAAAAGCCATTCCATTTCTGGTATATCACATTCCAGCAGCTTGCAAACTAGAATATTCCCCTATGTTTACTTCTAGGATTATGATAGTTATGGCTCTTACATTTATGTCTTTGAT
This sequence comes from Tamandua tetradactyla, assembly GCF_023851605.1. NCBI lineage: Eukaryota > Metazoa > Chordata > Mammalia > Pilosa > Myrmecophagidae > Tamandua > Tamandua tetradactyla. Next base: position 129,882,099 of record NC_135353.1, on the reverse strand, counting down.
CCCTTTTGAGTTTATTTTGGTATAAGGGGTGAAGTAGGGATCCTCCTTATTTATTAATTTTTTTGCAAAAGGAGATCTAGTCTTCCCAGCACCATTTATTGAAGAGACTATACTTTCCCAATTAAGTAATCTTTGAGTCTTTGCCTCTTTGTCAAAAATCAGTTGGCCATAAATGTGAAGGCTGATTTCTGAACTCTTAATTCAATTCCACTGATTTTTGGCCAATACCATGCTGTTTTGGTTACTGTGGATTTGTAATATGTTTTAAGATCAGGAAGTGTGAGTCCTCTAAATTTATTTTTTTTCAAGATGGCTTTAGTTATTCTGGGCCCCTTACTCTTCCATATGAATTTGATGATTGGCTTTTCTATTTCTGTAAAGAAGGCTGTTGGAATTTTTATTGAGATTATGTTGAATTTGTAAATTCCTTTTGGTAGATGTTTTAGTGTGTTAAAGCTGCCAGAATGCAATATACCAGAAATGGAATGGCTTTTATAAAGATAATTTATTAAGTTGCAAGTTTACAGTTCTAAGGCTATAAAACTATGCAAACTAAGGCATCTAGGGAAAGATACCTTGATTTAAGAAAGGCTGATGGGTCTAGAACACTGCTGTTAGATGGGAAGGCACATGGCTGGTGCTTGCTGGTATCTTTGGTTTGTGAACACTTCTGTCAGCTAGGAAGGCACATAATGAACTCTGCTAGCTTTCTGTACCACTTTCTTCAAATGGCTTCCATGGTGGCATTTTCTTTTTTTTTTTTTTTTTTAAAGGAAAGACAGAGAGAAGGAAGGAAGGATAGAAGGAAGGAAGGAAGGAAGAAAGGGAAACATTTTTAAACATTTTCTTGTTTTTATTGTATTCTGTTTCTCCATTTTTGTTACATGGGCTGGGGCCGGGAATCGAACCGAGGTCCTCCGGCATAGCAGGCAAGCACTTTGCCCGCTGAGCCACCGCGGCCCACCCAGCATTTTCTTTTTGAACCATCAAAAGTCTGGCTGTGTGGGCTCTGAAGCTTTTTCTAAAATGGTTCTCTCTTAAAGGGCTCCAGTAAGCAAACCCACCTTGAATGGGTAGAGACACATCTCCATGGAAACCACCTAATGAAAATGTCCCACCCACAATTGGGGTGAACATCTCCATGGAAACAACTTAATCAAAAGATCCCACCCAGAAATACTGGATCAGGGTTAAAGAACATGGCTTTCCTGGGGTACATAACAGTTTCAAACCATCACATACCACCCTCTGGACCCCTAAAAGACATGCTCTTTCCATATACAAAATACATTAATTCCATTACAATATCAGAAAGCCTTAAACCATTTCAGTAACAACATAAATACAATACAAAGTCAGAAACGATACAGGGTCTCGTCAAAGTCAGCTACAGGCATGGTTTGTCCTAAGGCAAAATTCTCCTCTCACACTGGACTCAGAAAACAAGCTATCTGCTGCCAATATACAATGGAGAAAGAGTCACAGGATACATATAATCATTTCCATAGGGATAAATTGTAAAGAAACTGGGGTCAAAGGTCCCAAACACTTCTGAAAACCTGCAGGGCAATCTCCATAAGATTTGGAAGTCTGAGAGTAATTTATCCTCTGGGCTTTAGAAAGCTGCAGTCTCACCCTTTCCAATGGGTGAGACTTATCTCCTTCCTGTCACATTGTATTATAAACTGCAAGGAGCAGCCACACTGCATTTTCTGCATTTAGTTTGGAAATTTCTTCTGCTAAAAATCCAAGTTCATCATTCTCAAATTCTGCCTTATATCAACAAAGAACACCTTCCTTCCAGTTTGCAAATGACCCATTCCTCATTTCTGTCTAAACTTTGTCAGAGTTATCCTTAGAATCCACATTTCTACCAACAGTCTCTTCAAAGCATTCTAGGTCTTTTCTATCAAGATCCTCACAACTCTTCCAGAATCTTCCTCTTATCCATTTAAAAAGCTGTTCCAACATATTTGGCATTTGCAAACTGCAGTACCCCACTTCTCTGGTACCAAAATCTGTTTTAGTTTGTTAAGGTTGCCAGCATGTCATATACCAGAAACAGAATGGCTTTTTAAAAAGGGAATTTATTAAGTTGCAAATTTGCAGTTCTAAGGCTATGAAAATGCCCAAATTAAGGTGCCAACAAGAGGTTACCTTCACTCAAGAAAGGTTGATACCATCCAGAACACTTCTGTCAGCTGGAAGACATTTGGCTGGTCTCTGCAGGGATCTCTGGCTTTTGGACATCTCTCTTAGCTAAGAAGGCACATGATGATGTCTACTAGCTTTCTCTCCTCATTTCATAAGGCTTCCCTGGGGATGTTTTCCTTCTGCATTTCCAAAGGTCACTGGCTGTGTGGGGTCTGTTGTCACTAAAGCTTTTTCCAAAATAGTTCCTTCTTAAAGGATTCCAGTAAGCAACCCCACCTTGAATGGGTGGAGACACATCTCCATGGAAACAACCTAATCAAAAGTTACTATCCACAACTGGGTAGGTCACATCTCCATGAAAACAATCAAAAAGATCCCACCCAGAAATATTGAATGAGGATTAAAGAACATGGCTTTTCTTGGGTACATGACAGTTTCAAACTGGCACAGTAAGATTGACATCTTAATGATATTTAGTCTTCAAATCCATAAACATGGAAAGTCCTTCCATTTATTTAGGCCTTCTTTGATATCTTTTAGAAATTTTTGTAGTTTTCTGTGTGCAAGTCCTTTAAACATTTGTTTAGATTTTTTTGTATGCATTTGAGTCTTTTAGTTGCCATTGTGAATGGAATTTTATCATTGATTTCTTCTTCTGATTGTTCAGTGCTTGTGTATAAAATCACTACTGATTTCTGCGTGTTGATCTTGTACCCCACCACTTTGTTGATTTCATTTATTAGTTCTAGGAACTTTGTTGTGGATTTTTAAGGATTTTCTATAGATAGGATCATGTCATCAACAAATAAGGAATGTTTTTCTTCTTTTCCAATTTGGATGAGTTTTGTTCCTTTTTCTTGCCTAAGGCTCTGGCAAGAACTTCCAGTACAATGTTAAATAACTGTGGTGATAACGGGCATCCTTGTCTTCTTCCTGATCTCAAAAGGAAAGTTTTCAGTCTTTCCCCATTCTGTAGAATGTTAGCTGTGAGTTTTCTATATAATCCCTTTATCATGTTGAGGAAGTTTCCTTCAATCTCTAGTGTTTTAAGTGTTTTTATCAAGATGGGCTGCTGGATTTTGTCAAATGCCTTTTTTGCATTATTCATGATGATCGTATTATTTTCATCCTTTGTTTTTGTTAGTGTGGTGTATTACATTAATTGATTTTCTTATGTTGAGCCACCCTTGCATGCCAGGGATAAATCTCACTTGATCATGGTGTATAATTTCTATAATATGCTGTTGGATTTAGTTTTCTAGTACTGTATTTAGGATTTTTGCATCTATATTCATAAGAGATATTGTATATGGTTTTCCTTTCTTGTATCTTTATCTGGCTTTTGGTATGAGGAAGGTGTTGGCCTTCTTCCTCTCTGATTTTTTTTTGCAAAATTTGAGCAGAATTGGAGTTAAGTATTCTTTAAATGTTTGGTAGAACTCCCTTGTGAAGCCATCTGGTCCTGGGCTTTTCTTTGTTGGGTGGATTTTGATAATTAATTCAATCTCTTTACTAGTAATCAGTTTGCTGAGATCTTCTATTTCTTCTTGAGTCGATTTATAAAACTTTTTATTTCAGAAGGGTTGGCAGAAATATCTCCCTTTTCATCTCTGATTTTTGTTATTTTTCATCCGCTCTCATTTTGTCCTTGTCAATCTAACTAAAGTTTTGTCAATTTTATTTACCTTTTCAAAGAACCAACTTTTGCTTTTGTTTATTCTCTCTATTTTTTTTTGTTTGCTTTCAATTTCATTTAGCTTTGCTCTAATCTTTGTTATTTCCTTCCTTCTGCTTGTTTTGGGTTTAGTTTGCTTTTCTTTCTCTAGTCCTTTCAGTTTTGAGTTTAGGTCTTTGACTTGAAGTCTTTCTTCTTTTTCAATGTAAGCACATTTCCCTCTCAGCACTACCTTCACTGCATCCCATAAATTTTTGTATGTTGTGTTATCATTTTCATAAGCCTCAAGATATTTCCTAATTTCACTTGTGATTTGCTCTTTAGCCTATTGGCTGTTTAAGAGTATGATCTTTAATTTCCACATATTTTGAATTTTCCATTCTTCCTATTGATCTCTAGCTTCATTTTGTTTGGTCATTGAATACATATCGTATGATTTCAATATTTTTTCATTTATTGGGGCTTGTTTTGTGACCTAACATGTGGTCTATCCTGGAGAAAAATGCATGTGCACTTAAGAAAAATGTATATCCTGTGTTTGTTGGGTGAAATGTTCTATATGTATATATATCTGTTAGGTCTATTTGGGTCAAAGTATTGTTTAAGTCTTATATTTCTTTATTGATCTTCTGACTAAATGTTCCATCCATTATTGAATGTGGTATAGTAAAGTCTCCTACTATTAATGAAGAATCATCTAGTTCTCCCTTCAAATCTGTCAATATTTTCTTCATATATTTTAGGACTCTGGTGGGAGGTGCATATGTGTTTATAATTGTTATGTTTTCTAGTTGAATTGTCCCCTTTATCAGTATATTATAACTATCTTTGTCCCTCATAACTGTTCTTTACTTAAAGTCTATTTCATCTAATATTAGTATAGCTAATCAAGCTGTCTTTTGATTATTTGTATGGTATATATTTTTTTCCATCCTTTCACTTTCAATTAACCTGTATCTTTGAATTTAAGGTGAGTATTTTGTAGACAGCATATAGTTGGGTCATATTTTTTCATCCATTCTGCCAACCACTGCCTCTGCCTTTTTACATTTAAAGTCACTACTGATTATACCAGACTTTATTCTGCCATTTTGCTATTTAGCTATTGTATGTTTTTTTCCTTCTTTACCCCTCAATTCTTCCATTAATGCCCACATTTATATTTATTTGCTTTTTTGGTTGTACCATATTGTGTGCCTTCTCATTTCTATCTGGATTTCTTTTTCATCTATTTCCTTGTGGTTACCATGGGGTGAAATTTTAACATCATAAATATATAGCAATTATATTTGTTTTAACACCAACTTAGCTTCAGTAGCATGCTTTTGATGTACATATACTTTTCCTATACCTCTCTGCCCCCCCATCTTTCTTGTGTCCTTGTTACCACTTATATCTTTGTACATTGTAGGTTCAAAACCATAGTTTTATCATTACTTTTTATATTTTTGCATTTTAGCACCTGCAGGAAGTAAGAAGGGGTGTTACATACCAAGGAAATACATTACAAAAATACTGGCATTTATAATTACTCATATGGTTACCTTTACTGCAGGTCTTTATTTCTTTATGTGCTTTGAACCACCGTTTAGTGTCCTTTCCTTTCAGTCTGAAGAATTTCCTTTAGCATTGCTTGTAGGGCAGGTCTTGTAGTGATGAACTTCCTCACATTTTGTGTATCTGCAAATGTCTTAAGCTGTCCCCCATTTTTGCAAAAAAGTCTCACTGGATATAAAATTCTTGGTTGACAGTAGTTTTCTTTCAGTACATTAAGTTTTTGTACCCACTGTCTTCTTACCTTCATGGTGGCTGATGAGAAATTGATAATTAGTCTAAGTGGAACTCTTTTGTATATAACAGATTGCCTTTTTCTCGCAGTTTTCAGGACTTTTCTTTGTCCTTTGCATTTGATAGTGCAATCAATATATGCTGAAATGTGCTTTTCTTCACGTTTATACTGTTTGGTGTTCTCTGTGTTTCTTCAATGTGCATATTTATGGTTTTTTTTTGCTAAGTTTGTAAGTTCTCTGTCATTATTTCCTTGAATAATCCTTCTGCTTTTATCTGTCTTTTTTCTCCTTCTGGGGCTCATATCATGTATATATTGGTATACTTGATGGTATCTCAGAGGTGTTGTAGACTATTTCATTTGTTGTACCTATTTTTCCTTTGTGCTTCTCAGCCTTCCTCATTTCAAGTGTCTTATCTTTGAGTTCACTGATTCTTCTACCAGCTCCAATCTGCTCTTGAAATTCTCCTAGAAATTTTTCATTTCAGTTATTGTGGTCTTCAGCTCTAAAATTTGTGTTTGGTTCCTTTAAAAAAAATTTCTCTCTATTCACCCAGATACTCACACTGCCCATTCATTGTTTTCCTGATATACTTTAGTTATTTTTATGTATTTTCCTTCATCTCCTTGAGCATGAAGGAAACCACTGCCTCTACCTTTTTACATTTAAAGTCACTACTCATTATGCCATATTGACAGAATGGATGAAAAAGCATGACCCAAGTATATGCTGTCTGCAAATAGTTGGAAGGGGCTTTGATAATATTGGATAGAGGGATGGCACTAATGGGTCCAGAGACCCATCTGGAGGTTGTAGGTTTCTGGAAAGTTATCCTAGTGCATGGAACCTTTATAGAATCTTATATAGTGTCCCAGGTGTTCTTTAGGATTGACAAGAATGATTTTAGTTGGGGTTTGGCAAGTTATGGTAGATGGCAATGTCTAACTGAAGCTTGCATAAGAGTGACCTCCAGAGTAGCTTCTTGACTCTATTTGAACCCTTTCAGCCAGTGATACCTTATTTGTTACACTTCTTTACTCCCTTTTGGTCAGGTTGATCCCATGTTGATCCCATGGTGCCAGGGCCAGGGTCATCCCTGGGAGTCATCTCCCATGGCGCCAGGGAGATTTCCCCCCCAGATGTCATGTCTCATGACAAGGACAATGATTTCACTTGCTGAGTTGGGCTTAGAGAGAGAAGCCACATCTGAGCAAAAAAGAGGTCCTCTGGAATTAACTCTTAGGCATGCCTATAGGTAGTTTAAGCTTTTTCACTACATACATAAGCTTCAGAAGAGCAAGCCTCAAGATCAAGGGCTTGGTCTATTGATTTGGGAATCCCTAATGTTTGACACATTATCAGAGGTTTCCCCAGTGGTAAAGTTTAATAGTTCCATATTTCCCCCCATCCCTCCTTGAGCATTTTTAAAATCAGCTTTTTGGGGGGAGGTGGGAGGGGGTGTATGGTCTGGGAATCGCACCTGGGTCTCCTGCATGGAAGGCAAGCATTCTGCCACTGAACCCCCTGTGCACCCTAAGATCAGCTTTTTAAAGGCTTTGTTTGGTATGTTCACATTCTGCTTTACTTCATTGGTGTTTTCTGGATTTTTATCTTTTTCCTTTGGATTGGCCATCATTTCTTGTTTCTTTGTTTTGAACTCTTTCATTTTATACTGTACATTTCCATATTTTAATATATTAACTCTGTAATTATTTCCTTGAGGTGTCTATTTCTTGAATTTGTAACCAGCTGGTTTCAAATAGGGATTTTCTTGTTCTTCAGCCTCTTATCAGGAACATCTGCCCAAGGTGAATACAGTGTGCAGGCTTTTCTGTATTTCTGGGCCTGTTTCTTGTCATGGGATTTTGCTTATTAGTTGTTTTCATTGTCCCCTATTTACAGGAGTTTGGTTTTCCCCTCTGTTTCCCAGGGACTGACTTTCTTCTCCAAGGTGTTTGACACTAGCAGGACTTTGCCTCGTACTGTCTGCCTCTATAGTTCTGATTGTCTCAAACTGTTTTGCTTGGAGGGCAAATTCTGGGAGGAGGTGTGTTCCAGTAAGAATTTTCTCAAACTAGTCTTTCCCAGCCAAAACAGGGACAGGGATTCATAAAATGGGCACAGAGTAGCTCCAAAGTGCCCTGGGGAGATTATAAAGAAGGGCATCAAAAGCTTTTTTGCCATCTCCCCAAAGCTGAGCTTTCTTGGCCTGCCGGACAAATGCAACCCTTCAAGGTTGTGTCCCCCACAACCCTGAAGAAGAGTAGTGTCTTTAATTCTCCTCTGTCACAGCTTTTGCCTGGGGTTGTTTGAAATACTGATCAGCCTCAAAATTGGGGCTGCAACAATCTGAAGTCACTGATATAAAAGCTGTGATCAGTGTTTGGTTGTTTCCCTTCCTGGTTTTTAAGAAGAGAAATTTTATGTCTGTTTGTGCTATCAACAAGCTAGCTATGGATGGACCCCTTGGCTGCCTGCCTTGAGAGTGGGGGATGGACACCAGTAGCCATTGAACTGAGAGAGCAATTTATAGTTCTTTACTGTAATTCATGAGCCTCTTCTTCCCGCTTTTCCCTGGATGCTGTACAGTGTTTTTCTGGGTGGAGTTTCAAAACTGTTTTTTTTCCAGACATTCCTGCCTATTTAAAAGTTGCTCTGGTGGAAAGACTGAGTCTTGGAGCTCCCTGTCCCACCATCTCCCCACACTCTGGAAATGATAAATTGATGTAGATTTTCTTCACTCCTCATTTCAGACTCTCCTGTCTTGACTGTTACAAACTATTGGGAAAATTACCTATAGAGCTTTCTGACTTCACTAGGGACCACTGCTATATCTTAAAGCATAAACAGATTCCTTTATTACTTTAGAAAGTTCACTTGCCAGATTATACTGATTTCCTAAAGTCATTTTGGACAAAGGAAAGGTCACGTTGTTTTTCAATAAAGTTATGCTTTTCCTCCTGAATCACTTGCCTGGTTTTCTTTTTTTAGCTTTTGTTTTGTGATAAATGTCTTAAATAAGACATGTTCCCAAAATATTTAGAGCAATAGTACTTAGCCTTTTGCAACCCTTTCATCTTCAGAGTCTTTTACAATATGTTCTGAAGCCAGAAAACTTCCTGCAAATGTCACCAGTGACATGAATATGGTGAGAAGAACATGCCTCTGAGTTGTCTCACCTGAGGGTAAGGGAGCTAGGTTATTTATTACAAATAAAGCTAAAGGGAAAAGGAGTATGTTTGAGGATGACTGTATTTTTAATAATTATTGTAGAACTATTTGACTTATTGAACTATGTGCATGTATAACTAATAAAAATTTAAATAATCTAAATAATCCATTACTATTGAGAATTATATCAATTCACCTCTACCAAATAGATAATCTGACCATTTTAACATTCTCACAAGGATCGTTTCTCTACTATTCTTTGCTAATTTTTATTATCATTTAAAATTTTACTTTCAGGCTCCAGGGACGCTTTTGAGCACCTATTGAGTATGTGGCATTATATTGAGCACTGGAGGGAAGGAAGGGCATTTGGAAGATAAAGGAACTTTAGTCCCAGCCTTCTAGAGGTATAACTGATCAGGGGAGAGAAATAATATACTAGAAATTATAACAACTAATTCTATTATTAATTAGAAATTAATTCTAAAGTTGCACACAAGCCAGTGTAAGGCAGTATTGTTCAGCATATATGTGGTAATGCTAAAGGAACGATAGAGAAGAGAAATGCCACTGTTGAATGTAAGCAAGTACAGGAGAAAGGGAATTCAGTGCTTGATCTAAAGGTCCTGATTTGCAGAAAAGGAAGAAGGATGGAAGTGCAGAGGGGAGTAATGGTATGAACAAAATGGTGGTGGTATTCGGTTTGGTGTTAAGTTGCAGAGGGAGCATGGTAAAATTGATCAGGTAGGACCAAATGATTAAGGACCAGGTAGGCCCAGGTGACAGAAGATTTTGACAAAGCTTATTTTTAGTTGAGGTATGATCTACAAAAACATAAGGTGATTGATTCTTAAGTGTATGATTCAATGAATTTTTACAATTGTGCACTCATGTAATGACCACTCAGATAAAGATATTAGACATTTCCGTCACCCAAGAGGTGCCCCTTATGTACCTTCCCAGTCAATAATTGCCCTGCCCTTACTTCTTAACCACTCTTAAGACGTATCGTTGAACTGTTCTTGAACTTCACATAAATTGAATCTTTTAAGATTGGTTTCTTTCACTCAACTTAATATTTTGAGATAACCAGTCTGTTCCTTTTTTATCACTGAGTAGTATTCTACTTTATGAATATACTACAATTTGCTTATTGGGGTTATTTTCAGTTGTGGACTATTATGAATGAAATGTCTGAACATTTTTGCACTTGTCTTTTGGTGGGCATGTGAACTCAATCCTCTCTAGTTAGGAGTGGGGCCATTGGGTTATAGGGTAGGGATATGTTTAGCTTTTGTAATTACTGCCAAATGGTTTTCCAGAGTAGTAGTATTAACTGATACTCATAGCAGCAATGGAGCATTGTACTTGCACCACAGCTTTGTCCATAACTGGTATTGTCAGTATCTTCATTTTTGCCGTTTTGGTGGGTGAGCACGGAAAAAAAATGTTTAAGGAAGACTAATTATACACTAAATATAGGTTGGATTGGGTGGACTCAAGGGAGGACTCGGGAACCTGGCCTAGGGGAATATATGGGCTATTGGGAAGAAGGGTTTAAACACAGAATTTTACAGAGACTCTGAGCTCTGTTCTCAGTATGTCTCTTCTATCCACAAAAATCTTTCAGTATTTAAGTCTCTTGCTATTAACTGCAGTCAGAAGAGTGAGATCACCTTAATTAACCTGAATGAGAGAGGTTTTATTGCATTCTGGACACACTGCAAATATTTGAAGATATTTACTAGGAGAGCCTGGAGAGTGTTTCAGAAATTAGAAGGTTTGCCATGGGTTACATGAATTGCCACATAAGGATTTTTAATGTACTCTTCTGTTTGCTCCTTGTCTGGGGGACCTGGTATTAGGATTCCTTCCTTCCTTCCTTCCTTCCTTCCTTCCTCCCTTCCCCCTTTCCTTCTTTCTTTCCATTAATCCATCAGTGAATAAATATTTGCTGAAAACCTGATCTGCCAGGCCCTGGCTGGGTGCTACGGTAGATCGAAAAATGAACTTGACATGTTCCAGTCCTCCAGTGCATTCAGGAGATGATTTTATAGATGTACAAAAAACACAACAATATAGGGCAATGCCATGTGAGCCCCCACTATCTTGTGTCCACGATCCTCCTCACTTATGGCTGTTTAATGAAAAGAGAGTATTTAGGATAAAAAATAGGGCATGGGGTATATATCAGGGAAAGCTTCTATTTTGGTGGCATCCAGGTTAAGCCAAGGATGGGGAAGTTTCAATAGCAGGCATGAGGAAAGGGTCTAATATGAAGGAGCATCCTGAGTAATGGTGTGGTCAGGTGAAATTTAGAACACATTGAGTTAATTGAAAATAGCAAAATTTGGCCTGAACATAGAGTGTGTGGAAAGGAGTAGGTGCATATCAGGTAGGAAGGGAGGTCGGATTGTCAGCCAGAGCACGAGCATGGTTGCAAATTTTGTTCATTTGATGGACAATAAGCAACCACTGAAGGTGTTTGGTGAGAGAAATACAATCAGAGCTGCCTTTGACAAGGATTACTTTGGCAGTGATAAACTGCAAAATTGAAGGTATGAGAATGTTTTAGGTGGCTGTTATAATAGCCCAGGGCAGAATTAATGAGGGCATGTATTAGGATGGCTGGGATAAAACAGAGGGGATGAGTAATATGATGAATCACTAAGAAAAAAAAGAGGATTCAGAAGAGAAACAGAGGGTAAGGAAAAGCAGACAGAAGCAATAATTTTCTCTTTTCTTTCACAATATTTTATTTTGAAATCTAGCCAAACTTTGCATGACGTAGATCTGGGTGTGATCAGTAGGTAGCTGAGCTGTGGGTAAGAGGGCAACAAGACCCAGAGTGGAATGTTCTTCTGTGCTTGTCAGGGAATTACTTAAGAAGCCAAATCCAACCAAAGCCAAAACCTCCATTTCTTAACTCATGCTTTGTTGTTGCTGCTCCATCTCCCTCATGCCTTTCACAGCCAAATTTCTACTCTCTTCATTTCTTCCTACCTACTCCTTTCCCTCTTATCTGGCTTTTATCATCCTGGGTGCAACAAAACAGTGCTCATGAAGTCACCAGTGCCTTCCATGTTGCTAAAGTTAATGGTTATTCTTCTGGTCTTATCTTACCTGAAGTCACAGCAGTATTCAACACTGTCAACCACACCCCTACTTAAAATGGTCTTCTCACTTGGATTCTGTGGCCCCAGTTCTCCAGTTTATCTCTTGTATCTCTGGATATTCCTTCTCAGTATTCTTTTCTAGCTTGTCCTCCTCTACTAGGCTGACACATGTTAAAGATTTTAGACCTTCTCTGGTTTTTACCTTTTTCTCTTTCCCTAAGTGGTCCCATTAGGTATTCATAACTTCTATTTTGATCTATACACTAATGATGCTTAAATTTCTATCTGTATTCTAAATGTCTTTCTGTTGAGCAGCAAATTTGTAAATCCAGTTTTCTGTTTGACATCCACATGAATGTCTCAAAGACTTCTCAGATTTAGCATGTACAAGACTGAATTCATGATCTCTTCCCTCTAAAATATTCCTTTTCCACGGTTCCCTATCTTGGAAGTGGCACCACCCATCATCCATTTATGCATTCAAGAAGCAGGAGATGGAGTTGTGAAGGTAGTTCAGTAGAATTCTTACCTGCCATGCTGGAGACCCGGGTTCAATTTCTGGCCCATGCACTTCCCAAAAAACAAGCAAGCAAGCAAGCAAACATAAAATTCAAACCAAACAAAAATTTAACAAGTAGTGCTGCAATAAGGGGATACTCACATGAAAAAAGAATGAAATGTGGCCCCTGCCATACAGCATACAAAAGAAAGAGAAAGAAAAAAGAAAAAGAAGTAGGAGACCCTCCTCTTTCCTGATCCTCTTCCATTCCTTAATTCCCCATATAAAATCCACTAATAATTCTTGTTGATTTTTCTTCCTCAAATATTTCTCAAATCTATTCATTTCTTACTACTCTAGTCCAGGATATCATCAACTACCATCTTGGCCACTATAATGAACTCAACCTGAATCTGAACCCACTTTGTCTTCTAGTTCAATATATCATCCACTCCAGAGTTTATGTGAACCTTCCTAAGCTTAAATCTGATCATGTTATTCCCTTCTTAAAAGGACTTCAATGGCTTTCCATTGCTCATAGAACAAAGACCAAAATGTTATTGTGATCTTGAAGAGCTGGCAGTTACTTTCTTCTCTAGTTTTGTCCACCACCTCCACCCACATTCCCTTCTTCTGTTTATGTTCCAGCTACATACTCTTCCTCTCTGTCTCTCATACCTGTTTCATCCCCCATGCCCATTCTTCTAAAAGGACATCTTCAGCTGCAGATTTCCAAGAACAATCTCTTCTCCCTGCCTCTTTTACCTAGTTGATATCTACTCATATTTTAAAGCTCAGATTAAATGTAACTTGCTCAGAGAAGCCTTCCTGGATGCTCTAATCTAGGTCATAAAAGAGCTCCCTCTAGTTTTTTTTTTTACATTTCCTTGAAAGCATTTTTCTCAGCAAATAATTGTCCATTTATTGCTATGATTATTTGATTAAGGTTCATTTATCTCACTAGAGCGTAAGTTCTATGAGGGCAGGGACAGTGTCAGTTTTTACTCATCTTTGTCTTGCCAAACTGTTTGGTAGTCTCTGGAGCACAGTAGGCACTCAATCAATACATGCTGAATACATAAATGAATGAATGGATTGAGCTAAGCTTTATCATGCCATGAACCATGGAGGGCTGTTAGAAAAGTTCTAGGTACACATGGTGGCTTTCCCTTTAGCAATGAAAACTAAGTATGCTAATATTCCAATCAGAGGTTGAAAATTGGTGATCCTGGTAGAAATGATTAGTTGGGCCTGTACAATGTTTTGAGAAAGATGAACTTAATGCAAACATTTCAAAATATGGTGATTTCACACAAAAATCTGAATTTCTGTCTTTTTCCAAAAAGTCACAGCTCTGCCATCACTGGACCCACATTATCTTATAGCAATAGTCAACTGGAGTTGAGTAAGGGCTGTCCCATTTGGACAGGGCATTAGCTCTCAATTTAGTATTGTTACCACCCAGCCTTTCTCACTCATTTAGTTACTTGCCTGGCCCACAGCAGCATATAATTCATCTGAGTTTGCTTATTCTTGGCATAAGCTTCTTTTATTTACAGTAGTCAGACTTACTTAATTGGGTAGCCCAAGAGAACCCCTGGATCATTGCCATGAGAAAATACCCCATCAATTTATTTTCCTAAATTCTTAGGAGATTCTTTTAGAAATGCAGAATTCTAAGAAATCGAAGAAAGAGCTGAGGACCAGAGAAAGTAAAGGCTTGTCCAGAATCACAAAGCTAGTTCTTTGTCCCTGGCTGGTGTGCTTGGAATGTCAACCAAAATATTTATGAAACTGTATTCCTTTGTGAATTTCACATTTTTATTTTTATCTTCTGAAGTCTAGAAGAACTAATTTAAACACGGTAGTTAGTTTTCTAAATTCCCAAATTAATCTCATTAATTTTTTCCTTGAATTGTTTGGGAAACTTACTGTTGGTAGTGTAGTAGTAGTTGTTGTAACCAAAATCAGAGTATGAAAATATAAGTTAATAATCCTGGACTAATCATATCCTTTTATAAAGGTTGCTTTTTATTTAAGGGCCTGTGAATTTTGATACCTTTTTTTAGCTTTTTAAAAATTATTGTGGTAAGATATATATGACATTAAATTTATTATTGAAACCATTTTAAAGTGCACAATTCAGTGGTACTGAGTACATTCGCAATGTTGTGCAACTATCATACTATGTAGTTCCAGAACTTTTCCATCAACCAAAAAGGAAGCCCTCTACCCATTCTTCCCTCTCCCTAGCCCCTAGGGGCCACTAGTCTGCTTTCTGCATCTATGGATTTGTCTATTCTGCACATTTCATATAAATGGAACCATACAAAATGTGGTCTTTGGGTTCTGGCTTCTTTACATAATGTTACAACATTTAACATAATGTTTTCTAGGTTCATCCATGCTTTAGAACTTCATTCCTTTTATCAGAATTTCACTCCTTTTTATGACTGAGTAATATTCCATTTTATGGGTATACCACAAATTGTTTATCCATTAATCTGTTGATGGACACTTGGCTCATTTCCATCTTTTGGGTATTGTGAATAGAGTTACTATGAGCATTTTTATGTAAATTTTTTTATTCCAGTCATTGAGGGTTGCATTTCAGGAACCCATTTATAATTTCTGAATGGTTGCTTGCCTATTATGAAAGTTAAAGAAGGAGTTGGTAGGCCAACTGAGTGCTGATTTCAGTTGACTTCTCTTCTGCATCTCTGGATCTGACTTGAAATTGTGGTTATATTTATAGGCAAGAAATATCAGTTCATTTTCAGTAGAATCTACATAGAAAGCACCAGACTTTAAACAAATTACAAAGAAGAAACCAAACTAACCGAGTGATGTGGCCATTATAAGCTGTCAAATCTTATAAGGGAAAGTATGGGTTTTATTCAGGATATAATCTACAAAAGCACAGTTTATCTCTGAGTGTAGGTACATCTGTTGAGCTTGTCATTCTTATTCAACAACATTCAACAAATATGTATTCAGTGCCTCTAAATCTGATTTATGCATTAATGAAGCTTAGAGTCTAATGATGAAATACGGATATTAATTAAATAAATATACAGTGTAATTAGAAATAGCCCTTAAAGAAAATGTGTAGAGAGCTTTGAGTATATATGAAAGGGCTACCCACTTTCTTCTGAGGATTCTGGGAAGGGCTTGCTGAGGTAGTGATATCTGAGCTGTAAAAGAGTTAACCAGGTAGGCAAGTAATCATTGAGTACTATTATGCGCTAGTTATTGCTTAGATGCTGGGGATTCAAATTAATAAGACATGCCCTCTGCCCACAAGAATTTCTTTGAAACTTGTTAGTGAAATCCCAGTTGACTCATTCAGTACCAACCTGAATGACAAAGCAAAAGGTCCTGGCTGGACCCCATTCATTTCCTGGGAGTTTTAAGGAGGTCTCAGGGACCTCTCAGGAGTCATTTTGAAGGACGTTTTCAATTTGTTCAATTGCGATTCAGTTCTCAAGTTCTGATAGCTTTATTGGCAAGCAAAGAAGCTAAGGTAAAGTACTGAAATCAACTCCTTTCAGGAGGAGGATAGTTGATCTGAGTAGTTTTTTTTTCCCCTGGGGTAATTGTCAGTCTAGTACCTTTCATAATTAACCCCTGGACGTCTACACTTAGATGACTCTAAGTCATCTGCTGCTCCAAGACAAGCCAAGAATAATTGTTTCATCATCAGGATATTGAGCAATGTGTATAACGGACACACCAATAAGTGGTGGCAGAATATTCATGGCTAAAAAAGACAACTTGCTTTTGTAATGAGGCCTTGTGCCATATAGTGTCACAATGCTGCTGAGTAGAATAACAAGAAATGACAGCTTGTTTTACCAACAAAGACAAGGGGCCAATAAGAATGTCAAATAATGCCAGTTTGCATGGTTTAAAATAGATCTGAGGTGAAATATACCATTCTCATGGACTGGTGGCTTTCTCTGGGTATCAGTTCTTTAATGATTTTTACATGTCTACTCTGAATCCCAGATCTTGCCTTTGCTACTGAAGTGTGATGACTCATTTCACAGGAATGTTATTATATGAGACAGAGCATTTCTGACCTGGGGTCAAATGTATTATTTTGGACATAGAGGGGCATTCTAATTTTAGGGATGCATTTTAGATTTCAGAAGAATGTTTTCTGTGGGAATGACTTGAAAGCAATGCCAGATCACCTGCTATGTGGAAATTGTGATTTTGAGGATAAAGAAATTTAAGTGGCTATTTGATTTATAAAAGATCTCAGTATGAGGGCAGTGCAAGGGTGGCTCAGTGGCAGAATTCTCGCCTGCCATGCTGGAGACCGGGGTTCGAGTCTGGTGCCTGCCCATGCAAAATAAATAAATAAATAAATAAATAAAAGGTCTCAGAGTGAGATTTCTCTAATTGTGACATCTTCAAGTACATTTCAAATATGATTAGATTAATAACAGTTTGTCCAACAACTTTACAGGAACCCCTCTATTGAGAATGAGCCATCATTTAATGAGAATAAGCCATCATTTACATGCTCCCATTGTACAGCATGATTATAATTCTAGTAAAGGACTTGCTGACTACTGGACTAGGGCCATCAAAGAAGTGAGATCTTATATGTGGAAGGGCTTGGCAGGCCTCTTGCATAAAGCAAGGGAGAGGGTAATAGGGAAAGGGAGGGCAAAAGAGAGAAGAAAACATTAGTGCTAGGGACGGGTGTGTCTGAGATTCATGTGATATTGCCTTATGTCAGATGCCTGGATGAGTCGTGTCACTGGTATTAGAACCTGGCTTTCTTCCTCTGAAGCTGGGCTCTTTTCACTTGGTTAGGCCGGTTCCCATAAAATGGAAGTAGGCAACAGTACAGCACCTACTTTGTGTCAGACATATGTAGGGTATTTTATTTAACAACTGTGTGATGGAGGTATTACTATTTCACATTTTCCTGATGAGGAAACTGAGGCTTGGTGAGGCTAAGTACCTTGTCCAAAGTCACAGATTAAGTAAGTGGCAATGTTAGTACCCAGGTCATTTCTGAATCCCAAACTCATGGTGTCTCTTCACTGTGAACAGAGCTAAAGGAAAACCCAAGTCTCCTAGCTTCACCTTCATTGATTGATCTTTGCTGAGTACTAGGCTGTTGTCAACATTAAATCCTAGTTGGTTGATTGACTGATAGACTCTTTTTTTTTTCACTAGCATTTAAACTAAATTTATTTTAGCATTTGTTCCCCCTATTATTTATTTTTATTCCATATGTTCTACTCCCTTGTTGACAACGTAGATAAAAGGAGCATCAGACACAAGGTTTTCACAATCACACAGTCACATTGTGACAGCTGTATCATTATTCAATCATCATCAAGAAACATGGCTACTGGAACACAGCTCTACATTTTCAGGCAGTTCCCTCCAGCCTCTCTATTACATCTTGAATAACAAGGACCTTCCTGGCAACATGGACAGAGATCTTGGAATGAACGGAGACTCAGCATCAAGGGATTGAGAAAAACCCTAGAATGAGCTGAGACTTAGCATCAAGGGATTGAGAAATCCTTCTCGACTGATAGACTCTTAAGAGCTATTCTCTGCTTGTCCAGGATATAAGGTTTGATGTGGAGGAGGGAAGAGGGAGTTCACCAATGGACTCTTTGATTCAATTTCTCAACATCCAAAACCCTTCTCCAGCCCCCGTTTACTTTTCTCCACTTTGGCCCTCTCTGAAACACTAGGTGGGGCTGGTGGCACATGGGGGTGGGGATGGTCAGGAATGAGGAAAGAAGGACTGGACCCCAGTTCCTTTTACTTTTTTGGCCCCATTCCGATCTCTGTTGGGATATTTCTTCTAACATGTTTAGCAGCGTGTCATCAAAAGAATTTGCTGTTAGTTCAGTGGAAATAGTTTGAACTTATATGTGCTTTTAATTTCAGCTTCTGACACTTAACTCAGATAGGTCAGAACTTCAGACCTCATAGCCAAAGGCTATCACAAAACTTCTGAAACAAAAAACAGTTTTGATGCTTTCCTCAGAATAAATTGTGCAATAAAAACAAAATAGCATCACTTCTGGTTTTCAAATATGATAATTCATACTTAACATTCAGTGGTCTATAAATTTTTGTGGGAGGTCTACTTTTATTTGTTCATGCTTACAGGAATTAATGAGATGAGGGTGAGGGATGGAGAGGGAAGATGAGGACTGTGCTGGAAGTGCCTATGAGATCTGGGAAGTACAAGTATTACTGGGCCTCAGACTCCAGGCTTTGTCCAAGCAGTTTAGCTTTTGTATCGATGGGTGGCTCTCTAATGACCTGTATGGGAAATTTGTCCAAAATAGCATCCACCTAGAGGCTTAGATGATCCTGGTAAGAGAGAGGGAAAATTCATCCCCTAAGGTCCTACTTTTTCAGATTGCCGGGCCTCTGAGAAAGAAGGGCAGGAGGTGCCCCTGTGCAAAGTGAAAAGGGCATCATCTCTCAGTTTCTTTTTGTGAATCTCTGGGAGACCATACTGGGTGGTAAGCATTCCTGTGCACTGTGGCTTTCACATGTAAAAGCACCTAGGAGTTGTGCTGACTCTTTTCTCTGAGCTGCTGGGCTGCACCTGGAGAAAGCCAGAAATGCTGAAGAGTCAATTCCACCCCCCAGCAAATCTCAACAATGACTGATGGGAATTGGTGGATAAATACCCCAGCTTCCTAGCCCATTAACAAGGAATGCTCTGAGGTGTGTTTCACCCTGTCTTTGAGAGATCCCCAGCAGGATGAAGCTCCACTTGCCCACAGCTGTAATCAGTTCAATAACAATTTTTTTTATTGGTTTCCTTGGCTTCCCTGTCTCACATCACCCTCCCTCATTGGGGCTTCTTGGGATCACTTCCCAGAGAAAGTTAACAGCTTTCAAGTTAACAGCTCTTGAAACATATCAACTTGAAGCTTTGTCCTCAGGGTCTGCTTTTGGGGGAGACCAGCATAAAACAGACCCTTTGTAGCCCAAATGGCTTTCACTGGAGAGAAAAGGAAGCCATAGACACTATCCCATCTGCTAGGGGCCATATGAGAGAGCTTCTTTATCTTTAAGCAGCTTAGGAAAAAAATATGACGGAATGAATGACAGAAAGCTGGAGGGTATCTTGGTGCACCAGGTAAGATGGAGCACTCCAGGACTGGGTAAAGCCACAGTAAAATTGGGTGCCCTTAACAGGGAGCTGTGACCCATCTTTTTTATGCCTGGGCCTGGCCAGGGAAAAGACAGTGTTGCTTGGCGTATAGGGCAAGGGCTCGATGTCCCTGCTGTTCTGTGAGGTCTGTTATGCTTTCAAATTCAACATGGAAGTTTCTGTGGGGAGGGGGAAGGCAGTGAGAGATATGAAAAAGGCAAGACTCAGCCCCTACCATCTGGTATTTTATAGCCCTAAGGGACAGAATTTGGCAGGTATACAAATAATTCCCATATAAAGCAGGAGGGACCAGGAGAAACAAGGGGCTAGCAATCTGCCATGATTTGAGTGTTGACCACCAAGGATTTCTCTAAGCATCAGAGCTGTTAACTTGAGACAATTGGAAATGAATGGGGAGAAAAGTTGCTTTTACTAAATGGCATCATTACAGAAAAAGTAACTTATTAATCATTGAAAATAATGAAGCAACAATGGTTCATATTCAGAAGACTCACATTAAATTTGTGGTAATGACTGAATGGTGGAAACGTATGTTGAGAAATATGTTTCTGGGGAGTTATATTCAAAAAGGTCCTCTTTATTTTAGGTGAGTAGATGAAAGAAAACTGTATTACTTTTAATTATTATTATTCATAGCAATACTTTGAATTTGTATAGTACCTTTCTTCTGAGGAGCTTGAGGCATTTCACATATATTATCTTATTTATCTTTTATGACATCCCAGTGGGAACATGTATTATTAACTTTCTATTGCCAAGGCCTGCATTTTTGCAAATTCCTTTTCCTGGGAATGAATGGAGCTGCAACATTATAGAAGCAGATACTGGCTGGAAGTCACCCTCAACTTGCTACCCAATATGAGTTAATTATAATAACTCAATATTCTGACTTTCCTTCGGGAAACCATTTAGTCTCTTTCTGTCTCGGTTTATAGGAAATTAACGAGCTTAGTTTATATACCTAGTTCATATGAAATCCATCCATACATGTAAAAAAACAGTAGAAAAACCTCATGCATAGTTAATTTTTACATATGGAGTTTGCTAGTTACAGCTAAATATTAACATAGTATTTTTAGTACGAAAAGGTTATATATGAACTTTCTCTGCTACCTACTTTTAAATTTGGGGTAATCTTCACTTAAGACTGATACCAGGTAGTTTCAGTTAGCTGAAAAGTTAGGGAACAATCTGTCCAACCATTATTGAATAATAGTACTTAAATCCCATTCCTGCTGCACCCAAGAGGAAAATTTAGTTATGTTTTTTCTCCCCATTAACTTGAAACACTACAAAGTTCATTCATAACTTCTTCTCCATAAATAACTTTATAGTAAGTTTTGCCAGAAAAAGTAAGAGGAAAATTCTTTCTCCAAATCACATCTGAGGAGTAGCAGGAGTTCTCTCAAGTTTGCAGAACTCTGGGAGCCGTAGTTATCTCTGGATGATAAATGGGACACCTGTGTTGGCCTGGGAGACAAATTTCCCCTTCCTTTTCCTGTAGTTCAAGTACCTTTCTGAGTTCAATCTGTGTTGGATGCAAAAAAGAACCTCTTCCTCAAATACTCTAAAAAATCTGGGTCAAGAGATTTGACTCTGAAGTCTGAATTCAGAATTTTATTGTTGTAGTCCCACTCTGCAGAAAGTTCCACAGGATTTGCAAATTCCCCTTATATTGGAAACACATGCCAAGACCAATGGAAATAGCCACTCTGTGAAATAAAGCAGAGTAAGCTCTACTCCCTCAAGAAAGCTCACAATTGTCCTGTTAGGTCCTTTCATTGATCCCAGGTCTACCAGTTTCCTCCATGTCTGATTAATGGAGGTGCCTGGCTTCCAATTCATGCCTTGTAATCAGTCAAAAAATTTTCCAATGGTCACCCCAGACCTTTTGCTAGGCTTTAAATGATAACTTTATAAGCATCAAATTTTCTTTTCAGTAACCTTACAGTCATCTATAAAAATGATTAAGTGAATCTGGCCTCTTTAGTTCTTTTGACTCAACAAAGCTGTCTCCTGTTTATAGATCCCTTTCTATAATCGAATCCATCTGGACATCCCTTGTGGCCTCTGGACTCCCAACAGCTACCCAAACTGTAAATAAGGGGCCCCTGCATACTTAAACAATCTCTTACTGCTGTCAAGAAACATGTGCTTTATACAAAGCATGAAAATGGGGCATAAGGAAAGATAGGCCAGTTAAAGTAAGAAGAATAGACATGTCAGACTGTGTTTGGAGCAGAATAGGTGCATTCTTAATATGTATTGACTACAATAAAAATGAAAAATACAGTCCACTTTATTGTTTGAGACTTTCTTTAGCCCCTTGGTGCCAGAAGGGGGGCTAATGATTTACCTAGAATGATGGTAAATGGATCAGTAGGGCTAGTGACAACTTGTCTATGTCTTGACAACTTAGTTTTCACATGTAGTTAGGACTTTCTGCATGTTTTTCCTTTAATTTTCACAGCATCCATGATTATTCTTAGAGCTGCTTGGGTACCCATTGTGTACAGGACAGGGTGCAAGTTACCAGTTGGATTCTGAGCAAGACACAGGTATTGCACACCTGAAAGTCACCTAATTGCACACAGTGTCACCTAATGGAATGGATAAACAATAAAAATCATACTTATGTCATTAGTATATTGTAAACATTTTTGGAATAGTATAAAAAAGTAGGAAAGGCAGCAGATCATGTGGAAATTATAAACATTTGTACCTGTTTACAGGTCTAGGGACTGTGATGGAGGTAAGTACACAGTGCTATACAAGCACCAAAAAGAGGAACTTAGCTTAGCCTAAAGATTCTGGGAAGGCTTCCTGGAGGAGGGGATATCCTGAACTAGGTCTTGAAGGATGTGTCACAGTTAGCTAGGCCAAGAAAGTGGGTAAGGGCAATATGGACAGGAAATCTAACGTGAGTGAACACAGAAGCCTTTGCATAGGGAAATTCTGGCACTTCAGTTTTACTAGAGGATGGAAAATGAAGTTTGGCTGTGGTTCATGGAGGGCCTTATATTCAATCATTAATTTACTCACTTACTTGTTCATTCAACAATATTTGTTTAGGATCTGCAATGTGGCAGGCAGTGTACTAGGCATTCTGGATACAATTGTCAACAAAACAGACAAGGTCTAGCTCTCCGGAGCTTATGTTCCGGTGGGGTGAGGTCTTGTAGACCTCAGTAAGTAACTAGGTCTTTAGCCAATAGAATAGGCATCAGGGGGCCAGTAAATAATTTTAACCAGTGAAATGACATGCTCCAATTTGTGTTTTGGAAAGATCACTTCTAGTCCAGATAGATACAGGTGAGACTCCAGATACTTAAATACTGTGATCAGAGTAGTTATAACAATGCTAATGGGATATTTTTTGATGATTGGTTTATTTGAGAACAGGAGATGTTTGGGTCCAACATAATAAAGAATTTATTGGTGATAAAAGATTGAAATACAGAAGAGTTTTAAATTCTGCCTTGGATAGTTTAATTATTCTCTTAACTAAGGCGCAAAAGTTTGGTGGTTTAGAAGATGACCTTAAAAGGAATTTCTTATGGCTTTATTACTTTATGATTTGTGAAGTGAAAATAACCAAAGTATAAACTGTGTACTTAAAACTGGGAGTAAGGATGCGATCAAAGTTCTGCAGGCTTTGTCAGGGTAGAAGGTTTAATTTTTTTCTAATTTAGAGAGAAACAATTTGCAGAGAATTTATCACAGAATAGCCAGAACATGGAAACCCTCAATAAATATTATTTCTAATCTTCTTCTCCTCCTCCTCTTCTGCTCTCCCTCTCCCTCTTCCTCTCCCTCTCCCTCTCCCTCTTCCTCTTCCTCCCATTCTCCCCCACTTCCTCCTCCTTCTGCTTGTACTTCTTATCCCACTGCCTTTAGTTTGCTAGAGAAATGAGATGCCTGAGAAGGAATTTCCCCATATCATTGTGAATCTTCACTGAGTGACTTGCTTTGGCTAATGAAATAAAGCAGAAGCTTTAAGAGGCATTGCCAGCTCTCTTACTCTTTGCCCTTCATCCCACATAGGGGCTCCTCGTTCATCTGCAGTGAAGACAGAGAGCTGGAGCTGACCAGAGGCAGACATAAACCCTGAGTAAGAAATACCCTTTGTTGTTGTAAGCCATTGATATTTTAAGGTTATTTGTAACTGCAGTATAACCTCACAGAAGCTGCTTGAGACACAATCAATAGATGTTAAATTAATTAATAATGAAAGATAATGACAATGTAAATATCTTTACTGTTATGAATTTCTAAGGTTTACACTGAACAATGGTTATTGCAATGAAATTCTAGTTTCTTGCAACCTCAAATTCAAATCATTCCTTGGCGTTCACTTGTTGAACCTTAAATGTGGTCCCTATTGGCATAAAAGGGCTTATCCTATTAAAGGATTTGGGGATGAATTTTAACATATAAATGAGTACTTAATTCCATTTTGAATACGTGCTAGTGGTCTACAATACTAATCATATTTAGAAGGGAAATAAAAGTTGCAAAATGTTGTTCCAGCTCCTTAAATAGCCAAAGTCCATGGCATCACATAATTTATTGGTCTTCTGGTTTCTAAACACTTTGCCATGTGACTGTGTTTAGGGAGCTGAAGATGTTTGACTAATAAAAGTGTTTTAAAAACAAATTAAGTGACATCCCTGCTCTCATAGTGTGACACTTGTAGGACACTGGGCTTCTTGGTCTGATTTTTCCTGTGCTTGCTTTCTGAAAGGGTCACTTCCTCACTCTGATCAGATTATCTTCCTGTTCACTCCTTTCTCCTACTTTATCATGCTTTAAACCCACTTGGCTTCATTTTATTCTTTTATGAGCTATCTGTGCTGAATAAGTCTAAGGGAGTTTTTGATGGAGGTCAATGCATATAAAGATAAAACCTCCATTATTTTTTGCCTTCTTAAAAATTGTGAATGGATATTTAACTGTCTCAGTGAAGGATGTGATTGTCTTCAGGAATTTACATGGTCTGATAGAATTGGCTGCTAGGAAGGAAAGAAGGAAAGTTTTTAAAGATATAGGGACTCGATCCTTACCTTCACCCTAATCCAAGGGGACCTGTGATAGGTCATTAACCCAGCAGCTGTTACTATAGAAAGCAGCTGTTTTACCCACTATCATTAGTTTTAAGAGACAGATGATGAATTTAAACTAACTTAAGACATGTGAATATATGGCATATATACAAGGAATGCTCTATCCATTTCTCTCTCTCTCTCTCTCTCTCTCTCTCTCTCTCTCTCTCTCTCTCTCTCTCTCTCTCTCTCGCATCATCTGCTTATCATCACTAATAAATTCAGAGGTAGAAAAGACTGAAGGCACAGAAAATGAAAAGAAGTAACCAGGGTTTCCAACTCCTGGAGGCTTAATGGTTGACCACTTCTAACCAAAGACAAATATCTTACCAATTAGGCAACACCAGCAGAGACAGCACTCTCCCACCAATGTTCTGGCCTCAAGGTCCCAGAGAGGATGCAAATTCACATGATTGGTACATATATCCATTCTTGATTCAACCATGTCTAGGTGGATGTGGTTCTGTAGCCCAGTCTGGGGCACATGCCCTCCCATGAACATGAAACCACATGGAAGTGGTTCCCTGCAGAATTTTGTTTATAGAAGAAGGGAGATTCCAGGCAGGTGAAAATGCAGGTTCTCCCTGTAGTCCTCTCCTGCTCACCTTTGTCCTCCAATCTCCACCTCCATCTTAATGAAACCCTAGTAAAATAACAGGATGTTTCTGAAGGAAATGTTATAAAATCAGTGAGACAGAATAAAATCTGAAATCATATTAAATGGTTTGTTTTCCCCAGACCTAGTGATTCTTATATTAAGTCTGGATATTCTCTTCGATTCTGAGCTTTGGACTGTTACTGAGGCATACAATGAGCCACTCCACCTTTCTACCTGATAATTATGCACCCTTACATTAAAATAACGATGGCTTCACAGGGTTACATGAGGACTAATTAATTAAGGCCTCTAAAGCTCTTACAGATCCTTGAATCAAAGACACTTCATGCAAGTACAAAATGATAATGTTATGGGTAAAGCTTATGACAGTAAACGTCAGATCTGGTTGTATTGGAATTGGTATCACGTATCATTTGAAATATGTGGGTTGGAACTTGAAAATTTTTTAGTATGCAGAGAATATGTTGTATCATAGTTTGATTTGTTTCACAGCCTCTAAATAGTTATGAGGTTCTCTTTAACAGATGGTCAACTGAGGCGGGCTATCTAATTTAACTGAGCATTAACATTGGCAGCTGTTCCTGCTAAAAAGATACTCTGTCTTTCAAATGGAGTGGAACAATGCTGACCCCTTTCCAACTCCTTTCCTATAATTATGGGCAAATCATAGTTTCTTTCCTGCAAACACTAAGCTCAGAGACACACCGGCTCTTCCATCTAAATCATGTCAAACAGGATCCACAGCTGCTCTCTATAGTAACAGCCGCTGAATGAAGTTCTATCTCTGTTTAACCTCATTTTCATCCTAATAGTCCCCATTAAGATAGATCATAGCTGGCCTCTTTTTTCCATCTTAATACCATACAAAATCCTTCTGAAAATCTTCACTCCCACTGTATAAAACTCCAATTCTTAGGTTTGGAGAGCATGAATTCCTCTGTTTTTTAATTTAGGGAAACTTGGTCAATACCTGTCTTAGATAGGTTCCCTGAAAACAGATTCTGAGATGGAGATTTGTATGCAGGAATTTTATTGGGGCTAGTGCCTCCAAGGACACCATCTGTGAAGGAGGAAGGGACTCAGGGTTAGGCAGGGGGGAAGCTGGGCTGCAATGTACTTGTAACAGAGACCTCAGCTGAAGCCACAGAGATCCCTGGAGTTAACAGCCCTTCAGTCATGTTTCAGATTAAGGAAAAGTGGGACAAAATAAGGAAAATTATATTCCTACATTGACTAGTGAACACATGAGGGCTCTCTCCAGGGAAAGAGAGTAGCCTTGGATGAGGTTGCTCTCTTGAGAAGACAGCAGTGCTAGAACGGGTGTCAGCTGTGAGCAGTCAGCCCCAGTACTCCCAGTTGCTGGAGAAGGAAAGTCCTGCTTTAAAGGTGAGATCTAGGTAGTGCACTACAGCCCACTATAATACCAAAAAGTACAGTGATACAAAGAACCATCAACCCTATTCCTTTAACCTGAAGTAAATACTGTTAACATTTTGACACATTTCATTCCTGACTTTCTGCTATCTATATATTTAAAAATTATTCAAGTAATATATAAATATGATCTTAAAGTTAGAACATTAAACATAAAATTCATTTGACTACTGCCTTCATTCCTAGTCCCAGTGCTGTGTCTCCAGCAGGGCCTGCATTAGGGTGAGGCAAGTGAGGCATTCATACTCAACAATTAAGAGAAATAACATTTTAATGTGATATTAAGAAAAATCAAAATTAGTGCAAACAAGTCCACGATGAACTTTATCAAAATTATAAATGAATAAAATAGTAACTGTGTTCTGCTGAGTCATATTCCTGAGGCTCAAGGAACAATCAGTAATACTGATCCCATCCTTATTTAAAATTTTGATATTTTGTTTATCTTGGATTTTTTTGCATTAATTTTGTGTTTTGCCTTAAACAAGTCCCAACCCTGAGATATAGGTGCTATTATAAGTTTGGTGCATATACTTTTAGTTCATTTAAAATTTATTTTACATATGTATACATGTAGCCATCAGCAATCCTATTAATTTTATTTCTAAAACATATCCTCAGCCCTCCTATATCTCTTCATTGCACCACTACCATCTTTTCGTACTGGGACTTTTGCAATAGACTCCTAACTGGTCCAAGAGCTTCTACTCTTATCTTTCTTGAGTCTTCTCTCCATACTGAAGAGCGATACTTTTAAAACATAATTCAGATCATGTCACTTCTTCATGTAGACACCCACCTACTCCCTCCCAGTGTCTGCCTATTTCACTGAGCATAAAACTTCTAACACAGCCCACCATGGCTTGCTTATTTCTTGATTTTCATTGCTACTTCTCTTCCCCTTGCTCTGTGAGCTCAAGTCACACAGTCTTCGCTTTGCTCCTCTAAAAACCTAAGCTCCTTCTCACCCAGTCAGGGCCTTGGTACCTGATGTTCCCTCTGAATGGACCATTCTGTGTCCTCAGGTCCCCATGGCTGCATCCTTTTATCAAATTTTCAGAGCTCAGTCCTTCTCTGACCACCTAATCTAAATAGTTCCCAGGTACAGTTTTTTCTCATTAAACTTTTTATTTTGAGGTCATTTCAAAGTTATACAAGCATTGCAAAAATTATACAAATCTCATACAGAGAACTCCAACTTACCCCTACCTCTCCCAAAACCCAGATCCACCAATTTTAACATTCTGTCACATTTTCTGCATCATTCTATTATCCATCTATTTACCCATTCATCATCTATCTGTTTTGTTTCACCACAGCACTTATTATGGCTGGATGTATTTTGTGTATGTTAATTTGTTTGTATTTTGCTTCTCTCTGCTATAATGTAAGCCCAATGAATATAATCTAATGTTAAGACCTTGCAGTCTTGTTTATCACTATATCCCAGCACCCAGAACTGTGCCTGGCACAAAGCTGATATTTAATAAATGTTTTCTGAATGACTTAATTAAGGTAGCTATGTAAAATATATAGGGAAAGTTTTCTGTGTATGAGTTTTAAAAATTTCCTTTTTAACATTGTCTTTCTAACTTTTTCATTCAACAATTGATTTTTGAGATCTCTCTCTCTCTATTGATGTATATGTATACATATAGTTTCACTCTTTTCACTGCTATGTAGTATTCCATTGTATGAGTATACCACTTTTTATTGATGTGCTATGTTCAGTGATTTGCATTTGGATCTTTTTCCTTTGTTTTTTGGTATTACAAGTAATCCTGTGTCTTTGTCCATGTCTTATTGTACATACAATGTTTCTCTTGAAGTGAAATTACTAGATCAGAGTATATGTACATTTTCAGTTTTATATACTAATTCAATAAATGCTGTCCAAAATAACTGAACCAACTTGCTACAAAAGGCAGGGTATAAGAGTACCTGTTTTCCCACAATCTACTTACTTGGCATTTGAGTGCATAACTTTAATTTTGCCCATCTTATGGTTGAAAATGATATCATAAAAAATTGCATTTCCCTAATTATTGGCAAGGATGAGCAGATTTTCACATGCTCATTGATTTTTTTTGTATGCTGTATCGCAGGGGTCACATTTCATTCTTTTCCCATGTGAGTATCTGTTATTGTAGCACCATTTGTTGAATTTTTGTTTGTTTGTTTTGGGAAGTACATGGGCCAAGAATTGAACCTGGGTCTCCTGCACGGCAGGTGAGAATTCTGCCACTGAACTACCCTTGCATCCCTTAATTTTTTATATTTCATCTTCTCCTAATTGACAGTTTTAATCTTGTGCCCATTTTTTCTTTTGGGTTATTTGAATTTTTCTTGTTAAATGGAAGGAGTCCTTTACATTGGATATTAATCCTTCGGCTATTATATTTATTGCAAATACCTTTTCCCAGTGTCTTTGTTGTCTTTTCAAATTGTTTATAGTGGTTTTTGCCACATAGACATTTCTAATTTGTCTGTAGTCAAATATATCATTTTTTCCTTTTGATTTTTGCTTTTTGAGTCTTATTTAAGAAGGCTTTCCCTACCCCTAGATAACAAAGCTAACACTTATTTAAAATATGCATTTGCTTGTTGATTTACTTATGTCTTTTATGAGCCTGGAATTTATATTTCTATATGATGCAATGATATAATTTTATTTTTAAACTAACGAACTTCTAAATATTTCACTATGCCTTACACATTAACTGTTTTTTCCACAAAGTTTGTCGTCACAGCCTGTATCATGGCAGCTGTGAGGGGGTACCCACTTACTACTTTTTTCTCCAAACTGTAAATACTTGGATTTTTAGTAATGATTGGTTAAAAAGGAGCACAACTAAGCCACTAAATGGTGATGGAACTGTCCACTGTGTCAGCACAGGCTATTTAAGGCATACACATGCCTTTGGATTGGTTGGGCCATGGTGGTTCAGCAGGTGGAGTTCTCGCCTGCCATGCCAGAGACCTGGGTTTGATTCCCGGTGCCAGCTCATGTAAAAACAAAAATACCTTTGAATCTAGATTTACCTTTGGACAAGATTCCTTAAGGAAGGTAATATAGCATAATGCCTTTGCAATCAGACCAAACTAGGTTTTAATCTTAGCTCTGCCGTTTTCAGCAATATGACAATGCACAAGTTTGTTAATTTCTGAGATTCAGTTCCCTTCTTTACAAAAGATATAATAATTCTTATTTTGTGGGTTAGTTGTGAAGATCTCAGATAATGCTCATAAAGTCCTTGGTACATGTTTTGTGCTTAATTATGTTAACCATTATTATTTCTGGTAATGATAATGATTTCTGCAGAGACCTGAATATTTGGCAAGTAGGGAGGCAGGAGAGGAATAAGAATTAAGAAATGGTAATCATTATTAAATGCTTTAGTGCAAGAGATTTGAGGCTGTTGGCACTCCTGGAGATGCTCAGAAGACGTGGGGCGGCAACACTAGAACAATCTAGCACCCATGTAAGGTCAGCAAAAAAAGCACCTGGGTCCCTAGGCTCTTGCCTTGTTAAACAAAGCCATGACTCATAATTTTGGGAAAGATTGTGGGAACCCAGAGAGGGAATGTATGAACAGGTGGGGTATTGTCTGAGAACAAATAAACTAGAGGTATCTTCAGATAGAGGTGGAGCAAGTTATCACATGGAAATGACTTAATAGAGCCCCATAGAAATTGGGCCAGGGCCAAAGCCAGAAACAGCAAAAGGAAGTAAAAGGAATGCAAAACCAGGGTTTTGGAGATATATATACTGGAGATATATCACATGCTTCTATAGACTTCACTGGTCAGCCCTGAGAAGCCCTGCACCATTCCTCTAGGTAAGTCACCATGCCCGCCCCCCCCCCTTTCTGGTGGGTTCAGCTGATATAGTTCACATGTGATAGACGAAGACAAAAAGAGGACGAGTGGGTTCTGGAGAATGCCACCAGAGACTAAGCCTTGGTGACCTTGGTAGCAGAACTGTCTAGACCCTTTGTATTTGAATGTAGTCCATAGATCAGCAGCATTGGCCTTATCTGGGAGCTTTCTAGAAATGCAGAATCTTTCTTCCATCCTAGTCCCACTGAATTAGAATCTGCATTTTACCAAGATCCTGAGGTGATTTGAATGCATTCTAAAGTTTGAGAAGCACTTAGGCTCAGAATAAAGTAGGCTCACAACTCAGCATGTGAACTCACTACTTTTGCTCCCATGTTGGACCTGACTCCCAGGGTGTAAATCTCCCTGGCAATGTGGGACAGGACCTGGCATCGAGAGATTGAGAAAGACTTCTTGACCAAAAGGAGAAAGAGAGAAATGAGAAAAAAATAAAGTTTCAGTGGCTGAGAGATTTCAAACAGAGTCGAGAGGTTTTCCTGGAGGTTATTCTTATGCATTATATAGATATCTCTTTTTAGTTTATGGTGTACTGGAGTGGCTGGAGGAAAATACCTGAAACTGTTGAGCTGTGTTCCAGTAGTCTGGATTCTTGAAGACGATTGCATAAAGATGTAACATTTACAATGTGACTGTGTGATTGTGAAAACCTTGTGTCTGATGCTCCTTATATCCAGAGTATGGACTGATGAATAAAAACTAGGGATAAAAATAAATAAATAAAAAATAGGCGGGGAAGAGTAAAATAAATTGGGTAATGGCCAATGAGAAGGAGGGGTAAGGTGCATGGAATGTATGAGTTTTTTCTTTTTATTTCTTTTTGTGGAGTGATATAAATGTTCTAAAATAAAAGATCATGAGTACACAAGTATGTGATGATATTGTGAGCCATTGATTATGCACCATGTATAGAAAGTATGTGTGTGAAGATTTTTCTCAATTAAAAAAAGAATGAAGTAGGTGCAACTGGAAAGAGGGGGTTTCTTGGGAGATTTATTTATTACACTTCTCAAAGTTAAGCACATACACTTATGCAGCACAAGACATTTTTCCCCATAGAAGTTCAAATAATTTTTTATTTTCTAGAAGTGTTTCATCTATTACTTGGTTAGGGAAAGAATACCCTAGTTTAGTATTATTTTTAATTCCCAAATAATCAAGACATTTTTTGCTTTAGAGAAGTTAGAAATCCTACTGCAATTTTTCCATAGAGCAAAAGGCATATCAATATTAACAGGTATTATCTCTTATTCTTTTCTTTGTCTCCAATGAGGATCATGCTTAATTATTGAACTGCTGCACAAAAAAAGAGAATGCCTGTCAGATAGTAACTGAGGTAATTAAATTTTCTCAATTGAAGAATTTGCTCAATGCAGAACCCCTCAAAAACTATGTCTTAATGTTAATAAGCTTTCTAGATTTTCTTTTCATCCGGGTAATTCCAGGGAAAATACCTGAGTGAAAACTCACTTTGTTCCAATTGCCACATTTGATCAGAGACCTGAGACACCTTAAATATCATCTATTCCAACTCCACCATATTAAAAATGAGGAAATTGAAGCCCAGAGTAGTGTGATGCCTTATTCAAGATCATACCAGCTAAATGTGAACTCAAGGCTATGGGATCAACTCCCATCTTCTTTCCATTCCTTATGAATTTGACTTTTTATCTTCTAGACCAAGTGGCTTAGAACAGTGATTCTTAAACTGGAACATGCATCAGCATAACCTGGAAGGTTTTTTAAAACGCAGATTGCTGGGCCACAGCCCCAGGGTTTCTGATTCAGTAGGTCTGTGTTAGGGTAGAGTATTTGTATCTCTAACAGGTTCCCAAGGCATTCTGATGATGCTGATCCAGGAACCACATTCTGAGAATGCTGTCTTAGAAGATAGTGAGTCAAGTGAAGCATGCAAAACCATCCTTCCACTACAATGGTGAATTGTTCTATCCAAGTCCAATTCCTCCTTGCACTGGATTCCATTAACTTTTTAAAAACATTTTTTTTCCATTCACTCTTATACCTACTCAGAAGCATCCCTTTAACAATTTTCTCCTTTCTCTCTTGTACTATCATTTTCCCTGCTTGCACTGGATCATTTCTATTGACATAAAAACATGCAGACAACAGCTTCCGTCTTAAAAGTACGTTCACTTGACCCACATTGCTCTCCATCTACCACCTCGGTTCTGCCCCACTTTATGCTTGCCCTCCCTGATTCTGCCTTTTTCCGATTCTCCACCTCTCATTTTTCTTAAACCTTCTCTAGTAACTCCCACTACTCTACTGATACTACATTTGTCAAGGTCTCTAATAACTGTGTTGTCAGTTCTGGTCTTCATCTTACATGACCTCTCTGTAGCAGTGGACATAGTTGATCATTCTTTCCTTGAAATACTTTTCCTCATTTGGCTTATGGAAACTATCATTTCCTGTTTTTTTTTTTTTCTTTTCTCTTATCTTACTGACTAATTCCTTTCAGTCTCGTTTCCTGGTACCTTCTAATCTTCACAAACTTTACATTTTGGGTAACTTCAGAGCTAAGTCCTCAAACTTATTTTCATCTCTTTCTACACAGTTCCTAGATGATCTCATCCAGTCTGGTGGTGTTTAATGCCAGAATTTTCTCCTGAACCCCAAGCTTACATATCCAACTGCCTATGTAATATCTCAACTTGGACAGTAATAAAGCTAAAATTGATCAAATGTTTCCTACATATCAAGTGTTGTTTTAAGAACCTTATGTGTATGTATTCAAACATTTAATGTCCAACAGGCATTTTAAACTTAGCATGTCTAAAACAGAATCATTGATTCTCATTCCCACCAAACCCAGCTCCTCTCTCAATATTAAACATCTCAATGAATGGCAGCATCTTTCATCCTTTTAGTCAGGCCTCAAACTTCAGAATCACCCTACCTCATCTCTTTCTTTCATACTACACATCCAATCCATTACCAATCCTGTAGGCTCTATTTTCAGAATATATTACAAATCCTAAAACTTGTTATCACCTTTACCACTACCACCTGATTCTAGGCTTCATTGCCTTTTGTCTGGAAGGTTGCCTCCTTACTGGCCTCTTTGCTTTCAAGATTGCCCTCTCTCCAAATAGCAGCTACAGTAGTGATAGTTTAAAGACATGTCAGATTTTGCCTTTCTTTTGCTGAAAACTTTCTAGTGGTTTCCTATCTCACTCAGAAAAACATTCAAAGTTCTTGTGACCTACAAGGCCTTAAACAGCAGGTTCTAGTTAACTCTCTGACCTTAATTTCCTCTTACTTTTCACCTCCATTACTGTAGTCCTGTTACGTGAGCTTCCTTGTTGTCCCTGAAGCTCCCTCCCTAAGCAGGTTTCCACCTTAGGACTTGTGAAATTGCTGTCCTTTCTACCTGTTTGCATAGGTGTCATTGTATGTAATTAAAATTGGCATTTGAACACTGTGCACTTGAAGAATTTTATTTACCTGAGAGGTCTGGTTATCTTGAACTAGCAAGGAAAGTCATGAAGTTGTTAATTATTTTTCGCACAACCTTCTTATGTAAACAGATATTCTCTGTATAAAAGCCAACTATTTAATCAGAAATAGATTAAATATAGAATTGGAGCTAAAGCTACATCTTTCTACTATTAAACTTAACAGTGGTGATTTAGTTTTAGCAAAGCACCATAGTCCATCACATTAAATTAACACTGATCATTTGAATTTTACTGGCTCTGTGATTTTGTTTGCATTTAATTTGTAAATTAGTTTTATAATTGAATAAGAAAGGTAAGCATAAGGAGTTTATTTTTAGTTTTGTGTTTGTGACTACTTAAGTAACATTATAATAGAAATAATAAGGCAATGCCGAAGTCTGCAAACATATTTCTCCTTTAAAAGAGATCCATATATTCAGTCAAATTTGAAAAACATATTTTAGGTGATTACATGATGATTTTTATAATAACATTCCTTGTAAGAGAGAAATCAAGGGGGGAAACATGAGAGGTTTAAATATTTCAGACAAAATAAAAAAAGAATGTGTTGGCAGTACATTTAGCCAGCAAATAAAGATAATGACAGAAAAAATAATGGGTGAAATTGAAAATAAAAAAACAAAAAGCTTTTCTTGGCTAAGAAACTATTAAACATTTAGAGCCAGGAAAGCAGTTTATATTAATTTTCCAGACTCTTTCTTCTTTCCATTCCTCCATTCCATTAAATACTCCCAAACAGAAAAAAATTAAAGACCTGAAGATGAAATTAGATAGCATGGAAAATATTGAGAGAGGGCTTTTCCTATAATAAAGCCAAATGCATCCTTGCCTTTTTGGCTTTGTTGAAAGTGGTTCTCATAAAGAAACATTTGAAAAAGTGAGTGCCATGCATATATAGTGATTTCAGGACAAAACAAGAACAAAAAACACTTCCAAACTTAGCCTTCATTTAAAAAGGAGACTTGAAAGGAGTTTTGAAAACTTCTAAAGTTTCCTTATAATTTGACTTTCCCCAAGTGACTGACTGAATAAATAGACCTTTGAAAACACAGTCAGATTTATGAAATAGTTAATTACAGTAGTTGTTTGACATAATTTAGAAAGAAATTACTGTAGGCAGGCAGAATTCTAAGCTGGCCCTCAAGATTCCTGGTCCCTGGTGTATACACAGCTTCTTTTAGTTATTCAGTCTAACACTCATCTATGGTCACCATGAAGGAATTTTTCAGATGTAATTAAGGTTCCAAATAAGTTGACCTTAAGATTATGTGGGTGAACCTGACCTAATTACAAAAGTCCTTTAGAAGCAGAGTTTTCTCTGGCTGCTTGCAGAAGAGAAGGTGAGAGAGAGAGATGGTCCATCTGGCCTGGAGGAATGTGAACTGCCTATGAGGGTAACATGGCAGGGAACTGTGGGCAGCCTCTAAGAGATGAGAGTGGTCCCCAGCTGATAGATACTAGGAAAAAGGGGAACTCAGCATACAACCGCAATGAAATTAATCCTGTCAACCAGCCAGTGAGCTTGGAAGAGGACCCCAGGCCCCAGATGAGACCCATAGACCTGGGTGATACCTTGATGTCAGCCTGGTGAGAACCTGAGCAGAGAATCCAGCCACACCGTGCCCAAATTGTGTGATCATAAATTCAACTTGCTTTAAGCCACTGTTTGTGATAATTTGTTATGTAGCAATAGAAAATGAATATAGAAGCTATTTGTCTTTTTAACAATTTGTATTGGGATAGACTAGAAACTATCAATGTTGCTATTGGAGCAAGGATGGAGTGGAAGTAAAAGTTTCTATTTCTATTTATTCTATAACCCCAAATTAATTAAGATAAGGCTATGTTCTTAACAACTTCAGAATATCAAACAATACAAAGGAAATAATCAACCCCCTCCCCCAAAAAACCCAACAGCAACAAGGAAAGCACAAAGTATAACATGGCATGTTGAGTTCTTCCAACTCCAGCCATGGACACCTAGGGGAGACTCTTGACTTCATCTTAAGGAACACATAATGTGCTGAGCAGAATTACAGGTATATGCGCAATTTGCAAGGCCTCTGGGGATGAAGCTCATCTATAAGATGTCAGTTTTAAATAACAAAAACTGTTTTTGCTAAATTTGAATTCTCACTGCATACCAGGCATACACTGGCACCATGGTGGCTAGGAAAAGGGAATGAATCCACTTTGAAGCAGAATTGTTTATATAATCTCCTTGGTGACAAAAAGTACCTCTGAGCAGTTGAAAGTTGAAGGCAAATCTTCAACAAAAGAAAGTTGTCTTTTCTCTTGCAAATTTATCCAGTAGAAGGCAATCTACATAAGATATTGGTAAACATTTTCTGTAAAGGACCAGAGGGTAAATATTTTGGGCTTTGCAGACCACACAGTCTCTGTAGTAACTACTCATCTCTGCCACTATAGCATGAAATCAGCCATAGGCAATGAGCATAACATACTCCAATAAAATTTAATTTACAAAACAAGTGGCAGGCTAGATTTGGCCCAAGGGCCATAGTTTACTGACCCCTGAGGTTGACAGGTGAGGAGGGCCTGAACTGGTGATGGTATTTGAGGGAATGGAAAGGAGGATACAAATCTGAGAGACATAATGGAAATAGAAGACACTGGACTTGGAAAACTAATTGGCTTTTGGGGGGAGAGTGGGAATGTGAAAAGATGAGTTACTAGACTGAGAGAAAAATGCACCATTATCCGAGATGAGAACAAAGGTGGAAGAGATGATTTGGTGTGTCTGTGTGATATGTGTGTGTCAGGATTTGTGGGGAACTTGGGCCAGGTATTGAAGTAATACATTTGAGGTGCTTTCAGAATATTTATGTGGAAAAGTCTAGGAGGCAATTACAAGTGTTTATCTAGAGATTGGGGGGTGGGTGGGAAGAGATTTTGATTGTTTGGGGGATTTGTGAGTTATCCCCATGGAGGTGATACTTGAAGCCATGGATGCAAATGAGATCACACATTGAAGGTTTATAGAATATAGGATAATGTATATAAAAGTGCTCTTTAAAGTATAAAGCAATATACAAATATAAATTATTATTATTAAATGTGACAAAAAGAAGCATAAAAAGTAATAATAACCATTTTATGCATGAGTCCTTGCTAGTTCCCAATTCTGCATTTTGAGTCTGTGATGGCCCTTTGAACAGCTGTTATTTTCTTCCTTAGCATACATACTGAGACTATAGTGCATTAAACATTATCCACGTGGTGGCTTAATACATTTTTCTACCAACACATACTCTCAAACCTCTTTTCATGGACACAAACTTTTGAGAGGGTTGAGACAAAGACACAAACATACCTTTTTTATATTAAGGGCCAGTGTTTGGAGATTCATTTAAATGAGAATGAGACAACAGTTTAATTACTTAGGACAAGGGCACAAAATTAGAAGCAGAGTAGTCCTAAAATATAACAACAATTTAGAGTTGATGTAGCCCTGAACCTTTGAAAAGCCTTTTATGTGGGGAATTATTCCCTTCCCTAATCTCAAGCAGAGCAATGCTATATCTTAAGTTGTCTTGATCTACTTTTCAGGGGTGTTTCCATTATCTATTGCTGTTTAACAAGTGATTCTAAAACGTAGTGGCTAAAAACAAGAACCATTTTATTGTATTTCATGACTTGGGTTGTCTGGAATTTGGGTATGGCTTTGGCTGGGTGATTTTTCTGCTCCATGTGGTATTGATGGAAGTCAGTTGCTGGTATTCAGTTGGTGGATGCATGGTCTGTAGGAATTGAAACAATCTCACTTACTTGTCTGGCACCTTGATGAGATGGCTTAGAAGGCTGAACTCAACAGGAGGTGGGGTTCAGGACACCCTACTCATGGCCTTTCCAGAATGGTGGCCTCAGTGCTCTCAGATTTCTTATGTGACAACTTAGGGCTCCAAGAGTGAGTGATCCAGAAAACAAGGTGCATGCTGTGTGGGGCTTTATGACCCAGACTTGAAGTTACATTGCATACTTATGGCATACTCCAATGTTGAATCAGTTTTTAGCCACCCAGATTAAAGTGGAGGGGACATAGACCCCACCCATAGGTGGGAGGAGTGTCAAATAATTTGTGACAATGTTTTAAAACCATTACAGAACACCATCTGTCAGAAGAATGTGCTTCCTTGATGACAATTTAGATTCTATGGATGCTATGAAGTCTGCCTTCCCCAGGCCTAGCATTTTTTGGATTGATGGAGATTGCTGCATTCCACATGGCTTGCCTATCTGGTGGGATGGTGTGGTAGTTAGATTCAGTTGTCAACTTGGCCAGGTGAAGGTGCCTAGTTATATTGCTGTGGACATGAGCCAATGGCATGTGAACCTCATCTGTTGCTGATTACACTGCAGTCGACTAGGAGGTGTGCCTGCTACAATGAATGATATTTAACTTAATTGGCTGGTGCTTAAATGAGAGACTCAATGTAGCACAGCCCAAGCAGCTCAGCATACCTCATCTCAGCACTCACAGTTCAGCCTAGGCCTTTGGAGATGCAGAAAGAAGTTACCCTGGGGAAAGTTGTTGGAACCCAGAGGCCTGGAGAGAAGGTCAGCAGAGATTACCCTGTGCCTTCCCATGTAAGAAAGAACCTCAGTTGAAAGCTGCCTTTCCTCTGAAGAACTAACAAAATAAATCTCCTTTTATTAAAAGCCAAATCTGTCTCTGGTGTGTTGCATTCCGGCAGCTAGCAAATTAGAATAGATGGGTTGCCCCTACCCAGAGCACAGATCTTGGGACCAGGACTTGGATCTGGTTTTTCTTTTGGGAAGGAATCCCAGGGAACAGAAGTGGGGGACTGGGAAGAGTGACACAGTGGAGGAGAGAAAACCAATCTAAGAGTGTATTGTCAAGCTCCTCACTGTCATGGCCTATAGGGACTCAGTCTTCCTGAAATCTGAGGAGCTGTGAATGCAATTCAGAATTGTCTTTCTGTGGGACAGAAGATAAATCCACCACTCCCCATCTCCCACTGGTCAGGGACTCCCCATGTGATATTGGCTTCCTCTTTCCTCCAGCTCTACCCATGCATGAGTCCTTATGGTATCCCATATTATAGCTTCAAAAAGATCCTGGGTCATAGAGCCAGATACACAGTGAGGTGCTGTCAAGTTTCACCTCCATGAAGCTGGTTACCACAGCAATAGATGGGACAAAAGGGAGCTGAGAGGATGTGAGATGAACACTAGAGGTACCTGATACACATGCACACACTCAAACCTCCCAGCTAACTTAAAGCAAGGGGGCTATACAGCATAAGAAGATGCAGTACACCTTGTTTTATTTTTTATCCCTTCCCCTGGGTTGTCTACTGGGTGTGTACCTGCTGCTGGGGACATACTGTCCATGTAGGTCCTACTTGAGTTGGGAAAATAACCAAATTCTTGCTATGCAAATTTCCTTTTATCCTCAAGGCTCATATCACCATTCTGTAAGAAATTACATTAATAACGGATGCATTCTTGTTTAAAGAGAAGTTTGCAAATACCAGACTTTCCTGGGTAACGAATGAACAGCCCTAGCAAGACCACATCTTTATTCCAGAGGAAAAACCAAAATCAGTGACCAGATCAGGTGTCCCTAAACCATGCCCCTGCTCCCAGCTCTTCAAGTGGACAGTACTTCACACTGTAGAGACTAATAATTTTTTTTCATTCAGTAGTTCCAAGAGGGAAGTGGACACATCATGGCTGCTGATGTTTATCATTTTATCTGCTTGATTGTATCAGAGCACCAACCAATGGATGGAAATGAAGGGAATGAGAAGATCAGTATAGTCTCAGAGACCAATTTCAAGGTCTCTAGTGGGGGGAGATGTTAAGACCCACACGTGAAATCCAAATGTCTATATAAAAGAAGAATGGTGCATCTTTTATAAAACATTTTCCCAGAGGACTATTTGCGCATTGAACTCCCAAGGACATTTTCTTTGGGGTTTCACTTATTAAATGCATAGGCCTGCATGGCATGCTATAAATGTCCTGAAAATGATTCTTAGATATTTTGTTCAAATAAAAGTTTTGCAAACATTTAATGGAATTAAAGTAGGTGAATGCTATTGTTTAAGCTGCTCAAAAATGCCAGCAGCAACCCAGTCCTTTATTTCTGCTGTTTCTTCTGTTGGCTTGTTGCTTTGTGGTTACAAGATAACTGTGGCATCTCTAGTTGTCACATCTGGGTTCAAGACAAAGAGGGGTGAAGGGGAAATTTTTTTTCCCTTCTGAGGCTCTTGCTTCTTTTGGGAGGGGAAAAAGGGACATTTTTGCCATAAGACAGGTCCTTTAGATCTCATTAGCCCGAAATAAGTCACAAGCCCATCTCTAGAACAATACTAGCCAAAGGGAGAGGACCACTTAGTCTAATAATAATTTATCCCCTGAGGCTGTGGAAGGGGGCTTCCTTCTCTGAAATCACAGAATCTCTGCCAATTTCGTGAACAAATTGGGGATTTATTAGCAGGGAAGAAGCAGATAAGGAAGGGTAGTTGGATGGACAATTTAATAGATGACAGTCTGTAACAGCCAATGAGAGAGAAAATCTGATTTTGAGTTCTAACTTGGCCACTTGACTCAATGTGTAACATCGGATAAGCCACCTAACAAGTCCTGGCCACAGTGTCCTCATATAAAATGAGGAAAGTAGATGGCAGGAGTGTCAAGTTTCCATCTTGCTCCAACATTCAATGCTCCTTGCTATTTTAATAACTTCCTGAATATCAGGGCTAAACCAAAACTGGTTTATAATTGAAACAGATGCCCTGACGGTATTGTTCTGGCTCCAAGACCTGGCTGCTTCAGTTTTCATGCAGTGAATTATGTACTGTGGATTTCAAAGAAATTCCAATTTTTCTTTTTTACCTTTGAGGAAAATTGGCTCTCCATTCCTTCCCTACCCCTACCCACATAGTTAAGTTCTATATTTGAATAATACAGCTTTCTTCTGCATAATTCATATGTAGTTTTCTTAATAACAAAAAGAAAAAAAAGGATCAACTTCCTGTTTTGGAATAAAGCTCCTTCTAAGTAACAAGAAATTATTACTGGCCATCTGATAAATTATCCAATATTAAAAGAAGGTAGATGCTTTTTTAAATACATGGTTGCGATTAGTGTTTGGCTGTATTCTTTATACAATTTTCAGCAGTTGCTAACAAAGTTAAAAACTGAAATTTCAGAATCTTTGATGTATCTGTTCAGCACAGTGCCTGGGTTTTGTTAATTACTCAGTGTGTTTTGAGTTAATGTGTTATGATAAGAAGCATGAAGAAGTTGGAGTAGTCTAGTGCAAAACTAATTACTCAGTATGATTTTCATAGTTTTAATATACTTGATGTTATT
Source organism: Tamandua tetradactyla (assembly GCF_023851605.1). Lineage (NCBI taxonomy): Eukaryota > Metazoa > Chordata > Mammalia > Pilosa > Myrmecophagidae > Tamandua > Tamandua tetradactyla. The sequence continues at coordinate 129,840,618 of NC_135353.1, read as the reverse complement.
AAGAAGAATATTGAAAAGAGCTTATATGAAAAGTTTGATACTATTTGTACATTAGAGGACACACAAAAGGAAATAAGAAATATTGGAGCATGCCAATTCATTCAATCACCATTTATCGAGTGCCTTCTAAGTGCCAAGCATTCTTTCAGGTAGTAGGTAGGATACAGCAGTGAATGCAAGAGATAACGATTCCTGCTCCAATGGGATTTGCATGGGAGCAGGTAGAGATAAATGCTATAAAGAAAATGAAACACGATAATATGATAGTGAGCTGGTGGGCAGAGAGCATTAGATAGGGTGGCCAGGGAGGAGGGGACATTTGAGCTGAGACCAGAAAGGAGCTAACCATGTAAAGATCCAGGGGAAGAATGTTTCATGAAGATGGAACAGAAAGCACAAATGCCTTTGGGTGGGAATGAGTATGGTGCTTTTCAAGGAAGGTAAGAAAGCCAGTGCAGCTTGAGTATAGTGAACAAGTTGGGGAAAGCGCAAGGAGATGAGTTGGGAGAGTTGGCTAGAAGGCAGCTCGTATTGACCCTTCTAGAACAGGGGTATTAGTCTAACTGCAATGGAAAGCCATTTAGGGGTTTAAGCAGAGGAAGAACATATCTGCTTTAAATTTTAAAAGATCCTTCATCTGCTGTGTGGAGAACGTATTGGAAAGGGTAAAATCAGAAATGAGGACGTTAGTTAGAAATTGCAGTCGTTCAGGTGAGAGTAGATGATGTCTTTTGAGCAGGGGAGATAGGGAAAGATGAATGGATTTGAGCTCTATTTTGGAAATACACTGATAAGACTTGCTAATGGATTGCATATGAGGGTTGGTGAAGGAAGGAAAGGAATCAAGAAGGACCTCTAGGTTTTAGCCTGAAGTGACTTGGAAGAAGAGGGTGACATTTTTTTTTTTCTGATAATGGGAAGATGAGGGGAGAAGCAGTTGGGGTGGGTGTGGTGGTCAGAAGTCAGAAGTTCTGATTTGGAAATGTTAAATTTGAGCTGCCTCACAGATGTCCACATCTCAAAGGCCTACTATGAAGCAGGGTCTTTCCAAGGAGTCCTTTTAGTAATGCAATGGTTAAAAACAAAGGAAAAGGAAGTAATCCTTAACAATCCCTCAATAAAAAAATCTTGACACTGCTGTGCCTGTTGCAACTTCTCTTCTTAGCCAGACAGGAAAACTCTTCCAATGTATTCTCCCTGATCAAGAAAAGAATTGAGAACACACGTGTTTAAGACCTTCAATTTGGGCTTCCTTAATCCCCACTTCACATTTTTTATCAGTCCAAGTGCTTATATAGGCAGAAAATCTAAGCAAATAGATCTGTGAGGCAACTTTGTAGAGAAATGAGTTGTGGGGGGATGTCTGCTAGAAATTAGTAAGATTAATGGAAAATAAAAGAAGTGTCTTCAAATAAACACAAGATTAAATACCAGAATGATGAAGGAAAAAATATAAACCTGGGGTTATGTTTTCATTTTAATAATGTGAAAACAAGTAGGCAGGATTTTTTTTTAAATTTCACTTCAAGAAATGAATCAAATAAAATTTACACTCTTTTAATTATAAATTGAACAGATAGTCTTTTTGCCTGGTTTCTTTTACTTTTTTCCAATTGGGTGTCTCCAAATTTAGGACCTGAGTTTTATACATTGATGTAGGTAGAAGGTATGAGTGCTAGAATGTGCCAAGTAGATGATTTGAAATCTCACAGGCTCCTATAAAGTTTTTTATGATAGTATTAAAGCAAGGTGAGTTGAGGCTAGAGTCTATCCATGATACTCTCGTCCTAGGAAAATATGAGATTGTCTTAGAATCTTTTGGCCTCCAGTATGTTGCTAAGAATTCTGTTATATCACACTACATTTCAGGCAAATGGATTGCTTCTCTCTTTTCCTGCCCTTCCTAAGGCCAGGTTCTGGCTTAATGCGCTCTTGAGTAGGGGCTATCCACTGTGTGACTCTCTTGGGGTCTTAGCACTCTTCTTCTTCCTCTTTCCTCTGGCAGGTGAAAGACTGCTAAATGAGCAGATGATAAAACTGGAAGGCACTTGACTTTTATGGGCATACCTAAAGAGGTCTTGAAGGTTTCTGCAGGGTATCATCTCAATGGGACACATAAAGGTTTTACATATAGTAGTGTTTTTAAAATTGTGTCTGGTGACTGTATGTAATCAAATGTATTTAGTGGTATTGGCAAATATATAAAAAGTAAAAGAAGACATGAGAATAAAAATATTAGTGTGAATTGTGCATACTAAGGATTGGTATCATTTCATAAACTTCATTTATAGGTATACCTGTGGGCAGGTAATGGTGGTGCAATGGCAGAGCTCTCGCCTGCCATGCTGGAGACCCGGGTTTGATTCCTGGTGGCTGTCCATGCAAAACAAAAGCAAAACCAAAAAACTATAGGTATACCTGTATGTCTTGGGTTATGATGTAAAATGTATTTCTTAATCCATGTTGTCGTTAAAAAGAAGTTCATGTAACACTGCTGTAGAGAGTGGGGGCAGTGAATGTGGTCTCTACCATTTTAAGGCCCAGAAAAAAGAATCTCTGCTCCATTAATGACCGTGGCATGATAGTGGGAAGATTTCATAACCTTGTTGGTCCTCAGATTCCTCAGTTGTGAAATGAGGATATAGATACACCCTGCCTCAGAAAGGAAAGAGAATTTAAAGCCCTTCACTACAATGCCTCTGACACACAAGTGTCCAATAAATAGCAACTAATGTATGGATTACTTATGAAAACTGATTATTAATTTCTTGTGAGTGTGTGTGGCAGTAGTGTTATGGTTAAAATGAGTCATATGAACCTGTTTCTAGTCCTAAACATGGGTATAGTCCCATTGAATTATCCTTAGGCCCCAGTATTCACTTTTGGTCTTCTATGGGAAATGACATCTGTTAGCTTATTTCAAAGCATTTGTTTGAAAATTGACTCCCACAATAGACACACACTTCTTAGAAGATTCAGACAGCATAAATCGAACTTTTTTCTCTATTGCCTTTTTCAAAGGCATGATATTGGGAGTAGTGAAGGCAGAAATTGTATAGGGTTGTACCCTCCCCAAAGCTTCCTTGGTATGAGAAGCTCAGGGTTGTGATCCTCTTGTCCTTTGAGGGTTCTTTACTTATACTGAAGTAACTCGTTTGCCTCTAGGAATTTATTTTTTTCCCTTCAGGCTCTGCAAGTTTACATTCATCTACTAAGCAATTTTGGGAGGTTAACACAATTATCAGCAATTTATTTAGTGATGGCTTTTTATTATTGTAGTTGTATAGATGTGTTTATATCTTTATTGAAGTATAATTTACATACCACAAATGCTCCCATTTTAAGGGTATAGTTCAATGATTTTAGTATATTTACAGAATTAAACAACTATCACCCCAATCCAGTTTTAGAATATTTCCATCACCTCCCGATATCCCTCATGGCCATTTGCAACCCTTCAACCCCCAGCTCTGAGCAGCCACTAATCTACTTTTTGTGTCTAATGATTTGGCTGTTCTGGAAATTTCATAAAATTAGTATATCTTATGTAGTGTTTTGTGCCTGATTTCTTTCACTTTGTGTCATGTTTTGGTGATTTGTCCATGCTGTAACATGAATAAAGTACTTTGTTCCTTTAATTGCTGAATAGTATTCCATTGTATGGAATATGCCATATTTTATTTATAAGTTAGTTGATGAATATTTGATTATTTCCACATTTTAGCTGTTAGTAATAATGCTGCTATGAACAGTCATGCTTAAGTCTTTGTGTGAACATGTTTTTCTTTTTCTTCAGTAGATAACTAGGAGTACAATTACTGTGTCACATGATACAATTATATTTCACCATTTTAAGAAAATGCCTGTTTTCGGAGGTGGTTGCACGAATTTGCATTCTTACTAGCAATGTTTGAGTGTTCTAGTTTCTCCACATCCTTACCAACACTTGTTATTACATGTCTTTTGGATGGTAGTCATTCTAGGGGGGTGTGAAATAGCATCTCATGGTGGTTATAATTTGAATTTCCCAAATGACTAATGATTTTATACATCTTTCCATGTGGTTGTTGGCCATATGTATGTCTTCTTTAGAGAAATATCTGTTCAAATAGATTGCTACTTTTTTTGTGGTGGTAACATTCATATAACAGAAGAATTCACCATATTAAAGTGTACAATTCAGTGGCATTTAGGACATTCATAATGTTGTGCAATCATCGTTATTATCTAGGCCCAGAATGTTTTGATCACCCTGAAAGGATAACCCCATGCCAATTAAGCAGTTATTTTCTATTCCTTTTCCCCACCCCAGGCCCTGACAGCCACTAATACACTCTGTGTCTCTATTCTGGATATTTCATATAAAGGGAACCATACAACATGTGGTCTTTTGTGTTTGGCTTCTTTCACTTGGCATAATGTTTTCTAGGTCTATTTATGTTGTAGCATATATCAGTACTTCACTCCTTTTTATGGCTAAAAACTAGTCATTATACAATCATCTTTTCATCAGTTTATAGACATTTGGGTTGTTTTCATTTGAACACATATTTCAATCCTTTTGGGTATATACTTAAAAATATGGAATACTTCACAAATTTGCATATTATCCTTGTGCAGAGGCCCTGCTTACCATCCTTGTATTATTCCTATTTTAGTGTATGTGCTGACAAAGTGAGCATTTTTGCCATATTTTTAAATGGGTCATTTGTCTTCATATTATCAAGTTGTAAGTGTTCTTTATATATTCTGGCACAAGTCCTTTGACATATATATGATTTTTAAATATCTCTCCCCATCTGTGAATTGTCTTTACAATTTTTAATGGTGCCTTTTGAAGAGAAAAAATTTTAATTTTGATAAAGTCCAACTTATCATTTTTTTCTTTTCCAGATTGTGCTTTTGATGTGGTTTCTAAGAACTCCGTGCCTAATCCAAGGTCATAAAGATTTTATCCTATGTTTTCTTCTAAAAATTTTATAGGTTTAGCTATTAAATTCAGATCTATGATCCATTTTGATTTAATTTTTGTGGGGAGTTTGAGGAAAGGGTTTAAAGAAATGTTTTTGCATGTGTATATCCTACTGTTCAAAAGTCATTTATTGAAAAGATTGTTTTTCTCTATCAAATTTCATTGGTATCTTTGTAAAAAATTAATCAAACATAAATACCAGGGTTTCTTTCCGTACTCTCAATTTTGTTGAGATTGTTGACATTTGTTGAGAAAAAATGTCAATCTTTATTCTAGTACCACACTGTATTTATTATATTTTTGTAGTAGTTTTGAAACCAGGAAGTATAAATCTTTGGATTTTGCCAGTCTTTTTCAAGACTGTTTTACCTATTTTGGGCCCTTTGCATTTCTATATATAGTTTGGAATCAAGCTCTCAATTTTTGCAAAAAATGTAACTAGGAATTTGATAGGAGTTCCAATGAATCTGTTGATCCATTTGGGGAGAATGGCCATCTTAATGATATTGTGTCTTCTGATCCATGACCATGAGATTTTTTTCCATTTGTTCATATCTTCTTTAATTTCTTGCCCCAATATTTTATAATTTTTCATGTACAAGCTGAAAACTTCTTTTATTACATTGGTTCATAAATATTTCATTCTTTTTTATCTATTGTAAGTAGAATTGTTGCTTTAATTTCATTTTCCAGTTGTTCATGACTAGTATATAAACATGCAATTGACTTTTATATATTGATCTTGCATCCTGCAAACTTATTGGTCTTGTTTATTAGTTATAATAGCTTTTATTGGTTTCCTTGTGATTTTCTATATATAAGATTATTATGTGGGAATAGACAATGACATCAGTGAAAATGGAGGACATAGGATCTCCAGAAGCCAACTCTTTCATAAAAGCAATACAAAACTGGCAAACATTATAGAATTAACATTTTCGGAACTCTGGAAACTAACCAAAACTAGAAGCAATTTAGGGAGTAGTTATTCAAGAAAAACAATTGAAATTCAGGAAGAACCATGAGCTTTATGGCATTTGAATTTACCCTAATCCCATCTCCCTCTCCCCAGCTCAGTGGTGGCCTTGAAAATAACAGCCTACATTCCAGGTACCAGTAACAGAGAGAGCAGAAGGAACTTATTTGCAATGAATTGCCCTTAGTTGATTTACCTTGTGGCTCCTGGAAGGCCTAACTTGAAACTCACACTGTGCTAAAATCATTACCTTGGTGCTTAGTAAACTAGTAAAATCTTAGTAAACATAGTAAATTGCCTATCTGAGAGTTGAAGGTGTGCCCCAACACACACAGACACACAGAACCCCTCTGTAAAGACTAAGAGATGTTTTATTCCAGGCATTAAATAAACCTCTGTCCAATCATTAGTTAACTACTATGCCAATGAAACAGAAACTTCAGTGGCCACACATGAGAAAGAATAGACTTTACAAAATTAGTTCAGAAAAGTCACTAAACAAATAACAACCAAAACCACCAGCAATCACAAACCCTGGGGAGGGGAAGGAACCTGATTTCTAGAATTGCCACATTATAATATTCAAAATGTACAAATTTTAACAAAAAATTATGTGGTATATAAAGAAACAAGGAGGCATTGCCCATACACTGAAAAAAACCAATCAGTAGAAACTGTCCCCAAGGAAGCTCAGATGTAGGACTTATTAGGCAAATTTAAATAACTTATTTTAAATATGTTCAAAGAGCTAAGGAAACCATGTCTAAAGAACTAAAAGAAAGTATGAGAACAATTTGTTACCTAATGTAGAATATTAATAAAGAGATATAAATTATGATATTGAACAAAATACAAATTCTGGGCTTGAAAAGTACAGTAACTGAAATAAAGAATTCATCAGAGGTTCAACAGTAGATTTGAGCAAGTAAAAGAATCAGTGAACTTGAAAATAAGTCAGTGGAAATTATTCCATCTGAGGAACAGAAAGTAAAAAGAGTGAAGAAAACAGAACAGAGCATAAGAAACTTCTGGTGCACCATCAAGGGTACCAACATATGCATAATGGAAGTCCTAGAAGGTGAAGAGAGAGAAAAAAGGTGCAGAAAGAATATTTGAAGAAGTAATGGCTATAAACGTCATAAATGTTGTTGAAAAATGTTAATCTACCTATTCAAGGAGGTCAATGAACTCCAAGTAGAATAAACTCTAGGAGATCTGGAAATGGAGATAGTTTTACCTTCCTTTCAGATGTGGATGCCTCTTTGTTTCTTCCTTGATTACACTGGCTAGAACCTCCATTACAACATTGAATAGAAGTGGTGATACTGGAGACCTTTGCCTTGTTCCCAGTCTTAGGGAAAACATCCAGTCTCTCACCATTAAGTATATTGTTAGCTATAAGTTTTTCATAGATTATAATCCTAGTTTGTTGAGAGTTTTTATAATGAATTGGTGTTGGATATTGTCAAATACTTTTTCTACATTTATTGAGATGATAATGTTCTTTTGCCCTTTAGTCTATTAATATCGCGTATCACATTAATCAATTTTCAAATGTTAAACCAAACTTGCATTCTTGGAATAAAAAATCACTAAGTTATGATGTATCTCTTTTACATGCTGCTGGATTCAGTTTACTTAAATTTTCATATTTTTTTGCATCTATACTCTTAAAAGAGATTGGTTTGTAGTGCTTTTTTCATGCCATTTCTTTGTGTGGTTTTGCTATCAGGGTAATGCTGGTCTCACAAAATACTTTGGGAATTGTTGGCTCTATTTTCTGGAAGAGTTTGTGAAGCATTGGTATAATTTTTCTTTAAATATTTTATTGAATTCACCAGTGAACCCATTTGAGTCTGGGATTTTCTTTGTGAGAATATTTTAAATTACTAATTTAGCTTCTTGTTATAGGTTTATTCAGATTTTCTAATACTTCTTGAGTCAACTTCGATAACTTGTGTCCTTCTAGGAATTTGTCTATTTCATTTAAATTGCTGAATCTTTTTTTGGCATACAGTTGTCTGTAGTATTCCCATTTAATCTGTTTAACTTCTGTAGGACCAGTAGTGATGGCCCCCTCTTTCATTTCTGAATTTGGTAATTTGTGCTTTCTCCCCTTTTTATTGGTCAGCCTAGCTAATGTTTTATCACTGTTGATTGTTTGAAAGAAGCAGCGTTTGGTACCATTTATTTTCTCTATTGCTTTTCTGTTTTCTATTTCATAGACTTCCACTATGTTATTTATTATTTCTATCTTATGTTTGCTTTGGGTTTACTTTGCTCTTCTGTTTTTTTTTTTCATTTATTAAATTGGAAGCTTAGGTTATTGATGTGATCTTTCTTCTTTTTAAAACAGGTATTTAAAGTTATAGATTCCCTCTAAAAACTGTTTTATATGCATCTCATAAAGTTTGATAGGTTATGTTTTATTTCATTCAGTTCAAAATAGTTTGTAATTTTCCTTGCAATATCTTCTATGACCCAGTGGTTGTTTACACATGTGCTGTTTAATTTTAAAATATGTATTAATTTTTCAAATTTTCTTTTGTTCATTTATAATTTAATTCCATTGTGGTTGTAGGCTATAATTTGAATTATTTTAAGCCTTCTAAGTTTGTTGAGGCTTATTTATGGCCCAGGATATGGTCTATTCTCATGAATGTTCCATGTATACTTGAAAAAAATGTATGTTCTGCTGTCATTACGTGGGGTGTTGTATAGATGTAAGGTAGTTCAAGTTGATTAATAATTGTCTTAGTTTCCTAGTGCTGCAATAACAAAGTATCACAAACTGGGTGGCTTAAAATAATAGAATTTTTTGTCTCACAGTTCTGGAAGATAGAGGTCTCAATTAAAGTATCAGCACAACCATGCTTCCTTTAAAGTTTGTAAGGTTCTGGTGGTGGCTTCTGGCATATATCAATCTCTGATTCTGTCACATGGCTGTCTTCTCTCTCTCTTTCTTCCTGTGCCCAGATTTTCTCTCCTTATAAGGACAACAGTCATATTGGATTAGGTCTACCCTAATCCAGTTTGGCCTCATCTTAACTATTAGTATAGTCACTTCATCTCTCTTATGGCTACTGTTTCTGTGGTATTTCTTTTTTCATCTTTTTACTGTCCTTTTGTTAGTTGATTCTGAAAGGAGACTTTTCCAGCGGATGTCTTAAGTTACCATGTTAATGACATCACCAAAAACCTTGACTTTTAAAAAATTTTCTTTTCTTTTTTGCATGGGCAGGCACTGGGAATGGAACCTGGGTCTCCATCATGGCAGGTGAGAACTCTGCCTGCTGAGCCACCATGGCCACCCGCCCAACCTTGATATTTTCATCTCTGGATTCTGATTCACCCCACCCCAGGCTTCTTGTTTCTATTTTTGTTTGTGCTTATTTGTTTAGTGCCTTGCCTGGAAAAATTTTATGGTGTCTTTCTTGTCTGCAGTGTACTGTCACTGAAGTCTCTGCTTAATGGTTTATTTTTATAATTATTGATTTTATTTTCAATCCTGTCTTCTGGAGTCACCCCTGGGTCAGCCAACACAATCTTGGTCACAGGTTGTGTTTAACACCTTGGTCCAGTAAGACTTCTACCCTTTGCTGATAGATCTGTATGTGGTTTTGGAAATGGCATTCAATATTTAGGCAGTTTACAAGTCACAGCTTTTACTTTCTGTGATTGTAAAGTTTCACATTCATCCAGTACTTCACTGATGCTCTCTCCAGTCTCTCCTGAGCATGAACACAGTACATGTGTGAAGCTTTCCGGACCCCCAGGAATATATGGGAGCTTATTAAGTTCCACTGTGGCTATCTTGTTCCCCAAATTTCATTGTTCTATTTTCAAGCTTTCCTGCCAGAATGTTGTTTGATCCAATCAGCATGGCAACCTCATACTAGCAGCCAGTTTTGTCTTCCCTTATTGGTTATCACCAAGATTGCTACTGTTTTTAACAACACCCGTGGGCATGGGATTTTCCATGCTCCACTCCAAATCATGTCAGCCCCTCCAGCAGTGGAGCTGCTGGTCCTCATGGCCTGCCACAGAGCTGAGGGTGGGGAGGGGCATGGAGCAGTCCCAGGCTACTACACCAAACTCCCACTGTTCTTAGTGAGATTCAGCAAAGTTTTCTTTTACTAAATGCTTATCAATTTGTTTTATGTGTGTGGTCAAATTTCAGATCCCTCCAATGGTTGTTTTTTATAATTCTGTTTATTGTCACTTTTTTGGGGGGATGATTTGCCAAGCTTATCACTCAGCCATTTCAGTAGTCCCACCCCTGTTATGGCCTTCTCAGCTAGATTTTCCATAGACAACATCTAAATGGAAAGCTTTTCCAAGCACAGATTTGTCTTTACAGTATTGTCTGTATATCTTGGGTGGGACAAAGGTGAAGCTAATGCCACTTAAATGTACCCTTAATATCTCATCAACCTTCAAAGGGAAATTTATAAAGAGATTACACATCCTGTCTTAAGAGAAAGTACAAGCACGTGGAATCTTGAATAGGGCATGAGATTTTGTTGGTTTGTCCAGGTTAGTGTGATGTCCTAATATATCCCAGAGTAATTTGGGCAGTGAATAAAGAAGCATTTGCAAAGTCCCCTTGAGGGACTGGGGAGAGAAGAGGAAATATTCAACTTACCTATTTGGAGAATTTCTGATATTCTTGCAAGCAGTGGGCTTGGGGTTTGCCCCTATAAAACTTATTCCTGCAAAGGATAGGCTAAACCTACTTAAAGTTATGCCTAAGAGTCACCCCATAGAACCTCTTTTGTTGCTTAGATGTGGTCTCTCTCTTTAAGCCAACTCAGCAGGTGAACTCACTTCCCTCCCCACCATGTGGGACATGACTCCCAGGGGTGTAAATCTCCCTGGCAATGTGGGACAGAACATCTGGGATGAGCTGGGACCCAGCATCATGGGATTGAGAAAGCCTTCTTGACCAAAAGGGGCAAAGGAGAAATGAGACAAAATAAATATTTAGTGGCTGAGAAATTTCAGAGTCAAGAGTTTATCTTGGAGGCTATGCTTAGTATTATATAGAGATCCTTTTTAGTTTATTGTATAGTGGAGTAGCTGGAGAGAGTACCTGAAACTATTGAGCTGTGTTCCAATAGCCTTGATTCTTGAAGATGATTGCATAAAGATATAACTTTTACAATGTGACTGTGTAATTGTGAAAACCTTGTGTCTGATGCTTCTTTAGTCCAAGGTATGGATGGATGAATAAAAAAATATGGATAATAAATAATAGGGGAGATAAGGAGTAAAATAAATTGAGTAGATAGAAATACTAGTGGTCAATGAGAGGGAGGAGGAAGGGGTATGGGACGTATGAGCTTTTTCTTTTTTCTTTTTCTTTCTCTTTCTGGAATGATGTAAATGTTCTAAAAAATGATCATGGTGATGAATATAAAACTATGTGATGATATTGTGAGCCATTGCTTGTACACCATGTACAGACTGCATGTGTGTGAAGATTTCTCCAATAAAAATATTTAAAAAGAGAGAGAGAGAGAGAGAGAGAGAGAGTACAAGTAACTGATGCCCTAGAACTTTGCCATTCCATGTGGTAGTGAATGTGAAAGCTGGTGTGGAGGCGAGACCCAACATAATCCATATATGAGGATTTGAAAAGGAGAGGGGGAATAGTTACCTTTTCTTAAGAAGTTAACTGTGGGAAATAAGAGGTTGTAAAAAACACCTGTGCAGGAACCTTTTGGGTTAAGAAAATTAACCAGAAAATTAATATACTGAGATATATTTCTCACCCTCTTTACATATTTATGTATCTAAAATATTTCTGTTTGTCCATGATTTGACTCAATAGTCTCTCTGATCATGACTACAAATATATCCATGAAGCTGTGTATCTTAGTTTTCCACAGTTGCTATAACAAATACAAGCTGGTTGGAATTTGTTTTCTCACAGTTTTAGAGGCTAAAAGCCCAACATTAATGTTTCACCAGGCCATACTTTTTCCTACAATCTGTAGCACTTTGGTAGTGACTTTTCAGTTATTCTCTATCACATAGCAATCTGAGATCTAAGTCCCTGTGTCTCCCCTTCTGGTTTCTACTAACTAACTGCATCCAAATTTCCTCTGCTTATAAAGCTTCAGCCATATTGGAAACTAAGACCTACCCTAACTCAATTTGGCCTCAATTAAATGGGATCTCCAAAGATCATATTCACAAATGAGAACGGGGGTTGGGACTTGAACATATGTTAGTGGGGGGCATGAGTCAATCTACCACATTGGGCACCCTTAATAGCCTGCAAAAGTGATTGTTTCTGTGGTATTGTGTGTGTAGGGGTGTGAGGAGGGCAGTTTCCTGTGTCTCCTTCCTACATAAAGCTCATCAGTTACCAGAGCTGCTATATGGAAATGGAGTTCTTTTATGTCTATTTTCAATTAATTAGTGATTCTTGCATAGAATAAATGAAGTTATTTTTCCCACTTACCAGTCTTAATTCATAGGTCATAATAGTAATGAAGGTTGTCTTTTCCTGATGTTGCTTCTACTTTTATGCACTCTCTTTTGCTTATGTTACTAATTACCTGTGCAAAAACATGGTGTCTAAATTGGTCTAAAGGCGTCGTTCTAAATTAAAAAACATTTAAAAACAGTAATCCCCATAAGTGTGTGCCTTATGAATGAGGATGAGCATTTAACCAATTACTATGCAGGAACTGCATGCATATTGCAGAACAAATGCCTGAAGGGATCAGCAACTTGCATAACTCCATTTTGAAAAAGGAGATCTGTTTTTATTTTATCTTTCTCAGTTTTAGCTGGAGTTTTAAAGAGAGATGTGATTTTGATGCTTTGGAGAGCACTAGTCTATTTCAGGCAATCATCAGAACCAAGAACTGGAGGAATTCAAGAAGAGGGCTCTAGTTCTCTGCTATAAAAAATGTATCGAAGAAGCAGATAGTCTTTGGTTTTTTAATGGCCAAGCTCAGTACATTTTGTGAGCAAATGTCACACTAAAAGACAGAAATACAGCTCAGAGAATAGCTTCAGAGGACAAATGGCTGGGGAGATCCAGGCTACTATAGCTTAGTGCTTTAGTCATCTTTAATGGAAATGGAGCCTCTAGCCAAATCTAATATATAATGTATCATAAAACATATGTTTGTCAGTCTCCCAGGTACGATAAATAGTGAAAACACAGACCTCAAAGGGTGGCTATGCAAGCCTTGCAGAGGGGCTCAAATTACTGGACTTGTTGTGGGGGGTTGAGGGCTCTGGGGGAGGAATGATGTAATGTGTATTTTTAGCATTTCTAAGAAGTGACTATCTCCAGTCCTATTCCGGTGGGCTGTGGGAGAGAGAATGGGAAAGGGAGGGGCTGGATTTATAGCTCTGAAAGGGAAAATTGAGTTGAGTGCCTGTTTTACAGGCAATTACACTCTTTCCTTTTTATTTGAAAGGTAGAATACTAAGGAAGAGATGGATTACTTTTACTAATGGCTTTCTATGAAATGCCCACCTTTGAGTCTCACTGTTGCCCCATCCCCTCCCCCTGGTGAAATGACAGCATAGGGCACCCTGATAAGGATGGCTGTCTCTGTCTTTATGCACAGGAGCCATATTTACCCTCCTTCAGGACATCTTCAGGCTCCAGTCTGAATATCCTGCCCTCAGCTAGACAACCCTGCTTGGTGGATTCTGATCCTTTCCTATCATGGAGCCTATGTCTTTGAGTTCCATTTCCATCTATGAGCTTCAAGATCTTGAATCTAACCTCTTTGACTCTCAGTTTCCTAATCTGCAAATTGGGAAGAATAAGCTATCTCTTTGGGATCCATATTCAGGTCTGACCATGTCAACTCTGAAGCTTGTCCCACACTTGAAACGTCATCTCTGTTGTGTTTTTTCCAAACCCTGATCAGCCTCTCCCTAGAAAAGATGACTGAAATAATTTCCTAGATCACATTCTTTCAAAACAGATCTACCTGATCCACATTCATTCCATTAATTCTAAGACTCCTCTATGCTTCTGGATCTTTCTAGTGTCCTACCTCAACTGTGTCTCAACACACAGGTAAGCATGTGCTCAAGCATATGCACATGTACACACACATACACGTACATATTCATGCTCAGCACAACTCCATGTAGCAACAAGAGAGTGGCTCTTCGTGTGCTATGATTTGAAGTTATGCTCAGACTGAAGCCTTAGCCCTAAAAATGTGAGGAAAGTGCCCCATTCATCCAACTTTAATAACCTTGTTCTTTTGATTTATGAAAGTTTTTCTATGCAAGTTTTGCTAGGAACTATTAAATTATGCCCTTATTTCTTCCATGCAGGGGCATAAGTGAGAAGGTGCCTGGAGACTGGTGATAGGCTTCTCTCAGGGGAGTAAGTGTGCACCAAAGTCCAACCTGATTCACTTCTCAGTGTTTCTCTAGATAAACCCAGTCTGCACAACTGTGGTTGTTTTTTTGATGCTACTCTCAGACTTTTTAAAATCATGGCACACTGTAAGAAATGCATTTTACACATCAACCCAGTATATACATTCATATATACAAATACATAGATGACAGAACCAAGGTGTTTCCAGAATCACACCAGCTCTTCATATATAGCAGGTCAAATCCATTTTCACATATTCTATTCTATTCCTATCTATTAAAACTGATGCTCTTAGGTCGAGTTCACCCCTGCTCCAAGGAACAGCTAGAGAAGGGACAGGAAGGCGACTGATGGCGATTCCAGAGTCTAAGTAATCTGAGAAGGTCTTCTACACAATATAGGGAGGCTCTGTTACAAAAACTGAAGAACTGAGATGCAGAGAACCAGAAACCATTCCGGCTGGTGCAAACAGCCTAACTTGCCCTTTTCTAAATGGAAGCCCAGAGCCCTCAGGAGTGCAGGGAGACAAGGGACTAGGAAGTAAGCCAAGCCGCCTTCTTTGAACATGCTACCCTCACCGGCACAGGCCTGTGACCTGCGACTCACCCCACACACCCCAGCTCCCCATGCTCCAAGTACCCCAATTCCTGCCACCCCACCCCGTACCCACCCCACAATCCCCAACCCAAGCCCCTGCCCCAGCCCAACCCACCTCTCCTACGCAAGTGCAGTCTTGCCCTTCCCATCCTGAGATCCACCTCACCCTCCCTGCTCCCTGCAGGTGGTCACCAGTGCATAAATGATGCAGGCGCTTACCTTCATACCTAGGCTACACCCGCTCCCGCCCATACAGTAACACAGCATCCCCCCTCCCCCCCGCCCTCCCTGAGCTCTGCCCACATGTACATCAGTTTATGGCACTCCCAGATCTGAGCAGACACATGGCCTTCAGTCACGGCCCCCAGCTCTGGGCAAGCGCTGACCTGTGCATTGGAGCCACACCTGCCCCCAGCCCATGCAGTCACCACCCAAGCCCACTGCCCCTGAGCTCTGTGCTTGTGCACACAAGGGCCCGTCCCCTAGATCAGTGCACACCAGGGTCCTGCCCCCCAGACCCATGCACCCGTGTACCCACACAGCTACATCCTCCCTACCACCAAGTGCCCCACGCATTTGTGCACTGACTTTTTGACTTCTGCACACTAAACTCCTGTCCCACAAATGTGCATAGTCTTGCCCCACCCCCCGGCACACATACCCTGCTCCTACACCTGGTAGATGCTCACTGGCAAATCTGTGCTACATAGCCCCTGCCCTGGACATGCATGCCCACTTGCTCCAAACCCCTCCACACTTGCACACCCATACCAGGGCACCACCCATGGACACCAACCTCCCCCACCAATGTCCCACAACCCCGCTGATCTGTGCCACCTCTACACACTCCCACATCTGCATCCAGGGCCCTCTGGACCCCCCCATCCCCCATACTAGCATACATACACCCACACCCTGCCCCCCCCAGACCTCTGTGCCACCTACCCTACACCCTGATACCTATGACCTCCACACTCCACATGCCCACCCGTATCCTACCTGCACACTAGCCACCATGCATCTACTCAACCTCCCCATCCATCTCCCACCGTGTTCTACCTTTGTGTCTGCCATGCTGCACCCTGCTCTTGTACTCCAAGGTCTTCCTGAGCTGTAACCCATACCCTCAGCTTCTGCACTGTACCTCCACAATCCTGCAACCCACACCCTATGCTCACAGACACCAGCATAGTGTCCCCAACCTGTGCCTATACCTGCACTGCAATGCTTCACCACACTCTTATGCCCTACCCCACACCCCACATCCTGCTCCACATCCATCCATCAAATACAAAGCTTTAGATTACTGAAGGAAATCAACTTCCAGAGTAAACCTATCAAGATATTTAGTTGCCTCCAATACAGCAGAAGATCACTAAGCATATCATGATACAGACAAATAGAGCCCAGCCTAATGACCAGGCTCAATTAAAACACCAGAGGAGACACAAACTTTGGAACAACTAATCAACGATGTTCATATAATTCTACAAAATAAAATAAATGGGGTGGCTAATGATATAAAGGAGATCAAGAAGACACTAGAAGAGCATAAAGAGGAATTTGAAAGAATAAATAGAAAAATAGACATCACAGAGATTAAAGATGCTGTAGACCAAATAAAAAATACACTCAAGACACACAACAGTAGATTGAAGAAGCCAAAGAAAAAATAACCAAACTAGAGGACAGGGCAACTGATTTCAAACACAAAACAGCAAATGACAAAAAAAAAGGAAAAATTTGAATTGGATCTCAGGGAAATAATGGAGAAAACAAAGTGCAAAAATATAAAAATCATTTCCTCTTCTGTGTACACAGCTAGTCTACATTTCCAGCATCCTGTGTGGTTAGGTATGGCAGGGCAGTGAGTTTTAGCTAATAAAATGTGATAAGGAGTGCTGTGCACATTTTTCAGGCTTTACCCATAAAAACGTTCCATTTGGAATCCAATAAGACTTTTTCTAATTCACTGGCTTATGGAAATAAATAGCAATCTTGGAAGACGTATTTTAAGATGGCAGCGTCTCAAGATGGAGTGAACCTGAGTCCCCTAATCTTTC
Source organism: Tamandua tetradactyla (assembly GCF_023851605.1). Taxonomy (NCBI): domain Eukaryota; kingdom Metazoa; phylum Chordata; class Mammalia; order Pilosa; family Myrmecophagidae; genus Tamandua; species Tamandua tetradactyla. The sequence continues at coordinate 129,823,639 of NC_135353.1, read as the reverse complement.
AGTTTAGAACACCCATTTTGAACTTTATGTGAGGGATAAATAAATTTATATTGTTTTGGACAATTATACAATTTTGGGTTTGTTTATTACAGCAGCTAGCATTATCCTATTATAACTTCAAAAAATTCACTAGTCGATTCTGTTTGTTCTTTTAATTTAAAGTTTTTCAAATGGAGTCTTTTTGGGTGAAAATTGTACCTGGCACCTCTCTTTGATTCATCTGAATTCACTACACTCACAAGCAGCACTTTGTAAGTGAAGACCCAAAGCCCAAGAACATGTGCTAGACATACTGTTGGAGTGCAGTTGTCAGAATATGTCTATGACATATTTGATCTCACATTTGCAGTCTGCTGGTACTCACCCTAATTGCCTTGTGCTCACAGTACAGAATTTCTAAAAATAGCAACTGTAGATCATGATAGTGAAAGGTTTAACTTAATTATTATGGAGATTCTGCATTATAGAATTTTAAAAAATCATTTTATTTTGAGATAATTTTAAACTTACAGGACAATTACAAACACAATACAAAATCCATACAGAGAACACCGCCAACACCCCCCAGAGATATCCAGATCCACCAACTTATAATATTTTTGCCACAGTTGCTGTGTCATTCTATCCATCCATCTATCTATCTATCTATCTATCTATCTATCTATCTATCTATCTATCTATCTATCTATCTATCTATCTATCTATCTATCTATCTATCTATCTATCCATCCATCCATCCATGCATCCATCCATCTATCACTATAGAATTTTGAAAAAAAGCAAAATTTCCTCTCTGAGATTCCTTAAGGATGGTCAAAGTATACCCTGTCCTCCCAACTTGTGCTTTCTGAGACTTATGGGGTTTTATGTCTCCCAATTACTGGTCCCAAACTCTGGATAAATTCACAGAATAAAATTAGTCTTAACATGGGCAGGCATCCTGGCCAGTCATGCATACCTGCATCCCTGGAAGAAATAATCAAGACAACAATTCACAGGTGCATCACTCTTCAACTTTCTCCTTATTGTCCTTCAGCCTTCCTCTCCCTGCCTCCTTTTCCAGAACCCAAACTGAAAAACCCTGGGGTTGCTTAAAACCTCTCAGCTGGGGTCTTTCTTATATAGCCCTACTTTGAAAAGAGGAGCTAAGTTTTCCAGCTGTCACCTTTCCCATCTTGGTACAGTAATACTTATAATATCTGTGTTCTGAAAGCCCTAAGATTCCCCAGGTGGTTCTAATGTGCAGCCAGGATTGAGACCAACCTTCAGACTCTGGAGCCTGGGCTTCTCAAACACTACATGCAGATGAATCACTAGGAGAATTTGTTAAAATGTAGATTCTGTTTCACTAGGTCTCTGATGGGCCCAAGGCTCTGCATTTCTAATGTGCTCCCAAGTACTGTTTTTGCTGCTGGTCCTTGCACCACAGTTTGGGTAGCATGGAACCAGGTGACATGGTCAGATTGCTGTTCACTATCTGACGCTACAGGCTCTCACCTGGCTGAGGAAATGGAGTTGGCAATCACTTTTTGCATATTTATTTATTGGATGATTTAGTTCCATTCCATAGGGCAGACACTGCAAGGATTAACAACCATCTCCAGACAAGCTAGGATGCTTTTACCAGACTTCGGCAGTCTAGGTACCTTAATTCCTATACTCAGGTTATTTGGTGGTAATTTTGAGATTGTTGCTTAGCTAAAATTCATTTTAATGTAATCAACCCTAAACATTTTCCTTTTAAAGTCTCTTTCTCTAATAAATAATATTACCCACTAAATACTTTACACCATTTTTCTGTTGAAGAAATCATAGAATGGACTGTAAGTGATCTCTGAATCCAGATCACCATCACCCTGCATGATAGGAGAAACTGCAGACTCATTCCTAGTGTTGAAGTATCATTTTCAAAATGTTAAAAGCATGACTGTCATACAAAAATAGAATGGATACATACCAAAGATTTTATTCAATTCACTAATTAAGGAGGGAATCAGTAAGATTGGACGACTGGTTCAAAGCAATGATATTTCTATATAATCAGTCAACAGAATGCTGAAATGAATTTTCCAATAAATACAAAGCTGGCAAATATCTTATGACACCATAAAACTGTGACCTGTGGGGTCATGTTTTCCACTGGACAATAATCTATGAATTAATATCTAACATAATGGTGTCTGTGTTCCAATAAGTCAGTAACAGACAAAGGCAAACACAGGTGCATTCTCCTGCAGAATTACACAATTCCTGGGTAAGCCTGGTTAAAATGACATTGAAGGACATGCAGCTATCCTTTTGCTTTATTTCCACATTCTTGGTAAATTTTCTTAATACTCGGCAGAGCCCAAACTGGCAACAGGATTCTCCAGTGCACTTTCAAACTTCCCTGTTCTTGGTGCACCAGTAATGCTACCACTTTTGGCTGCTGCTTTTAAGCTTTTTCTCACCAAGACAACACTTTCAGATAACGGTCACTTGTGTGACATAGTCCCCTAGGCTTGCTCACAGTTATATGGGAGCTCTAACACCACCGTTTCTTCCACCTCTCTCACGAGAGAAAGCAAATGTAAATGTGTGACCCTGGTGTTATTATGGGAAAAAATGTAGATCTATTTACTTTTTTATTTTAAGGAAACTATTCTTAAATGTTGCTACCTAAACTATTATTCATAAAAATAAATGTTCTCACAGTTTACATTACAACTGACCTCAACATATTAGCATGTTGTGACATGGCTTGAGGACTGTTGATTTATGAGATGCAAAGCTCCCACGTGTTTTACAAAATCCCATATTGCCTTAATTAAATTTGTTTCTGTTTCTTTGTCTTTTCATCTGTGGAATCTCGAATTCAATCTGCTTTGCATGAAAGCAAGAAGTAATTGCTGGAACATATGGGGTTTGAGACACATGGAGTGGTCTTTAACTATTTACTGCCCAACAATTATAGTCTTGTGGTCACTAGGTACAGTAGGAGAGCTTCTACATCATCACATGGTATCTGTCAAGCCTGTAACTAAACTATCCAGTGGGGGTGAGGATGCATATTTTCAAATCCTCTGTGTGACAGGTCTCACTGGTTTCTCTCTGATGGGATGATGCACATGCTCATGATGGCTTCAGGATCATGGTGAAAACTCTTTCACTAGACAAGTCCTGAAATTCAGAGGAGACCTTCAGCGGCCATGTCTATACTCTGGGCCCTTGTCTGCTTAGCCATGGTAGATTGATGGAGTGGTAGAAATCCAACCCTGTTGGGATTGTTGAGGCTCTGTCTCCTGGAAATTTGGACCTTGGAACAGAGAGAGACACCACCAAAGAGGTGTTGGCACTGAGGGCTACTAACCACAGCTCTTTAGAAGAAGCTCATTGAACACCTTCTCCTGAGGGCCCTGGAACTGCCCTTGGCCCAGCTTATCTGGGTGGCTAACAAGTCTCTTGATTTTGTTAGGTAATATTTTTCTATTAAAGTTTCCCCCCACCTTTTTGTTACTATTGCTAATTTTGTCAAAGTTGGTTTCAGATGCATAAATACACTTTAATTTATGAAGGCCTCCCACTATATTGAAGCAGATGAAAGCTGAACTGGCTTGGGTAAAGAGAACTTTGGTTCTAGTTACTCATTCAGTATGATTCTTTGAATAAGCCACGTAAATTCTCTGAACCTTGATTTCCTCTACCATAATAAAAGGGGTTGGACTAAGAGGGCCTTAATGTTTTAAGGCAGTTTTAAAAAGTGGCTCCAAAACTTTTTGACATCCTCAATTGTGAGAAGGAATCTATAGCCCCTAACCTTGAGTCTGGGTGGGCTTGTGACTGCTTCACCCAATAAAGGGTAGCAGGAGTGATGGCATTTGACTTCTAAGGCTGGGTCCTGAAGGGCGATACAGCTTCTGGTTTGTTTTCTTGAGCACTTGTTCTTCAGCCCTAAGCCACTTTGTAAGAAGTTGGATTACACTATGGCTGCCTTACTGTGATGAAGCCCAAGTCCCATCCAGGGACCACATGTAGGCATTCCTGCTGAGTCTCCACTGAATTCCCTACCAACAGCCAGCCTCAACCATGGGTATCATCTTAGATGTCCAGCCCAGTCTAGCCTTTGGATAACTGAAAATCCAGCTGACATCTGCCTGCAACCACATGACAGACTTCAAATGAGAACAGTTCAGGCCAAGCCCTTCTGAAATTTCTGATCCAAATTCCCCTTCCCAGATTCCTGGCAGCCTAATAAAATGTTTGTCTTATGCCAATAAGTTTGGGGTTGTTTTTAATTACACAGCAATAACCATGTGAACTGTCCCCTCTGGTCTTGACACTCTATGCTCCTTCCCTTCATTCTTCTATCCATCTGTTATGGATTAAATTGTGACCCTTTAAAAGACATCCTAAAGTCCTAACCTCTGATTCTATGAATGTGAGCTTATTATAAATAGGATCCTTGAAAATATTATTAGTTAAGATGAGGCTTAACTGATTTATGGTGGGCACTAATTCCAGATGACTAGTATTCTTATGAGGACAGGGAAGAGAGAGAAAGAGACAGAAAGAGATAGAGAGAGAGAGAGCCATGTCATGGAGGTAGAGATTGAGTTATGTCTCTACAAGTCAAGAAATATCATGGATTGCTAGTCACCTACCAGAAACCAGGGGAGAGAAGTAGAACAGATTCTCTCCCTTAAGAGGAAACATGGCCCTGCCAACACTTTGATTTGAGACTTTTAGTCTCCAGAACCGTGAGACAATAAATTTCTGCTATTTAAGCCAACTAGTCTGTGGTACTTTGTTACAGCAGTCCTGGAAAATTAAGACATCTTCCATCCAATTCCTCCATCCATAGTACTTTCAAAGTTCTTACACTCCATGGAACTGGGGCCTCAAAGATGAGTCAGTCACTGTCCATAGCCTTACAGAACTTCTACAGCATAAGGGAGAAGGGTAGAACCAGCATGAGTAAAGTCAGTTGGAGTCACGGATAACATTATAAAAAGGTTGCAAGGAGGCCTGGGCAACAAGCTCTGAAAACCCTGTTTAGGAATGGTTAAATATGACTGGTAAGTAATACAGATAAGGTCCAGGCTCTCATGCAGGGAGCAATCTAATGGAGGAGACAGTTGATAAAGGAACAAAGAACTACATCAGAGAATACATTGGTCAGTGGGGAGGATGGAGTATAGGTGTAGTGTTGAGGCTGAGGGAAACTTCAGGTGAGAGAGGAAGAGAAGGACAGGATGAGTGAGAATGGAGGAAAAGTTGACAGAAGAGCCCAACAGCAATGTGCACTGCACTATGCTTGGCAATTGACTAAAGTGACTACACTGGGTTTGCTATTCCACATCATCTCTGGGATTTTCCATTCTCTTGGTTGGAGGGCACTTTGCCCCTCCAAGAGGCCATCTCTAGACTCTCCTCACTAACCACCATAACAAAACTCAGATAAACTCATTCACATGCAATTGTCAGTGAGAAAATAATAAGATTTAATATGGTGTCCTTTTGGGGGTATCAGTAGTCTAACTAAGGGCCAGAATGGCTGTCATTCACAAGAAGGTATTTTACATGACTCAAAAAAGGGATGAGTCAAAAAAGGGATGAATGTAGTAGGGCTACATAAGGGACCATTCAAGATCCCTTCCAATTTCTACTCAGGATTTCCCTGACCCTTCTCCATAATCCTCTCTGTGGCTTTGCATCATTCCTCTCTCTGTGGCTAAATGGCATTTTCTACTTCTCTAAACACATGGACCAAAATATGGTAGCCACAGATAACATTATAAAAAGGCATCTACATGGTGCCCTCAATGTCCAAACTTGCATCACCTCACAAGTCCATAATTCCTAGTTAACTACTGATCCAGTGGAGTTCAATTTCCAAGTTCTTGGGCAGGAGCCCATAGCTCAGCTTGAATCCAAGTCTTTTCCAGTATATCAAACTGTGGAAAGGCTTGTTGGATCCCCTGATCTATCGGGAGAAGTTTGTCTGGATAGATTCTCTTTGAGCAGAGCCCTATGTGGGGAGGAGACAGTGGTCACCTCTTTCACACTAGACGTGAGCTTTTTGGTGGAGGGCACCCTGGGATGCAGATGCCATCTGATATCTGAGTATCCATAAAGCATAATTTGTTCTCAGTAACCACTCTGGAGACTACTAGCAGTCATTGCTGGGAACACCCTCCCCTTAGCTATACTGTTCCAAGCACAGATGAAAAAGATCAGTGACAGCTGGAGGTTTGTTGTTCTTTTTTAAGCCTCAGTTGACTGTAGTTGCCTGTTAATTAGCTTCAAGGAAAGACCGTCTTTACTTCGTTTCCTGTGATGGACCAATGGGCATTTAAGCCTCGACATCGAGGCACCTTCACTGCAATTTTGCTTACCTTGTTTTTCCAGAAATTAAGACAAATGCATCCCCTGTTGATTCAGTTGCTACAATAAAGAAGAAAGTCTAGTGCTTCTGCAAAAAATACAACCCACTCAAACCCCAGGGAAGGGAAGGGCATTAGCTTTTATTGAGTTTCTATTGTGTGCCAGGCACCATGCCAGGAACACTTCTGCCAGCCTCCTCATTTGATCTCATAGCAAAAATATGGTGTTCAGCAAAAGGAAGTTACATGTGGTGGGTGGGTTTGTAACCACACAGCTTTTTATTTCGATGCCACTTTTTCCCCTAGTATTTTGGGATCAGCATGGTTCTCCTTATTTCTTGATTCATAAAGCAAAGACATAGGGTTGTTAAGTGCCTTGTTTGAAGTAACACAGAACATTTATATTAGAAAAGGAATCCTAGAATTCCCTAGAATCCTTTGATACTTTTTAGCAGGGATGGAATTTATGTATGGGGGATTTGCTATAGGGAATATTCTTTTGTGGAGGATGTGGGCCACAACAAGAGGAACCTCAAATAGAAGGTCTAAACTTTTGTTGAATATAGGTTTTCTTCTACTGAAACCTTAACATTCTAGAATCTTGCCGCTTAGAATGGAAGAATTCCTCTTACTGTCTTCAAATAGCATATTGCAGCGTGCATATTCCAGAGTTGACTAAACATTGCTTAGTTGCTGTAGTAGAATTTCTGGTCACTTTAGAAACCCCCAGAATTAATCCCCAGTTTCCTATATTGGGGAGTGTGTCAGGAGAAAGGTGAGCAGGAAGTACTAATGTAGTATTTAACTCAAAAACCACAAATGGCTGAAAATTCTGTAGCCCTAATAATAACGGATTACTGAAGTTTATTGAATATGTCTATGACACAAGCAGTGCTATTCCAGTTTAGAGAGAATGAAACTAACTCTTGGTTCAGAAATTAAGTACTGGAGAAGTACTTGCACTGGAGAAGTAAAAATGTGGAGTATCAGAGGCATAGTTTCAAATCCTAGCTTATCACTTGTTAGTTATGGGATTTTAGCCTCAGTTTTCTTATCTGTAAAATGGTGATGATCAAAGTTGCCTACTTCATAGGGTTTTGGTGAGGATGAAATAAGATTCTGTATGCTAGGGTGCTGTTCTGACTAGTGTTCAAGCCATGCAGCTCAAAAGAAGAAGGCCTGGGACCTGAACCCAGGGTTGTTGGATTGATAGCTGGTAACATTCTACGCTGCCTTCCATGGTGAGATTTTGATTCCAAAATGAAGATAGACTGGGGTGAAGAAAAAGTTTGGGGCTCAGCGTTCAATACCTAAGTTTGACTGAGCTGCTTCTCTCCCCAATACATAAACACATAAGGATTTATTTGAGAACATGTGTCTATGGATTTAGAAAAATTCTATTAGAATAGGGTAAGAGAAAACATACGATGAAGCGGAATGTATATTTACTGACAGATGTTAATTCTGGTAATGAATCCTTTTTTGATTACTGTTTTTCTTCATAAATGAGCTTTATTGAAGTATAATCTACATATAATAAAGTACACTCCTTTTAAGTATACAGTTCAATGAGTTTTGACAAATGTTTACAACTGTGAAACCACCACCATAATTGAGATATACAGCCCTCCTGTCTCTTTGCAGTCAATGACCCCATTCCCAGCCCCAGATAACCACTGATCTTTTTGTATCAGTATAGATTCAATCTGCCTGTTCCAAAATTTCATATAAATGAAATCATACAGTCTGTGTTCTTTTGTTTTTCGTTTCTTTCACTAACCATAGTGTCTGATATTCATCTATGTTGTTTTGTGTATGTGGTAGTGTATCCCCTTTTATTGCCATATAGTATTTCATTGTATGGAGCTACACAAGAGTTTATCCATTTGTCTTTACCATCAATTATTCGACAAAGGTTGGGCCAGACAACCCTGCCTTAGACCTGTGCAACAACCTCGGCAACTGGGACCCATTCCTGAGGCCTGGGCTATAGAGGACCGAACATTGACCTTCCTTTGGACATGTCCCTCCCCATGAGGTGAGGTGGCTGCGGGGCCAAGGGGACACTGCCACCTAGAACTCATGACTGTGTACTCAGAACTGAGACTCCCCTGACAAAATGGCCCTGATCCTGCTGCCAGGGCCTGGTGTGGGCCTTTCTCCTGGATCAGTAGCTGATCCAGTCTTGACAGTGGGTCATGGTATACCTCCAGACCTGACAGATGGTGGTCTGCTGGGATGGAGGAAAGTGTGAGGTTTGGAACTTGTGGTAGTTGGGTTCAGGTGTCAACTTGGGCAGGTGAGGGTGCCTATTCTATTGCTGTGGACATGAGCCAATGGCATATGAAGCTCATCTGTTGCGGATTACACCTGCAGTCGGCTAGGAGGTGTACCTGCTGCAACGAATGGTGTTTGATTTAATTGGCTGAATGCTTAAATGAGAGAGCTCAACGTGGCACAACCCAAGCAGCTCAGCATACTTCATCTCAGCACTTGCAGCTCAGCCCAGGCCTTTGGGAATGCAGAGAGGAATCAGCCCGGGGAAAATTGTTGGAACTCAGAGGCCTGGAGAGAAGGCCAGCAGAGATTGCCCTGTGCCTTCCCATTAGGTGCCTTTCCTCGGAAAAACTATACGTTTTTTTTTTTTTAAACTAAATTCTTTTGTTAAAAGCCAATCCATCTCCGGTAATTGCATTCTGGCAGCTTTGGCAGACTAAAATAGAAGTGTTGGGAATGTGCATGGAGCTTGGATGTGCAGACTCTGCTGCCCATTCCCTTGTATAAAAGGCCTCTCATCATGGAGCACTGAGTCATAAGGGGAAGAGAAGAGGGGGCCTTGCTCCAGGTTGAGAGCCTTTATTTGTATTCATGCAGGCTTGTGGTTACAATCCTACCACACCAGTAGGAGTAAGAGCACAAGGGAGGAAAAGATTCCTTGGAAGAAATAAAATTATAAAGAGACAGAAAACCAATTTTAGAAGTCACAGAACAGACAGTTTTAGAATTTGAAGTGACTTTAGATTTCATGTTCTCTCATTGTTTAATTTCACAGATGAGGAAACTGAGGCCCGGAGAGGTTAAGTGACTTCTTTAAGGTGGCACAGCTAATTAGTGGCAAAGTTAAGATAAGAAGTGAGTTTTTCTAATTTTCAAGCCAGTGTTCCTTATAATATACACAAAAGCAGTCATCTTAGAACTTTTCTGCCCACATATCCCCTAAAATATTTTTGTTAAACCATGAACCCTCTTCCCTTATTTTGAAGTTGACTTCTAAATTTTTTTTAATTATAAACTTAAATAGTTGGAAAGGATTTAATTTACAGCATATTGTAACAATTGTCATTTAAAAAGAAAACTATTATGTCACTCTTGGAAGTGGAATCCAAATATGATAGCCATTTGATACCCATCAACATCCATTTTTAAAACTCATGAACACAGTCTTCCTTAATAGATATACATTTCATGTCATTCATTTTTCTCTTTGAACTTGAATTTTCTTTCCACTTTCCCTAAGAAATTGCCCTGACATATTTTATGCTTGAAAGAGTTTTATTCATCATCCTATTACAATTTTCTGCAAAGCATGCACACACACACAAATTGAAATTATATGATGTAAATTTCTGTGGTCTTCATTCATTAATTCAACAAATATGTATTGAATGGCTTTTATGTGTCAGACATTGTTCTAGTTGCTGTTCTAGTGACCAGACATAAATAAATCCCCGTCCTCATGGAGCTTTAATTTATGGTGGATGAGACATGCACTACATCGTATAACTAAGTAAAATATATGTAATTTTAGATATTAAAAGGTGCTACAAAGAGAAAAACAAGCAGGGAAGGAACTATGTAATGCTGGGTGGGAGATAGTGACATTTTAGAGAGGGTGGCTTCACTAACAAGGCGGCTTCAGAGTAAAGTTCTGAAGGAAGTAAAGAGACTGGTTATGTGCATTTGAGGAGAAGGGCATATCCATAGAGAGAACAACCAGTGCAAGGCCCTAAAGGCAGGAGGGTACCTATCATGTTTGGGGAAGGCAAAGGTAGGGGCAGCCAGAGATGAGCTCAGAGTTCCTGGGTAGCCAGAAGATGTAGGGCCTTGTAGGGTATTTTAAAGGCTTTTAGTTGAGTGATTATGGAGGATTTTGAGCAAAGGAATTATATCACATGACTTAAGCTTCAACAGGATCTTTCTGGTTGCTGGGTTGAAAATAAGCTGTGTGGAGATATGAATCAAAGAAAGGAGAGCAGGTAGGAAGGGTGTTGGATATCTTTCATTTGCCCTTCAGATCTACTCTCCACACTGTTCCATCATGCTCTGCAGCCCAGAAGGCTGACCTATATGGACTATAGCAATGGGATGCTTGCCCTCTGGCTTCCAGTGGGGATCAGCAGGAGATCAGACGAAGGGAGGAGAGTGGAGTCAGGGCATCTATTCCTCTGACTTCTTTCCTTCCAAGTCACTGCAAGTTAGCTGTGCCCCTCTATGTAAGGCCACAACTCCAATTAGGCAGCCCTCCCCCTACAGCTGCCCTTTTGGGGTTCTGATAACCACTCTCTTCCCTTGTTCCATATGTCCTAGAGGTGGGCATGTAATCTCCCTGAGATGAGTCCCTGGTGCTTCACCATCCCCTGTTAGGTTCCACAACCGTTCCACAGCTTTGTAAACACAGTCCCTTAATTAAACTCTCTTCAGTGTGCCATCTGTTTTCTGCTGGGATCCTGAGTCTTTCAGTTATTTATTGCTGCATGAAAAACCACCTCCAAACTTAATGGTTTAAAACAACTACAATATTTTATTTGCTTATGATTTTGCAATTTGGATATGTCTTCGTGGGGATAGCTTGTGTTTGTCCCATGTGGTATTAGCTAGGGTAGCTGGGGCTGGAAGACCACTTCCAAGATGGCTCGCTTACATGGCTGGCAGGTTGGTGCTGGCTGTGGGCCAGGGACTTTGATAACCCTCCAAGCAGGCTGGTAGGGATTCCACACAGTGTGGAGGCTGGGTTCCAAGAGTCAGGAAGCAGAAGCTGCCAGTCCAAAGGCTAGATCTGGAATTGGTGTGGGATTTCTTCTGCTTTATTGAATTGGCTAAAGCCATCAGAGGCCAAACCCAGATTCAAGCGGGAAGAGAGGAGTGCAATGAATTCATGGCTACTTTTAATGTATAACACTGAGACAAGTCTGTTGCCATAATCCAGGTGAGAGAGGATGATGGCTTTAAGCAGTGTGATAGCAATGAGGAGGGTGAGAAGTGGTTGGATTTTGGTTATATTTTAAAGAAGTTGATAGGGCGTGCTGATTGGATGTGACAGTTGAGGGAAAGAGAGGAGTTGTGTTAATCTGGGTCCCCTAAGAAATAAATGGACCTAAACACAGGCATTTTATTATTATTATTTCTCATGTGAAAAGAAATAGGGAATAAACCAGGGAAGGCTGGGGGAGCCATTAGACAGCAATAAAAGTCTGACCCTGGATGAAGGGGAGAGGGAGAGAAGATTCAGTGGAAGAGTTCAAAGTCACGATGTAGTCTAAGGAAGCTGTGGCAAAGCCACTGGAGAATTCTTGAGCCAAAATTGGCCAACAAAGGAGTCCTTTGTCTCCCAGGATGGGGTCTGCCTTAGTATCCCTGCCACACTCAATCATTGGTAGGGAATAGACTATGGAAGACGTGGCCTTAAGGCAAACGTGGTGATGGATTTCAAAGCACAGCATCTGGCAACCTTGGGTCAATTCTGCTCCCTATGTAGGAGGTCTGTGAGATTGCCATGGGAGACAAGGACAACTCCAAATCTTTTGACCTGACCAGCTAGAAAGATGAAAGCAACTTCACTGAGAGGGCAAGCCTAGAGGAAGAACTGGATTTAGAAGGAACATCAGAACTGTGATTTTGGACATGTTAAGTTTGAGATACCAATTAGCTAGCTCAGTAGGGAACTAGATAAACACACCTAGATTTTAGGGGAGAGGTCCATGTTGCAGATAATAAGTCAGGACCAGTAAGGCTCTGAAATGTTAAAAAAAATCTCTTCTGGGTGAAGTTATTATTACCATATTATTAGCACTTAATTGACCAAAACAACAAAAATATATATCAAATTTTGACATATAAAATTTAAATTGTTAAACATAAAAGTAAAAACTTATTGGAAATGCATTTCTTAACAAGATATATCTGCAAGAAACAAGGATATTTTCATATTTTCAGGATGATGCTGAAAGGACAAAAGGGCCAATGTAAATGAGCATTTACAATTTAAGCATCCAAAAGAGAATAATACTTAAAATAGGGTGAGTTTAGGAAAAGCTGCAACTTTTTCATATGACTCAAATGAAACAGCTTCCTGTAGATCTTATTATCTATCCAATCTGACGTTGGGTCATTGCCTTGGACTTGTTCACTGCCTCCCCAAAGAAGGCAGATGGGAAGTATTAGCGATTAGCTGAGGCACAGATCAAAATCTTCCTTGCGAAGAGTGACAGAGGATAGAGTGAGGATCACGGCCTCTCTGAATCCTGCCAGCAACCAAGGAGGTCAGCTTAGAAGGTGTGCAGAAGACATCAGTGGTCCAGAGCCTGGGGTGGGGGGCATGTGCCCATTCACCTCAAATCAGCCAGTAAAACATGTAAAGAAATAAAAAGGAACTTGGGTCATCAGGTGAATTGTGGAGAATTCTCCAAAATTTATAGTAGCTTTCACTCTCCATCCCCCTGTGTCCATAAATTCCATGGCTGGCCCTGAGAAGGGCAATTGGCCTTCCAGGTTGGGTGAATACATCTGTAAATTCTGGGAAGGATACAGATAAGTATGATAGAGTAATGATAAAGGAATGGGTACAATACTGATATCTTTTGTGTAAGTTATGCTAATATGGGAAGCCTAACAACTTTTGCCATCATCTCAGCTGTTTTTGTTTATGCTTTGCCTGCCTTTAAGAGGTATTAAACTTTAAAGATAATTTGATTTAAAAAATAAGATATATCTCTGAGTGAACATTACTTATTGCTAGAAGGAGACAGAGTGCAACATCAACACGATTCCAATTTTTCATATGTATAGACTTAAGTGCTAATAAATCTTGTTCACATAAATATGCAGATTAAAACGGAAAGGGTTTTATTATAGTAACATCACGTAGTTCTTTAAACGCCTGCTGCATCATATACTGAGAATCCTGTAGTGACCTATTATAAAAAATTATTTATAATGATAAGCTGACAACTCCCATGGGTCTTGCTGCAATTTTCATGAAAGCAAAGAAATGGACACCACCTGACTTGCAAAAGATCTGTTACCCACTGATTTGAATTATTCGCTTTGTCACCACCAGCGCTAAATTTGAAACTGTCTGCCATTTGGTGCCTTAGAGATTTTTACTGCTTGGGGCAGTCTAACAGAAAGGTGGGCCTTTGTTTTTTCAGTAAAGTGGGAAGAGGGCAATTGTGAAAGGGAGGTGGGAAAGCTGATTTGCATTTCCATCATAGACATGTCCCCAGGCAGATTTTAAGAAAGAAGTTCTGAAAATTGAATCCCTTGAAATTATCTTGCATACAGAATGGAAAATCTTCTCATATTTCAGTTTGCACAGCATGCCACAAACAGAATGATTGGAAAAATCCTCAGAGAAGGTGCAGAGTTGATTTAGAAAGGATCAGAGTATCTCTCCAAGGGTTATTGGCATAGTAGCATGGGAACAGCTTTGGGGAACTGATCTGTGAGGCCTTGAGCTGGTGCAGGGTAAATTCTGTCCCTTAGCTTCGATGAAAGTGATTCCATTTTCCTGCTGTCTCAGACTATGCTGAGGAATGAAGGTCCAGGATTAGGCTAGGGCCAGAGAAAGGTGAAGGTATCAGAGAAAGCAAACTAATATTGGTGCTGAGAGTGATAGTCTGATGTGGAAGATGGAGGACGCTTTTAAGAACCCAAGCAATAAGTTAAGCTAACTTTGAACCAGTTCAAAATAGTGGCTGCCCATCAGCACCTTAATAGAATTATACACTATGACCAAGTGAGAGTTATCCCATATAAACAAGGGTGGTTCAACACAAGAAAATTAATTAATGTAGTGCACCACATTAATAGAATGAAAGAAAAAAACCTCATGATCATCTCAATTGATGCAGAAAAGCATTTGACAAAATCTAGCACCACTTCTTTATACAAACACTCAGAAAACTAGGGATAGAAAAAAAAATATCCTTAACATGATAAAGTTCATATATGAAGAACCCACAGCTAATATCAGGTGCAATGGAGAAAAACTGAAATATTTTCCCCTGAGGTCAGGAATAAGACAAGGATGCCCATGGTCACCATGAGTCTAATTTTAACATTGTACTGGAAGTTCTAGACAGAGCAACTAGGCAATAAAAAGAAATAAAAAGCATCCAAATTGGAAAAGAAGAAGTAAAAATTTCCCTATTTTCAGACTACATGATTTTATATATAGAAAATTTTGAAAAATCCACAAAGAAGCTGCTAGAGCTAATAAATGAATTTAGCATAGTGGTGGGGTAAAAGATCAACATGCAAAAAGCAGTGGTGTTTCTATATACTAGTAATGAGTTGGTAATAAAGAAATCAAGAAAACAAGTCCATTTAAAATAGCAACTAAAAGAATCAAATATCTAGGAATAAATTTAAACAAGAATATAAAAGACTTGTACTAAATATTGTTAAGATGTCAGTTCTTCCCAAAGTGATTTAAAGAATCAATGTGATCCCAATGAAAATTTCAACAACATTCTTTGCAGAAATGGAAAAGCCAATCATCAAATTCATATGAAGGGGTACGGGGCCCCAAAGAGCCAAAACCATCTTGAAAAAGAAGAATAAATTTGAAGGACTCATACTTTCTGATTTAAAAACTTATAACAAAGCCACAGAAATCAAAACTGCATGATACTGGCACTAGAACAGACATATAGTCCAATGGAATCAACTTTGAGAGTTCAGAATAAAAACCCTAACATCTATAGCCAACTGATTTCTTTTTTGGGGGGTGCATGTTCTAGGAATCAAGCCCAGGTCTCCTGCATGGGAGGTGAGCATGCTACCACTGAACCACTCGTGTACCCCCAAGTTACTTTTGACAAGGGTGCCAAGACCATTCAATGGAGGAAAGAACAGTCTCTTCAATATATGGTTCTGGGAAAACTGGATATCCACATGCAATTGAATGAAGGTGGACTTCTCCCTCACACTATAAACAAAAGTTAACTGACAGTGTTCAAGACCTAAATATAAGAGCCAAATCTATAAAACTCCTGTAAGAAAACACAGGAAATCATTATTAGGACCCCGTGTCAGGCAATGGTTTCTTTTGTACCCAAAGTGCAAGCAACAACAAGAAAAATAGATACATGTAACTTCATCAAAATTTAAAACTTTTGTGCATCAAGACTTTATCAAGAATGTAAAAAGACAACCTGCAAAATGGGAGAAAATATTTGGAAATCATATATCTGATGAGGGTTAAGTATCCAAAATATATAAATAAATCCTACAACTCAAAAATACAAACAACCCAATTTTTAAAATGAGCAAAAGACTTGAATAGACAGTTCTCCAAAGATGATATACAAATGGCCAACAAACACAAGAAGTTATTCTCAACATCTTTAGCTATTGGGGAAATACAAATCAAACCCAAAATGAAATGCCATTTCATGTACAGTAGAATGGCTACTGTAAAAAAACTGGAAAATAACAAGTGTTGGAGAGGATGTAAAGAAACAGGAACCCTCATACTTTGTTGGTGGAATATAAAATGGTACATCCACTGTGGAAAATATTCTGGCAGTTCTTCAGAAGTTAAGTATAGAATTATTATATGACCCAACAATCCAACTTTTAGGTATATACCCCAAAGATTTTAAAAAAAGGACTCAAACAGACATTTGTACATTGATGTTCATAACAGCCTTATTCACAATTGCCCAAAGGTTGAAGCAACCCAAGTGTCCATCAACAGATGAACAGATAAATAACACGTGGTATATACACACTGAAGTTCTGATGCATAATGCAACATGGATGAATCTTGAAGGTATCATGTTGAGTGAAATAAGCCAGATATAAAAGGATAAATATTGTATGATCTCACTTAAATGAAATAATTAGAATAAACAAACCCATGAGTTAGAAACTAGGATACATACAGGTTACCAGAGGCTTGGTGGGGGTGGGGAATTTGGGGGGGGGGATTGTGCTTAATAGGTATAGAGTTTTTGTTTGGGGTGATGGGAAGGTTTTGGTAATTGATATTGGTGATGGTGGCAAAACATCGTGAATGTAATTAACACCACTGAAGTTTATATTGCAAGTGGTTAAAATGGGAAATTTTAAGTTGCACATATGTTACCAGAATAAAAATAAAATACCTCACCACCTGCCTCCTCCAAATTGAGCCTGGGTGCATGAACAAGGAATGAATTTGGGTTCAGAACTCTGGTTCTGAAGAGTCATGTGAGGAGGAAGGATAGTAAGAAGGGAGATGGAAAGATTGTTTAATCTCAAGGGCTGTGGCTGTGAAGAGTCTTTCTTATTCTCTCAGATGTGTTAAAATCTTCTCCAGTGAAAGTAGCCAGGCAGCCTGCTACAGGTTCATCCTGGCCCATTCCCTCTTGGTGTCATTGAAAGACAACTGTACTCAAGTCAGAAGGCCAAGGTTAGATATGCATCTCTCCCCACCAGCTGTGCAACCTTTGGAGAATTCCATTCTGAGCCTCAGTTTCCTTATCTCTAAAACGGAAACAAAGAGATTTATTTCTGCTGCTTTTTAGTGTTGTAAAAATCAAAGGTGAATATTGTGAATGTGCTTTAGAAATCATTATGCACCATATAACGAAAGACATGGGCAATTTGGTTCAAATCAGTGTGTGCCCTCTCTATGTGCCGGGGACCATAGGGTCAGGGAGTTAGACACACAGGGCTGTGTGAGGGCAGAAATCTGCCTAGAGTGAGACCACCAGACATTTTTAAAGCTCATAAGAGAGAATGAAATATATATTCTGGCTGCACTGGCAAGGCAATCTGTAGCCACAGGGGGAAAGAGCAACGAATTTCAGTTCAGGGGATCCAAGAAGATATTTATGGAGGGGAAGGTGTTTACTTAGGGCCTTGAAAGTTGAGTGGGAATTTGATAGACAGAAAATCAGGAGGACATTCCAGGTGGAGGCACCAGCAAGGTTGTAGTCCTGAAGCCTGAAAATGCCTGGAATGTGGAAGGGACTGTGGATATTTTGGTTCAGTCTGTTTTTATTCTATTTGAAAGATTATTGCCATAAACAGTCATAAACACAGATCTTTATAAATTTTTCTAACTATTCTCTGAGTATAATTTTCTAAAACTGAGATCAACGGATCACAAAGCCCATTTTTAGGGTTTTTAATTCAAAAGGCTTTATTACCCTTCAAAAATGTTGTGCCACCATTTCCTACATGACAGTGTCTACTTTACCACCTGACTTTCCCTAAATCTATCATGACTTTTTATGCCAAGATAACCAGATACACATTTCTTAAGATGGTTCTTGAGCCAGGCTCTATTATTTGACCCCGAACCTCTTTTCCAACCTTGTTTCCACTTTAGAGGCAGTCTTTTAGAGTGGTTAGGGACATGTCTCTGGAATAGATTGCCTGAGATAGAATCCTGGACGTACCACTTTATAGATGGGTTGACCATTCCTACTAAAGTTGCTGAGGCTCTCTGTACCTTACATTCCTTAGGTCTGGGGGAAGAGGTCCTATTCAGAAAATTTGGGGGACTTATTTTTGTTTTCTAACTTTTCTATGATGTTTATATGTTATATGTGCTATTAGGTTTTTTATATTTTTGTTTTTTTACTTTCTGTTAGCTATTAGGTTTTTAATCTTATGAAATGTGTGTGGTTTGATGTGATCTGCATGTTTGGAAGCTGAATGGTTGCACTTAGGATGATGAATCAGAGAGGGCAGGGATGGTAATCAGGCAGAGTAGATTGGAAGGAAGTGATCAGGGGAGGGTTATATAGGTAATGAGGTCTGAGATGCTGGTGATGACAATAAGAATGGAAATGGAGTCAAGTATAAGAGAAAGTGGAGAAAGCTAGCAAAGGGAAACTCTGTGAGGCCTGGGAAGGCTTGGACGGGGTGTGGGTACTATGGTGGGTTCAAGATTCCTTTCCTAACATACCTCATGCTCGTTTTCCCTTCTAAATCTGGAGAATGCTGCATTCCTCTCTCACAGACTCTGCCTGTGGGGAAAATATTGGGCTGTGTTCAGCATGCCAGGGAAATCTAGCTTTTATTGCTAGTTCACTGCACTGCTGGTTTTATCCCAGCTTCTAAAATGTTCTTTTAATGGCAAATCCCGTTTTGATGAGACTGCTCTTTCTTGTCCTCCTGCTTCTCTCTCTCCTCTCTCCCTTCTTTACTCCTTTATTTCCAGGTTTCTGGGTGTGTATCATGGGTATATACTATGGCAGTTGCTGTGGGGGACATAAAAAAGAGACAACATAAACCCTGGCTCTTCAAGGAATATGAAAGGGCATCCAAATCCTTCACTGCTTATTTTCCCAGAGGACATCAGAAATCACCCTGGGGGAAGGACAGAAGGAGGCCATCATTGGTTGTTGAGAACCTACAGCTATATGCCAGGCAGCCTGCTCAACATTGTACATACATTTTCTTGTTTAAACCTCTCAATGCCTATAGTGGTAAATGTCACCTCATCTTATAGATGAGGAAATTAAGGCCCAGAGAGTTCAGTTAACTTGTGCAAGGTCATATAACTAGTGATTTGAAGACAGGTCCATCTGGCTGAGATTTGACCCACTCTGGTCCTCAATGTCTTCATATTGGTTGGCCAAGGGACTATGGAAACGCATGTTAATCCTTCTCCTGCCATTCTGAGGGCCTCATTTATAATTATTCTCAGAATGAGGTGAGGGTGATGGAAGTGAAATTATAGCGGAGTTCTTCCATGAGTTCTAGTAAGCTATTGTTTTTGAAAGAAATCATGCACATTCACTAATACCAAGGAGGGAAGTGATTTCATTGGACTGGTGGAAGTTCAGGAGGTGCTGGGAGTTATGAACTGTCTCAGGCCACATTGTCTGTCAGACTACTAAGGTCAATGATGATTGTCTGGCTGGATTACCTGTGACATGAGGAAAACCAGGCCTGAGTCAACAGCCTAGGGATCCACTTTGCTGCTGCAGCTGCAGTTTTTGACCCTGGGTTTTGGTGATTATGAAAAACAAGTTGATATAAGCTAAGAGCTTATGGCAGTACACCATGGATGAAGGGAAATCAGTAGCCAGTTTCTGAACCCTGCTCAGTTCTTTCAGTGGTATGATTTCTCTAAGGTTTCAGTTGATTAGCCCTCCTGAGAAATGTAGAAGCTTGGCTACTCTAGGCAGTCTCAGGTATTTCCCAGGACAGCTTGGAAGGTCCCAGTTGCTAGGAGTTCTGAGGTAGCTGCTGCTATGAGAACTACAGGGAGCCTCAGCCCCCTGCACTTGGGAGACTGAGGGATCAGAGATACTTTGTGTGACCATCTGATATCCCAGAAAATTCTGTTTCTTGTTGAGGGAAAGGGGATATTTCTTTGACTTTCAGCTCCCGGGGTCTGACATTGACTTTTAAGGCTGCACATCTCCTGGGTTCTTCCTGAGCAGAGCTCCAAGAAGCTCTCTGGGCAGGCTGGGAGGAGACTCTCCTCTGGGAGTCCATAACATCACATCCACACCTTTATCCCTGCATTTATCTCATTAAGCTGAAATGATCTACTTCTGAGGTTAAGAACAGATAATTAAAGGCAGAAGAGGGGGGCAGTGTTCCCAGCACCAATCATAGTGCCTGGTATGCAGGAAATGCTGAGTAAATTATTACCTATTTATTGAATTGAGAGGGTGGCCCTCAGGGCCTCAGTTCTTTTAGGCTTCCTGATCTTCTTTTGCCCTTGTAGTTGCAAGATAGCTGATCTATTCCTAACACATAGAAGAAAGTAAGAAGGAGAAATGGGGAAAGAGGATAGGATGGCTTTTTATCAGGAAAGCAAGGTTTCCCTAGAAATCCTAGGGTTATATGGCTATCTCTAAGCAGCAAGGGAGGCTAGGAAGGTGTATTTATCACTTGGGCTTGTAGTTCTCTTAAACAACATCAAGCCTCTTTTAGCCAGTATGATAGCTTTAAAGTATGACCTCCAAATCCTTTAACACTCTTCCCGTTATGAGGTGAGGTCTATGAATCTCTTCTTGATTCTGAGTGGGCCTGTGATTGCTTCAACAAATACAGTATAGTGGAGGTGACTTCCAAGGGTAGGTCATAGAAGGCCATGCAGTTTCTGCTTGATTCTCTTAGAACTCTCTGGGAAAAGTTAACAAACATGTTAGAAGTCCCACCACACTGGAGAGGCCACATGTAGGTACGCCAGTCAACAGCGTCATCTGAGCTCCTGGCCAACAGCCAGCATCAACTTCCAGAACTGTGATAGCGTCATCCTGGACATCCAGCCCAGGTGAGTCTTCAGATGACTGCAGCTCCAGCCAACATCTGACTGCAGCGACATGAGAGACCCTAAGCAAGAATTGCTCAGACAAACCCTTCCTGAATTTCTGACCTGCAAAATTGTGAGCAAAATAAAAAAAAAAAATTAAGCCACTAAACTTGGTAAGTGGTTACACAGCAATAGAAAACTGGAACAGTTAGCAAGAATGAGAGAATGAGTACTGGTCAGCCAATTAGCACTGCCTGCCACAGGTATGGTAGAAAGATAGAGGAGTGAGAGATAACTTCAGTCTGAAGAGGAGGGGACTCTGAGACCCAGGGAGAATTTTTATCAAGAGGGTGGTGTCTATGGAGCCCCTCATCAGAGGTCTTGCATTTCCAGGTCTCCACTGGGGATGAGGGTACTTCCTTCATGCTGAAACACTTCATTGAAACAAACCTACATTTGAGTGTCCAAAATAGTAGCATCATCTGAATGTTCGAATAATCATTTCATGGGAGAAATTGTGTCAGGAATGATTTCTGTTAACTGCTGCAATGAGAGCCTTGTTCTATCATCAATATGCTGTTTGATCTCAACTGGGACTGAGCTGTCATTGGAAAAGGGTAATGATAGTTCTTATTAACTTCAGATTCACCAAGAAATAGGTACATTCCCTTCTCCATTTTAGAGCCAAGGCCTGGGATTCAGTTATGTATTAGTTCTCCATTGCTAGAACAAATAGCATACAATGGATTGGCTAAACAATGGGAATTTACTGGCTTATCATTTCTGAGGCTAGGAGAGGTCCAAACTGAGGCATCAGTAAGGCAATGCTTTCTTCCTGAAGACTGTGGCATTTTGGGCTGGCAGCCAGCAGTCCTTGGTCCTTGGCTTGTCTGTCATGTGACAATGCCCATTACAGAATCTTCTTTCTCTTCCAGGTTCCATTGATTTACAGCTTCTGGCTGCTCCCTGTGGCTTCCTTTCTGTGTCCAATTTCCTTTGCTTATAAGGACTTCAGTCATATTGGATTAAGGCCCACCCTCATTCAGTTTGGGCACACCTTAACTAATGACATCTTCGAAGGACCTAATTTCAAATTAGTTCACACCCACAGGACCAGGGGTGGAGACCTAAACATACCTTTTGTAAAGGACATGATTTGATTCCCAGCAGTGTGTTTCTGGGAGATTCTGAATTCTAAACCATAATATTCAGTTTCCTAGTTTATTTTGTCAGCTCTAGAGCCAGTACCTTTAAAATGATGAGTGAAATAGGAGTCTTTCCTGTGATACAATTTCCTGAATGTGCTGAAGGTCATTCTGTGCTGACTGTCCCACCTTTGATGTCTGTGTTGCACCTGATGTACAGTTTCCATTACTTTTTTTTCATCGTGGCTCTGTTTCTTCATGTACTCTGTCAGGTCTCAGGACTTGCTGTTTTTCTTTTATCCCTTCTTGATGCCATTCCTGAGCTAAATCCTTGCTTTGCTCAACCTTTATTCCATTTTCCTTGACTGCTTCATATTCACCTTCAGGCTTTCATCAATCTCTTCAACAGCAGTTGCCAGGCAACTTCCTTTCCTCTTTACAGTTTCTGTCTAAAATTTCATCTGTTTCATCAAGCCATTTGCTCAGCTGCACTCCTGCTCTCTGGTTTTTGTTTGCACTGTATTCAAACTATAGATTTTGAACCAAAGGGATGCTATGGGGATAGGATACAGAGTGATTAGGGCATGGGCTTTGGAATCCAGGAGGTTTGTGTTCCAATTCTGGCTCTGGTACATATTAGCTGTGTGACACTGAACAAGCTTTTTAACTTTTCTAAACCTCAGTTACCTGAAAATCGGTATAGCAGATCATGTTTTCCAAAGATGGCCAGAACAATTTCTACAATCTTGCAGGCTCTTTTAGAACTTTGCCATTTTCCCTCAAGATGTGGAGTCTATGTCCTGCCCCCTTGAATGGGGACAGGTTTGTGATTTTCTCATAAGCAATTTAATACAGTGGAAATAATGCTTCATGACTTCTGAGGACAGGTCAGGAAGGGTGTTA